>NC_137465.1:99285279-100485279 GCF_964235325.1 Thermobia domestica | reverse complement strand
TTTATCCGGGGCACTATTCTTGACCTTATGGCAATATGCACACAGCTTTTCAGGCTAGGTTCGTGTTCCTAGTGATCCCAAATATGATACCTTAATGGAGAAATAAAATGGAATCGAATAGGTAATGTTAAATTTAAAATAATAGTAGGAAGGCCTACAATTCGTTACAATTTCACACTTCCCTGCCATTGGTAGAGATTTTAGTTTCTACGTAGTATAAAGAGAAGGAGCTTTTCTTCAATTTGAGCTTTATTTCGTCGAAATATTTGAATAAATTTTACAGATATAGAGGAAAATCAATTCTGAAGTATAACAATGTCTTACAATTTCTAAGTATAGAACGACTATTATATATTGTATTGTTGTATAGTTGCGAAGTAACACTTTTGAATAACAAAAAATATTCAAGAAATGAGGTTAGACTAACCACTACACTAACATGGGCGGTAGGAAGCGATCATATGTTCTCTTTGGCTGTGGAAGGATTAAAATGATCCATGATCAACAATAGGTATCCATTTTATTCTTTTCGTTTTTTTTTTTTTTGTTTTTTTTTTGTTAATCTCAGCATATCGTATCTCTATGATGTGTAGATGTTCAAAGTAAAATTTTATTTTGGATTGTTTATGTTAATAATATATATAGGGTGCAACAAAATATGACTTTCAAATAGATTTTCTTTTCTCGTTCTGAGTGAATAAAGACAATACAATTCTTATCGTAAGTTTTGTTCGTACTTCTCGTATAAACATGAATTTTTCTACGCGCTTCTAAATGTGCACATAGCTGTTCAGGTAAGGTTCACATCCCTGGTGACGGCAAATGTGATACCTTAATGGAGAAATGTCATAGAATAAAATCGAACTTGTTAAAAAAAATTAGAAACACCTAATATTTGTTACAATTTTTGTGTTGTTTCCAACGGAGGAGTGTTGGGTTTATACATAGAAAAAATCTTTTTCCTTTCAAATTGATATTTATTTCGTCAAAATATGATGATAAGTTTGGAAGATGTAAGTGAAGATCGTTTCTGCTCCATGACAATGTCTAACAAGTGTTGAATGGGCTATTATATATTGTTGTATAATTGCCAAGTAACATTTTGGCGTAAGCTAAAAAAAATATTTACGAAATTTAAAAATTAGTGTGTTGACTGCACCAACATCAAAGGAAGGAAGCGACCATATTATCTCTTAGACTCTGCGTTTGTTAAAGCAACACTTGAACATAGGTAACCATTTCATTCTTTTAATAGTTTTTTTAATCATAGCATTTTGTATCATTTATGATGTGTAGAAGCTCAAGGTATGAGTATTTTTTTGTATTATGTTAGAAATAACGTATGTAGCGTGCAACGAAATATGAATTTTCAAATATAGATTCTCACTTTTCTTTCTGGGTAAATAAAGTACAAGTTTTGTCGTAAGTTTATTTCGAATTTATCGTAGAATCACGAATTCTTTCTATCGTGTTATATTCTAGACGATATTTGAATGTGCATACAGCTGTTCAAGATAGATTAGTGCCTCTGGTGATTGCAAATAATATACCTTAATGGAGAAATATCATAGAATCGAATCAAACTAGTTAAGTAAAAATAATTTGAAACATTTAATATTCGATACAATTTTAGTTTTGCCGCCAACGGTAGAGTGTTGGGTTTATACATAGTATAAATACAATCTTCTTCCCTTCAATTTGATATTACTTCATCAAAGTATATCTATAAATTTCGATGATATAGGGGAAAATCAATTCTGCATCAATTCTGCTAAATGTCTAACAATTTTTCAAGTGTTGAATGGGCTATTATATATTGTTATGCAGTTGCTAAGTAATATTTTCGCTAAGTAATAATAAAAAAAATAGGAAAGGAAAAAGTTAGTATGATAACTGCACCAACATCAAAGGAAGGAAACGACTATATGATCTCTTTGACTATGCATGGGTTAAAATGGTACTTGATGAACAATATAGAAGGCCGGTCCACATTTATGGAAACGAAGTGCAACGTCCACCAAGGGCGCTAGAATCGTACATACAGTAAGCACAGCAGAGCAATCAGAAACCAGTTGTGTGGAGAATTCGGTAGCAGGAAGTGAACTGTTCCGAGCGTAAAATGCCTGCAAACGTGACCCCATTCTAAGAGGGGTACATCACCGCTCATTCCGACATCGGATACAGCTACAGCGCAATTGTGAAACAGTGTGCGTCCAAAGGTTTTACCATTTCCAAGAAGGGTATTGCCAATGTACTCAAACGCAACAAACATGCACAACCAGAGGAAGCGAGTGTGTGCATAGTGGCCCGCCTGTCACCCCCCTGTCACCAACGTACGATGGATGTGAATCAACAAGTGCAGAAGCTGGTGACCCAGGACAATCCGCCGCCACAAAGATACATAGCCAGGAGTGTTAGAAGATCCAAATCAAATGTGCAGAGGATAATCAGCCAGGATTTATCCCTGTAAGTGTAGTATAAGCCACATGTTCACACCCTCACAGCCAAACACATCCGGGAATGCAGGGTCCATTGCAAACGGCTCTATGAACTGTATTTAGCGGGTGACAAATGGAAATATGTGGTCACATCAGACGAAGCTTAGATCTATTTGCCAAACTCCAAGCGGGTTCGAGCCATTTACTATCATCCCAAGGATGCCAAGGACCATGTCAATTCGGTCCGCAAATGCCGCAAAAGTTTTCCCCGTGGCTTCATGGTGGTTGCAGGTTTTTGCCATACAGAGAAACTTCCCCTGTATAGAGTTGAACGAAATGTGAAAATTAACGCAGCATACAAAGCCTGGGACACGATGGTTTCGTGTCCCGCCAATGCTAGAGTCTTGAGTTGTTATATAGTATAAAGACAAGGCGTTTCTTTTCAATTTCACATTTATTTCTTCAAAATATCTCAATAAGTTTTAAAGATATGGAGGAAGATGGATTCTGCAGAATAACAATACCTTACAATTTCTGAAGTGTAAAATAGGCTATTATATATTGTTGTATACTTGCCAAGTAACATTTTTGAATAACATAAAAATATTTACGAAATGAAAAGTTAGTGATCACTACACCAACACCGACGGAAGGAAGCGACCGTATGATCACTTTGGCTGTGCAATGATTAAAATGATCTATGATCAACATTAGGTAACTGTTTCGTTCTTTTCATTTTTTCTGTTAATCTTAGCACTTTGTATCATCTGTGATGTATTGATGTTCAAAAGAAATTTTATTTTGAATTGTTTACGTTAGCAATGTATATACGGTGCAACAAAATATGATTTTCCAAATATAGATTTTCCTTTCTCTTTCTGAGTAAATAAAGAAAATACAAGTTCTGTCGTAAGTTTTGTTCGTACTTCTCGTAGAAACACGATTTTTTTCTAACGGGTTCTTCTAGAAAATATGGGAATGTGCACACAGCTGCTCAGGAAAGATTCATGTCTTTGGTGATGACAAATAAAAAGACAATTTGTACCTCTTCAATTTAATTTTATTTCGTCATAATATCTCGATAAATTTCGAAGATATGGAGAAAGACCGATTGTGCTGCATAATAATGCCTTTCAATTTCTTAGGTATAGAATGGGCTATTATATATTGATGTATAGGTGCCAATTAACATAAAAAAAAATTACGAAATGAGAAAGTTAGAGTGATCAGTACACCAACATAAACGGCACGAAGCAGCCATATGATCTCCTTGGTTTTTGTCAGGGGATAAACTGATCCATGATCAACAATAGGTAACCATTTCATTCTTTACGTTCTTTTTCTTACTGTTAATATCAGCACTTTGCATATTGTTTGATCTGTAGATATTCAAAGTAAAATTATATTTTGGATTGTTTACGCTAATAATCTGTATAGGGTCCCGGGTTCGATTCCCGGCGGGAGCTCATGTGGTTCGGATTCCACGTTAATCAGTATGTCCACGTCTCATATAGCCTCGCTGCTGAACGGGACGCTAAACTAAAATCAACTCAACTCAACAATCTGTATAGGGTGTAACAAAATATGATTTTCCAAATATAGATTTTCATTTGTCTTTCTGGGTAAATAAAGAAAATACAAGTCTTGTACGTTTTGTTCGTACTTCTCGTAGAAACACGATTTTTTTCTACGGGGTTCTATTCTAGAAAATATGGGAATGTGCACACAGCTATTCAGGTAAGTCTTATGTCCCTAGGGATGGCAAATATGATACCTTAATGGAAAAATATCATACAATGGAATCGAACTTGTTAAATAAAAATAATATGAAACGCTTAATATTTGTTACAATGTTTTGTGCAGCCATCGCTGGAGTGTTGGGTTTACACATAGTATAAAGGCAATCTTCTTTGCCCAATTTGACATTTATTTCGTCAAAATATCACGAGAAGTTTCGAAGATATAGGTGAAAATCAATTGTGCATCATAACAATGTCTAACAATTTCTCAAGTGTTGAATGGGTGATTATATATTGTTGCATAGTTGCCAAGTAACATTTTCCGTAGGACAAATATATTACGCTCGGTTTTGTGTATACTGACAATTATCCTTTCGACGGATTTTCAGTAGCAGGGCACGGTTGCGAAGGGAAATTGACAATAGGCAGTGAACGAGGGGCGATAGTCGAAGGAAGGAACGGGAAAGTGGAAAATATAGAATTTATTGGTTTAAACCTAGTGTCTAGAGGTTTGCCAAATATAAATTAGCTTCTGTAACTAAGATGTCGTACGAAAATATAGAATTAAACAGAAAAACTCTTAAGGTTCGAAGCGATACGCACCATGGTTATGAGCATTATTTGTTAAGGAAAAGAGAACAAACAAAACGTAGTCTCCGTTTTTAGGTGGAAAGAGTGGCGGGCTAGCAGTTATTTTATTATTTTGACACGAGATCGAATCCCATCCCATATATATATATATATATATATATATATATATATATATATATATATATATATATATATATTACAAAACATTATAAGAAGTGCATAGTTTTGAGGTTAATAAGAACCGAAACAATATAATAAGCAAATAACTTATTGATAGTATCCTTTAATCGGCGTATTTATTCAGTATTAGAATACGTGTAGGCCTACTATTGGAAACAGCGATTGCTTTCAGTTTATGGTCTTGTATGTTACACCTCCCCTGCCCGTTCTTGAACAGCAGACAACTCACTTCGGATTTGTGTGTCAGGAACAGAAAAAAGAACATACGCGACCATGAAAGTCTTTCCAGTCTTACCCCTTGTTACATCAACCTGGTGTCAAATTATCGTTTATGTGTGTGCGTGTGCTTGTGTTTTTTTTACTTTTTAGAGTATTGACTTTCTCTCTCTTTTTTCATATCCACAAGTGCAAGAATGCTTTCCTTGAACGTAACTAAATTATATAGATGTATGTATGCGGAACACGAATATTTCCAAAAGATAGCATGAATATGAACGATAGTCATGCCATATTTCTACATTATATAGTAGCGTGAAAAACTGATATTAAAATGATATAACAAACAGGCATAAGCAATTTTTTTGAAAGCATGGCAACACATTAAACGTAAATCATTAAATTTTGGGGATTACAAATTATCACCTTACGTGTCGCTGTATCCCTATTCGTTTTCACGTTCGAGCGACGAAAGAAGAAATTGTAGTGATAGTGATAAAAATCGAACTCGAGATTTCAATAAATTCAAGTTTCACACCCCCACATATCGAATAAGTGATTTTGATGTCTGTCCATTTGTTCGACTGTCGGTTCGTCACGCTTTTACATGCATTCAAATAGAGGCCATATTGTTCGACGTATCTGGACTGTATTGTAGACATGAAGTTTTTATAAAACTTTATCGTTTCGAATTCTA
Source organism: Thermobia domestica (assembly GCF_964235325.1). NCBI lineage: Eukaryota > Metazoa > Arthropoda > Insecta > Zygentoma > Lepismatidae > Thermobia > Thermobia domestica. The sequence continues at coordinate 100,479,418 of NC_137465.1, read as the reverse complement.
TATCCCCGATACCTAAATATAAGGGTAGTTTACTGAAGGATGAAAATTTAAAATAATTAAATTGTCTCAAAAACAGCTGTAAAGATTTTGCTTATTTTTTACAAATATATATTTTATTAATAATCCTTCAGCGTAGTATGAATCATTGCTCTGAAAAAATACATAAGGTGTAATTTACTGTATGGGATGCGTTTTTTCGAACAATTTTCTTAATCACATTTTATAAATAAATGTAGCATTAATAACCTAACAATATGACACAACTCGTTCGTCCTGCAAACATTCAGAAGGGGTAGTTTACTCTTAGTTTACTCTTCTCCGACGATTTGCTCATTAACGCCTGACGCAATTTTGTTCATATTTCATAAATAAATGTTACATAAATAACCTAACGATATGGTATAATTCCATCATCCTAAAAAGCTAGAAGTGGGTGGTATATTACTTTTCGGAGTAAGTTTTACCCTACGATTTTGTCGAGAACGACTCAGGCAATCGTATTTCATAAATAGCATAACTCGTTTGACTTGGAAAGATATACAGTACAAGGGATATTTTATTCTTGGGGATGACTTTTTTGACGATTTTCTCAGAAAGTACTCAGACGCTTTTGCTCATAGTTCACATACAATTATTTCCTTAATAATTCTAATATATGGCATAAGTTAGTTCTAATAGAAATATGACCAATGGGTACTTTACTTTTGAACGTAAATTGCTTCGAACAAAGTTTTCCAAAACACATTATTTTATTCACTTTCCCCAAATAAATGTTTCAGTAATAACTGCAGCCTAACACGAATCAGTTTAAGAAATTCGAGCGAGAAAATTCAGTGCGTTTCATCCGTACCCATTCTTAAATATATTTTTAAATCACAATTTTCCTAACAAAATCGAAACTTGTTTTTAAATGTGCCTCGTTGTGGCCAAATGGTTCAAGTGCATTGGTTCTAGATTTGATTCCCGTGAGAGCTAGTGTATTTTTATCCAACATTAAGGTATAGGTAATAAGTAGGTGCAAAGAGAAAAGTGTTTAAACAAGCCTAACCAAGCTAATGAATAATACAAAGAAATAATACAATATTACGAAGTTATAGAAGAAACGTTGTTAATATTAGATATATGCGTCTGAAATGTCCAACCGATGACTGTCAACTCCAAAGGTAAGAAAGTGAAACATCCAATACCAAGTTAATCAGTGGTCTCTAGGTAAAGCTATCCTACTAGGAAGTGATTGAGATATCAAAAAATGTTGTAATCGCTGGGAGACATGTTAGGAGAATACAGTGGGTGAGAGAGTTTAATACTGCAACTCATGAATAGTCTGCACCTTTGTTGAGTATTGAAGTGCGTAGGCCTATGTAGGTTTGCACTGAAATGAGCATTAATACACAATATCTGTTGAACATTACGAGGGGCTTGCTGACAGGTTTACAGTGCATTTCACGGGGTTCGATATTGTAACGATCCTAGCGAAATCCTGAGCCTTCCCCACTGTACACTATAAGTTAAATTCGTGCTTAGTTAAAACTCTATTTGTTTAAATTTAACACTGTTAACCGTTATCACCTGTGCACTATGAGCAACAATCCGGCAGTAATTCTTTATTTTTGCCCTCTCTTTTAGCGCCATAAATGTCTTTGTTCATAAATTTCTTTATCTATGGTTTTGCATATACGTAGCGTGGTCATTAAATTTTGACTTTTACGTCATATGCATCTAATTACAAACACACCCATAACACGAACACAACAAACTTGGAATATATAGTTTGTGTATGGAAAATCATACACGAGGCACTGCACGGGAGAGCCGTATGCATACATATGGCAGTCAACTTCCTAAGAAATTAATAATAATAATAATAATAATAATAATAATAATAATAATAATAATAATAATAATAATAATAATAATAATAATAATAATAATAATAATAAACAGAAAACAAAACAGTTATTTACATAATTTATTTATTTAAGCATGGAAGTGTAATGGACTTCTTATTTCTTTCTCTCTCTCTCTTTGAAGGCAACAACCCTTAGGGTGCCAAGACGTAGAAAAGGACTTGTGGCACTCACGACTATAGGGTGGTGTGTGGTTGGCACATTGGGTTCCTTTGTTGTTAGTTCCAGCTTTCTAGACCGGATGCAGTTATTCCCGGTAGAAAATAGAAGAAAATATACCTTTCTGTTACTATTAAAGCAAATAATTACACTCATTCCCTCAATGTGATACTTGTTTGTTTAACTGTATACAGACAGCTGATCCGTGGAAGAATCGTTGATAATAATAAATAAAATAAACTCGACAAATATTCTTGTAAATAATAGGTAAAAGTTTGCGTCACACTGTTCATTTTGCTGGGCACGCCAGTGCGTCGTGTTATCCGGTTGTAGCACACTGGAATGTAGAATATGGCTTTCTAATTTTCCCCCAACTATTTTGGCTGCTTCAATTCAAATGAATCTATAATAATAAGAGAGTGAATTTAGTCTTCTTACCCTTCGATTTAGAAATAAGGTCCGCTAGAATTGTATATATATAAAATAATAATACTCAGAATTTTATAGAGTAGTTTGTTTTATTCGAAATGACATACTTCCTGCAACTATTTGGGTTGGAATTATTTGAAATCAAATCTTTAAGTTTACGACCCACGGTTATACCGGATAGGCTAAAGGAGACGGCGATGATGAGAAATGAATGAAATAATGGAATGAAGAAAGTGGGAGAAAACGGGAAAACCCCGAGAAAACCTATGCACATGGTGTTTATCCATCACAAAATTCACTCGGTGTGAGCTGGGATCGAACCAAGGATCTCATGCACCAAAGGTGAACACTTTATCACTGAGCCACCGCGGCCCCTCTGAAATTATTTATAGGAGAGAGTGACTACTTTATGAAAACTTGATATCGAACACGTTTGTTTTAAAATACCAGCTTTTTGTGAAATATTGCTTAATATTCAGAAAAACTTAAGCCAATATAATAATAATAATAATAATAATAATAATAATAATAATAATAATAATCTTTAATTAAAAACTCTCTGGACCTAGTGCATTGGCACAATTCCACGAATTAAAAAGAATTTGTTTACTTCTCATGTAAATGTAGGAGGACTTAATCCCTGTTGCTTTCAATATACGAAGAAAGTGTCCAACTGTCAAATGATATGCTACATAAAATGCCCTATGCAACATAATGTAGTATAGAGTCATCATTTCTAGGTTGTCTAAAGAACACTTTTGTTTTAGCAAGAAAGGAAGAAAATAGAAACTGCTCAGTTTTAACCTAGTAGAAAGTTTGCAGATTTAAGGGAAAATGCACAGAGTTGTTGGATATTAAATGTAGTTCGGATTAATGGAGTAAGACACCGTAGTTTATTGTTTGAAATATACTGGGAGTGAGCAAGCCATTACCTCTGGAAATATCGAAAGAGATATGTTAATGGTGTTAGTTGCAAACTGTTGTAGAAATGAAAAATTTAAGGAAATCTAAAACTCTGAAATCACAGATCCAAATTGACTGACTGTTAAGTAAAACTGCTAAATCTGACTAAAGCAAAAAAAAAAAAAGTATTCATGACCTGTGTTACGATTTCAGACATATCATTCTCATATCAAAACTACGATAAAAGTAAATTATGAATAAAGGTTAATTTACAGTTCTGGAATACCAACAAATGATTTTTTTAGATGTAAATTTTGGAAAAGCTTTATAAGGCTTTAGATTTGTTTATTGATTTTTTTGTTTATTAGCTTCCCCATGCCGTAAACGTCGCCAACACCTAGTAGCCCACTTGCCGGTAAATGGCGATCGTCGATATAGCGACGCGTCGACGGATTGTTGCTAGTGTGCCACTAGTGGCAGGTATTCGTCGAGTCGAAGCAGATATCTAGAATGGGGGGGTATTGAAGTTACCACTGCGTAACAGCGAATACTTCATTTTGATCCGCGCTCCTTTGATTTGTCACGGAGAATCGCAAAGGGACCAACACGAACTATCACCAGTCATGTGCATGCAGTTATTATTATAAATTATTTTTCCCTGACGAATTTTTATTTTAAGGACAACACTTGAGCTCCGGGGGTCAAGAGTAACTCCTGCCTTTACATCATGAAGTGAAAAATCTTGTGATGGGTGCGTATAATTGTATGGATTTAGATGGCAACTGTCGCCGATCACTAGCAAGTGAATATGGGAAAACTATGAAAAAAGTAAATAGACGCTTGCCATTTTGTTATAAAATAATATGGCGAGTGCATTTGTTCTGATTCCAAACAGTTATCGTCAAATATACACGGTTAAAGGAGCACTCTGATTAGAAATATTAAAAAGACGTCAACGATTTATCACTCTACAACCTGTGTCTTCATAATCGCCTCCGTGGCGAATTCGGAAGTATACGCAACTAGTAACCCTAAGGTTGGTGGTTCGCGCCCAGCTCGGGGCATTTTTTTTTTTACTTTTTTAAAAATGTTTTTAGACTCACCTTAATAAAAACAAATTACGCATATAGGCGATTTAACGTATTTTAGGGGAATAATTTTGTGGTTCGTTGGTGTTCCGTCGCTTCTCCCGCTGGTGGTATAATTTTCAAAACGGAAGTGGGACCACCTCCGATCGTCGCTGCGGGACCACCGACCGCCAATTTTTGGGGACATGTCGCTAGTTTCCTAACGGTGGTCCAACGACCCTTACGACATGGGGTTGTCCCCTCATAACTGAGGCAGATTGTAATCGACCAAGAGTGTTTTGCAAAAATGGGGAACATCTTCCGACTTCGACTTCTGAATAATCCGTTTAGGATCAAGTCGAGTCAAGGCTGTCCCACGGGAAGGTAGAACAAGTGAGGCAATCGTTCGAAGCACTACGCTCGACACACTCCGTCTCCTTCAAGACTTAGACTCTTCAGGAAAAGTAACAAGTTTATTACTTGTAATTTATTCTTTGAGTCAAAGTATTTTGCAATAAACCATCGTTTTGTAAGATATTTTTACAATCGTCCATCATGGATTTGAAAAAAATCAAAGTTCGAACAAAGAAATATATCCGATCCACATGTCTCTTCATGTTTGATATGGAAGTTTCATCTTCATTATTGACCTTTAATTTATTTTAGTCCTAGGCAACGCGAATCGACGGGATGGCTTTAAGTGAAAACATTCATTTAGATGATTAAGTAATCAGGAAATTGCTGCTGTTATTTCACGAAACACAACAGATCTTGAGGAGAAAAAATTTTTTTTGCTTACCAGGGGGAGGGAGTAAATCATCTGCTTACGTTTGCTTAACTAGGAAGAGGGCAAGGGCGCCGATCCTGGGGGCCGGGCCCCCTTAAAGCTCATGTGGGTCTCCTTTGTATTTAGGAATATACAATATTTGGCATAATTTGAGTGCAATTTGTCTTAAAAACCTCATATATATATCTTCTGCATTTGAGTGCCCCCCCCCCAAATTTACAGAGAAATCGGCGCCCTTGGAAGAAGGTCTAGTGAAATGAATAAAAAATGTGATAACGTAATACTTGAACAACTCTATCTAATGGAGGAAAGTAAATTAGTATTCAACACTTCTTTCAATTTTAAGCATTTCAAAGATTCTCGTAATTTAGTAGCATCCCGGATTTGCATTTTTTAAATATGGGAACTCTATCTATACCTTAACGTGGGAATCGCTTTCGGATCATGCACTTAAGCCACTTTGCCACAAGAGGCACATAGGAGTTTTTCTTTCTATTTCCTTAGAAATATTGCGAATGGTATGACTTCTAAAACTATACACATTAAAAAAGAATACACATCGACACAATAAGATGATAATCTGATACGTAGGAAATATATTGAATTGTTTTTAATTTGTTCTCACGCTACCAAAACAGTACTTGCGCTTTTTTTTTATTCCAGCCTTTTAATATAAGCATTTCACACTATTGTCTGTTCTAGGACGATACAATTCTAGTTCATGTATATGCTAGCTTTGGAAATACAGTAGAGTTTCGCTTATCCGACATAAACAGGCAGGGAAGAACGCCGGATAATATGAATGTGTTAAGAAAAGAGCTATTAAAAGTAAAGCTTATGATATAATTTTTCATATTACGCATCTAATAATCATGTTTTATAACAAATAAATGCACTGCACTGAATCAGGAACGTATCCAGCGTGAGGGCTTGAGAGTTGTCCCTCTCCGAAACTCAAGCACTTTTTAATAAACTTGCTTTTACCCTTTTGAGGTTCTTTTATATCTGTTTACTTGGAGTCAGTGTCCAAACTTTGGGCAATATGCTGTTGTCTTCTTATAATTCTAAGAACATACCATAATGTCATTATACCAGGTGGAATTAAAGAACAGTTTTAAATAGGTTTAACATTTCGTTTCCGTTCGGTTTTTAACTTTAATATTTTAGAACGATACACTCAATGTCTTCTTGCTATTTTTGTTGTGTGATATATGTAGCAGACAGTTTTCTTTAGTTATATTTCGATCGAAAATATGTTTCATTTTGTTTGTGCTATAATGCAGTTTTCAAAGTAAACCGGTTTATAAATGAAAAGTAGAAAAAAGTTTAAGAGAAATACAGAACTATTGCATTATTATTATTATTATTATTATTATTATTATTATTATTATTATTATTATTATTATTATTATTATTATTATTATTATTATTATTATTATTATTGATATTTTTAAAACATTAGAATTACGTGCTTACGAAGATTCGTGTTGGGCCCCCTCCAAATAGAAAACCTGGATACGTGTCTGTACTGAATGATAGACATATAAGTCAAGGTGTAGACAGGCGCGCTAGGCTATAGACTCCAGAGCATGAAAAATAGATTAAGTCCACAACTTGCAGTTCTTCTTACCCATTGGTGCTATCTGCAATGATATGTCGGATCATACGGTATATGGAACAAAGGAAGGTCAGATAAGCGAGACCATGGTGTATTGGTGTTTCACGCACCTAAATCTGTAAAATGTTTGTATAAATAATTATCTTTCATTCCCTAGCTGAATTTGTGGGTATGATCACACACCTTGCCTTATAAAGTATAGTCTTATAAAGAAAAAATATTTTTTAGCTAAAAGCTAAAGAGAAGCCAACTTCAATAATTTACTTAGGTTTTTTTTTTTAATAATGGCAAACTAGTTCATTTCATCACGATAAATCACGTTTGGTACAAAGATGTATTTTTTCTGTCCGTGGAGACAAAATTGTTCTTTTCCCAAGGAAACAGGATGAGATAAGCTATACAACAGCATGAACTGAAAACAATAGCTATTACCAATAGTACTTTAATACTGGATAAATACGTCATTACAGCAAAATATCAATAAGTTATGTCCTTATTATGTTGATTCGGTTCTTATTAACATAAAAATTAAAATTTGTAAAAAAAGAAGTATGGGATGGGATGGGATGGAATTCGATCTAGTGTCAGAACTACTAATCCACCACGCTACCCACCAAACCACGGAAACTTCTTTTTGCTTGTTCTCTTTTTCTTAAAAAAATAAATGCTAATTTCTATAGCGCATGTCACTTCCAACCTCAAGACAGGAGATTTCCTCTTTGTTTCTATATTTCCGTACGACATCTTGGTTTCAGAAGCTAAATTATATTTGGCAGACAATCTACACACTAGGTTTTAACCAATAAATGCAACATTTTACTCCACTAACCAGTTCCTTGATCCAACTCCTCGACTTCCCTACTGAATTCCCTCCGCAATCCTGCTCTGCTACTGAAAAATTCCTAGAAATCATGATTGCCAGCATACACAAAACCGAGCATAATTTTGTTTTTTGTTTATATTTTTATTATTTTATTATTATTATTATTATTATTATTATTATTTGAAATATTTGCTTAGATGGATTGCTTTCTATTATCTCTACATACTAATAACTGAATTTTACCCATAAACTTAAGAAAAATCGAATAAATGCGAAAAATCGTGAGTTACAGTATACGCGCAATTTTTTTTGCGCATGGGAGCACATAGAGCGCAACAAAATATTTTTCAAAAACATATTACACTGGTCCGCATGGACATTGTTGTTTTGAAAATTTCACGTGGATTACATGTTTTTGAGGTCGCTTATTCAGAATCTGGCATTAATTTTTCCTATCACCCTAGAATTACTAGCAATTCACTAATTACGCTCGAACATAATAACATCTGTTTGCTCTGTAGTTCATCAAGCGCTCCCTAGATAGCAGCAGTGCGTCTATAAGCAATTCTGCAGTTGACGTAGGTATGAGGAAAGAAAATTAGTTATAAATTTAGTCAATGTAATTGACATTTATTTTTATCTACAAATTAAATTGTATAACGTGCATAACAATGCCCCAGACAATCTCTGGTATAAATTCTTTTGTAGCTCATAGATTGATTTTTATTTCAGTTTATGTATGAAGAAATCAACTTGCGTAACATTAGAGCACATCTTTACCTTTGAGCAGAACCTAGCCTCTCTTATAGCTGTTAATCTGTTAGCGAGGATCAGGTGTAGCATACGCACTTGTGAGCACTACAGACATACGCTATTTAGGGGATTGACGAAAGTTGACACTTTCGGAGGGTCGCTTGTATTTTTGGGATTTCATCATTATCATTCGTCGTTCTTCTTTTCACTTCACTTCATTTCTCACTGTAGTCACACGGACAGATAGTGCTGGTCCTTGGACCAATGCACAAGAACCTACCCCCGTATGTGGGGCCACCCGCTCCTGGCTCTACTACAGTAGACCGTGACAATGTGTCTCGCTCCGGTCGTACCAGACACCTCTCATGGGGTAGTCAAACCAGTTTACGAATAACTAGACCCAGAGATCGTACTGATTCTGGTGACTCGGCACACTCCAGTAAACGGCCTCGCGATAGATCTCGGTCTCCTGTTCTGAATACCAACTTGGACTCTGCAATGGACACTGCTACCGCTTCTTCTTCTAATTTGTACAACACCAAAGAACCAATCTTTTCATTTCTACTTACTGATTTCGACACAAAATACACCCATCCTAAGATGGTGTTTCTACAAATCATCAAGTACTTACCACGAGCCAGCATGGAAACTATTGTTGAAACTCGGAATGGATTTATCATTCGTTCTAAGGACCCGAATTTCGGTACGACACTCCGAAATAAGGCATCTTATGAGATCTTTGGTAAAACTGCGAAATTAACAAAACAAACTGATAGGAAAATCAAACTACCACCACCTCCTCGAAAACCAGCCATGTTTTCTGTCGTCATCAGAGGAGTGATACCCGAAATAAGCGATGACGAGGTTCTTGAGGAACTCAAACAAGAGGGAATCGACGTTAACAAGTGCATTCGCATTAAAAATAACAATGGCCCCACATACATGGTGCGCGTTCTATCTCAAAATCAAACTTCGTTAGATTATCTATTATCACATGGAGCTCCTATCTATAAGAAACTCCATCGTGTTGAACCTTCGAAGACAACAGGGCCTCTACCAATCCGGTGTGAGAAATGTCAAACCTATAATTCTCACTTTACACACCAATGTCCAAACACATCTAAATGCGGGTACTGTAGTGGACCTCATAAAACCAAGTCTTGTAAAAATCAGCAGCAACCACCAACTTGCTCTGCGTGTAACGAAAATCATCCAACTTACAGTTATCGCTGTAAGGGTAAACCACAAGCTCAACCTGAACGTCCAGAACTCACAGTACCGGTACAAAGCTTTGACAAATCCACACCACCTACTCAGTCTCTCGCTCAGCCTCTCACTGTCGAAGATCTCCTTCGTTACATCACCATAGTACTCCAAAATGTTTTTCCATTCCAACGCGAGCACATTCTTCGGGTTGCCATTTCAACAGCTAAATCTTTGTTCAACTTAAACTTTACAGCTACATATTCAGGCAATTTTGTCCACTTCCACATCGCACCTCTAGAAACAGCAGTCTGAAACCAACATGGCAGTATACATAATGGCTTTGACTTTACTTTTTGTAAACATTCGATCTTTTCATCAACACAAAGTACTTCTAGAGCCTCTACTGCTAGAAGAGAGAGTTGATATTGTAGCTCTCAATGAAACAGCTTTAAAACCAACCATTACTGCGCGACTTTCAGGGTATCAAATTCAACGATGCGATTACCATGATGCACATGCGCGCGCTCAAGGAGGAGTACTGATTGGCTTTTCTCCAAAACTTCCTTATCGGCAATATAATCCTCCGGCATTTGCACAGCTACCTGAACATCTCTTCTACTCTATATACTATCCTTCTCTCACAGTAAATGTAGCCACTATATACATCCGCCCTGGGCATCCAATACCATTTTCTTTTTTCGATTATATAGCCCGTAATTTTAAAAACATAATTATCATGGCCGACGTAAACATTCATAGCAGAAGTGCCAGGGAAAGAGAACGATTTACGGAATTTATTTCAACCACCCTACAACTTTATATTCACAACCTTCCTGGTCCCACTCGACCAGCCAGTCAAACAACTCCAGATGTGGTAATAACTTCTTTATCGTTTGTAAATGACTGTGCATTGCAGATTCTCGACACGATCGGAAGTGATCATTGTCCGATTAAACTGTCCATTAACAAGGGTCGTTCCTCTGTAAAGCAGTTACAACCTCATTTTATTCCCCGTTATGATAAAGCCGACTGGCCTCAATTTAGACAGTTCATACATACCCAGGTCTCAACCCTTCATCCACCAACTACTGAAAACGAAATGTATTGCACAGTCAACCAGATTACAAACATCTTACATACCAGTGCTCAACAAACCATCCCTGAGGAGAAATTTTATCCTTCTAAACCTAAATTGCCTCCTCAATATCTGTCTTTAGTACAAAAATCACGCCAGCATTTCCGAGAATACAAACAAACCGGAAACGAGGAATGTCTTCGCCATCACCGGCAATGGCATCGCACAGTAACTAATTATCTCATAGCATATAAACGTCGAAGCTGGATCAGCGCCTGTAATAAATTAAACGATGAAGCATCTCCAAGCCGGTATTGGAAATCTTTCCATAGACTCACAGGCAGAAATACTAAAATTTCGTATCCACTTTTGGACAATAGTGCTCCTCTGTTTACTGACCTAAATAAGGCCAACGCTTTTGCAACGCTATTGCAGACAGTTTTTACACCTGAAGTATCTCCTCATTCACGTAACCGTATAGACTTGGCTACTATTCCTGCTCTACAGCCGTCACTTTTACACACAATCGATGAGGAAGCCTCTCTTACATCACCAATCACTACTCACGAACTTCAACGTGCTCTCCATAAGAAACGCAATACTGCAGCAGACATTGATCATATTTCCTACCGACTACTGAAAGAGGCTCCGCTTTCTTTGCTTACGTTACTAGTTGCAGTATTCAACTTTATTCTCCGTACCGGCTTTTATCCTGTCGATTGGAAAGTATCCAAAATCTGCATGTTTCTCAAACCTCATAAACCGGCACATGATGTAACGTCTTATCGCCCTATCCAGCTCACATCAGTCTTTAGTAAACTGTTCGAAAAAGTCCTGGTACAAAGGCTTCATATATATATCCAAGAACATAACTTATTACCTACACATCAAGCAGGCTTTCGACCCTCATTTTCTATTAATGACCAGTTACTTCGTCTTTCGACGATTATCACCAATCAATATAACAAAGGTCTCCCATCATGTCTCGTCTTAATGGATCTGGAAAAAGCATTTGACAAAGTTTGGCACTATGGGCTCATACGAAAGTTGCAGAAACTTAACCTTCCGATCAGTTACTTACGTTTTATATATACCTTCTTAACTAATAGAATCGGATATGTTTACATAGGATCTGCCATCTCCCGTCCTATTTTTCCATACTCCGGAGTTCCACAGGGTTCTGCACTTAGCCCACTTCTCTATATACTGTACGCCTCCGATATACCACCACCTACACAGAATGTGTACTTATTTCAATATGCAGATGATACGGCATTCTTAGCTCTGAGCAAGACCATGCAACAGATCAACATAACCTTGCAATCAACTCTAAATAACTTTATGCAATGGTGCACCACTTGGCGACTAACTTTAAATGCCGCCAAAACACAAGCACTGGTATTTCTACCTCCTAAACGCCGCTCCAAGGTTCAACGAAACCCTCGCAACCTTAATATATCTCTAGAATGCCATCCACTTCGACCAACACCTACAGCTACATATCTCGGGGTTGTTTTCGACTCTAAATTAAATTGGAAAGCTCACTTAGAGAAAATAACACAAAAGGCCACTCTGCGGCTCAATCTTGTATGGCGTCTAACAGGAACTTCTTGGGGTTTAAACGCACCTCTCTTAATCAACACATACAAAATGTTCCTCAGGCCCATTTTAACATTTGGCCATATTGCTTGGTGCAATGCTCCAACAAAGTTTTACGACCGATTATCGATACTAGAACGCCATGCTATTAGACTTGCGTACCGCATAAAATTACCATACCCGAACTTCATGACATACGAACACATCAACTTTCCTCACCTTATTCAACATCTTACAGACCTCCGTTTGAAACATATACTCTCTCGCCTACCGGTCTCCCACCCATTACTCCTAGATACTTTACAAGCTGATGCTGAAACTGATGCACCGCATAAATATCTGCATACACCGTTAAACGTTCTCCTCACGCTATACCTAAAATCTATACATCCTACAGCTGAAGACCACGACATATTTCATATATATCTTATACCAGATCATCTTCATCATTTGTTTCCATTTTAGCACTATGTCTCATTTCACTACTAACTTTGGGCTTTCCCCGTGTTTCCATCAGTCTCGAGTCGCCCCGAGACAGAAGAACTAACATGCATTCGTGTATCTAACACTATGTTTGTGATTGTGGCGTGTACGCACTGCATTTCATTTTATACTATCATCTTTATTTCATAACAATTCAACGCACTGCTTCCATGCCAAAGTTCCATTCTGTTTCTACCTGCGCCAATTATATAATTATATATGTATTTTGTTTACTTATCTGCACATTTAAATTTATTCACTCAATTATTGATTTGTTTATTGTTACTTTCAGCACTATTCGTTTATAAAACTGCACTTAGATCATCTTATATGCTATAAACCCACCAGTGTCGTCAATTCTGTGCCAAAGAGAGGGCGTAACCCTCTAATGGCTAGGGTTAGGAGACACTCTACCAGCATACCATTTTGAAATGAAAATAGATGAATAAAGTTTAAATTACCAATCCCTAACCCTGTAACCTAAAAAAAAAAAAATTAGAGAACTGGCCACCTGGAATCTCTAACCAGGTAAAAAAAATAGGGCATCCGTAGCTGGCGGAGAAAAATAAGCAAGTCATTTAGTGTGTCCATCCCCATTGATTGAATCGCGAACTTCAAAATACGGTTGGATTACTTACCTCTCTGAGGATTAAGGAAACAACTGTCGAATTGGTTTTAAGCCTCCACGGAGGCTAACACACCTGATTGATTTTTACTGTTGACGAACTTGCTATTCTCTTGGGTTACCGATTTGTTTTGGATATTCTCCTCTTCGGAGGCTGATTTCACCTAAGCTAGTTGTCGACTTTGGCACCTCTACTGGCTAACGATTATTATTTCGATGGGTATAGGGACAAAGGTGATATGTCCATGCCGTAATTTTTGCAGGTGACAACATTCAATGCATCTCAGAAATCAGAGGTTCATGCAAAACTTTGTTTTTATTAATGGAATATTTACTGGAGGTTCTTTTGTTTTAATGTAATGTGCACCAATTGCAAAAATACTTCGGGCATTATCCACATCAGCCAAAACCTGACTTTCGAAGAAAAATGGACATATCACCTTTGTGCAGATACCCATCGATTTCTTCCTCTTCGGAGGAAAAGTACTTTCTCAAATTAAAACTTAGAGCACCGCTCTAAGATCATATCATTTATTGGGAACGCCATTACCCTTCTTGTAAGCTGGCGCCATCCCCCACTCTAACAATAAAGATGCTTTCTCAGAAAACATTGATCAAACCAGAGAAAAAAGCACAATCTACCAAAATTCCCGGTACCAGGGGCAAACTAATAAGAGCGACATATAAACCGGAAGACTTCCTTCTGCATTTAGGTAAAAAGGGCCAAACAACCACACCAGCAAAGCTGAAAATGAAAACACCTGCACCTATGCAGTCAAGACACTCACAGCCATCAACTTCAAATAAGCCTGAAGACATGGATTTCACAGTAGTGGGAACACTAAAACGACGTAGGTCTTCTTTGGAAAATCTGAACAAGGCAGAAAAACTAATCAATAAAACCCCAGAATTTCCACCTGTTCCCACTAGTAATAAGTTCGATGTTCTGTCATCGGAACAAATGGATAATCCTAGTTCCAGTAACAACACTCCACCGCCTAACAAGCCCTCCAGTTTCAAGCCGCCTCCGATTTTCATATACGGGATTACCAACACGTATACCTTTATAAAGACCCTGTCACGTGCATTGAAGGAGCCTCCCTTAGCACAGCCCAACAAAGAGCGCATTCGACTTCAAGCGGCTAACAAAGACGATTATAACTCTATTAAGACTTATTGTGAACAAACGAAGACTCAATATGCCACAGGAGTAGCAAAAACTGAAAGGCCCATTAAGGTAGTTGTTCGAAAACTGCCTATTGATACAGAATTAGATGACCTGAAAGAAGATCTTATCAGATTGGGCTACAAACCGACAAGCATCCATCAAATGTCCCGGAGAAGTAAGACGGATGGCAAGAAAATACTGATGCCATTATTCTTGGTTGCTTTGGAGAGAACTGCAGCTGTTAAAGAGATCTACGCAATTAATAACTTACTACATTACAAGGTCCAAATCGAACCCTATAAGCCTCCCTCAGTGCTACAATGTTATAGGTGCCAACGTTTGGGGCATTCGCAAGATACCTGCCAAGCCCACCCGCGGTGTCTCAAATGTGGACAACTGCATTTCACACAGTCTTGCAGTAAACCAGATACATCCACACCCGCCACTTGTGCAAACTGTCAGAGAGATCACCCGGCAAATTACCGCGGTTGCCCGGTATTTAAATCTTACTCTGAGGCTCTAAAATTGCCGGCACAGCAGCCAAAGAAACATCCAGATAAAGCCAAGAAAAGTTCCCAAGAACCATCAGATGAGGAAATTTCCATTGCCACTATTGTCAATGTCCAACCTGTGGCTACGGATGGTGACGACGCTAAAGCTTCCACTTCATCCCACACCGATTCAGCTTCTACTCAACAACAGGAGAGCCCTAACGAAGACCTGGATATAAAGTCTCTTCTTTCATTCCTCAAGGGCTTACATTTCCGCAAAATAATAACACACATAAAACGTGGTATTACACGTTTCCGACAAGCTGCTGACTCAGCTTCCAAGGCTGCAGCAGTCATCGAAACAATAGCGGAAATGCTTGACGATGGCTGTTTCTAACTCCAGCGTCCTACATCACACACTTGTCCTCGCTACGTGGAACGCAGATGGTCTAGAGGGGCAGAAACAAATGCTGATTAGATTTCTCACACACCACAGAGTTGATGTCATGTTTATACAAGAAACACACTTTACTGCTCGTATCACTACTTGGAGACTACCCAATTACATTGTGTACCGCCAGGATAGAGTGGGCAGACAGAAAGGAGGATTACTACTTATCATCAAAAAGGCATTCCCAGTCAAGTTGATTACAATACCACCCCTACTTACTTTGGAGGCACTTGCTGTTCAATTGATAACTCCAGGGGTTCCATTAATATTGGGTACCGGGTACAGGTCCCCGGCCACACAACTAGAGCCCACAGACTTCGATGTCATTGCTAACTTAGGGCCCAAAGTCATCTTAGCTGGAGATCTCAATGCTAAGCATGGAGAATGGAACTCGATTACTCCAAACACTGCTGGAGATGATTTACATCAATACCTACTTACCTCCAACTTCATCATCAGTGCTCCACCTGACCCAACTCATTATCCAAAATTCGGCGGACAACCCGATGTTCTTGACGTCGCTCTTTGCAAAGATGTATCATTTAGTGTTCATCCTTATGTCATTTCGGATTTAGATTCTGACCATGATCTAGTCATTTTTCACGTCTCGCACCGCAGCATCGCTCATTCTGCCCCTATCATCAAGCAAATAGAAACTGACTGGCATCTTTTCAAACAAGAACTAAACACTATGATCGATCTGCGAGATCGGCCCGCCACCATTGAGGACATCGACCAAGCGGTCTCTCACGTCACGTTAGCACTTCGCACAGCAGAGGCAGCGAGCTCCACCTCCATAATCTCTCCAACGCAAACTAGTCAATGTGACAGTTTCCACCTACAACTCTATATTCATCTAAAACGTTGGGCTAGACGTCGATGGCAGCATACACTACATCCAGCATACAAAACGCTGTGGAACAAACTGCGTGCAAAGCTCAAGTTGCTGACAACGAGACAAAATCAACAATACTGGGAAAATACTTTTCAAAATGTCACAGTAAATGACCGTAAAATTTGGACATACTGCAAATCATTCCAACGTGCTACAAATGCTTCCAAAGCTAGAGTCATACAAGGACCTCAAGGACTGACAGAAGATCCTCAGTCGCAAGCGAACATTTTCGCTGACTCTCTGGAAGAACAGTTCCAGCCTAACAGAGCACGCCTCGATCCCTACCTCAAACAGCACATCCGAACCACACTATATAGCATAAGGACACAAAACCCAACACATGACATCACCATAGTAACACCTCGGGAAATAGAAAGACACCTAAAATGTCTGCCAGGAAAGACAGCATCTGGGCCCGATGGGATTCGATCTGAGATCCTAAAACATCCAACTAGAAAACTACTGGTCTTTTTAACCTATTTATTTAACGCCATATTTCAATTATGTTACTACCCCAAGACCTGGAAGGAAGCTCGTGTCATCACCATCCCCAAACCTGGAAAGAATCCACTGCTCCCGGAAAACTATAGACCGATAAGTCTTCTGTCGCACTTGAGTAAACTCTTTGAACGTGTGTTACTCTCGAGGCTGAAACAACATGTAGTTAATAGAGACCTCCTACCTTTCCATCAGTTTGGGTTTCGTGCCCAACATAGGACTACTACACAACTCGTACGAGTGGTGGACCACTTAACAGCGGCTTTTAACAGGAAACAACACACTCTTGGAGTCTACCTAGATGTCTCAAAAGCCTTTGATAAAGTCTGGTTATCAGGACTATTATATGAGATATACACTCAAGGTTTTCCGGATCGTCTTCTACTCTTACTTCATTCATATCTCATGGGCAGAAAATTTCATGTGTCTGTTGACGGTGTCAAATCCACGTCTAGATCTATCAAAGCAGGTGTTCCACAGGGCGCTGTACTCTCACCGCTCTTATATCTATACACGGCAGATCTCCCGACCTTACCGCATTGCTTTTTCGCAACATATGCTGATGATACTGCCTTTTTCACGACCAGTAGCTCACTTGCGCAGTGTTACATCTACATGCAGCGACAACTAAATGGTTTTCAGGAATGGGCAAGACGTTGGAGGATTAAAATCAATGCAGATAAAAGCTGTGCTGTCATTCACAGTAAGAGACGCATCCGTGTTCCACGAAATTGAACCTGTGAGAATGCTCGTATTCCTCACGCTCTGCACGCCAAATATTTGGGTGTAACCTTAGACCGTGGTTTAACGTTCGCCGCTCACATCAGGGACATCAAACAAAGGGCCTTACGTAAAATTTCAGCGTTATACCCCATCTTTCGATGCAGTTCACTTTCCCGTGAGGTTCGAGTTCACATCTTCAAGATGATGGTCCTATCTACAATCTCTTATGCATGCCCTGCCTGGCAACATGCTTCACCCAGTCATATACAAACACTCGAAAGTGTACAAACTCGAGCTGGTCGTATAATCACTGGTCACGACAGAAACACACGAAAAGTCAGATACTGGAAGATTTAGAGCTACCCACTGTTAGAGAAGTTCTACGGCATTTGCACAGTAAGTTCTGGCGTACTTTACCCAGACATATTAATCCCGCCATAGCTAACATCGGCACTGAATGCTCTCTCCGGAACGTCCATCGTACGCCACGTCTTTAATATCTTTCCAGAACTCGTAATGCACTCATAATCAGCTACTCTGCGACAGTTGCAGATGTAGACTTCCATCCATAACAAAACAATAGTAATTTCCAACTAACTACCAACATATCTTTATATATTTTTATACAGTCCTACTCATGGAGTCAGGGGCTTCGGCCCGATACTCTATACAAAACTACAACATTACCGTGACCGTGACCGTGACCGTGAACATTAGAATCCTTTAAGCAACATAAACTATTACTTGAAACTCTGTTATTAGAGGAGCATATTAGTGCTTTTGCTCTAAATGAAACCGCCTTGAAGCCCGGTATGTGCTCGTATTCCTGGATATCAATTACAACGCTGCGACTTCCAAGATCAAGCTGCTCGTGCCCAAGGGGGAGTTGCAATCGGATATTTTCCAAAATATCCAGTTCGGACATATACTCCGTAAGATTTAGGGCATCTCCTGGAATACCTGTTGGTCACTTTATACTTTCCATCGATCATAATCACTTTCAGTACGATATACATTCGACCACGACAACCTATACCATTAGAATATTTCCGTTACATAGCCACTAACCATCGGAATATTCTCATCATGGCGGATATTAATATTCATAGTCGTACTGATCGCGAAAAAACAGAGTTTCACGAGTACATAACTAATAATCTTCAGCTTTATCTTCATGTTCTTCCTGCACATACCAGACCTATCAGCCAGACTACACCAGATGTCGTCATCACCTCTATCAATCTTCTTAATGACTGTCAGCTTGCAGTTCTAGATTCCATCGGAAGTGATCACCATCCAGTTAAATTAACATTAACTCGAGGAAAACCCCCACGTCCTATACTTACACCTCGTCGGGTTCCGAGGTATGATAAAGCGAACTGGGTTCATTTTCGGGAAGACCTGGAACATTCACTTTCTAGCATTACGCCTCCAAATACTGAAACCGAACTTACTACCTGTCTTACAGCTATAACTACGGCAATTCAAACCAGTGCCCATCAGAATATCCCGATGCAACAAGTGCATTCCCACAAACCGGCTTTACCACCGACATATCTTACGCTCATCCAGAAAGCCCGACAGCATCTTCGAGAATATTATCGAACCGGGAATGAAGCATGTCTTCATCGACATCGCCAATGGCAAAGAGCTGTTCATAACTATCTTGTCGCTTATAAACGCCGTAATTGGATCAAGACCTGTAACACTTTATCCGAGGAAGTACACCCTTCTCGCTACTGGAAGCGATTTCATCAACTTACTGGCAAGACCACCACGATAACCTACCCGTTAGTTGCAGATGACATTCCTCTGTTTTCTGACGAAGAATAAGCCAACGCCTTTGCTACACAACTACAGACCGTTTTTACGCCAACAGCTGCCTCTAAACGCTCTGAAGGGAAAGATCTGTCTTGTATTCCTGCACTACTACCTTCCACAGAGCATGTGATTGACCCGGAACACCCACTCACTGCACCTATTACTACCAACGAAATCCAATTGGCTCTAAAACGGAAAAGGAACACAGCACCTGGGATTGACAACATCTCTTATAGACACATCAAAGAAGCGCCATACTCATTTCTCCTGATACTGACAACAATATATAATTTCATACTTGCCAAACTCGTAGTCTTTCCAAAACCTCACAAGGACCCGACATCAGTTACCTCATATCGACCGATAAGCCTGACTTCAGTATTTAGCAAAACACTGGAAAGGATTCTAGTTAAAAGACTCCATCCTTTTCTGGCACAGCACAACATTCTTCCACCTACTCAAGCAGGATTCCGACCATTTTTCGCAACCAGTGATCAGCTCCTCAAACTCTCATCACTCATTCAGAATCACTTGAATAAGCACCTTCTATCTGTGCTTATCTCTTTCGATATAGAGCGCGCCTTCGATACTGTCTGGCATGAGGGATTAATATATAAACTCAAACGTCTCCTCCCACTGCATTATGTCCGTCTGATAGCAAATTTTCTACATCAACGCCGTGCCTTCATTCAATTAAACCAGGGACACTCGCATGAATTTTTCTTGAGAGCAGGAGTGCCACAGGGCTCCGTTCTCTCTCCGCTGCTATATATTGTCTATGTAGCCGATATGCCCTCTCCGTCACCTCCAATCAATGCCCTACAGTTTGCCGATGATACTGCCTATCTTGCTCTCGACTCCTCTGTAGACCGCATCAATATTAACCTACAAACAGCAATAGACATTTTAATCTCATGGTGCTTACGTTGGAAACTAAAACTGAACCCACTTAAAACACAAATGACGCTCTTTGCTCGCAGGAAACATAAATACTGCCTCTCCCGAAATCATGAACGCCTCCATATTACGGTACTCGGCTCAGCGATTCCACTTCAAAACAGCGTTAAATATCTTGGGGTGTATTTGGTAAACATCTAACATGGCGCACATACTTAGCCGCTCTCGAGAAAAACATCCGCCAACGTCTAAACCTATTACGTAACTTGAAAGGAACAACTTGGGGTCTAAGCACCAAAGTGTTACTTTACACCTATAAAGTATTTGTCCGTCCAGCTATGACATACGGCAATCTACCGTGGCTTTCAGCACCACCACATTTTTATGACCGCCTTCAACTTCTCGAGCGCAAGGCTTTACGCATCGCCTACTCTCTCTCATACCAAACCCCAAACGTTCACCTCTATCAAAATACCACCGTGCCCCCTGTTTTGGACCATCTATATACCCTCCGAACCCGCTATATCACACATCATATAGCTACATCTCATCTTACAATCGCCGATCTCTTGGACCAGACTCCTGCTCTTCCACGTTCTTGATATCCTCCTCTGGACCACCTCCTCACCATTTACGAAAGAGCTACAAATTCACCTGACTACAACCCGGAGCGCAATATATACCAAACCCATCCAAATCTCTATCGATAAAGATCCGAGCACATAGGGCACGACTTTTAGCCTAAGCTTACCACTCCTTTCTCAGGCGCATCAAATTTGACATTTTTACCTTAGGTTCTCCAACATCTTATTGAAACCTGACGATCATCTCTACAGTACTTAACAATTATTAATCTAAACCACTGGCCAAAGAGAAGGCGTAACCTTCTACGGCTCGCCCATCGACAGATGGGAATGAAAGTCAGTTATAAAAAAAATTTAAAAAAACGTAACATTAGGATTTTAGTTGGATTTGCTTCTTCTGTAATCCTGTGCTCCTGTGCTGTAGAAAAAGAAGAAATGGCACATCGCGGTTGTAAATATAGTCCGAATGTGTTTTTGTTATTTTTGCGGTGAATTTGTTCCTAAGAGACAACCGTAAAGCTCTTCGGAATTTGTTTATAAAGCATATTACGCTAATTTTCACATAAAACTTAATATATGCGCCGTTTTTTGAATCTTTGAGAAATTGGAATAAGGAAGAGCAGGTGTCTATGCCGTTTGGAATTCGTATTGTTTGTAGGGACCGAAAAATCATGCTGACGATTATCACTTCTGCTGTTGTGAAACTGTTCGCTTCAATGCTAGGAATAAGAATAATGTAGTTTACACAAATATTTAATTAACTATAAGGACTGTTGTTCGTGGTCTAGACATTCCTATCCCGAAACCTTCATCACAACTACAATGTGTTAATGATTCTAGTTCGCCAAGCCAGAAAAGTGACATAGAAGATGAAAACTTTGAACTGCCTAGTGGATCATCTCAGCCTATACCTTTTCACAAGATTATCTTAATGATTTGATTCCGGATTTAAATCTGTCGAAGGAGTCAGCAGACGTTCTTAGTTCTAGCTTCACAAAAGGAACCTTCTGGTATTCGGAACGACATTTGTCCGGTACAGAGAGAGAAAGACAATTTTCAGGCTACTTTGGACAAGAATCTCTTGTCCGACGGGAGCTCATGTGGTTCCGCGATGTGTTGAGTTAATCAGTAGGTCCCGTCTCATATAGCCTCGCTGCTGACAGGACGTTAAACACAAAATCAACTCAGCTCAAGAATCTCTTGTGTACTGTTGTGGTGTGTTGGATTTGCTTAATAAGTTAAGTTTTCCTCTACTTTCCACTAGCTGGAGACTGTTTATTGATTCTAACAAAAGAAGTTAAAAATGTGTCCATTTACACAATGAAAATAAGTACCCATCTGTATCTATTGGTCATTTGAATTCAATGAAATAAACGATGAAACTAATTCTAAAGAAAATTAAATATCTAGAACATGGGTGGCAAGTGAGCGGTGATTTCAAGATTTTGGGCATTTTATTAGGATAGCAATCTGGATATACAAAGATGCCATGTTTCATTTGCGAGTGGGATAGTAGGGCATGAAGTGAGCATTGGGTAAGAAGAGAATGGCCATTATGGGTACTTTGGGATCCAGGATCTAAAAATAGTGCACATTAACGTTTACTTCGTTAGAACAACATACAGAGGTTCAGCCTACGTTTGGCCGATTTCGTTCCTTCCCCCTCCCGGGGAGAATGGACTAACCCGACCCGGCTCGTGGTGTCCTGTAGTGTTATGCAGTGGCTTCCTGGGAACGGATTTTGTTTTCCGCGCGGACGACAATAACGCACAAAACAAGACCATTGTTGTGAGTGTTAAATTTGTTTCCAAGTGTGTGGGTTTCCGCTCTGTGATCAAAATGCCGTCCAAACTAAACCGGTTTTGGGAAGGCTATGTTGCGGCTCTTTATGACGCCCACTTTGGTGTTTCTGTCATTAGAAAACAGTACAAGAAGAATGGTTGCAACATCAATTTAAATGGAATAAAAAATGTTATTAAAAAGTACAAGGACAACGAAGCTCCACCATTTGGATCACCAACGAAGTTGCCTAGGAAGCGAGAATGCACCAAGGCTACCTTCACCATGCAGAAGAAACTTCGCAAAATGGCAATGAAAGAAAATCCGGCATCACAAAGGTGTATGGCTAATCGTCTTGACGTGTGTTTGGGGACTGTCAGCTGGACGTTACACCATCAACTCAAGCTGGAAAAGCCATGAAAGATCTTGGCCATCTCCTCACAGATGCCCAACAAAAGGAACGAAAGTGTAACGCCCGGAAGCTGTACGAACGGCATGTGGCAAAACAAAGGTGGATGCACGTCGTAACGCTCGATGAACCATGCGGCAAACCGAGAGCCATCATGTACCGAGAGAAAGGCGCCAAGAACTTCAGAAGGTGGGTCCATGTCTGTAAAGAATCCTTCCCAAAAGGGTTCATGGTAGTTACTGGCTACTCTTACCGAGGTAAACTGAAGATTCGTAGGGTGGCGAAGAACTGCAAAATAAATTCGCAGTATTTTCAGGAGCAGGTCATGTGGCCGATCTACGAGCATGAGATTCCAACAATGTACGGCAATGACGCCAATCTGGTGCGCATTCACATGAACAAGGCCTCGCATTCTACAGGGAGATGGAGGAGGCAAGTGGTATACAGGTGATACCTTTCAATGAGGTACATGTTAAATCTCCAGATGCAAGTCCTATGGACTATTGTGGATTTGGATTGCTGAAGCGGGCTCTGGGGAAACAACGTGTGACAACTGTGGAAGGACTTTGGAAAGCTGTGCAAATGGAAGGGGACAAGATTTTCCTCCCAGTTCTTCAGAGAAGCCTATTACAGTGGAAATTACGCTGTCGGGCTATTTTTAGGAACCAAGGGAAACACATCGAGTACATATGGACCTGGCGCCATGTATTCTTTTAAATTTTTGGGTAAGTCGAAATTGGCCAAATGTAGACTGAGCAACCTCTGTATTACTTCCACATCTTGACATTAAGTTGGAACTCATTAAAGAATTTGTGAAAGCTCTTGTCAAACAGGGACAATGTTTCAAATTTATATATAATACATTTCCATCCTTGTCCTATGGTAAAGAGAAGGAAGGCATATTTGTTGGCCCCGATATACGAAAACTTATGGAAAACAGATTTTAAAGCAAAAATGAATCCAGCTGAGAGAAATGCTTGGGTGACATTCAAAAGTGTAAGATAATTTTCTCACTAACTACAAAAGTTCAGAATATAAGAACATTGTAAAAGCTATGTTGTTGAAATTTCAAGAACTTGGGTGGTGCGACATGAGTATTAAGATACATGTCTTGCATTGATATCTGGATTACATTCCAAAAAATCTTGGTCAAGTAAGTGAGAAGGAAGATGAGAGATTTTACTAGCATGTGAGAGATATGAAGCATAGATACCAGGGTAGGTGGACTGCTAGCATGATGGCGGACTATTGCTGGAGTATAAACAGACAAACGGCGGAAGGGAAGCATAAGAAACTCACCAAAGCTTACAGTAAAAAAGAGTTTGAAAAACAACTGAAAAATATTTGTTTGTCTTACATATTCATCAGACGTAGGGTTATACACACACACACACATATATATATATATATATATATATATATATATATATATATATATATATATATATATATATATATAGGCCCCGACATACGAAAACTTATGGAAAATAGAGATTTGAAAACAACAATGAATCCATCTTTATACGTCTGTGAAGTTGTCCCACCCACCTAACGAATTTTTCTTTTTCTTATCCACATCGTTAGTTTATCGTTAGTTTACGTTAGTTTTGCTAAAATTATCGTTAGTTTCGAAATTTTTTTTTCATAAAATAAATGGGCAGGCCAACTTCACGGTTCCCCACCCACAAACTAATTTCAAAAGTGTTTCATATCAGCGTTAGTTTATCGTTAGTTTACGTTAGTTTTGCTAAAACTATCGCTAGTTTCGCAAAAATAACGATTTTACTCGACAAATAATGTTTCCCGCCAACTGTGAATCAGCCCGCCCATATTGAATTCTGATAACATTCCAACTTATATTGTTAGTTTATCGTTAGTTTACGTTAGTTTTGCTAAAATTAACGTTTGTTTTGCAAAAAATAACGATTTTATTCAAGAAATAAAGGCTTCCGCCAAATGTAAAGTTAGCCCGCTTATAAAGAATTATCATAAATTTCCATCTCACATCGTTAGTTTATGTTAGTTTTACTAAAACTATCGTTAATTACGCAAAAACGATTTTATTCGAGAAATAAATGGGCAGGCCAACTTTACGGTACCACACCCACAAACGAATTTCAAAAGTTCTTCATATCACATCGTTAGTTTATCGTTAATTTACGTTAGTTTTGCTAAAACTATCGTTAGTTTTTCAAAAATAACGATTTTATTCTAGAAATAATATTTCCCGTCAACTGTGAAATAGCCCGCCCATATTGAATTCTCATAAACTTCCATATCATTAGTTTATTGTTAGTTTACTTTCGTTTTGCTAAAATTAACGTTTTTTTCGCAATAATACGATTTTGTTCGAGAAATAAAGGTTCCCACAAAATGTAAAGTTAGCCCGCCCATAAACAATTATCATAAATTTCCATTTCACATCGTTAGTTTACGTTAGTTTTACTAAAACTATCGTTAATTACGCTAAATAACGATTTTATTCGAGAAATAAATGGGTAGACCAACTTCACGATTTCCCACCCGCAAATGAATTCCAAAGCTTTTATCCATCACGTTGTTAATTTATCATTAGTTTACGTTAGTTTTGCTAAAACTATCATTAGTTTCGCAAAAATAATAATTCTATTCTAGAAATAAACTTTCCCGTCAACTGTGAATTAGCCCGCCCATATTGAATTCTCATAAACTTCCAACTTATATCGTTTGTTTACGTTAGTTTTGCTAAAATTAACGTTGTTTTCGCAAAATAACGATTTTATTCGAGAAATAAAGGTTCCCGCAAAATGTAAAATTAGCCCGCCCATAAAGAATTATCATAAATTTCGATCTCACATCGTTACTTTACGTTAATTTTACTGAAACTATCGTTAATTACGCAAAATAACGATTTTATTCGACAAACAATGTTTTCGACAGTGGCGTAGACAGGATTTCTTTTCGGGGAATCCTGGGCACTTCCCAGAAACTTTTTTGCCAATTTGTAAACTGGGAACACAATTTTAAGCTATATTTTAAGGACCTTTACATATTTGGGGGATCCAGGGGCCCTACCACGGAAATTTTTGGAAATATGTAGACTGGAAATGCAGTTTTTGGTTTTATTTTTCACAAATTTTAAAAATTTCTGGGGGCTCTAGACCCTCCAAATTTCTTTTACATCACATCGTTAGTTTATCTTTGGTTTACGTTAGCTTTGCTAAAACTATCGTTAGTTTCGCAAAAAATAACGATTTTATTCGAAAAATAATATCCCCGCCAAATGTGGTTAGCCCGCCCGTAAAGAATTGTCATAAATTTTCATCTCATATCGTTAGTTCACGATAGGTTTGCTAAAACTGTCCTTAGTTTCGCAAAAATTACTATTTTATTCAAGAAAAAAAGTTTTTTGCTGAGTGTTAAATTAGCCTACCTATAAACAATTTACCTAAACTTCCATCTCATATCATTATTTTTACTAAAACTATCGTTAATTTCGCAAAAAGAACAATTTCCAGAAATGAAGTCTCCCGCCAATCTGAAGTTAGTCTTCTCATAAAGAATTTCCATAAATTTCCAAATCACATCGTTAGTTTATTGTTTGTTAATTTACACTTGTTTTGCTAAACCAGTTTTGCAAAAATAAGAATTTTATTCGAGAAATAGTGATTCCCGTCATGTCTTAAGTTAACCCATAATTAAGAAATCACTTAAATTTTCACCCCATTTCATAAATTTATTTCGGGTTTACTGAAACTATCATTGGTTTCTTTTAAATGTACTTTTCATTCAAAAATAAACGTGCAGCTTATCAGAGATAAGTAAAGCATCTTCGACTCTCCATGACAATAGCACATGGAGTACATATTTCTGATATCTATACAACTTTTAGAACTTGCTACCACCTTGACATTAGCAACTAGTTTTCACAGCCTCTAACATCTATGCAGCTCGTCAAAAGAAATAAGAGTATATTTTTCTCAATAAATACAGATCAAAAGATGCTATAATAAATTAAATAATTAAAATATTTCAGAATGAACATGAATTAAAATTTCTTACAGCTCTCAGATTGAATTACAGTAAATAAAAAAGTAAATATGTTTCTGTAATAAGTAGAACTCGTAAAAGTATAAAATGAATTATATAGGGAAATGGATGTACGAGGGAGAATAAGAAACTAAGGATACAAGGCTGATATTTCTGGAGATTCTTCTGTTATAGAGAAATGAGAAGTATGCGGTAATTTTAATATATGGAGTTGGCAACTGTGCAGGGTTTCAGCCACCCATCACCTATAGCACTAGTTGTAGGTAAACATAAATGTCGACTCGTTTCGAAAACTAGTCTCGCGAAAAAGTCCGCTCAGTTATTCGATTTTTATGGGCGAGACATGTAACCGCGGCTACTGTAAGCGCAGTGGCCGACCCAGCACGGCATCAACAGATTTCACACCATCGACCACCCTCCCTACAGCCCGGATCTCGCTCCAAGCGACTTTCACCTGTTCCCCCACTTGAAGGAGAACCTAGGAGGCCGACGCTTCTTTTCAGACGAGGAGGTGAAACACTTGGTGGCTGAACACGCAAGGACAGGACTTTTATCGAGGAATACTTCAAACTCATCCCACGATGCGACAAGTGTCTCAACTGATACGGAGACTATGTCAAAAAGTAACCTAATGTATGTACTATCTGTTGGCTGTATTGGTTGTATGAAATAATATATACACATTTCAATGCAGCGTTTTATAACCTTACTTTCTGATCATCCCTGGCAACAACAACAAAGAAAAAGACTTCTGGCATTTATTTTTCATTCCAACTTAAATAGTTTATATAATTTCACTTGTTTATAAACTATATTATAGCCAAAATGTAATATTTGTCTTTTTAAACTAAAATTGGGGGAGAAACGCTTAGGACAATTCAACTGTCAAATTACACTTATTATGAAAATTATAATTGCAGGATAAAACGTCAAAATAGCTTCTGACAGGCTTGGTAGAAAGCAAATTTTTCTAAAATTATTCTTTGGTTACCCTATTTACAACACTTCGTTACATAGAAAAGTAGTACCTTTACACCAGGCCTGCACAACATACGGCCCACGGGCCGCTTGCGAGCCTCTAGTAAATATATTTTGGGCCGTCTGCGTAATTGAAGTTAATAGTGTGAATAGAAATACGTAATTTTCTAAGACTAGGACTAGGACCTGTCTCTTTGTAGTGCACTTCTCTGAAAATGAAATTGCGGGTTAACTTCAGATATGACGGGAATCATTATTACTCGAATAAAATTCTTATTTTTGGGAAACTAGCATTAGGTTTAGCAAAACAAGTGTAAATTAACGATAAACTAACGATTTGATGTGGAAATGTATGGAAATTCTCTATGAGAAGGCTAACTTCAAAGTTGGCGGGAGACTTCATTTCTGGAAACTGTTCTTTTTGAAATATTAACGATAGTTTTAGCAAAACTAATGATATGAGATGGAAGTTTATTTAAATTGTTTATCGGTAGGCTAATTTAACACTTAGCAAGAAAACTTTATTTCTCGAATAAAATAGTAATTTTTGCGAAACTAACGACAGCTTTAGCAAAACTAACGATAAACTAACAATATAATATGAAAATTTATGGGAAAACTAATGGTTATATGGGTTGGGCTAATTTCACACTTTCTGACATTCCGCATTAATATTTATTCCCTTGTTTTCCCAAGTTACACTTTCAAGTATGTTTGTAAACAGTCTTCGGGAAATGGTATCTCTCTGTCGTATTCCTTTTCAATTCACACAGTCTTTGTAGAATCAAATAACAGGGAAGTCGCACTGGCTTCATAGATAATTGCAACGACTTTAATAAAGGCAACTTATACTTGTCTGATCTTTGAATCATTTCCCTGACTATTTTGATATGGTCACTTTTGCAATAGCAAACTCCTAAATCCGATTTTTTCTCTTGGTTGGGTGAGGTCTAGCTGTTTTTCTAGTCGACGCGTCAGTACTTTCGTTAATACTTTATTGTCGGAAAGAGACTTACGGGTCTGTAAGTCCGTAGATATCTGTCTCCTTTCTTGTGCAATCATATCATCAAGATAGATTTCCATTTTTCAGGGACACTGCCTTCTTGCATCCTAGTATAAAGCCGTGCTAGGACTTTTTCACTTTCTAACCAACTTCTTTTGGATGTCTAATATTAACTGCACCTTTTTCTGGTGCTTTTCCATGTTTCACGTTTTTAAAAGCGCATGTAACAACGTAAATAATATCAATTTGAATCATCCTTTGAACGACCGTTGCTGTGTATTGTTGTAGGACTCAAGATTGTCTTGTAGACGCTAGAACTCAAACTACAAGAAACCGTCATAATTACGGCATTACATAAGAATCAGTAATCACTATGATGAATACATAAGAATATCGTCAATTTCACACCATTTTCGCTTTTCACTTCACTTTATTCGTTTATAGTATATTTATACGAAACTCAAAACCTTAATTGGTAGTTTAAATTCGTGTTAGAGAACACCTGTTCACACCTACCGTATGTCACTATATGAATGATGAAAACGTGTGATTAGTTTCGCTCTCTAATTTATCGTTTACATTCTATTTTTTCACAGGACAACGAAGAGCTAGTCATACTCTGTGAGTTAGTAAAGCTTCAGTACATAGAATTTAATAAGAAAGACGCTGGAATCCATACAAGCTTCATCTAAACCAACAGCTCAATGAAAGTGATTTTGAAAGAAGACTTCCTTTCTGCAGAAGAGTTCAACACATCTGGACTGATGAGTGTTATTTTGCTAATGATTCCAACGTTAACACGCACAACATGCATTACTGGGCAGCTAAAATCCGCAATGGGTGCGTACGCAAAATACGCACCATCAATGGGATGTAAATGTTTTAGTCCACCTAATTGGGCCTGCTTTTTCGAACCTAGACTAACGGGGCAGCTATATTTGAATTTGATTCAAAATGAGTTAAACCAGCAAAATCTCTTGAAAAGTGTCCCTCTTCAATTGATCATCAATCATTGGTTTCAACAGGACGGCGCATAACCTCATCAAATTTTCTCAATTCGACAATATCTTGATGCAGTGTATCTTGAAGGATGGATTGGTCGCGGGGGTCCCATCTCGTGGCCATCATGGTCCACAGATTTAACCTCTGTTATTTTTCTTCTTGTGGAGCTAAATTAAGGAGCAAGGGTTTAAAGCGGAACCTGAAACCTGTGAGGTCCTACAACAAAGAATTATTCACGCATGTGTCTGTAACACTAGCGATGCTTCGAAGAGTACATGCCAAAACAGAGACACAGGATGTAATCCAGTACAGGATGTAAGCCTTTGAACACTTATATTACGAATAAAGTCACAAAACTTTTTGTCTTGCTTTATCAGTTTCATTGGTACGTGTCTCTAGAAATAAATCTAAATTACAACCACAGACGTACAAGTCATTGCAAGCTGGTAGACTCTATGAGATGGAATATAAGCGCCACACAAAAGTATGGCCACTTCTGATGTTATTATTGTTACATTAATTGCTGTAATGATTCACTGATATGATTTAACGATTGATTAGCAGTATTCGAAACATTAAGAAATGTAATTCAGTTTCGTAATTTTGATTTGGTTAGTAATTTTCCAGTGTGAAATGTTTTGTTAATTCCAAATATAGGTCTGAATTATTTTAAACACATGTGAATACACGTTTTGGAAGACGATTAATGTAAGTAGATATAGTCGATTTCATTCCTGGAGCTTTATTGAATGGTTTTTCGGTCTCATTTACACCGAACCGAACAGTGGAGAAGATTGGCGACCGAGCAACAACGAATACAACATCTGCTTTTCGTCTAGGTGCGTCTGTGTGAACGTCCAGACATGCAATTTTGGTGCGTGTATGTATAATTCTAAAACAGCAAATGATGTGCATTTTTACGTAATTTAGCTTGACTTATTGCCTTCCTACGTTGTGTTAATATAAATCGACTAAGTTCCTGTATCCTGTGCACATGCTGTTAGGATTTGTAAAGCAGATAGATAATTTTTTCGAATAAAGTGTTAGTTTTTAAAAGAGACAATTGAAGAGCGTAATTGTGTTTATGTAGAATTATCGGTTGTGATGAAAGTTATGTCATGTTGATGAATTGAGTATAAAGTGGCTGTAATATTGGTAATAGCTTTTGTAGAAGTGTATATTGTGAATCACGGAAACAATAGTGATTATTAAAGTTTGTGGAATTGTAAAGAAGCCTAGGTTCTTTAAATAAAAGGAACGGGTCTAGTATAAGTGGTTAACTGTCCAGGCAACAAGAATTAGTAGCGAAGAGTTTTTTTTCTTTTTTTTTTTTAATGTTCCTAACAGATTGAAATTCACAATGCATTTGACACTGAAAGTATCATTTTGAGGAGCACAATTACCGGTATTAGTGTTACAGATGACTCAGAGGTGAATTGTGACGACACTGAACTAGTAGAATTTCGCACTCATCAGCAATTGGATAATGTAACATTGACAGATGTGACTTTCAAGAAAAAGAATCAAGCGAAGAGTTTGACACAGAACGTAAACTGTGTTAAAGTATTTATACGGAAACCAGATAAAGGAAGCCTTGGCAGAGTGATTACAAAGGGTGTCACACGGTGTCTCATTCACAGGTAAGATTAAGTTCGTTCTGGAGGGTAGAGCAATACATCATCGAGTTCATTGGACTAAGGACAGTTCAGAGATACAAGTGGATGATATTGTCAATCAATACCACTCATTCGTAGTGTCGAGGTCAAGACATATATTTTCCATTGTATTTGATGGATATGATACTCCAAGTACGAAGACGAAACGTACTTGGAGAATCATGACGAAAGACGTAAATTCTATATTTATGCATCAGATGTGTTTTTTGACTCCTCCAGACATCTGCATCAGTCAGGAAACATTTTTATTCAATACTACAAACACAAATTTATCGCTCTTCTTTCTCAGGCACTTATATTAGACGGTTATCATTCTGCCCAATCCATTGGAGATGAATTGCCTAATTGTCCAAACGTCTCTAAAATATGCCTCCTAGGGTAACTTTGATATTGTCATCATGATTGCTGGTGACACATACATCTAGATTCTGCTAGTATACCACTTCAAACCTGAAATATGTAATATCTTCGTTCAGAAGAAGATGAAACCAAGAGCATTGAGCGTACAGATGTAAGTGTCCGTGAAATATGTAGTAATTTAACATCGGATACGCCACCACATCTATTGACGTTTTATGGCATCATTTATTTGTGCCTTTTAGTATTGGAAAACCTAATACGTATAACAAATTCCGAAGTTCACAGAAGGCAAGATAGCAAAGTAGCTCACTCCTGATTTCTCCAGAAAACCTTGCAGATGTTGCTGCAATTGGCACTGTCGATTCTTTACGGTGGAGACCCTGACACATCTTCAAACTTCGGTACTTGAGTAGTTACAGCGGGCTATCGCTGGACCAAATAACCTAAGTATACCGGAAAGACTGCTTCCTACAGAGAATGCTGTGTATTTCCATATTTTAGATCATATCTGCAAATAGTGCGTTGAAAACCATTTACCTAAAACAACCAACTAAGTGGGGTTGGATGCTTGGAAGTAACACGTATATCCCGATTCAAATCGATCTGACACCAGCGAAAGAGGCTCTCCTGAAAGTGACAAACTGCAAATGGTAATCTTCATCCAGGAACCCGAGCAGCACGAACATTTCTCATGTCGGAAGCATGGACTGAAGTGTGTATCATCATGTGCTCACTGTCACAGTGGATTATGTTGCAATGCTAATATTCTCGATTTGTGTGACAGTGACGATGAAGATAATGAAATGTAGATGTGCACCTTACTTTCAGTATGTTATTAGATTTACTTGAAATAAACGTTGTGCCCAATTTCAGTTGTAATCCACACAGCCTACTTATAAAGGATAATATATTATTTCCTTGTTACTTATTTTAGTTTTACCTGATTTAATTCGTATGGTAGTAGCTCTCACGTATAATTGTACATTGAGAAGCATCCATTTCCTTCACACTGCAAAATATTTTAAACATGATACTTCATTTTCAGAAATTATGGTGTTCAGAATCGTTTTATATCTTCAGCAGAATGTGTTTTGCTACATCTGTGCTTGTATTACGTGAATAAACAATAACGTTTTGTAACACCCTGTATATGCGCATAGACCTGTGACTTGAAACTATCCAGTCTTCCACTTTGAACGGATTAAAGTCCTCATGTGAGTCATATTTTTACTACATGAAGTTGTTCTACACAAAAATATTTTATGCATTTACATGGTAATTTCAGCACGTTTGGGCCATCCTGTATACATTATCCCAACTTACATAGCGGTAGGCTTTTAATGTGTCAATCTTCGATGCATTCTGCTTGAAATGAGACCAAAATCAACTTTATACCAATTACTTCTAGGTTGACCCTAATTTTCACCTGGTGCGCTTACACTATAAACTACACACGGAATTTGCAGTAAGGAATGGAAATGAACATCTACGAATGCTCTCCAAATGATCGTATGCTATCTTCTCTATCATTTGCTTCGGTGTGCATGCTACTTTAGGACGTTCAGCAAATTACGATCGTGTAATCATATTTTTAAATAGATAAAATGGTTTCTACATGACTTAATGTTATTCCTAATGTTCATGCTGATGTGTTTGATGCTATTATCTGCAAATGTGAATTAAATCAGTTAAATGAAAGAAGAAATTTCATGATTAATTTGATTAATTTCATGATTAATTTGGAAGATTTAAATATGTAGCCAGAGGTTATTTATTTTAGATGGAAGATGTCTTATTAAGTGATGGTTTGAAAAGCAGCTATCGTCTGTTAATTGGAAATTAGGTGTAGTTCACATTGTCTAAAATAATATTCTTTTGTTTAATTGGTGAACAAATTAGGTCAGTGCGTTTATTACTAATTGCTAGTTTATTATTCAGAATTTCGGCTAGACTTAA
This sequence comes from Thermobia domestica, assembly GCF_964235325.1. NCBI lineage: Eukaryota > Metazoa > Arthropoda > Insecta > Zygentoma > Lepismatidae > Thermobia > Thermobia domestica. The sequence continues at coordinate 100,445,264 of NC_137465.1, read as the reverse complement.
TTATGAACACTAACTCATGATTGATGCAACAGATCTTACGTCATGAAGTAATTGCTGAAACATGTAACCTGCCTGAGCAATTTTCTTGACTCGGACGTTTGGGTTATTTTCTTTCCTCTGTTCCTCTACCCCTTTCGTTTACCTCATTTACCGTAAATGTAGATTGTTGTTAAATCTATATGTTTCTTGGAGCAGTAATAATTTCTAAACAATTTCCACGTCTCTTATACTATACGAATACAGTTTGTTACCTTTAGAATCGGCGAAAGTGACTCGTATGATACCTCCAATGTAATTGTTAAAACTATGATATATTTTTCCATACGAAGGCAAAGTGCATTTGTAAGCATGTTACCCTCGGATTTAGGCAACCCAGCTTACTTCACTGTATGGTTGGTTGTCTAACTTCACTATTGTACGGCGCAAATGGACCACCTGGTATTTATAAGAATGAAAATATTTTTGTAGGTGAATGTATTTGTATTCATTCAGGTTTACATTTCAGTACAAACATCTGTATAGTTCCTTCGTATTTCTGTTCCATATATATATATATATATATATATATATATATATATATATATATATATATACAAATTTTGTGGTATTGGGTTGAATTTTCAAAAAGAATTTGCGGAAAAACCTAGGGTGATTACAGAAAAACGGACTTCATTTTCGGAATCAGAGAGTCAAGAACTATTAAATTCACCTATTAAACGAAAACAAGTTTCAGATGGTTTTCATTTGCAGCCCTGTGTTATTATTTGTCTTTCTGGATACATAGAGAAAAAAGTTTTGTCCTAAGTTTTGTTTGAATTTCTAGTAGAAACACGAATTTTTATACGGTGTTCTATTCAACAAAATATGTGAATGTGTACACATCTGTTCAGGATAGGTTTGTGCGCCTGGTTGTCTCAAATATGATACGGAAATGGAGAAATAGCATGGAATTGAATCTGCCATGTATAATAAAAACAATTAGAAATGTCTATCGTTCGTTACAATTTCCAACTTCCCCCAACGGTAGAGTGTTGAGTTTATAAATAGTATAGAGACAAGCTGCTTCTCTTCAATTGGAGCAATATTTCGTCAAAATATCTAATAAGTTCTAAAGGTATACATCAATTCTGTAGTATATAAATGCCTTACAATTTCCCAAGTGTATAATAGGCTATTTTATATTTTTTGTATAAAGTAATATTTTTGCATCAGAGAAAAATATATATGAAATTAGAAAGTTATTGTGATGATTACATCAACATGGACGGAGGAAAGCGAACATATGTTCTCTTTGGCTGTGCAAGGGTTAAAGTGATATTTGATTATTTTTTTAAGGCAACCATTTCATTCTTTTGGTATTATTTTAATGTGTTAATCTTAGCGTTTTGTATCATCTATGATCTGTAGAGCTTCAAAGCATGATTATGTGTTGTATTCTTTGTGTTAATAATGTATACAGGATGCAACAAAATATATCAAATATAGATTTTCAGTTCATTTTCTGAGTGAATAAATAATAGAAAAGATTTGTCGTAAGTTATGTTCGTATTTCGCGTAGAAACGCGATCTTTTTCGACGGGGTTCCATTCTAGACCTAATGGGAATGTGCACGCAGATTTTCAAAATAGGTTCGTGTCTCTGGTGATGCCAAACATGATACCTTAATGGAGAAATATAATGGAAACGAAGAGGCAATGTTAAATAAAAATATCAGAAAGTCGTAATATTCATTACAATTTCAGATTTCCCGTCATTGGAAGGACATTTAATTTACACACAGTAAAAGGAAAAGGCGCCTCTCTTCAATTTGATCTTTATTTTGTCAAAATATCTCGATAAATTTTTAAGACACAGAGTAATATCAATTCTGAAGTATATCAATGCCTTACAATTTCTAAAGTGTAGAATCGAGTATTATATAATAATATATATAGGGTGCAACAAAATATGATTTTCCAAATACAGATTTTCGTTTCTCTTTCTGAGTAAATAAACAAGTTTTGTTCGTATTTCTCATAGAAACAAGAATTCTTTCTGCGGTGTTTTATTCTAGAAAATATGGGAATGTGCACACAGCTATTTAGGATTGGTTCTTGTCCCAGTTAATGGCAAATGATACATTTTTGGAGAAAAATCATAGACACCAATCGGACTTGTTAAAGAAGAACAATTAGGAAAATATATTCGTTACATATTTTGACTTCCTGCGAACGGTATGTTGCTGCTTTATACAAAGTTTAAGGGTAATCTTCTAAAATTAAATTTGATTTTCATTTCTTTAAAATATGACGGTAAGTTTTGATGATATAGAGAGAAATAGGTTCTTCATCATAACAATGTCTAACAATTTCCCAAATGTTGAATGGGCTATTATATATTGTTGTATAGTTGCCAAGTAAAATTTTTGCATCAGATAAATAATACTTACAAAATTAGAAAGTTAGTCTGATGACTGTACCAATATCGAAAGAAGGAAACGACCATATGATCTCTTAGGCTGCGAAAGGGAAGTTATACTGTTATTAATAGGTAACCGTTTCATTCTTTTGGTAGTTTTTTTGTGTTAATCTTACTTTTCTCTATCATTTTGTATATGTGTGAATATGTTTTGTATTCTTTATGTTCATAATGTACATAAGGTGCTATGAAATATGATTTTTCAAATATAGATTTTCATCTGTCTTTCTGTGTAAATAAAGGAAATAAAAGTTTTGTCGTAAGTTTTGTTCATATTTCTCGTAGAAAGCCGAATTCTTTCTACCGAGTTCTATTCTTGACCAGATGGAAATGTGTATACAGCTGTTTTCAACAGGTTCGTTTCCCTGGTGATGGCAAATATGATACCTTAATCGAGAAATGTCATTGAATTGAATCGGTCATCTTAATTAAAAAGAATTAGAACGGTTTAGTATTCATTGCTATTTCATACTTCAACCAACGGTAGAGTGTTGAATTTACACATAGTATAAAGACAAAGTGTTTCTGTTCAATTTGACCTTTACTTTATCAAAATATCTCAACAAATTTTAAAGCTATAGAGGAAAATCAATTTTGCAGGATAATGCTTTACAATTTTTCGAGTGTAGGATGGGCTATTATATATTGTTGTATAGTTGCCAAGTAACATTTTTGCATAAGAAAAAATATTTACGAAATAAGAAAGAGCGATGGGTACATCAGCATGGACGAAAAAAGCGACCATATGATGTCTTTGGCTATGCAAAAGTTATAGTGATACTTGATAAATAGGTAACCATTTCATTCTTTTCGGACATTATATTGTGTTAGCATTTGTATCATTTATGATCTGCAAAAGCTCAAAGTAGGATTATGTTTTGTATTCTTTGTGATAGCAATATATATATAGGGTGTCTCTATGATTTTTCAAATCTAGATTTTTAGTTCCCTTCCTTTGTAAATCAAGAAAATAAGACTCGTCGTAAATTTTGTTCGTATTTCTCGTAGAAACATGATTTTTTTTCTACGCAGCCCTTTCCAGACCTAGTGGGTATGTGCACGCAGCTTTTCAGGATAGGTTTGTGTCCTTGGTTATGCTAAAGATGATAGCTTAATAGAAATATATCATGAAATCAAATAGGACATGCTAAATAGGAAATATTAGAAAGGCGTAATATTGTTACAATTTCAAACTTCCCGCCATTGGTAGAATATTTGGTTTATACATAGTATAAGGACCAGGTGCTTCTCCTAAATTTGAGCTTTATTTCGTCAAAATTCTTCCATAAATATTAAAGATATAGAGGATGATCAACTCTCTCAACATATCAATACCTTACAGTTTCTCTAGTGTAGAATCGGCTATATTTTTGTATTGGGTATTCAGAAAGTAACTATGCAGAGCCATGTTGTGGTGTGCTAAGGGATGGCATATGATTGTCAATTAGTAATAGAACATTTTCCATTGTTAAACATATTTGAACCATATTTGACCAGGTATTTGTATTTGTTCATAAGTCCGGTTTGATTGAAGACCAAAGTCTTGTGTGACATCACTGTGATCCAAATCATCATGCTGACGATTGAACAAAGAGTGTTTCTTGTGGAGCATGTGGTCCGCAATGGAGACAAGTTTACCTCAGCAGTAGAAGCTGCATTTGCAGCAAAGTTCCCAGAAGTGAAGATGCCTAACCGCAATGCTGTACGGAACCTCATCACCAAGTTTCGAAAGACCGGAAGCGTTCATAATGCTCCAAAATTAGGTAGGCCATCCACAGCCACATCCGCAGAGAAGGTAGCGGAGGTGCAGAATGTGGTGCTGAAACTGCTCCAAGTGCAAGGGGATCACTACCAGCATCTCTTATAATTTCTAATACATTAAAGTTTAGCTTCAACTTAATTTCAGTTGTCTAAAGTAGTTTATGGAAAATACGGCAAGTTGTGAACTGCATAGTTACTTTCTGAACACCCTGTATATTTGTCAAGTAATATTTTTGCTTAAGGTAAGAGAACATTTAGAATTTAAGAAAGTTAATGTGATGACTAGACCAACATTTACGGAAGAACGCGACCTTAAGATATCTTTGCTATGCAATGGTTAAAGTTATACTTGATGAAAAATGGTAACCATTTCATGCTTTTCGTAACTTTCTGTATTAATCTTATCATTTCTATCATTTATGACGTGTACAAATTTAAATTGTGATTATGTTTCATGTTCTTTGTGTTAATAGTGTATATAGTATACGACAAGATATGATTTTTCAAATATAGATTCTCATTTGTCTTTCTGGGTAAATAAATAAAATACAACTTTCGTCGTAAGTTTTGTTTCTATTTCTCGTAGAAATACTATTTTTTTTCTCTGGGGCATTATTCTTGACCTTATGGCAATATGCACACAGCTTTTCAGGATAGGTCCGTGTTACTAGTGATCCCAAATATGATACCTTAATGGAGAAATAAAATGGAATCGAATAGGTCATGTTAAATAAAAAAAATAGTAGGAAGGCCTATAATTCTTGACAATTTCAGACTTCCCGCCATTGGTAGAGATTTTAGTTTCTACGTAGTATAAAGAGAAGAAGCTTTTCTTCAATTTGAGCTTTATTTCGTCAAAATATCTTAAATTTAAAGATATAGAGGAAAATCAATTTGAAGTATAACAACGCCTTACAATTTCTAAAGTGTAAAATCAATTATTATATATTGTTGTATAGTTGCGAAGTAATACTTTTGAATAACCTAAAAATTTTTTTACGAAATGAAAAAGTTAGAGTGATCACTACACTAACATCGACGGAAGCAGTTTGCCTGTGCAATTGCTAAAGCGATTCATGATCAACAATAGGTAACCATTTCATTCTTTTCGTTTTCTTCTGTTAATCTTAGCATCTTAAGTCTCATGTTCCTGGTGATGGCAAATATGATACCTTAATGGAGAAATGTCATAGAATTGGATCGAACTTTTTGAATAAAAACAATTAGTAACGCCTGATATTCGTTACAATTTTTGTGTTGCTTCCAATTGTAGAGTGTTGGGTTTCGTGTCACACACGAATCGTTTCGTCGTTAGATTGTGCATGGATTAAACTAATATTTGATCAACAATGGGTAACCATTTCATTCCTTTGATACCATTTTTCTAAAATCATAGCATTTTGTATAATTTATGATGTGTAGAAGCTCAAGGTACGAATATTTTTGGATTCTCTATGCTAATAATGTACAGTATATAGGGTGCACCGAAATATGAATTTTCAAATATATATTTTCACTTGTCTTTCTGGGTAAATAAAGGAAGTACAAGTTTTGTCGTAAGTTTATTTCGTATCTCCCGTAGAAACACGAATTTTTTCTACCATGTTCTATTCTAGACTATATTTAAATGTGTACACAGCTGTTCAAGATAGATTCGTGTCTTTGGCGTGGCAAATATTATACCTTGGAAGCATATCATAAAATCGAATCAAACTTGTTAAATTAAAATGGTTTGAAGATACATTACAATTTTTGTGTTTGGATTTATACATAGTATAAAGACAAGGTGTTTCTCTTTAATTTGACTTTATTTCGTCAAAATATCTCTATAGATTTCGAAGATATAGAGAAATATAAGTTCTGCTGAATAACAACGCCTTACAATTTCTCAGGTGTAGAATTGGCTATTATATATTGTTGTATAGTTGCCAAGTAACATTTTTGAGGAAGACACAAATATTTACGAAATGAGAGAGTTAGTGTGCTTACTACACCAATATGGACAGAATGAGACGATCATATGATCTCTTTTGCTGCGCCAGAGGGTAAAGTGATACATGATCAACAATAGGTACCGGTAACCATTTCATTATTTTGGTTGTTTTTTTGTGTTAATCTTAGCATTTTGCATCATTTATGATGTGTAAATTGTCATATTAAGATTGTTTTGTATTTTTTGCGTTAATAATGTATATAGAGTGCTACAAAATACGATTTTTCAAATACAGATTTTCATTTATTCTTCTGGGTTAATAAGGAAAATACAAGTTGTGTCGTAAGTTTTTTTCGTATTTCTCGTAGATACACAACTTTTTTTCTACGGGGTCTATTCTAGACCATATGGGAATGTGCACACATCTTTCCAGGATAAGTTCGTGTTCCTGGTGATGCCAAATATGATACCTTAATGGAGAAATACCATGGGATCGAATAGACCGGGTTAAAAAAAAAGTAGTAGAAAGACCTAATATTCGTTACAGTTTCGGACTCTACCGATAATCTTAGATTTTTTTTATATACATAGTATAAAGACAAGGTGCTTCTCTTCGTCAAAATATATCGATAAATTTTAAAGATATAGAAGAATATAAATTCTACAGGAAAACAATGCCTTACAATTTCTCAGGTGTAGAGTGGGCTCATATATTGTTGTATAGTTGCCAAGTAATATTTTTGAGTAAGTAAAAAATATTTACGAAATGAGAAAGTTAGTGTAATGACTACATCAACATGGACGGAAGGAAGCTACCATATGATCTCTTTGGCTGTGCAAGTGTTATTGTAAAAGAACGATAACATTAGAATTATTGTGATAATACAACTACATTGGCTTATATTACCAATTGAACGAAGTGCTACCGTACAGTACTGGGAACTTGATATCCACTAATTTGATATCTAGTGTTGTGGGTTGACAGAAAATGTTCAATCTTGACCAATCACTTAACTCCATTCTTCTGGATTTCATTCTTTAAAAAAATATTAATTCTTCCACATCCATCCTTCTTCTTTATAAATAGATGTAAAAGCAAGGCTATTTAATCGTTTTTGCTACATTGTACCACTGAAGTATATTTTTAGTCATCGTAGCAGTTGAAACTTGTAACGTAGCAAATAGTTGGAGAAGAATATTTATATTGGGGTAGAATTCGTTCCAGTGTGTTATAGTGCATTTACCATAGTGTTAGGTATTCCCTACTTCTTCTCTTCTGCTTTGTTTCACGGTTTCCTCTCCAAAGTAAGTTCAGCATGCATCTCTAATTCATCTGGGTTTTCATGTAAATCTTTGTCATATATTAATGCAGGTTATAGCAAAGTAGTCACCATAACGGTGTCGATGGTCTCTCAGAAATTTGTATCCAGCATCTAACCTCAAGACTAACACGCATCTAAGTGTACTCTCTTTACATTACATTACGTAACTAAACAATTACCTCCTGTTTCTAAGTATATGAGGCATATAATCTCAGTTTCCTCTTAATGATAAGTTACTCCAAGAACAATAAGGAAACGTCTTAATAATGAGATTCGATCCCTATTTGGTACTATTGTTTCCAACTTTTTCCTATCCAGTGTAACACTGGCTGGTCTGATGTGGTCTTTAAGATGAATAAGCAACAGCCGGTAGCGATTCACGCCCTATCTCTCCATGTTTGAAACTCATATGACCTTTATAAATTTACCAAACTTGATAGTTTACAGTAAACACAATAAATAACAGTATTTTTATTGTTCTTCCTTCTTACCCGGTTGATAAACATTGCAGCGAAATGGGAAGATGAAAAAGAAATCGATGCAAACAAGAGTTACAGAAAATTCATAAAAATATTATTAGTTTACTTTTAATACTGCAAAAAAACATTGTTATGCATTCACTTTGCCATTTTAATATTTAGGAAAATGTATTTGGAGAGACATTTGAAATTTCGAACTAACAAAATTTGTGAGAGGAAGCTTTATTGACATTACTTGGCCTACTTAGCTTTGCCTACTTAGCTTTGCCTACTTAGAATAAGATATAATTTTATTCAGTGGAGATTGAGCTTCAGGAGGAAGGGATCTGCCATTTTTCTCATATGTAATCTTCTTAATTGTCCATTAAATTGCCTTTTGATCGTACTTTTTACGTAGTAGCTACATTTTGTCTACTTATATAATGTAAAGCGCACCAACGTGTAATTTTGTCCAGTGTAAACTATGATTAAAGACCGTTCTATCCAGTGTATACTCGGACGTGAAGCTACAGCCTCTCCATGGATACGCGCCTCATGGGAAAAAATAAATTTAAGAATTTCCTTGGGACGAACCTCCTAAAATGGTTCCATATGGGACCAAATTAAGCCAGGAGAAAAATTAGATCCATTGAACAATTTTAAATGGTGCCTCAAGTGACCTAAAGTTTTGAATCCAATTACAATACATAATATATGGGGAAATCTAGAATAAAATCTTGTAATTTAGAAACAGCTTAAGACAATGGGGAGATATTTTGGATAATGGAACTAGAAGAAGAGACCACCTAGTCTTGTATAGCATTATCATAGCGGCCATCTTGGAGCCCGCCATCTTGAATTCAGGTCAAAATTTTCAAATAGGAAGAGGGTCATGTGACATATCATTTTGAGGTAGCGTTTTTCCAGAAGCACAAATCTAGTGTTATTTTGAAGCTACCAATAATCATGCAAGAGTTATTGCTTTTGAAAAAACGAAATGCTTCGATGTAATGTTATTTTATTGTAGTTATGGACCACAGATTTGTAAAAATTTTGGAAGTATTTTACATAAACTGGAAACAAACTGCTAGAGAAAGTTATGAACTACAAATAAGTTTTTTCCATCAAGATTATTCATACACCATTACGAGGAAAAAGAAAAATTATAACTTGGAAGAAATTGAAATATCCGTTATTTATGTAGTAGCTTTGTGATATGTTTTCAATAAGTTTTCAATGTTATTTGCTACACAGTTCACTTTTGTCACATCTAGGAAAAGACTGCCTATTGGCCTTCACTATCTTTAAAAGAAGCTGTTTCTGATCCTCATTTTTCGTAAAAACGTTGTAATCTGTTCGTTTCACTCCCCTTTCTGCTGCATCGTTTATTACGGAGATGAATTTAACTATTGTCTTTCCTTGGTCATTTTTATTTGACCATGAATTCGGATCACACTCAAGAAACCCTTTGGGTATTTTAAATATCTCGAGAAAAATTTGTTTGTTGCAACAAAATCACTGATTTCTCTTTTCGCAAGAATTTTTATGGTATCACCTCTTGCGTCAAGCCTCTTTGCTGCTTCACGGTTTTCCCTTACAGTTTTAATTCTTTCAACCAATTTTTGTTTTTCCACTATGCTAACTTCATCATCAAAGAACCTCCAATGCTACGTATTCCTCCTTTAAGTACCAGAGATGCCGAAAAAGTTTAGAAAGAGCCACTTCAGATAATTCAGTATCTATTTGTCTATTACTGTACAAACCTTTTAAAAATTGTAAGTCTTGTAATGGTGAACGGGATATTTGATCGCATTTAAATCAAACTTGAAGATATAGTCATATCAGAAAAATGCATGCTCTCCGAAGACTCGTTTCTATTTGCTTCGTTAAAAGAAATTGTTGGCGAAAGAGAAATATTTTTAAACAGTAGATGGCTTTTCCCATCCACTTTGCATGGTGAGTTGCTCCAGGCAAACGAAAGAAAACTCTTCGAGGAGGTATGCCACCCATGAATATGATGGTCAGTTCTAAAAATTCTTTGTGATCTTCTCTGCGGTGTCCTGATTCTACAAGTCTGATAGCAAAATTCAACACATCATTTCTTACATATGAAATATTATTCCTTACGTCATCATCATTAATTTCTGGAATAAAGTTAGTACAATCTATTTTAGACCACTCGTTCTGAAAATGCTTAAATAGGGGAACGTCCAGTCCAGATGCAAACGAAACACAACACTTGTCAAATACACATTTTAAAACCAATTCATAAATGTAATGTCTACAAAGAAGGTATAGAAGATTATTTTGGAGCATCTGCTCTAGCAGAATGCAAACACCGTTCACATGACACATATTGCAGGGAATAGTGTGACAACAAACTGCCTGCACGAACTTTAACAAGTTGCATTCTTCAAGCTAATGAACTGTAGTAAAAGCAATATGTTCTTCTCTTGATGATGACAAACTGAGAACACCAATTAGCATCTCGTGACCATCTTCTGTAATAATTATTGATAACATGTTGATAGTCTCTCTACCAGTCAAATTCGGCAGTAGTTTTCCGTCCCATTTCACAACTAACGCACTTGATGCACTCCGAAATTGTTTTTGTGGTCTTATGCAACTCCGCTGCGGATTTCCTCTCAGCATCGGTAAATGGAAGATCTATTTATCACTAGTTCCTCTATATTATGGCCTAATGCTTCTGCCGTCGCTGTCAGAATACGTATTGTTGCTCTATCAGTGGCCTTATATCGATCAAGAGCAGCAACCTGTCTTGGAGTAACAAAATTAGTTTTTCCCCTTTTACATTTCTTGCAGAGTCTGGGCGCACACAAACATCCATATTTACATCTTCTTTAATATTCTCAACTGGGTTTTTCTCTTCATTTCTTGAAATGCTTCCCACCATGTCTTTTGGTGTATAAAATTCAAACAAATCATTTTCAAAAGTGCATTTTTCTTTTGCGTTACTCTTTCTTTTGAAGCCGTGCATATCTTTTTTTGTTCTTTTCCCGCCAAACTCATGTCTTTACTCTTAGTCGTGTAAGAGTTATTACCTGTGAAAAAGGGAAATCTTTTCACAAGTAATAATTCTTAGACGGCTAAAGCTATCTTTGAAATTTGTGCTTCTGGTGAAACGTCACATCAAAACGATACGTCACATGACCCTCTTCCCATTTGAAAATTTTGACCTCAATCCAATATGGCGTACTTCAAGATGGCCGCTATAACAATACTATACAACATTAGGTGTGTTTTTTTCTCTGGTTCCATTATCCAGGGTATCTTCGCATTCCCTTGAGCCGTTTCTAAATTACAAAAGTTTATTCCAGATTTTTTCCATGTACTGTGTATTGTAATCGGATTCAAAACTTTAGGTCGCCTGAGGCACCATTTAATATTATTCAATGGAGCTAATTTTTCTCCTGGCTTAATTTGGTCCCATATGGAACCATTTTAGGGGGTTCGTCCAAAGAAATTCAGAAATACAAAATTAAGGACCACCCTAATATATATATTATATACGTATATATATTGAATCTATTGTATATACCCAAGGTGTTGATAAACTATTTTGATAAATTTTAGAATGTGATTCCCCCATCAAAATAAAAAGGTTCAAGGGATCTGAAGGTCAAAGTGCATAGTTTCAAAGTTGCAGTTCAATGGCGTGGAAAAGCTATCGTTCAATATTCATTATTTTGAGCATGACAAGCTGTGAAGTGACGATTAACATCAGGCGTAAAGAAAGCCACACAAAGGCCATCCAAAATTTATACTTCAGCAATATGCAATGTGTGTGTGTAAAAGATTCGTCATAGAGCATAATTCCCAAACATGCTCCCAACAGAATTATCACATAGGCTATGACTTAAAGTTTGGTTCAAAGGAGACGAAAGGAAAACCTTGACAAAAGTGAACACGTAAGTCAGCGAGAAGTCCTCGTATTCCGAATAACGCAAACAGCAATGTATTACTTCACGTTTATATATGTTTAAAATACGTTAAATATACTGTACAACAATACATCGCTGCACGGATAATTCTAAACAAGCGGAACCATGGAGCTGGCGGCCCGTAACACTTCCGACTTATCGCCGACGCATTGTGTATTCATTGCTGTCAAGGCTGACTTTTTGCCTCCTTTTACCCCACCTTTAATTCAGAGCCTATCTGAGAATTCTGTTGGGAGCATATCTGGGAATTATGCCTTGTAGGGAAGCTCTTGGTCACAGATTGCATATTGCTAAAATATACATTTTTGGATGGTACATGTGTGACTTCCTTTATGCTAATATTGACTGCCCGTCCACGGTTTCTCGTGTCCGAAATAGCACTTGTTACTTTCCACGTTTTTGAACGGCCGTAGCACTGAAACTATGCACTTTGGCCTACAGGTCTATATGAACTTTTTTCCTATTTTGATGTGAAAAATCGTCTCTTAATCGATGTTATGTGAAGCTACAGTTAATCGAAATATTTGCAAAATTATTCAAATGAAGACAAACTTTTTAAGTTAAAATATAGCTAGTCCGAGGCACTTCTGGAGGTAAATGTTATATATGTATGTTTATAAACATGAATTGGGATCTTCAAATACAAGGGAGATGGAAATTCGAGAAGAAATAATGTTAATTAAACACTTTGTTTTTTATTTTAATAAATTAAGCAATAAATTATAATTAACTTTATACAAGAATTTATAAATAGCATACACTTAAAGCAGACTTTTATAATATTCATTATAACTAAGTTTTAACATAAATCACACTCACTTTTCCTCTAAAAACTCATAGTGCATCACTTTTATGTAGAGATTAATGAATATTGGACAATAAACACTTGGAAAATTTGAAAACGGTTTCAGTAACTGAAGCAGTTTCTAAGGCTATTGAATTAGGTTATCTTTTCTCGCTTTAATGTTAACTTCCAATATAACAAAAAATTAAACATTATCACAATAGTTTGAAAATTATATACATGAACAAACTGTTTCAGTTACAGTTAATATGTAACTAAAAAGTATTACCAGAAGTTATAGAGGACATAATATTAGTATGCTCTGCTTTCTTTAATAATTCATAATTTGCCAGGCCTATTAGAAATACTTATTTCTACCTTTTATTTGCTATTTCAAATGGCGAAGACGGACACGAAGGAAATGATCTACCGCAGTCTCTTCCTTGTTGTCCTAACCATCTTGCTGCTATGTATTCCTCATGAGCTGAGTGCTGGTTAATAGTTTCATAAGGAGGTGTCCTGTAAGAAACAATTAGTTTAGTGCAAAATTTCAATATAATATTTCTCCTACAAATATGTGAGTTGTTCCACGACACTGCTACGTACAAGTGGTGTGTATCGGACTTAAATATCTATGTGCTTATTTTGTTGTGGTGAATTATTTAGTGAATACTTCGCGCCCTTCAATTACAAATGTAGGTTATTCTATATCTTCAGTTTGCTTCATCCAAGGACTATGAATCTTTCTACAAACTGCACCGGATCAGATACGGTGTTCATATTCTGATGCAAGACAGCTATTTCCGTATCTCTAGTGACTTTGTCAATATAATTAAAGTGAAAGTAATGGATTTACCTTTCAGCGTACCTTCAGATACACTAAAGCAGATTTTAAGTATTTATGGTACAGTGTAGCCATTAGATCAAGGAGAAGTGAGAACAGCAGTCCCCTTTTGGAGCTTTTTACAATGGAATACGTGAAACCTACATGAAAACTGATCATTTCCCTTCGTGTGTTACTGTGGATGGGACATCGAACTACTATTCGTTATCTCGGACAATTATCTACCTGTTGGAAATATCGGGTGTTCTCACCTTATATCCCCAATCTTACCAGGGGGTCGCTTACCACGATAGACAATCGCATCAGGTTTCATCCAAAATGACAGAACTAGATAAATTTTCTACTTATTCCACTTCAGTATCATCTGTGACAGCTTGTGAATTTATTCCTTTACAAACTATAGTTCCTCGTCCTACAATAACACCTATCTTCGAACCTAATAAATTTTCTGAATTATTATCTACAACATTCTCATCCGAATTTGCTCAAGATAAGTCTTGGGATTTACTACGATGGTTCTCTCCTCTACAGAACTTAAATGTTTTATGACCTCAAAAGTTAATCGGATTTCTAAAGAGTGCGACAATCAACATCTCTTGGCGCAATTTGTTTATAACAGTGGCTTTTATTTTTTTTCCAAGAGTGAATGATAAGTCAATTGTCATTTCTTTCATATTATTAGGTCATAGTGAACCTTGGCTGTAACAGTTCTGGCACGGATATTCTTTATCGACAAAGCATTCTGTTAATGATCGTTTGTTTACTGGAAGATGGTATCGGTATCTGTTGCATTGCCTCATAAAATAATATGGTTATTCAGAGACAAATCAGTCTAAACGAGAAAGATTTGTGCTGAAGCAGTTATTACTTTACTACTTACTAAAGTACATCCCTTTATTAATGGTGACGACTTTAGTTGTGTCATTGATCCTTTGATCCTGACTGCTGAGTATCATAGTTGCCACTCCTTTCAGCAATTAGTGACAGTTACACCTTGTCGATATTTGGTTCCTTAACTGGTCCTATCGTAAATTCACTACTGGACAACCTCTGCCAGTTCAGAATTGGTCGATGGTACATATCCGCTCCACATCGTGAGAAGATTTTTGAAAGCAATATTCTATTTCCAGAGATCACTGTACCATGTTTTTTTCATTAAAATATTCACATGGCATTTTTCATTCATATGGTCCTTCTTATTGGAAATCGAATGCTACACTATTACGTCAACCTAACAACAAAAACTTATTTCATTGAAGTGACAGTTTTTATTACGTCGCGGTCATTGTTTTCTTCATTACTGGTGGGTTCGATATACCAAACCTAGAATCAGATCCATCTTTCAATGGCAACATAAGTAACATAAAGGTCAATTACCACTACTTGTCGCCCAGCTTAGATACTACCAACATATCAGAGAAATTAAACAAAGAAGGAAAGCTTTACAATTGCAATCCAATCTAAATAATTTTATACATGAAGGCACTCCTGAATGTTTCTCAGACGAACCATTCTTGTTGTATCACTGTGTTTCAAAGTTCAACGTCGCCGAAACACATACATAGACAGCATTTATGACAAAGGGTTCTTTATTCACTGCTTCCGTGACAATCATTAACAATTTATATATATATATATATTTTTCTCGAATATATGTGGAATCCTTCCAATTTTACTGCAGTCTCCGAATTATTCCAATTATTACCTTCTCGGGTTTATTCTGATGAAGCTTGCTTCCTTTTAAAAACTACTATTATTTCTGATATACGGGAAGTTTTCACACCAGCATGGTCGATGCCAGACGCGGTACAAATTGTATTTTATGTTTATGAATTCCTCGATCCCGTTAGTCCCATTCTGTGTGATATATGTAACGATTCTTTAGCAGGTGATTCTGTTTCACAGAATGAGGGGATATTTGTTCTATTACCCAAACAGCCTTTCTTCGTGAATTCAGCCTTATCGACCTACACGGCGCTTAATATGGATATTTTACCAAGAGCATGTATGAACGACTTTATCATAGCATTCACAAAATTATAAGCTACTTCCAAGCTGGTTTTCCACCTGACCTTTAAGATTATGCAGTAGTATTGAAAATATGGGATATCATCACTTATTTTTTAAAATTTAAATGCATTAATGCGGGTGCATTAGGTTATAAAGGAGCTTTCAATTCCCTTTCTCGCCAGTATTTATTTTCTATTCTACAGATTTAAAACTTTCCGATTGCCTTTAACTCTCTACTTCAGAGATCATACCAAAATTGCACTTTCTGTCTCCAAATAGTTACATTTCCTTAACTCTCTCTTTAAGAAGTGTTCGTCAGGGCTGTTTCCTTTCAATGGCCTTACTTAACTTTAAAGCCGCTGTTGCATTAATTAGTTCCATTTGGCACTGATACCTGACAATTTTCAACAGTTAAATGTTCAACCGTATGCTGATAATACCACTGTCACTTATACCACCCCTATACACGTTACGCGTCTCCTTACCCAAGTGGTTCGCTTTCAGCAATTTGATGGCCCACAATTTAATATCGGAACACTCTTCCTTCGTTTGCTGATTTTCATTCCATCATCTCACCTGAGTTACATTTCTTGTTCAATCAATTTCCGATTTGACATAGATATAAACATATAAACATGTTTTAGAATCATAAACTCAAGCAATCCAGAAATCCTTGGTTGTCACTCGCTTATGTTGTATTTCTCTATCTCACAGAGTTCATAACTTAAATACTTACTTCAGTTATAAATTGCGGTTTATTGCGAAAATCTTCTCCTAAATAGAACAATATGCACACCGACTTGATTCCCTTTATGGCTGATTTTATGATGAAGCTTATTCTTCCGAGTTCGTAGAGAGGCAATATTCTTCCATCATTACGTGGAGGTCTTTTTTTGGACTCCAATTCGTTTAATATGTACCGCATTACTCATGTACACCTGCTTCAACAAATACAACTTACGACCATCCATACCACTCTATGAGTTGCGCTTTTGACGCCCTTTCTTTGGTCCAAAATCTTCCATATTTACGATTTCAACACAGATGTTCCCCTTATTTATTGAGGATTATATTCAATTGGTCTTATTTTTATACTGATGTCCCTGCTTCCGATCGTATGTTGAACAATTATATCAGCTTCTTTTAATACGACATAAATCTGACCACGTAGCTCTTCAACTATGGAATCCTCTACACACTTAGCTGAAAATCTGGAACAACCTGTTGACCTTGTATACCTCTGTATATGCTCGAGCTAGTTGATTTGTTGTCGTTCATGCGGTATTACCCACCAATGAACGTTTATATCAAATTCACCGTCGTTATTTAATTCTTTGCTCTCATTATCAAACACAAGATACCATCTGCTATTGGTATATCTCCTGTTTCGATTCTTTCAACCCATGATCCCTTTGTCGTCAAATTTTGAGCTCCAAAAGTCGCATCTCGCCGCAAACTGTATTACGAATACGGGTTCTATTTCCAGATTTTCTTAGTTTTCTCCCGAAAAACATCGAACAGTCAATTGGCTTTTTCGTACTTCTATACTTTATATCTTTCACTTCTGTGTGCGTCTGATAGTTACATGAAATTTTTTGAACGAACTCGATGGAAGCAACTCACACCGGACTAACTTTGTTTGCCAAATATTTGATTGCTCTGTTTGATTAATGAAGTTGTAACAATTATTGTCTTATCAAACTTACTCATTATGTACTTTCAGATTTTGTTTATTTATCTCTAAAGGTAAACTTTTCATTTCTGATCTATTGTTTCTTACGTCTTCTGTACTTTTACTGTAACATACCTTACCATTTAATTAGTGCCCTATATAGTCGTCTTTATACATAGTTAATTTTGTTACTTCATAAAAATAAGCAAAATATGGTTAAGACAACCGACTACATATTTGAAGAATTATAGCTCGAATCCACTCGAAGTGTTCCTTCATTTTCTTCATTTTACGATTTCATAGGCCAAATGTTTTAATATTTTACGCTAAAGTAAGGTAAAATATACCTTTGTCGCTCTTTGACGGTATAAAACTAAGTTCTTATGAGAGCAGAATTCATGGAAACAGAATTATTTATTTGGGGCAGGGGTAGGGAACCTGCGACCTTTCAGTCATAATGTGCGACCTTACGGGACTATTGTGGAAAATATTAAATTATATTAGTAATATGAAATAACTTCTGAAAAAGTAAACGAATGATTTTCTTTTACTTTCTCCTTTCAATATTATAGAGCTATATATGTACAGTGAGTGCTCACTGAATTGCGACTACTCCTTCACTCAAGAAGGCATGGACAGCAGCCGAGCGATAACATGACTACCCCGACTGAGAGTATTGCAGAGAAAGAACACATTCAGGGCTGGACAGCACACTCGTACGATAGGAGATGGGTAGGATACGTACGGCATGATTGTGAGTGTTCGAGCAACAGGTGCATCAATAACACAGATGTGCCTGTTCCAGTGTTGTGAAGGGGTAGAAATAGTGGTAAGAAAATGGGTAACGATCTCCAAAAAGGGTAACGATCTGCAAAGGAGTACGAAAAATTACGCAGCGGGCGAGCGTCGTGTCAAACGGGTAGTGACATCCAAACGAATCATCAGTGCCCGGGAATTACATGATCAATACAATAATGGATGCATAATACTCATAACCCACGGCGTGCGTATGTGGCGCCAACACGAAGCTATGAACTCCTCATGCATGATGGGTAGTATACAGGCAGGTGGGGACGGCTATATGGTTTAGGGATGTTTCTGTTGGCATGAACTGGGATCGTTGTTGTGCATGAACCACAATATGACATCTGCAGTTGTTAGGGAATAACGCACACCCTACAATTCACCCTACAATACTTCTATCCACACGGACACGGTATTTTTCACGACAACAATGCACGATGCCACCGAGCCGTTGTCCAGGCCGTTCTTTGAGCAAAAGGTGGACCAACAAATTATTAGGTAGGTGGTCACAATTCAGTGAGCACTCACTATACATTTTCATGTAAATTATTATTGTCACTTTGTTATTAAAGTGTAATGTAACTGCAAAAATTAGGCATGTTCAAAATTATCATATGGGACTTTCTTGTGAAACGGATATTGATTTAATTATAAAAGTAAGCGGGACAACACAATTTTGTCGAAGAGCATGTGAAATAACGTCATCCATATTATTTACAGCATATGATCCAAGACATTTATTTTGAGAAACAAAGCCATGTCGCGACGCCTGGTCGTCAAGAGTTGACAGTAGCTCAGCGTGGTGAAATTATGGGTCGTGTACCACGGGGCCAGAATACATTTGAAATCATATCTGACTGATTTACTTCTTACATTCTCCAGATCGGCCGGTGCAGGGATGCCATACTTACAAGCAGGTGTACATTTACTTGCTTCACAGACAATACCTTATAGTAGTCATGTTTTAGATCAATTCATATTATTGAATCATCTTATACTTTTACAATAAATCCTTATAGTTACAAATAATTTATAAACATAAATTATTTACGTTACTGTCTAAAAATTAATGTAACGTATTTCTTGTTCATATCAATAACAAAGTTAATGAAATAAATGTCAGGTACAAATAAAACTACACCCTGGTGGGATATGTTACCTCTATCAAAAGTTTCAGAAAGAACCAAAACTTTGAAGCTACAGGAGGACGGAGCATACTGCAGGATAATAGTTACTTTGCTTGAACAGTTTGGGAAAGAAAGTTCAGAAATTGAATTTTATAATTTTATTTAATCAATTTGGGATAGAAAATATGAATAAATTCGCTTCAGAAGTGGAGGAAATCGTAGAAAAACAGAAAAGTAGGAGAAGAAAAAGTGAAGGAAATCCAACTTATTCCTACAACCAAGGATACTAATAATAATAATAGTCCTTAGTTTCCCGGATGATTAGTTTTTGGACACGATATCTTCACAAAATTAGTATCTACGTACAAGTGTCGAATTAATCACAATGAAACATGAAATACTATAATATAATCATTACAGTTTAAATGAACAGTGAAATTCAATTTTAATACAGCAAAAATTACAATTTGACAAAAATTAATTTCCAACTAAAATAAAAAGTAGTGTATTGACTGTGTAGCATGCGTTCAGGTTTATGGAATAGCTTAAAATGTGTGCCATTGAAGTAAAACTTTTGTCTGTTTATACGGAGTTTAACATATATTTTTAACATGAAATTCTATGAGACGTGAACTACAATTTATCGAGAAATGTCAGCCAGCTCTATCGGAAATAGGAGACCTTACGAAAAGAAAACAGGGCACCTTAAGTTCTAATTATTCAGATACTAGTTAGCATAGAGTCAAACTTATTTTCTGTAAACATTGTTCACTAATTCTTAGTATAATGAATACATATATTAATTATCTTACCTGAAAATAAGATTTAGAATTTCCCCAAAAATACTTCCATCTTGTATAGGTTGTTGGGTAACTTCACATATCATGCGAAGAACACATGCATGTCCATCCATTCCAAACCTGTAAAAAGAAAAGTAATGAATGCTTAACTACTGTAGTAGTGGTGAGAACGATCATTGGTACATTGTAGCGTTAAAACAAACAAATAAACAACAACAACAACAAAAACAGTCCAAAATTCTCTACTCTCAATAATAATACAAATTAGGAAAAATGTCAAGAAAATATGAAAGAACTGCATGTAATATTCATCGATTTAGAGTGATGCAATAATGTATACTATACAGCATCGAGATATCTGGATATGCATAAAAAATATGTTCCACAATAGTATATACAGAATACATCAGTGCTAATAGTCAGGCGAGATCCATAGCGCCGCGTTACTGGTGGTGCAAACTTAGCATTGCATGAGGAGCACTAGAACGAAATTGTAAGTGAA
Organism: Thermobia domestica; assembly: GCF_964235325.1. Lineage (NCBI taxonomy): Eukaryota > Metazoa > Arthropoda > Insecta > Zygentoma > Lepismatidae > Thermobia > Thermobia domestica. The sequence goes on along the minus strand of NC_137465.1, from coordinate 100,424,828 downwards.
CTGAGCAGGTGTAATAGTGTAAGGTAGAATAAGCGATCCATTTGATTTCCGAAGAAGGCAAAATGTTGGCGCTCGGTTATTTGGCGCGAGTATGACGAAAATGGCAAGTGTGTTGAGTATGGAAGGACAGTGTCCAAGTTGATGACGCCTACAAAACTCACGGCAAAATCATATCAGCGAGGAGGAATAGTAGTTAGAAGAAAACCAGTGATAGGTACCACTGAGCATCAAAGCGGATTGTCACTCAGAACTGTTGTGCGATTGAGGTGCAAACAACATAGGCACTCAAGCACACTCACAACCTGTGTCGCCCACTCACAACCTGTGTCGACAATCCCAGTCCACCGCGAGTTACCTGACATGGATATGGAGTCGAGGCGGAATGCACGGGTCAAACTGCTGATAAGGGACTATCACGCTTTAGCACGACGCCAATGGTGCCGCGAACATGTAACGTGGGCCGTTGATGACTGGGAATGTGTGATATGGTTGGATAAGCCATCGTCCACCTATTTCAACCCACGATCTATGTTTATATGTGACGAATGTCCAAAGAAGCATATGATTCGCAGTGTCTCTGCCCAACCATAAAAGATGGCGACGGCTCTGTGATGCTGTGAGCCGTAATATCCTGGTTTTCACAAAGTCCTTGCTGACATTTCCGGTCGTGTTGCTGTCGTGATTACGCCGCCATTGTAGGGGTCCACGTGCATATTAAGGTCCAGATGTTGTTTCCTGGCAGGAACAATATACCCCAAATTAATAATGCACCCATTGACACAGCTGGAGCTGTTTCGACGTAATTTGAGGAAATCAGGGTAGAGTTGAATACCTCCATTGGTTCTTCAATCCCCGGGCTTGAACATGACTGGTGCAGATTTCCGCTTCCATCTTCTCTCACGGAACTGAGTGATGCATTGCACCCACAATGATGTAATATTTCATTTGCTACGGTTAAGATGGTCCAACACCATATTACTCTGGTAAGATGCACTTTCTCTGCTTTTTAATTAAATTGATAAATATATGTGTGTTTCATTAAGGATTTGAACGGAGGGGATAGGAGAAGAAATGAAATGAAATGGAATCTTTGAGTTTTACGTCCCACGGTTATGGCGGATAGGCTAAAGGAGACGGTGATGATGAGTAATGAATGAAATGGTGGAATGAAGAAAGTGAAAGGAAACGGGAGAACCCCGAGAAAACCCACGCACACGGTGTTTGTCCACCACAAAGTTCACTTGGTGAGGGCTGGGATCGAACCCGGAACCCCAAGCACCATAGGTGAACGTTCTACCACTGAGCCACCGCGGCCCTAGGGATAGGAGGAGAATCAAAAAGACTATAAATTTCTTGAATTGATACCTGTCAGATTTTATTTACGTAAAAGTTCTTCCTTTACTCCATATATACGAGTATTTGTCCTAGTAATGAATATCCCGTCTGAAGTCATTAAAAAGTAATCACCTTGATGCATGCTGTATGCAAATAATATTGTCTTACATAATGCGAAAGGAAGAGCCCTTTCATGCAGCGGACCGTCATCGCCGAGAACGGATTAGGACTAAAAAAGCAACTTCATTCATCATTCGTTTGGTCACCCTTCATTTCCATGTCCTATGCCTGCTCTTTCAGGTCCAAATATCTTGCTGGGTTGACGGGTGGTTTATGGGAGACTTGATAGAGGACGAACAGTGGACATCTTCAGAGATGAATGTGCACCATTCCGTCCTAGATTTTGTGTGAGTCTAGTAGTTTATTTTTTATATAAAAATCTTAACAAAACTAATGCTATTCTCCTGTAATCCCGATACATGTCCTTACCGAAAGACCAGCGTGGAGTCAATATGTTCAAGGAGAATGAGAGGAGCATAAACGACAATCCTCGTCGACAAAAACACATGGCCCACAAACTAATAACAATAATAGTTACCGACATGAAAAAGAATAAAAACTTGAATTAACATAACACACACCTAGAACAATAAAATAATAGAACGATGCTAATTTTTTGAACATTTTAAATTATATATATTTCATAAATCAAATTAGCATTAACAAATTTATATTAGGTATAATTCCTTTTCTAGGAACAATCCAAAAGGGATAGTTTACTCTTGGGGATAAGTTCTTCTCAATTTTCTCAAAAACAACTTAAGCGATTTTGTTTATATTTCATAAATAAATATTCCATTAAAAGCCTTATATATGGCGTAACAATTGGCCTGAAAATATCCACAAGGAGCAGTTTACTTTTAAGGTTTGTTTTCTTCGGGGTAGTTTTTCAGAAGTATCTGAGGTAATTTTGTTTATTTTTCATAAATATTTAATTAATTTTTTTTTAAAAAAAATATAACATGGCGTAAGTGGTTTGTTATCATTCAAAGATCCAGAAGGGGTAGTTTATTCTTGTAGTGAGTCTTTTCCGGACGATTTTCTCAAATAGCAGCTGATTTTGCCAATATTTCGTGCCGCGGCAGCTCAGTGATAGTACACTCACTTCTGGTGAGTGGAGTCTTTGGTTCAATTCTACTTCTCGCCAAATGAAATTTTTAGTGACAATCACTTTACGGCTGATTATTATTTTTTTTCGAAATTGTTCAGTGTCTTCCTACTATTTCGTTCATTATCCTCATTACCGTCTTCCTTCGTCACAGAAAATAAACGTGGAACATTAAACGTTTTAAAAATGTTCATATATTATTACCAAATATTCAGTTGATTATTCTATAATGTGATGCAAGCCATTTCTCTGAAAACCTCGAGAAGAGGGTAGTTTTCTCTTGAGATTGAAGATTTTATTTATTTATTTATTTTTATTTATTGTTACAATTTTCTAGAAACCTCTCGGATGATTTATATTTTGTTCATATTTCACAAATACATTTTTCGTTAACAACCCTATAATGTGGCATTAGCAGTTTCTCCTACAAACGTCTACAACGAGTTTAAGGGGTAAAATTATTCAAAAATTGCTCAACCGACTTTGTTCATAATTTACAAACATATATTAACAACCATATAGTGTGGCATATATCGGGTGTTGCAAAATAAATGTTACAACTCTTGGGAGGTGACTCCTGCCACTGAGACAAGAAAAAAAAGTTATCTTCAACTTTCGGCTATCAGACATAGTTTCGGATCTACAACGTGCCGAAAGCGTGGGAAAATGACTTTCGGACGCCAATAGTTCGGAAACTATCCAACGTAAAGAGGGCGGGTAAAAAATTCACTGAAGAAGTCACACCTGCTGTATTGAATTTTGCATGTTTCACAATCCTACCATGCACGCGCAAGGGATTCCCCAAAAGAACGTAGGGAGTCCCTCATAATCTGTCAAATGAAAATTGGTCTAACCGGATATGAATTGATAGGGTTTCTACCAGGTAACAATAATTCGTTTGTATTAAGTCGATATCTAGAACAAACACAAAATGGCGGACACCTTCATTCCCGATGTGTGTGGTTGCATAATTGCCAGGTACGGATGCTGGCCAACAGTGACGTTCTGAGTATTAAGTGTAGCAAATTTGTATTCAAATGCTCTAGAAAGACATCTGGAGTGTTGGTAGAGTACAACACATGAAGCAGGGTGATTCACATGTGTGGAAACACGTAACGAAAAATGCCCAGGAAAAATGCGCTCATACTAAGTAAACATGATTTTAAAGCATCGGAAATGTAAAGAATAGCATCAAGAACATGAAAGCCATTGCCAATTCACCAATAATCCATCAATCGGATGCAATATGATGTGCACGGTTGCATACGAATAAGGATGCAGCAACTGAGGCCAAGTTGAAATTGTGCAAGGGGACTCACAAAGAAACTGGGTAAACTAAATGAATGTCACTAGTGAATCGCATGATCGATATTGAAATGTGCCCAATGTGTGTGTTGATATCGACATGTAGCTAATGGACAAATTCCAGCATGTCCCACTACTACTGGGACACCGTCCCACGTGCGAAAAATAGGAAAATAATTACTCGGGTCTCGAATCTGAGGCCGTGGGCTTCCAGTAGTATTGGAAACTGTGACCACGCGAGCGAAAGCGAGCGCTCTAGCCCTGATGCTCGAGGGAGCCTCACTTTCTCTGTATTCATTTCTTCGAGGAGCACCCACTTGTTTGGCAAGCGCTCTTTACAGCCTCCCGACATGCTTATGTGTTTCATTTTGATACTCCTATTGCACAGTTGTAAACAATCAGAGCTTTAAGATATTTCTTCCTATTTCTCATATTGTTTTATTTTCCATATGTATGGTGTTCCAGCTGTAGTGCAACATGTGCCAAATTGATTCATTTTCGTCTTTGTCTTGGCATGTTCATTGTGTGTAGGATACGAATTTCGAAAGGTGTTTTCCTATATTTCGAGTACGTGAGACATGGGACATGATACAAGTTTGTTATTTTCACGCTCTATCAGAATTTGAACCATGGATTAAGAGATTTCTTTTCTTGTGTCAACTGTGGGACGATGTCCCAAACAAAGAAGGACATTGATACAATCGTGTTCTAGTTACGTTCTACCAAAACGTGGACCAAATGTAATAGCAGAATATACAACATTAATTTCCTAGTTTTCACGCGTGAGACGGTGTCCCAGCAGTAGTGGGACATGTTGACCTTTGTCCATTAGCTACATGTTGATATCAACACACACATTGGCCACATTTCAATATCGATCATGCGATTCCACTAGTGACATTCATTTAGTTTACACAGTTCCTTTGTGAGTCCCCTTGCACAATTTCAACTTGGCCTCAGTTGCTGTATCCTTATTCGTATGCAACCGTGCACATCATACTGTATCCGATTGATGGATTATTGGTGAATTGGCAATGGCTTTCATGTTCTTGATGCTATTCTTTACATTTCCGATGCTTTAAAATCACGTTTACTTAGTATGAGCGCATTTTTCCTGGGCATTTTTCGTTACGTGTTTCCACACATGTGAATCACCCTGCTTCATGTGTTGTACTCTACCAACACTCCAGATGTCTTTCTAGAGCATTTGAATACAAATTTGCTACACTTAATACTCAGAACGTCACTGTTGGCCAGCATCCGTACCTGGCAATTATGCAACCACACACATCGGGAATGAAGGTGTCCGCCATTTTGTGTTTGTTCTAGATATCGACTTAATACAAACGAATTATTGTTACCTGGTAGAAACCCTATCAATTCATATCCGGTTAGACCAATTTTCATTTGACAGATTATGAGGGACTCCCTACGTTCCTTTGGGGAATCCCTTGCGCGTGCATGGTAGGATTGTGAAACATGCAAAATTCAATACAGCAGGTGTGACTTCTTCAGTGAATTTTTTACCCGCCCTCTTTACGTTGGATAGTTTCCGAACTATTGGCGTCCGAAAGTCATTTTCCCACGCTTTCGGCACGTTGTAGATCCGAAACTATGTCCGATAGCCGAAAGTTGAAGATAACTTTTTTTCTTGTCTCAGTGGCAGGAGTCACCTCCCAAGAGTTGTAACATTTATTTTGCAACACCTGATATAAAATTGAAAATCAACAAGGAGTAGGGTTTTCAGCTGGTTTTGACTAAAACTGATCAAACCATTTTGTTCATATTTTATAAAAAATCTATTTCGTTAACAACCAACCGTACAATGTGGCATAAGCCATTTTTTCTGAAGATAATCACAACGAGTAATTATTATTATTATTATTAGGCTTCCTCAACATCTGCTCAGCAATGTTGAGGAAACCTAATAATTATCAGTAATTATCAGTATTTGTTCATATTTCAAATACAAATATTTCAATGACAAAATGTATTCTTTCAATATATAAGTAGTATAAGTCTATTGTTTCTTTTAAAATCAACAAGAGGTAATTTGTTCTTGGGATGAATTCTTTTCAGATGAACTTCTCAAAAATTACTAAAGCTATTTTGCTCATACATAATTATAAGTCAAGAATATGGTACATGGCACTTTAAATTTAAAAAAATAATGTAGTAGTTGAGTCTTGGGGCGAATTTTCTTTAAAAATTTTCTGAAAACGCCTATTATAGTTGTATTCATATTTAATAAAGAAGTGTTTTGGTAATAAATAGAGAAATGCCTTTATTAAACTTAATAAATGGAAGAGAAGAACTTTAATGCAGTGGTCCATATTTTTTTATTGTTTTATTTATTCTTATATATACATTTTTAATATATTTCTGAGCTATTATTTTTAAATAATAATATTTTTATATTTAATTATTTTATTACTTGTTTAATCTAGTCCAATCTATTTCCATTTTACAATCAATAAATTAATAAGATTAGTATTAAGAGCCCGCATTTACCTTACGCCCAGGATATAAAAAGAAAAACAACATTTGAACGATATTTGATGTGAAAGAAATTGTGGCGAAAGGAAAACATTGATAAGGAAAATAAATAGTTCCATTATGCTGCTAGAACATTACACTGCTTACGTCATATTTTAACAAATAGTGGGAAGCCTTTCAAGCACCCAATAGGAGTGCTATTCTTTGTACATTTTATATATGTAATGGGTTAAAAGACGTTGTTGAAATGTCCATTATTATTATATGAGAAGGGAAGGGATAATATGACAATTTGATTACCACGCATTCGAGATCTAACAAGGGAACATTCCGATTTGGTGAATTCAATTGCTGAAAATGGTTGCTAGCACTGGATTCAGCACCAAAAGAAAAAGAAAAAGAGAGTATTTATTGGCAGACCGTATACAGAGTGGGAGATAAGTGAGGGCAAAGTGCGAAAATAGAACGTAGAAAATATCTAGAAATGTCATGTTAGTTTTGAAGCGAATAGAGGGATTGAGATCAAATGTTGGATATGAGGAATGCACGTAGAGCACTCAATATGCGTAATGTGAATCATGGGGGACATCTGAAATGTGGATTTAGCGCAAGAAGAATATACGGGAAAGGGCTCATGTGACATATGGCTCTTGACGCACATCGTATATTGAAATCAATAGTGGCCAATACAGTTTGAGACCTCTGTAACAGGAGGTGTTCACGCTATGGCAATGTAACAATACTGTCGTAAAGGTGACGTGAATGAGGAACAACCACAAACGGGAATGAGGCCACTTTCCAGCCAACAAACGTCCTGATTCGTCCAATATTCGTTCTCATGCTGGTAAAAGTGCATATATGGCCAAGAACAACCTGAAAGAGTTCACGACTGATGTTTTCTGGCCTTCCATAGAGCAGATAGAACTGTTGTTCCTTGTCGATTCATGGAGAACGAATAAAGATGAAGAGTTGATGCAGAAACAGGAAAAGTTTGAACTTACCCAACTCTGATGGTTGCACGTCACTCATACAACGAAGATGGTTCTTCTTCCGCCCGTATAAGAATTTCGTAAAATATATAACAGACACCGTTTTTCTGTCATTTGACTTCAAAATATGACAACAGGACAACTTTATTAACTTGCAATCTCTCACCCACTTCCAGATTACAGTACCAAGATTCCAAGTTACGACTAGACATGCTTTCTACAAAACTGGATATTTGCGAATAGCATCTGGCGCATTAATGACAGATGTCAACTACTGCTTCATTTTCAATGCCGCAGATAGCTGTGACGAGCCCGATTGGCCATCTTTATCGTTTTTCAAATGTGCCCACTGTTGCCTATTTTTGTATCAACCACACAATCATTCTTAAGTTCCATAACAGTTGCAATTAAACAGAGGTTTCATACCGTATTGGCCACTATTGATTTCAATAGACGATGTGCGTCAAGAGCCATATGTCACATTCTTGCGCTAAATCCAACATTGCGGCTTTTCAGATGTCCCCCATGATTCAAATTACGTATATTCAGTGCTCTACGTGCATACCTCATATCCAACATTTATCTTAATCCCTCTATTCGCTTCAAAATTAACATGGTATTTTTTAGACATTTTCTACGTTCCATCTTCGCACTTAGCCCTCACTTATCTCCCACCCTGTATATGATCTGCCACTAAATACTCTCCTTTTCTCTGTTTCTTTTAGTGCTGAATCCAGTGCTAGCAATTATTTTCAGCAATCGAATTAACCAAATCGGAATGTTCCCTTGTAAGTAATTATATTGATTTAGAATGGTTTAGAATATTTTACGATTTCTACTTTCTCTACTAACATATTCATACCCCCTCAAACTTCTGTGGCTATAGTATATTTGATACAGGAGCTTCGTTTCAATCATCATTGCTTTTGCTTTCCAAATGTTTAAGAGAAGGAAAGTGTTTCAGAATATAATTTTAAAATAGGTTCAGATCATCGAGCACCATATCCATAATAACATAGAAACATTTAACAAACATGAGTGAGCAATGGCGTGTGCAAGAGAGATTTGGGGTTTGACCTCCACCCTTTGAGAAACCAATTATGCTAAAATAAACATTTGCTATGTTAAGATATGTAGTGTTATTACAAAAGTCTCCCGATTACAAACCTGAACACATCTCGCTTAACAACGCTTAAGACACATGAAAGTGATTTCACTGGAAACTGAAACTAAAGATGATATTTCAGTAGCTGGTAAAACTGTACGTAGTTATCATTTTCGCCGCTCGGGTGATAAATTGGATAAAACAGAATGCAGATATGTTATAAAATAGAGGATCTGCCTATGCAGCAAAATCGTGGTCATACGTCACAGTTTCGCCACCCCTACTCCGCTCGCTCCGCCAATAGGATCGCGATGTTTTATGACAATATTCATGGCGGAAATGAGAGTAGCTAATCAACGAGAGCAAACTTGCCAATGCTCGGTTGTTTTTTGGCTTCATTCAGTTAATAGGATGAATATACATATGGGCATATTCTCTATTTTATAACATCCTTGAGAGAATGGCTGCCAATGAAGACAGGAAGGCGTTTTGTGTGTTAGATTTTCACATATGTTAGTCTGTTAACATTGTGCAAAGTAATTTTAGAAGGAAGTTTGGTAAAGATGCACCTAGTGAGCACAGTCTGTAAGTGTTATTCTGAACTTAAAGCAAATGTATGCATTTGTAAGTGAAGATCATCCGGCCGTCCATCAGAAAGCGCGACACTTCGGAATGTATTAAACAAAGAGAGAGTTTCATGCAAAGTCCACATAAATCTACCACCGCAGCCAGCAGAGAATTAGACATCCAGTAATCAACTATGTGGGAGATTTTATGCAAACGTCTGTGCTTCCATCTCTGCTGTTTGCAATTATTGGAAGCTCCAAAACCAGACGACAAAGCCATGAGGCAATTTTCCGAGAGGACGTACAATCAAAATAGAAACTGATAGTATACGTTGACCTTCACGTTCCCCATACTTACACCCTGTTATTTTTTCTCACTGGGGTTTTGTCAAACAACATGTATATCGATTACCTTTACCAACTACCATTCAGGATCCTCGTGTTCGCTTTACAGAGACCGTACGTCATTGCATTAGTGGGTCATCCAATGTTAGAACGTGCATGGCAAGAAATAGACTTCAAGCTAGATGTGTGTCACGTGAGAAAGAGAGCTCACATTGAACGCATGTGAAAATCTGATGTTAAACCAGATTTGTTTAGGTTTGCAATTGAAAAGATCATTTGAAGCCAAACTCTACCTGCTACATCTCTATAGAAAAAGAAAATTTTCTTTAAATCTGATTCTTTTAATAACGTTCTAAATCAAATTTACTTTTTATCTCCCGACTTAAGAATAAAATTTAAATGCAAGAAATAAAATCAATTTTTTTACTTCATTTCGGGGATAAGCCTAATCTCGATTGGAACTGTGCTTAAAAGAATACCTTTCTTACGCTTTTGGAAGTTAACAAAATTGTGAAATGGCATCTGAGGAGAGAATGTTTATCAATAAAAATTGAGTAAGAATAGAAACGAAACATCTATCAGAGGTAACATTTCAGAATTTAACTGGTTGAAGTGGAGGCAAATCGGAAAAAGCTGATGTTACATTTGTACTACCCAGTCAAGCCTAGCCACATTCAGATCCGATTTCTTTTTTAAATTTGTTTCCTCGGATTTTACAAATGTGACATCTCTATATATTTGAAGCTGTATCAGTAACAACAACCCGCACTTCTTTACAGAAGAAAGGAAATTTTAAAAGTAGTGCAACGTGCTATATTAGAAATTTTCTCCTAGATATCCAAGGGCGGCTTTAGGATTTTAATTTTGGGTAGGCCCGCTCCATCGCTTATGAATACATATACACATATGATTGATTCATGACAGTAGGAAATTGCTTTTACAGTAGTGGTTGATGTTATTTGTTAAATAATTATCTACCATTAATATAAATAGTGGAAAATATATTTATTCTTTGTATCTTTTACGTTTATATATTTTATCAAAATTTTTGGGTAGGCACGTGCCTACCCGACCTACCCGCTAAAGCCGCCACTGTATATATCTAGAAAGAAGTAATATAACTTCCAAATCTACACTAAGAAAGCGAACCAAAAAGTTATCAAAGTACAATATTTAATGTTGCAGTCGCTAAATTTTCAGTCCAGTCTCCAAATAATAATAATAAAAGAGCAATAATTTATAATATATGGTGATAACCTGATAACTATAAGAATGTGCTATCATTTATGGTATTTTGATTGTAAGAAATACTAAAAAGATATAATATTATTTGTATATTTAATTAATTAATTTTTGAGTTTCACGTCCTATACCGTATTTGTGCACTTTTGTCTAAAGAAGATGACGAGAATGAATAAATATAATGAAATGAATGGTGAGAGGATAATACATCTCTCTTATCATGCCCTGAGCGGCATTCGACTCCACAACAGACAGTTCTCGAGGATATCAGGCCGCAAACTACTAGTTCTAGACCTCTACACCTTACTATTCTGCATATACTATACATAAGTAAGGTAAATAAACATTTATTACATTAAATCAAAAGGAAAACACATAGACAAATCTCGAATTCGTAAAAGACTTGAGCGTAGATTTCCTTTTCTATTGTCTTAGTACGCTACTGTAAGTCAGCATATGCAATGAAACGTTTAACTTCAGCAAGAAGTCAACTTTGCCTCAGGCACAATTATACCTCCTTGGAGATTATACAAGTAACATATTTTAGGTTAATAATTTAGTTATCTACAAGATGTAATTCTGACAAAATTAGCAAGAAAATTAAATTTTAATTGCGGCAATTAAGAAACGAGACTGGGTCTGTGAAAGATAAATGAATGACACGTGGACCCGAATTTCCTTTTTTTATTTAAAGTAAAAACTCTTTTCTCTATATAAAAATTCGCACAATCCCGTAAGTCATGGAATGACTTTTGGAGGTCCTGGACTGAATGGTGTTAAGGTCAGTCATTATTTCTGGATGGTGGACACAAAGTAAAAGAGAAAAAAGGCAACCCTTCACCTGTTCTTTTAATTTGGGGCAAAGAAAGTAATAACAGGAGGATAGGTCTGTAGAATATACGAAATAATTAACATAGAAACGATTACAGAGTTGAGTGCTTCTCCGTTAAGGAATGAGGCACGAAACGCGCACAGTTTCCGTTTCTTTAAATCCTCTGCTATTATTAAACGAACACTCTTATTCACCCCAACAAGCTTCGATATTATCTTGAGACTTGCATTTCTGTAATTCAATATGATATCCCGAACTTTGTCAATCATTTTAATTGTTTTGACAGACCTGCTTGGATCTGGGCGATTTTCATCTTCCACAGACTCCCTCCCAGCACTGGACCTCTTTAGCCATTCAGGAACACAGAAACAAGAAAGGCAGTTGTTTCCATCTAAACCTTGCTCAGCACCTCAAATAATTCCGTTGGAGCTTTCCCTAAAGTGCGTACAGACTTGATACTTATTCTTCCTTCCATTGTTGAAGTGGTGAGAAATATCACAATACTTGTCGCGAGCCACACTAGTGACCAGCCAAGGTGAAAATTTCTTCATGTATGCCCAAGATCACACGCAAGTCTCTCCATTCTGAGGAAGTAGCTAAAACAAAGAGTTAAACATGTTTTACAACACATAGACACACACTGCTTCCCAGGGTTATAGACATTGCTTTCTGTCAGTCTGATCCCTATTGTGAACCAAGAATCACTCTGGCCGTATGGGTTGTACAGCTCTTGGCGATAGACGATGGACGGGAACACAAAATGCTATCACTTTGGAATAGCGCATAAAGGCATTAACAACAAAATTAGAGCTACCTTCCCTATTAGACTCTTTTTAGAACCAACCACAGCCTAAAAGATGCCGAAACTACGGAAGAAACCGCCAGCAGAGACGTTACAAAAATAAACGTCCACACCAATGGAACACCACTGCTTGGAGAAAAGTAAAGAAGAATGCCTGAGGAGCGTCACTTTTTTCAACTTTCCTGTTTCTGTAAGTTTCCCAAAAAAAGAAAAAAAAACCCTTCCTAATTGCTTTACTTTGTACAGTACATATGTTACATAAATATAGTTTAATTTAATTGTTGGTTTAATTAGAATTTGATGCTCATTTCATCACCGAGATTACATGAGACGTGGATCTACAAGGGTTACGTGGAATTTGAATGAGCTATTTCCGTAAAATTTAATTTAATTTATGATATAATTTTATGAGTGCTAATTGGTCGCACTTGGACAGTAGGGAAAATAATCACTGTTCGAAACAGCTATATAAATATAATGCTTAAATTTTTAAAGTAGGCATTATATTAGTGTACTCAGAATTTTCAAAAATTTGGTTAGATTAGTTGTTTTCAACTTATCAAGGATTACTGGTTAAAGTAAAGAATAATATATATAATTACCTGTTCATTGTTTGAGCAACTTTCTCATAAATGTCTCTTCTTTCACGAAACACTCTTTCGTTATGTTGGGTTGGAGTTATTTCTTCGGTAAAATTTGGAAGGCGTAAAGCAACTTCGAAACCAATGGTCACTACAACTGATTCTGGAATCCCAAGAGGGATTTCTAACTGGATACCAAGCTAAAAGAAAGTAATAAATATTATTTTTATGGAATCATAATTTATGTCTAATCAAATTCTATATTTCGTTAAATATTATGTAATGATAATTAACCTGGTCTAAAGATATTCAGTCCTTTGTGCAAACTTATTCTCTACAAGTTACAATATAAGTGTGGTTTGAATATCTTCAAATCATAGAAATATTTCGACTTTACTCGTATTTCACCATAATTTGCTACATAAGTAAAACACTGATTCCGATTCTCGGATTAATCGAGGCGACTCTTCAAGTGCAATCCACGTTAAGTCACGAACTTCCTTCTAATTTCTGAGCCAGCAAACAGTTAAAGAGTTTGGAGATAATAGAGTATAGGAGTTTGACACTACTCACTTCATCAGTGTAATAAATGATGCATCAGAAAAATATTTGCCTTTGTAATTTTCTGTTTTATTTCTCTTTCTTTAACTTTTCATTAAAACTGGTAGAGTGTAAAATGCCGGGACCTGAAACATATGACCCTTTAATCTAGCTCTCTTAAATGCAAAATAGTGTAGTGTGGAAAGACTTATTCTGCGCTAGGGGATATCTTCTAAGAGAGTTTGTTATGGTACAGTATCACAAGTCTAGTGTTTGATAATTTTTTACTTTGCGTCCGTGTGCTATACTGAGGCTATGGCGGGCAGGCCTTACTAATTATTTATGTGAGCTCGGTGTGTTCAATCCGACATCTGTACACTTGAAGGTAACATTGTGACGTATAAATTGAAGAAATCTTTTACATGCTGTTAATTTCGAAATACATATTCGTACAATATTGGAAACACGGATGCTATTTTCGGAACAGGAATGGGCAATTGTTCCCTGTATTATATACAGGGTGTTCATTTACTATGTAGCCAAAATCCACTGATGAAATCCTCACACCTAAACAAAAAAAAAAAATCCATATGAACACAAGGCAAAAAAGCGCGTTGTTTTAGTTATGAGATGCCGAAATCGAGAAAATTTTAACTTTGAGGCTTTCTAGCTCGAAAACTACGAGAGAAATGTCAGAGGAACTAGTACACTGTCTATCTAAATAACCATGTTTCAGAGTTGGGACATATCGGCACAACGGATTTTATAGAGGGAGCTGCTCTATACGTTCCGCTCTTCCACATCTCTCTCTAAAATCATGTGCGCCGGTACAATCCAACTCTGAAACTAGAAATTTAGATATAGTGTACTAAAGTCCAGAAGGTATAACTTCGTTGCCTTCCCGCGCTTGGACCTGTTCGTCACTGGGAGTGTGGTAGGAGGACAGCCAATCACCACCCTTCAGATTTGCCAAACTTACTCATCGCAAGATCATTCAGTTTCTATTTTCACGCACAGTGTCAACCAACTCTCAAGTGTCAACGTCCGCTTGTTTTCGGTGGTGCGCATAAGAGTGATTGATATAGTGCATGTTTGTGTGTGTGTTTTAATTCTTGTTCCCTTTTTGTTTGTTACATTTGTAGTAAGTGAATTAATAGTTCTTGCTTCTCGGAATGGAAGGTATCACTATCCTTTTACAGGAACGTTGTGCATCGTATTTTTGTTGGTTTTGGGGGGAGTATTGCGTGGAAGAACTCTCCGCTCCGATGCACGAGAAATGGTGGTAAAAATTTATAACTTTTCTTCAATCTGAGTTTGATGCTGCTCGGAATAATAGACTATTTCTTTCTGTAAGCTCGGTGATGGACAGAACATGAAGTGCAACAGGTTTGTCCCCCACTTGTATTAGGACAATTCATGAACAAAACAAGAAAACAGATGCACGCGGCTCTCCGTCACGTACCCCAGGCAAAAAAAGAAAGAAACCTACTACAAAAACAAATACAGACACTTTTGATAAAGATGTATTGCGTCGTCTTAATTTGAGAATGTATATACAATGAAAAAAAAAATGTTCCAAGTATGGAGAAAATCCATGTGAGAGCAAAAGCTGAAAATTTTTTTAGTGGGTCGCTTTGGTCTATCCGTAAAATTGTCAAAGACATGGGTTTTCAGTACAAAAAAGCAGATAACGGCAGAAAGTGTTTGATCGAAAGGGAAGACATCATATTCAAGAGGTGTCAATATCTTCGCAAAATCAAACAACCGAGGGATGAGGGAAAGCATATAGTATACCTCGATGAAACGTGGATTAACACACACCACACGAAGGGAAAAATGTGGGTTTCAGACAACGATAAATCTCCTCTAAAAATACCAACACGGAAAGGTCAACGACTTATTGTTGTCCATGCTGGGACTTCCACCGGTTTTGTTGACAATGGACTCTTGATTTTCCTTTCGAAATCTACGAAAGACTATCATGAAGAAATGGATGCTGATAGGTTCAGACAATGGTTTGAATATCAATTACTACCTAACATTCCACCGAGTTCAGTGATAGTCATGGACAATGCATCTGTACATTCGCGCGAACTAAATAGCCCCCCTCGTCTAGCGCAAGAAAAGCAGAAATGCAAGAGTGATAAGCGCGACACAACATACCATTCGAGAATAATATGTTACGGACAGTTCTGTATAATATGATTAAAGAAAACAGAAAAAATTGTAAAATATGAAATAGACACTCTTGCAAGTGAGCACGTTCACGATATTCTAAGACTTCTTCCTACCACTGTAACTTAAATTCAATTGCACTTACATGGGTTCAGATTAAAGGGTACGTGGCAAAACACAATAGTGTTCACAAAATCAGGGGTACAAGATTTATTTCACAAAGCAGTTAAAACTATTACATCCGAGAGGTGGGAAAGCGCGTGTGCATATGTGATAAAAATTGAACAACTCTACTGGCAACAGGATGCATTGATAGACCGCATTGTAGAAGAACTCGTCATTCACGTTTCGTCAGATTCAGAGTTGGAACCGGAAGATGTGACGAACGACGGAAGCGAAGATAGGGATTTGGACGGTATCCAGAGTCTGTCATAACAGGTAATTTATTATTTTTTATTTTGGCACCGGAGAAAGCTCAGTTTACGGCACACATTTCTTGTGAAAAATATCCTAGGTTCGACCCCAACCCATCCCTTGTGAATCCCCGGTGAATCAGCACCGTGTGCGAGGAAATACCTTTTCCTCATATTTCAGCATGATTCTATCGTGTAGTGTACATGTATCATGTTCATCGTCTTCCTTACTCTACACCTACAGAGCACAACTCAGTAAGTTAATAAAATAAATAAAATTAACATCACGGGAGACAAAGGCCAATCGAAACATTGGTGGAGTCACAAAGTACCGGTACTAAGAAAAGAGAAAACACACTCATTCATTAAAATTTCACATGGCTTTGTCGGTATATGAAGTTATTATATTATAATAATTATTATTATTACTATTATTTTATTCTACTTTGAAGTGATAAATGGAAATTGAGTACTCTTTTAAACAAAATTATGCCAATGTAGTTTTTTTTTTTTTTTTTTTTTTTTTTTTTAATATTGCATGTAAGATGGGAGGGAAAAGAGAAATGTCAAAACCGTCTGCTGCGCTCAGCGAGCCACGAGTAACCAAGCTGGCAACTCCGCGTGAACGTCACTACAACTTTTCACGGGAAGCCAACGACGTTATACCTTCCGTAGTATAGTTCCTCTAATATTTCTTTAACCGTCTGTTGATATCTCTCATAGTTTCCGAGCTAGGCAGCCTCAAAGTTACAATTTTCTCGATTTCGGCATCTTATAACATTGAAACAACGCGTTTTTTCCCTTATGTTCATACGGACTTTTTTATTGTTTAAGTGTGAGGATTTCACTAGTGGATTTTGGCCACATAATAAATGAACACCCTATATATAAATCAATACTATAGTGGAACACTAATACAAAAGGTTGAAACTTTGCTTATATCGATGCAGAATGTGTCTCCCCCATGCAAAACCTGAAGTAACGCTCCTGATTCAAAATTCAACGATACAATTCTATTCAAACGAATAAAACCGTACCGTAGACCCCCCCCCCAAAAAAAAAAAAACTATATCGTCCTCACACTTCCCGATTAATGGATTGATCGTAGTGGACCATTGTGCTGATCTTCCGAACCCACAAACCCTGTGATTTCTGAGTACAGTGTATGATAAAGGAGCATGAGCTAAAGAACCGGATAGGGATATATCATCCATTCCTCGTGAAATGTCTGTAAGGGATTTAAATGTGAATGCTAATCGCTGGTATTTATGTGTTGGACATGATAGCGAACTTATTAAGACACGTGTAAATTCTTTATCATATTTCATGAATGGTAAATGTCTACTATTTGAGTCATGGGCGGCGATTAGGGGGCAAAAGGGGGCAGTTGCCCCATCACTTTTTTGAAGTGACCCATTAATGTATATATTTTGATTTGGAAATGTAAAGTTTTTGTATGTATTACTGGTTCATAGGAAAAAATGATGCCATATAATATTTGCTCTTGTGTGAGTATGTATTGTCTTCCCGTGGAGTTAAGAAAGCTACAGGAATTTCGTTTTAATTGCCCGGAAAATGGTCCAAAAATTAACTATTGGAGCGCAACAATTCCATCGTACTTTCATTTATTCTTACAAGAGCTCGATATGTCAGTCAGCCGCTTTGAAACTAATTGAGAACATTTGGCAAAAAAGAAATCTTTCACAAGTTATTCTTTAATTGCACAAAAACTTGCCAGTTCCTAAAATATCTTTTCTTCTTTCTAATAGTAAGGGAGATTGATTAAAAAGAGAGTAATAAGAAACAACTACCTTTCAAGGTGACCAGACGTCCCGTTTTAGCCGGGACAGTCCCTTTTTTCCAACCGTTGTCCCGTTTTTTTCTGATTCTCGAACGGGACGCCTAAATGTCCCGTTTTCAAGTAAAAATGACCTAGGTGTCCCGTAATTATTATTCAAAATATAAAATCGTCAATGCAAATTCTACTCTCTTCCGTACCAACACTCGTTGCCAAGGTTCAGCCGTGTCTAGAACTTCTGAATGTTCAAATGGGAATTGAGTGGGAATTCTGAGTGTTCAACTAGTTAAAAGAATTGTTGAGTAGAACTTGCAATCGGGAACCATTATTTGTTGTGTGGTACACGTAAAGTTAGAAACGGTTTGTTATCACTCTTACTTGCGTATTTTGTAAATTGAGAACACTGCTGAGTCCCGAAATACAATCTAGAAGTCAGATATTCCTCCCCCCCCCCCTCCGTAGCCGATTCGTATGCGTCCCGTTTTCGCAAGTGAAAATTCTGGTCACCTTGCTACCTTTTCCATTCTTTTGCAGTGTACGAGTGAAGTAGTGTGTTTAAGGGTGTACTAGTGCATATACAATTAAATTTAGTTCAAGATTTTAGGATTATTTTGTATAACTGGAGTGTGGAGTGATTCTAAATATTGCTGTGTTTTAATGTGTTCCAAGAAAGTGAAAACTGCACCTAATGGCAACGAACATGTTTCGGGAGGCTGGAAAAGTATTTCTTTAAATGCGTAGCATATGCTTGTAGTATTTACTGTCTTTCTAAGAGTAATAACATACATTTAACAACATCTGTGGAATTAAAAATATAAATTGTGTCATTGATCAGCTGTTTCAATATAACTTTTGCAAAACAAACGTCATTATTCATTACTATGATTAATATTATCCTTTTTATTTATTTGTTTTGCAAATTTGTTATTAAATAATCTGACCACATATTTTTCCAGACAGAATTTTATGATGTTCATAAGCAAGGATGAAATCTCTTCTTACACCTTCGTTGTTTAAGAGTACAAAACGCTAGTATCGAGTGCTGTAGTCCTAAAATTTTCAGAGGGTATGCGCTGTTTTGTGATCATCTATGATTATCAATAAAGACATAGACGGTATTTTCTTAATGAACAATGTAAAATACATGTATTAGTTAATTCATTTAAAATATAAAGAATACATTACGTATTATACTCAAAAGCATTTCATGCTATATGTATGTATGGGGAAGGAACCAACTCACTCCGAGAAGAAACAAAAAATCGCGCCCGATGTGTCAGAAATAAGAAAATTGTGCCCAAATTTAACTCTATAAAATTATTAAGACTTTTGTTTTCAACAATAGGTTCTATATTACTCGGTATTACCATCGGTATGACATTGAAAATATTCATACCTTAGTTTTAAAATATCGAACAGGTTTGATTTTCTTCAGCATAGAACAAGGTATTAAGCAATTGAAATATCACAGCCATCGACCTTAAAAACGCTTTGATATCCTTTCAGAACAAACATACATAGATCTATCCCCTCATCTTAAAATTATAACGATGTTATATATCTGTTTTGTGATTTTTTTTTCATTTTTGTATCTTGATTTTGTGCAACGGTGCTTAAAAGTACACAATCTGTAGTGATGAGGAAGAAGAAGAAAAGAATATATATATGTTGTTGATTTTAAATATAAAAATACTGTTTAATCCAAGGATCTTGTAAAATAGAGGATCTGCCCTTACAACAAAATCTTGAAGCCGTACATCACAGTTTCGCCACCCCTACTCTGCCCACTCCACCCAATAGGATCGCAATGTTTTGAACCAACAAACATGGCGGAAACGAAAGTAGCCAATCAGACGATGGCGGAAACGAGAGTAGCCAATCAGATGCTCGGTTGTTTTTTGGCTTTATTATTTAATAGGATGAAGATATATATGGGCAGATCCTCTACTTTATAAGATCCTTGGTTTAATCTTAGTAGCTGAGAATATATGTTGATTTTATATGGATAATCTGTAATCATAATTACCGTAACAGCGGATATTTGTTTATTTATAATTGCCATGACAACTGAATAACTGAAAAATATACAATAAAAATGGAGATTTGAGAAAGAATAAAAGGTAATAATGATGCAAGGTGCGTGTCTGATTTTACGTTATGTACTCAAAAATTATTGAGAATTTACGTATTAAGTGTAATTGAACGTGTTGACATATATTAAAATTACTAGAACTGGGCTAAATGTAACGTATAAAAATAAGAATAATAATTTAATCGTTACATTTTAGATGGTGGTTTACCGACCGGAAATACCTTGAGATTGGTTTGAAGTTAAGTAAAGCAGTCTCATCATAACGTTCAACACGGAGTATACTTTACTGAGGAGTAAGAAAATAATTTATAGAAACATTAAAATGAATGTTTCTGGGAGTGAAAATATAAATGAGGAAGGCGGTGATGTAGAGCTACCAGGTACGAATCCATCAACGAACGTGGCTGATCTTATAAGACAGCTTGGTCAGCAAATATCGCAGCAACAGCAACAGCAACAGAAAAAAAAAAAAAAAAAAAGCTGGAGCAAATGTCCCATCAAATAACACAATCCATAACACAACAACTAGCACAACAGATGGATGGTCATGTAACAATCAAAATGAGAGTTTTGTGAGACCATTTCTAAGGGGATGGGAGATTTTCAGAGAGTAACGCAGAAAAAAATGTATTTAAACTTATTTTCAAGACTTTTTATTAATACGTATAATTTACATTTCTTCTTTCGAATAAGGTTTTTCTGCTTAAATAAACTAAATATTTGTTAAGGAGAGCGAATATGAAATCCTACTGTACGTTGTAACATTGCTAAAGAGGTAAAATCTTACCTACTGTATTATGAGAACTTGAACGAAATTTTGGAACTGACTTTTCTGTTTCGACGTTATTTTTTAACACATGCGAAAAAGAAAAAGACGAATATTGTTATTTGCAGTAACGTATGTTTAGTTGTAAAACTTCTGAAAAAACTGCGACAATACTTTGTTTCTTGGTGTAACTTACTTCAGTTCGGAGATTGTAACTTATTTGATACAATGAGACAATATTCTCTCAATTTATTTTAAAGTGGTAAAAGTGAAAACATGTGTGGTGGTACACTGATTGACTTATAAGTGAGTTTGCTAGTACTTATTATTTCTTTTTCATCGGATTGAGTTACATATTGCTTTAATTTTTGTTCGCTCGACCGTTTTCAAAAATACTAGCTGGACCTGCGCTCTCTACAGAGCACATCATTAACATATGAGCATGAATCTTTTTGTCATTCCTCACAACATCTGTACATGTCCCTTTATAGACACAAGTAAAGGACGTCTTGATAAAAAAAAAAAAATGACAAACAGTATCATAAAGGGGATATTTTTTTCGATTATTTTTTCAATATCTCACTCCGTTTGCAAGATTTGAGTCTACTTCCGGTTGGAGTTTCTAATTCATGTATGATCAATGTTTTCTTTCTTCTTGCATGCAGCATGTAATAAGAAAATACATTACACACACAATTAATTATAATGCCAGATACACGTGGTGTCCATTGGGCAAAACACTCCAAACAATAGAGATGGTTATCCTTCTTTTTTCATTATCATTTGGTTGTGAAACAAACGCCTGAGGGATATACAATCCCTGTATACAAATATGTGGTGTTGGAATGTATAACTTGTAGGATATGCATTTTTTTAAAATTTCAACACTTCCAGTGTACCCCTAAAACTGTAATAAAGAAATCACGGCCATGCTTTTTGAATATTCAATTAGAACTGGACAATCTACACAAAATTTGGAATCGATCAGTGGAAACGGCATCTTTCTAGAGCAGCGTTTCCCAACCTTTTTCAACTTGCGGCACACTACGGATGTTACTTGGATTCTCGCGGCACACTTATAGATATTATTATTTTTAAATATAAAACACAGTGGTATTTTTTCAGTGATTATTGATCTCCTTCTCACAGAGAAGAAAGCTCTATCACTAGGTTTTCCCCGTGGCAAATCACTAGGCTTATTTTTCATTCTAATTTAAAAATAGAAAACAATTACAATGAAATATTGGACTGAGGTTTTTAAAACTACGCTTTCTTTTTTAAAACTGTATCCAACCTTTTACTAAGAAGGAAGATCACTAAATAACGAACGAACAAACATATCTCTTTTACTTTTAAAACACAAATGTAGGTAATTGTGGAAAGTTAAAGATATTTTAAATTTTCAAGTTACGAAATAGTCTGCAACAATAAAGAAGAAATAATGGTCATAACAATGATAAATATTTTTTCAGCATTAGATATGTACAGCGAACAGTAACCCGGTATGAAACTTAAAATTGTATATTCATAGTAGAGGTTCATAGTAATGTGAAATACAAATATACATTTTTCCCTACGTTTTGCAACTTGATTGCTAAAAAAAATAATAATTTTGTCTCGATTCCTCGCGGCACACCAGCGGCCAATTCACGGCACACCGGTTGGGAAACGCTGTTCTAGAGCCTATGGTTCCCGAGAACTCACTGTCGAAAGGATTGGCCACAAACATATAAACGTCCACAAACGTATAAACTTTTTTATCATTTTAACACTGAAGCACACGCGCTAGTGGGGATTCCCCGTATTTGAAGAAAAAAATGATTGCTTTACATAAAATAGCTTTATGTTCGTTAGCTGAGGCGCTTTGTATCTTCCTAATTTGTTTTTTTCTGCATGTAAATGGCCCGCTCAGTTTTCTGTGAACTTTCGTTGTGGAAAGACGTTTTGCGGGGAAAAGCCTTCACCGCGTGTGCATGCGTTTCTATTTTTTGATGACCATACCATAGTCGTGTTACTTATATCTGTGATCAGAATAGAGTATGAAGAAGGGTTTTAGAGTTGTTTAACTCAATAAGAGAAAATGAAGCTGAAAGTGAAGATAGCTGAACTATCACACCATAATTTTCTATGTCAGATCGTAAAGGTGGTTCGGATTCCGTGTGTAGTGATTTGGATGAACCTACAAATATATTAGTTTTCCAAATGTTTTAGATTGAAATGTTTCATGTGTTTTCATTTAGTACAATCTACTTTTTTATACGTAGTTTCAAGTAAGAATAAAGACAGCTGTTGGAAATCAGTATTAGAGGTTAGAAGGAGAATAAATTTCTAAAGTGCGGGCAAACCCCATCACCGCGTATGCTTACGTTTTAAAAAATCTTATTTTCTTGCAAATTCAACATATTTGTAAAAGATTATTTTGGCGCTCTCACAAAACAATTACAAAACTTTCTTGATGTTTCTAACAAATAGATACATAGGTTATACTGTAGTAAAAAGTTCTAAATAAAATACCTTTAAAGTAGAAATCTACACTGTAAAAAATCGTTGTGTTATTTCAACGACACGCCTATGTGTTAACACGATTATGTTAAAATATAACACAAACCGGTAATTAGAACAACTCACTCTCCATTTGGAGTTGTGTGTCAAATGCCAGTAGTTGAAATGACACACTGCCTGTGTGTTAAATCAACACAAGTGTAGAAACTTCGGTGTTGTTTTCTGCTTGATTGCCAAATATATTTGGCATCTAATTATAAAGGCTTATGAATTGAAGCTACAGACAAACACAGTAGAAAGAAATACTTAAACAAATCCAGGTATAAGCAAAATTTCAACATGCAAACCGCGCGATGTGTTTCAAATTGTTTTACATAATGTTTCTGAAGAAATATGTCAACAACGAGAAACAACATCGTATTACTGTGTCACTTCCACACTGCATTAGAGCTCACCAGTCAACACGGGGGACTGTGCTTCAAAAATGGCGGAAAACAAGTAGAATCATTATTAAGGCAGCAAACATATTATGAGGATATAGGTAAGAGTTTCCTATCATACTTGAACAAGATGCTGGTTAAGGTTGTGTTTCGCACCATCAAGAAATACTTCACAATAAATGTTGTAGAGGACGGCAAAATTTTTTATGAAAATTTTCTATATGAAATGTTCTGTAGTTTACTATTCTTATTTTAAAATTAGAATCTTCGGTAGACTAAGCATAAGCATGCACATCACATGGTTTGCCAACACAGAAAAATGGTTACATCAACACCACACACGGAGTTATTTCAACACCGAAATAGGTGTCGTAGTAACACAGAAGTGAAGTCGAACTAATACCAAAAACGGTGTCAATCTGGTGGTCTGACTTTGAATTTTAACACAGGGAGCGTTGAACTAACACCAAAACGGTGTTACTTATATGGCTTTGACCTTGAATCATGAAACAGATTGTGTGTTAAAATAATAAGAAAATGATGTTGAAGTAACACAAGGACTGTGTTATATTAACACAAAATAATTAACACACTACACACTGTGTTACTTTCTTTGTGTTGGTGCAACACCGCCACAAGTAACAGTCAACACTTTTCTCCACACTACCGACTCTGACATGGTGTCGAATCAACACCGAAAATACTAATACAGATCCGAATTTAACACCGCTCAACACCGGTTGTGTGTTAAAGATGTAACACACTCCCAGTGTTAAACGCCAACACCGCGGAGTCTGTGTTGAACTAACACCGCATAGTGGTAATCACGATGGAACCACTGCCCTGTGTTAAAATTGAGTTGAATTAACACAATCATTTTTTTTACTGTGTATGGGCAGTTATTTTCAGAGTGGGGGAATCCCTGTACCGCGAGTGGTTACGGCAAAAAATAAACTCGTGTGCTTGAGTGTTAATATATAGATAGCTTATACCCCATAAAATCTCTGAATTAAAATAAATATAGGGCGAATTATAAAAATATTAGGTGGATATAGCCCTATACCCTCCATTACATCCTTCTTAGGCTTGTAATATTAAGCTTTCCTAAAAGACTGTCTTAATACTAGTGAGTCTAAGGCCTGTTTAACACGGAAGTATTTTCTCGAAGATTTCTTTTTTTGTAGTAAAAATCTTATCACTGCCCTATTGTGTAGGTAATTATGTTGGGCGATTCCAAACTACTCTATATCATATAGTGAATTGATAGATTGTGAAAGTTTAGAAAGAAGTTAGGACAGCCATATAGGGCCAAAGTTAACTATCATCAGGAGGTAAGAACTAGTCGAAATTTCAAAGTTGATTTAAAGCAACAAATGGCTGACACATGAAATGAAAATAGGGTCTGTTATTGTTTTGCTTTCCTTGCCTATTACGAGGGTCACTACGAAAGTTTTGAGATGTGAAATAACTTACATACCTAAAATCAATTTAACACTTACATTTTCTTAAAGTATTCACCATTACACTATACACACTTTAGCATCCTTGAAAACCACTTTTGGAAGCAGTGTTGCCAGTCTTTTTCTTCAAGTGTTGAAAGTTCATTCTCGTAAGCCACTACAGCTTCTTCAGGGCTGCAACATCTCTTCCCACGCATGCGATCTTTGATCCTGGGGAACAGAAAAAAATCACACGGGGCCAGGTCAGGGCTATACGGCGGATGAGTCATAAGTTTGACCTCCGTAGATTCTAAAAATTGAATTGTGATGTTGGCCGTGTGTGCGGACGCGTTGTCATGATGAAGCAGGATCCCACAGAATCCAGTTCTTGGACGCCGTTTCCGAAGCTTCTGGAACATTTTGTTAGGCAAACAGTGGTGTACCACTGAGCAGTAACCGTCCTTTGTTCTTCAAGTGGAACAGTTGCAACATGGCCAGATTTGTAGAAAAAAGTTGCGACCATCTTCTTCCCCACACTTCGCGGTCGCTTCACTTTCGTGGGTGGATTTTCGTCTGGAAAGATCCGAACTGAAGACTGGCGCTTATTTTCAGGGTCAAATTGATAGATCCAAGTCTCATCACCAGTAATAATGTCAGAGACGCGTCGAGAATTGCCTCCATCAAATCTTGCAAACACTTCTTCACACCATTCCACACGCATGCGCTTCTGCTGTTCAAAGTGTGGGGCACCCAACGAGATGAAACCTTCCTGAGCCGAAGATGATCATGAAGAATTTTTATTACTGCTGGCGATCCAATGTTCACTGTAGATTCAATGTCCTTGAAAGTTGTTCGAGGATTTTCTCGAATCATTTGTTCCACAGCGGCAATGTTTTCATCTGACACAGCTGTTGCCGGACGTCCAGCTCTCTCTTCATTTTTAAGCGATGTCCGGCCTCTTCTGAATTCACCAAACCACCGAAAATTTGTAGCACGGAAAGGAGCAAGGTCCCAAAATGACCCCTGCAAACGGTCAAGGCTTTGTGTCTCGTTCAAACCACTTTTGAAATCGTAAAGGATCATTTGCCCGGAAATGTTCCCTTTCGAGCTCCATTCTAGACAGCCAAATACTGCCCACATCAACAAACAAGTGAAGGCGATACGGCCACGCCGATAAGCGAGGAGAGTTGAAGCTTGCCTCACTTCTTCGCTCTGGATATCACTACCGAATGCAATTATTGGAATTCAAATACTGTGCCACAACAATGCGTATCTCAAAACTTTCGTAGTGACCCTCGTTTTTGAAGATAATTAGTTGTGGACTTGAAAGGTGCAACGATCTTGGGATATCTGACTTAAAAAGTAAAAGAAGCATGAGAACTGTAAGAAACACATTAACATTATGCTGAATTTAACTAGTGTAATTAACATATTACAGAAATATTATTTTTATACTGTAAATTTCATCCATTATAGCTTAACCTCTGACAGAGGACGTAAATACAAAATAGACGGTCATGAAGTGTCTTGAGACAACAATGCAAGAACACATGGATAAAGCATTCGTATTAAAGGCACCTCTGCAACTGTCATAATATTGGTGCATTGAATGTTGCGTGTATGCTGCTAACAGTCTAAAAACCAGCGTACCTGGCAATTACATGATTCTGAGTATAAAATCTATAAATTGATGAAGTGATGTAAATACAATAAAAGAACATTTAATAACATTCAAAGATGCGCAAGTCGTTACAGAATATACTGCAATTATAAATATAGTACAAATACAGATCATCTTGCAATTTACGTAATACATCATAATCGTACTCTCATGTTATTAACATCATCTGAATTCTGAATATTTAATTTCTTCTTGTAACTAGATTAGATGAGGAGTAATGAAGGACCGATATAAAATTCTAGTCATATGCTGTTTATGATTTAATAGTTTATGTATAAACTATTTATACAATAGAAATGCTATTTAATTGTTTATGTGGTTTATTATTATTATTATTATTATTATTATTATTATTATTATTATTATTATTATTATTATTATTATTATTATTATTATTATTATTATTATTATTATTATTATTATTATTAAGTATTCTGCCTTTCGGCAGGTCCTAGGACTAATGAAGATTTTTTTTTCAGGTTTAGATTTGGATCTGGAAATGTTTCTTCCACGTTTCTCGATCTTCAGCTTCCTCTTTTAACACCCAATATTTAATTCTATTTTTCAAATCATCTATCAGCTGTGTTCTGTGGTTTTTATAGCTATTTTTATTTAAGAAAATTGTTTCCATGTTAAAATGTAAGACACCATTTACATTCTACGTGAACTAATTTTTAATGGAATACTTACCTAATATTTGATTAATTATATACTATTATTTTTGTTGCATTGCGAGAAGTCAGAAATTCCGTCAATAGGCCTATATTTTAATTTTATAAAGCGTAAGTTTGCCTGGTTAAAATTACTTATTAGTGGTTCTGTGCTATGAACGACTTTTGTGTCCATTTAGCTATGAACATTGATTAAGGAACCTGGATGACATGTATTTAAAAAAATTAATGCTAATTAATCAACAGTTATTGAGTCAACAACTAATATCACAATCCTATAAAGCATTTAATTGTCCTATTCCTAAGTGCAAAATTCTACCAAACCTACTTCCAAAAGTTGTGCATAAGTATAAAAATAGGCGAGACGAGAAAATCTTACTTATCTTACTCATGGGCCATATTAGTGAAATACAATAGGCACAGGGGTTCTCAACCTGTGGTACGCATACCACTGGAGGTACGCGAGACGCTGTAGATGATACGTACGACTTACAGTTTGGTAGTATACATTTGGTGGTACACTGGTGGGAAAGATTGAAAAACTCTGTAGTACGGTCTACTAATGCATGTGACTCTGCGTTTATAAATCTCCGTTGACTTATTGATACGTAGAACTATACAACTTTAATTACACGAAACATTTGAAGTTTGGAAATATTTAGGGTACAGCTCCCCTGTGACTACATGATTAACATACGGACCTTTGGCAACGGGAACCCAGGTTCAATTCCTGGTGGAAGCGTATGTTTTTCGGATTTCAAGTTGAAACTGTAAGATCACATCTTGCATACCTTCGATGCTAAAACCCTGAAAGGGACGTTAAACCCAGATTAATCATTAATGGCCAGAACTACAAAATTTCTTAGTGGTATATTTTACAAATTGCAGTACTCATCATGGGCGATTTCAAGTAATTTACGCCCCTAGATAAAATACAAATTTCCTGTAAAAAGGAAAAAAAGTGTATAGAGCTAAGTAAGGTATTATTATTATTATTATTATTATTATTATTATTATTATTATTATTATTATTATTATTATTATTATTATTATTATTATTATTATTATTATTATTATGTAAGGTGGAAACAAAGTATTCGTAGTTTAGCTGACATGTGTTCAAATTGTTGGCCGTGAGCAAAAATGATACATTAAGATGAATTTGAATAACCAAGAACAATTTTTCAATTAGCAATTTTCGTGGCTAAGCGGTTAGCGTACGCGCTTTTGGCGTGGAAGACCCGGGTTCGATTCCCGGCGGGAGCTCATGTGGTTGGGATTTCACGTTAATCAGTAGGCACACGTCTCATATAGCCTCGCTGCTGAAAGGGACGTTAAACTCAAAATCAACTCAACTCAACTTAAACCTCTTTACCAGAAGCTTGGTGCCCCTAAGCGCGTGTCCATAGTTCCCTTATGGTAAAACCGCCACTGGTAATCGTGAGTTATAATTTCATTAATGTACAGTATAAGCACAATATTAAGCAACAGAAAAGTTAATTTAAGAAACATGTTTTATTGTGACTGAAAGAAATCAAATAGAATCTTACACAAATATCTGTTCCTGGTGGAAAGACGACGAATCTCTTGGAGCGTGACAGCAATTCAAGACTGTTGTTGGCGTGCATTGACCCATAATGTTCTTCGATTCTGTCTTGCGTGG
Source organism: Thermobia domestica (assembly GCF_964235325.1). NCBI lineage: Eukaryota > Metazoa > Arthropoda > Insecta > Zygentoma > Lepismatidae > Thermobia > Thermobia domestica. The sequence goes on along the minus strand of NC_137465.1, from coordinate 100,395,882 downwards.
ATGTCAATGTCAAAAGATATAATAGCACCGGCAAACATAGCCTGCTCAACATAACAACAAGAAGAACCTGTGAATAAGAAAGTAAACAAGGTTTCAGTTCTTCAGCTGCAGCAACAAGAAAAAAAGAAAAATCTCTGCCAAGGTCTTTACCAGAAGGATAAGGCACTTTCACGGTAAGAAAGATCGTTAGTTCTATCTTGTGACCAAGTTTCAAATACTGAATTTATTTTCATGTTTATCAATATTCAGACAACTTCGATACATAATACATATCATATGGTTCTAATTTATACTAGCTTATATTTCTTTGTTTTAAGGCTCTTCAATATGCTGTCACCACTCTTTTGATTTTTTGTAAATTATTCGACAAATAAGATTACAAATTTACAAATCCAGGTAGCACCTATTAAATACACTAACTTTTTCCAAACATTTTCTTATAGGTCAGAAATTTGGGTAGGCATTTTCTGACGTAATAATAGTTACTGTTGAGCACTTAAATCTCTGCAATAAACGTAAGACCTTCAAAACAATGGCTAACGCATTTAATAGTATTTTGAAGATACTATCTCACTTGCTATTAAATAAATTAAGAACTGTTATTCTCCATTATTTTTGTTATCCATCTCTTCTTTCCTACTTAAGTGAGGTCAACGTTATCGATGAGTGGAGCAACCCACATTATTCTTTATTGTTAATTTCAATCATTGTTTTACATTAATAGTGTATAATGTATAATATTTACTATACACTAAATATTCTAAATATTTTAATCTATTTATTAATATTTTATGCAACCAGTTTCTTCCACATTCAATGAATTTTCTACTTAATACCAGGGGCGTCATTTAGGGGGGTCAGGGAGGGGCATTTGCTCCCCCTGAGTTTGAGATGTAGATATATTTCATCAATAGAATAGTAATAAATCAGTGAAAAGCGCGAAATTTTACTTATATCAAGGAGTCTTGCCCCCACAAAGAGATGTGCTTTACTCGAGTCAGTTTTTTCTATCACTTGTGTGAACCTTAGATGTGCAAACATACAGAAACGGAAAGTAAAAGATGCCACCAAAACTACAGAAAGTGCTCTTCAAGAGGTACACATAACAATATAGTGTGGAGTTCTTATGTACTATTCATTGTTGGCGGAAAGTTTTCTTCTTTTCCTTTTTTCTTTTCTCCACATCAAAGGATTGCACCGAAAAGTTTACAGAAATAAAAATAAGCTTTTCATTGTTGCATTGTTATGTTCTCAATGATTTTGCATTATAAATATTGGTTTTAAAAATATTAACCCTTTCGGGATCCTATGGTACAATTTGTACCATATGCACTTTTCATGGTACATTGCGTTATTTCTCTTCTATTTGAGCTTTTTCGTCCGGTTTTTTTTTTTTGTTTTCCAAGTCTAGAGTCCTTGTAGAAGACATTACATATGGTTTCAGACCGTCCTGCGTCCAGACATAGGTGGTGATGACGTCATATGTCAAAAATTTCTCTTCTCATTTTTTAAGCCTATGTTCAATATTTTTTGGCGGGCTTATTTTTCTACGTAGAAGATTGAAATTTTGCACAAACATTCAGTCCACCGAGTAGTATTTACCAGATTTTTTGTTCCGATGTCAGTGCTAAAACAGGGGGGGAAATAGAGGGGAAAAGGGGTAAAAACAGGGATTTTTTACCCCCAAAATCCCGTTTCTCGTCATTTTCCCGCCTCACATACATGATAGGACCACGTGAGTCATACCGTCTGAAAGGCCGTTCCATTGTAAAGAGAATGACGGTCGAATTATTATTCTAGGGTAATTAGGGACGTCTCAGGGATTTTTTGAAAAATATACTTCTATATAGGGAAATATGGGGCATTGTCGGTATATATATTTTTTGGCGAGCTTATTTTTGAACGTAGAAGATTGAAATTTTGCACAAACATTCAGTCCACCGAGTACTATTTACCAGATTTTTTGTTCCGATGTCAGTGCTAAAACAGGGGGGGAACCAGAGGGGCAAAAGGGTAAAAATAGGGATTTTTTACTCCAAAAATCCCGTATTTCCTAATTTTCCCGCCAAAAAAACATGATAGGACCACGCGAGTCATACCGTCTAAAAGGCCGTTCCATTCTGAAAAGAACGACGGTCGAATTATTATTCTAGGGTAATTAGGGCCGTCTCAGTGAATTTTTATCCAAATATACTTCTGTATAGGGTAAAAGTGGGGCATGGTAGGGAAATTTTTTCTGGCGGGCCTATTTTTTACGTAGAAGATTGAAATTTTGCACAAACATTCAGTCCACCGAGTAGTATTTACCAGAAGTTTTTTTTCCGATTTCTGCGTAAAAACAGGGGGGGTCCAGAGGGGCAAAAGTTGAAAAACGGGAAATTTTGCCCCAAAAAATCCCTTTTTTCAGGAATTTCCCGCCTTTGATACATGATGGAGACATATGAATGGTACCGCCTGAAAGGCAGTTCTATTCTGAAGAGAATGATGGGCGAAACATGACCCTAGGGTAATTAGGGATGTCTCAGGAATTTTTTGCCTGAGATCATAGTGTTTTATGGTACTTTGGGGCACTGTGGGAATTTTTGATAAAAATTCTCCCGCCCTTACTATTCAAGATAGAAACTTGAAATTTGGCACACACATTCAGTATACTATGTGCTATTTATCAGATTTTTTTTAGATGGATACTATCACATAGGGGGGGTCCAGGGGGGGCCAAAGTTCGAGAAAAAAATTTTTCCCTCCGAAATTTTCACTTTGACATTTTTTCCCGCTTCTGGTATATGGTATGAGCACGCAAGTTATATCATTTGAAAGCCAGCTCTATTCTGAAGAGAATGAGGTATGAACCATGATCCTAGGATAAATAGTGACGATACAGTAGCTGCTTGACTGAAAGTTTAAAAAATGGCCCAAAAAGCCAGGATCCGGAAAGGGTTAATGCAGTATGTTAAACTTGTAGTTAAACAGAATTTTCCTATTTTAAATTATGCTTTATGCTTTATTTTCTAAAATTATCCTTTTAAAATTAGTTTCTTTTGAGCCCTTAAATAACCACAACCATGCTCAAGATACCAAACATATGTGTAAATTGCTGTTATTTCTTTATCCTTTTTATGCTTTTGGGTTGCTCTACTGATGAGTCTTCTCCATTAAGAGCTCTATCCCGGAATTCTTTGCTTGTTAGGTCTTTTTCCCTGAAGTTATTCTTAACTATATCCTGAAGTCATTCATTTCCTTATTGGTTTCTATATCTCCAAAATTAAAAAAAAAAAAAAAAAAAAAAACTGGGGTCAGCTTAACGAAGGTCATTGAGACAAATGGTGACCAGATTCTGGTATCAGTAACGTTGTCTAACTCAGTAGTTCTCAACCGATGTGTCGCGACACATTGGTGTGTCACGCAGTCCCCTAAGGTGTGTCGCGAAATTTTAGAATTTAAAAATCATGAAGAATTTAATTAGTTAAAATCGAGATAGACTGTACCAATCAACACCTCCAGCGGTAGCAATAATACTCAGTGCTATATACAGTCATTATAAAAACTAATTGGTTTCACTATTATGATAGATATTATTTATTTATTTATTTATTTATTATAATAATATCAAACCAGTATGTCGCGATGTCCTGACCTGTCAGTAAAGTGTGTCGTCAGTCAAAAAAGGTTGAGAACCACTACTCTAAATGACCAAAGTTCAGACAATCGTCATTATTCCAATCAGTTCTCCCCCTATCTTTGGCTTGGCTGCAAATGACCTGCACCTGTACGAGATAGCGTAGTTAGTGACAACTTAATGGCCTGACTACGTATGTACTATTAGGAATTTGCGTGGCAAAGCCTAAGGCGTTTCGCTTTCGCCTAAACTTTATGTTCTCGTTGCCTAACTCTTAAATTTTTTAAACTTCGCACGTTAGTGTCACTCACGATTATATACAGAGCGTTCAAAAAGTCTCACCTTCTATACACCTGAATTGTCACATATTCAAAGCAACGAGAAAATTATTTTACTCAAAATTTATTATATTTTATGGCATAAATGACTATGTACAGGGCGTAGCATATACATACACATTTTAATACACATTTTTACAGCAAATGTTGGAAATGTCTCCCATGAGCCTCCAAACATGCTTGCACACGATTCAGGTGTATAGAGACTTTTGAACGCTCTGTATTTTGGCTTTATAATAAGGACTTTATTATTTCATTGTAATTTTACTCAACTTCTAACAATCAATAGTATAAATACCAATAATACCAATACCAATAATAATAATAACTCAGCCTATCCTATTATCACTGAACATTTCACGATTCAAAACAATACTCACAGGGTACAGTATAGTGACTCAATGGTAGGGACACTAAGCTCAAATCAAATTAGACTAATCAGTGGTGGAGAACTCACAATCGATATGAATGAACGAATGAATGGAGTTTAGCAGCATCCCTTGCAGCATCAAAGTTTTATGAGACGTGGACCTAGAACTTAACATGGGATTTGAACCACATGAACACCCACCGAGAGCTGAACTCGAGTCTCCCACCCTGAAGCCATACTGGCTAACCATATAGCCATGAGCGAGCTATATAATCAATGTGAAGAGTTAAAAGTTTCTACGTGCACAATATTGATTCGTGGATTTTACAATGACTCTTGGGTTTCTTCCTACTTTCTCATTCCATCAGTTGTTTCGTCATCATTTGCTTTCATATTATCTCCTTTCTCCTACACGGCTTACACATGACACTTCAGACGAAATTTCATACCATTTTTAACAATTCCACCTTGCGATAACTGACTAAGCTTACTAATATATTTCCCCTCTCGCCCTTGCTACTTCCCTAGAAGTGCGGCTCTTCTTTTTTCTTTCTCTTGTTCTTACTCTCTTTTCTTTTTCTTTCTTTTTGTGTATAATTGTTAAGGTCGTGGTTGCTATGTAACGAAGTCTATAATTTCAAAAAACACAACACAAGCAATGGCGTAGCAAGGGACGGCCAAGTAGAATATCTGTTTCCAGGCTCAACACCTGTGAGCGTCAAATTGGTGTTACAGAGAGTTCCAGAATAAAATGTCTTCCATCTTGAAAGCACTTTGTAACATATCCACAATTACATTTATTTATATTAGTCTGTAATTTTTCTTTTATGCTAATATTATGACCATTTTAGTGAATTTTCATTCAAGTCCTTGTAAAATTAGGTTCCAATGTACAAAGAGGTGAAAACGATGAAACAGCGGAGGCAGGAAACAAATAGATATTACAATGATAATAGAAAATAAAATAAGAAAGTACTCAGCGAGAGGAATGAAGTCCTAAAGCAATGGAAAAACATGTTGTCGACTTGTGTGAAACTAAAGATCGGTGGTAGAGCGCTTATTACTGGTGCGTGCGGTTCTTAGTTCGATCCCCAGTCAAGTTTATGGTGAACAACATCGTGTCCGTGGGTTCTCGGGGTACTCCTGTTTCCTCCCACATTCTCATTCCACCAATTCTTCTTTCACCATTCATTTGCCTTAATCATCCGTTAACCTAATGGCCATTTTCGTGGGACGTAAAACTGAAAGAAAGAAGTAGGGATAGACCACGTGGCCTAAATGTTGAAGTAAAAAATGAAGTATGCGAGGACAATAAAGGATTTAATATTGCTCGAGATGAATTTTAAAAACTATATCCGAAATTAGGAATGGAAAGCAACCGGAATAAATAAACATCAATAGAATTCATTAAAAATACGGGAGAGAACGGCAAGAAATAATTGTTCCGACTTTAATGTAATATACTAAATAGGAGAGAGGCCAAAAGATTTCCTAAAAACGATTATTATACTATTGGTGATACTATTGCCTAAGAAATCGAATTCAGAGAACTATAGAATCATTAGTCTCATATCGCATACAGCAAAAATTATGGTTCGAATACTGACAGTTCGAGTTTAGGACAGATAAGGGCACAAGAAATGCAATTGGCTTATTAAAGGAGCAGTTCGACTTAGAAATGCATTTTTTATAAATTATTTCCATTTGTAGAGTTCAAAATTCTAAAAGGTATGGTGTTTGTTTGATCGCGATACGTTCAGTCGTTAGCGGGTAACAGAGGAAGAAAGATTTTGTGATGACGTCATACGTGGTCAAGCAGCGAGAGCAGGCTTACATACAAAGTGCGAAGCATTTCGTTTGTGAGAGGTGCGGTGGTACGTTCTAAGTGTGGTTTCCTTTTCCAGAACTGATTACAAAGACTTAGAAATGTCATCTGCATGTAGAAAATGATGATATCAGATGGTGAGCTGAACAAAAGTTTTTATAATATTACTAGCTGAACCTGCGCTCTCTACATAGCGCATCATTCGCATATGAGCATAAATCTCCTTCTCTTTCCTCACAACATATGTACATGTCCCTTTACAGACACAAGTGAAAGACGTCTTGATTTCTAAAAAAAAATCGGCAAGGGGTATCATAAAGGGGAGATTTTCTTCGGTTATTTTTTCTCAATATCTCGCACCGTTTGCAAGATTTGAACCTACTTCCGGGTGGACCAGTGTTTTCTTTCTTCTTGCATGCAGTATGTAATAAGCAAATACATTACATATACAATTAATTATAATGTCAGTTATATATGGTGTTCATTGGGCAAAACACTCAAAAAATAAAGATTTATCTTAGACTCGAGAAATGGTTATCTTTCCTTTTTTACTATTATTTGGCCATGGAACAAACGCCTGAGACATATACAACCCCAATATACAACATTGTGGTGTTGGAATGTATAACGCATAGGATATGATGCTTTAGTTTTTTTTATTTCAACGCTTCCAGTGTACCCTAAAAAATGTAATAAAGAAATAATGGCCATGTTTTTTTAAATATTCAATTAGAACTGGACAATCTACGCAAAATTTCCAATCGATCAGTGAAAACATCATCTTTCTAGAGCCTGTAGTTTCCGAGATCTCATTGTCGAAAGGATTGACCACAAACATATAAACATAGTTTAAACGAACTCGGAAGATGGAAGCACAATTCAGATGCATTGATTTTAGAGAAGACTTATTAAAACACAAAGGCTTTGAACAATAATTTTATATCATAAACTTTATGAAAAAGATATAGTTAACTAATTTAGACTATTTAAAGTACAAATACTCAAAATGTTTGTCTCTGTTAAACGTAAAATCACACATAACCATAAATGAAAGATTTGAAAGCCAAAGTTATAGGTTGGAGCTCAGGCGCTTTTAATTGCTATTCTGGCATTTTAATAGATAGATAAAACGTAGTTTTTCCTACAAAGTAAGTTCAGCGTTTCACAAAAGAAACTAAAATTTCGAAACCATTATCATGTAAATATATGGCGGACGAGATTGCTACAACACCTAAGTACCTTTTCTTTAATCATTCTTCCGATTCCCAAACAAAAGTATGTTCATTTTCACGTTTTGTTGCAACTTTTAACGCTAACCCTATAATCTTGTGCTTCAAATTATGTACAGGAGCGTGACATATGAGGCAAAAATGAAATAACATCTGTAAAGTTTGCCAGAATACGAAAAACAATTTACCGGTTATTTTTTATTTATTCACATCGCTCTCCGCGGAACAACTCTCATCACACGTTTCATCATCACTGTCACTTGATACAGAAAAATTAAACGATGAATCAATGTCTTGAGGAACAGTCATCGTCACTGCTTCCTTTTACAAGCCGGTATATTTCACTCCCCAATTCACATTGTATAGCTTATTTCTAAAGCAGTATCTTCAGAATCATGAGTGACATCGTCGCTATTACTCTCTAATACCTCGTCTCGACTACAACCGTCAATTGCGTCTGTACGAATTTTTTACGTTGGTAACTGCACATAGATCGGCGCTTGTTCAATGGCTCGGATTCTAAACCCTTCAATAATATACTTGAAACAGCATTCTTTCTCAGTTTGCATGTAAGTAATTCTTCTGGCATTAGCTAGAGGTGAATCTAGAGGGTAAAAACTGAAGGGAGGCAGTCATAACAAAGACTATGATAGGTATAGGCCTATCATGTTTACTGTAAACTTTCAAAAATGTCTAAATAATACCTTAAATTATTTTTGTAACTCAAAAAAACTGGGGTATCTAGGCCCCCCGGCCCCAACCTAGATCCGCCAGTGGAATTAGCTTTTCTTTCAGTAAACCTCACTTCTCGAAGTCAGGCTCTTCAAGATGTTTGGAACACGACTGTTTTTATTTGGCACGTTTTTTTTTTTTTTCTATTGATTTTCTTGAGCCATAATTTATGTCGATCTGGTGATTTCTCACGACTTGGAAACGTAAAGAAAGAGTCCTTTTGCAGAGTCGTTCTGATATATGATTAGCGTCATACTAAAAGCCTCACTACTGCAGGAAACCTATGTTAGTAGAACTCTTTAGTATGACACTAATCACACGTCAGAACGACTCTACATAAAGCCTTTTATGTCCTCAGCTTTAGCCCTTAAGAGATCCGGGGTTTTGGGGCTATTTTTTAGACTTTCAGTCAAGCAGCTACTGTATCGTCACTATTTATCCTAGGATCATGGTTCATACCTCATTCTCTTCAGAATAGAGCTGGCTTTCAAATGGTACCACTGGCTTTCAATGCATGCTCATACCATATACCAGAAGCGGGAAAAAACGTCAAAGTGAAAATTTCGGAGGGAAATTTTTTTCTCGAACTTTGCCCCCCCCTGGACCCCCCTGTGTGATCGTACCCATCTAAAAAATCTGATAAATAGTACTTGGTATACTGAATGTGTGTGCCAAATTTCAAGTTTCTATCTTGAATAGTAAGGGCGGGAGAATTTTTATCAAAAATTCCCACAATGCCCCAAAGTACCATAAAACACTATGATCTCAGGGAAAAAAATTCCTGAGATATCCCTAATTACCCTAGGACTATAATCCGCCAATCATTCTCTTCAGAATAAAACTGTCTTTCAGGCGGTACCATTCACATGTCTCCATCATGTATCTAAGGCGGAAAATTCCTGAAAAAAGGGATTTTGGGGGGCAAATTTTCCCTTTTTTCAACTTTTGCCCCTCTGGACCCCCTGTTTTTACGCAGAAATCGGAAAAAAAAACTTCTGGTAAATACTACTAGGTGGACTGAATGTTTGTGCAAAATTTCAATCTTCTACGTGAAAAAATAGGCCCGCCAGAAAAAATTTCCCTACCATGCCCCACTTTTACCCTATACAGAAGTATATTTGGATAAAAATTCACTGAGACGGCCCTTATTACCCTAGAATAATAATTCGACCGTCGTTCTCTTCAGAATGGGACTGCCTTTCAGATGGTATGACTCACGTGGTCCTATCATGTATGTAAGGCGGGAAAATGACGAATAACGGGATTTTGGGGTAAAAAATCCTTATTTTTACCCCTTTGCCCCTCTGGTTTCCCCCCTGTTTTAGCACTGACATCGGAACAAAAAATCTGGTAAATACTACTCGGTGGACTGAATGTTTGTGCAAAATTTCAATCTTCTACGTAGAAAAATAAGCCCGCCAAAAAATATTGAACATAGGCTTAGAAAATGAGAAAAGAAATTTTTGACTTATGACGTCATCACCTCTTATGTCTGGACGCAGGACGGTCTGAAACCATACGTAATGTCTTCTACAAGGCCTCTGGACTTGGAAAACAAAACAAAACAAAAAAAACCGGACGAAAAAGCTCAAATAGAAGAGAAATAACGCAATGTACCATGAAACACCCGTATGGTACAAATTGTACCATAGGATCCCCAAAGGGTTAGTCGCACGAGAATTACAACCGAAAACACAGCACGTGTTATGCATTTCTACTTCACTTCACAGACACAGCACGTGCTGTACTAACACGTGTTTTCTACTTCGCACTAGTGTTTCTTTCAGAAAAAAAAATCCAGGGGGAAAACACGCTTAGTATTCGGAGAGGCACATTATTTTCACGCATTACTATTAGATTTATTATATTATAGACGTATTATTTTGGTCTCCTCCGGGGGGCACTCTTAAAGCTTCGGGAGACAGTGTTCCCCTAAAAATATGTCTAGAAGAAACACTGCTTCGCACAACACTACGTAATTACAGCTCTCTCTCAACTATTTATTCTTTTTTCCTTTTAGACTAATGCTGCAGGAAAAACAACTAACAGAAACGACCCTCAAGAACACTATAAAGCAAGACTGCTAACAAACCCAAAACACGATCTATTAAATCCACTGTACTATTAAAGGTTTATCACCGCCATACAAGGAAGTGGTTCCTGACGACTCACGTTGAGTTCCTCGCGTAGTCCACGGTTGACCTCAGAATTTACGATTCGTCAAAAAAAAAAAAAAAAAAAAAGTTTGAAAAGATCTGAAAAGAAAATCAGTAAGATGTTAGAAAACTTGAGGAAGAGCTGTGAGGAAAATGTTAGAAAGACAAAAGCTATGGTAATTCAGTGGCGTATACTGGTTTGATGTCTTGGACTAACACTAACCTTTATAACATCTGTAGATTATTATTATTATTATTATTATTGTTATTATTATTTTATTATTATTATTATTATTATTATTATTATTATTATTATTATTATTATTATTATTATTATTATTATTATTATTATTATTATTATATGAGCTCCCCTCTTTGGAATAATTAGTAATTGCTAGGGAGCCTAGTTCTCTTCTAGTTACACCTATGCCCTCTCTATTGATCTAGTCGCTAGGGCATGCGACTTCGATGGACGTGGTTTCGTGTCCAAATCTCGCTGGGAGAATTTTGAACGTATCATTTGTATTTACAAGTCTAGATCTAAAATTTCATCCGGTTGGTACTACTTCCGGAAGTATTTTGTTGTTGTTGTTGTTTTACTTATGAATGTTTTTTTTTTTTTAACCTTTCTAACCTTTTGGAAGATGCTGAGGGAAAAGCAGCTAAGCCTGAAAGTGTTCTAAAGAAAATGCATTGTTATTATTATTATTATTTCATTGTAGTTTAGTTTCCACGTTATTATACAGTCTTCAAAATGAGAAAAACCTTACAACACACTTTACTTTTATCAAGTAGATAAATATAATTTTCTCTTCACTAGCAAGACATATTATCTTATTAGTATTGCGGAAAAACGATCGTAATTTCTACCTTCATTTGTTGCATGAAGTATCTGTATATTTTGTTTTGGACGGCTGGTAACCCTACTCACCAGAAGTTGTCTCAGTAATAAAGAACGCTGAAATAGGCCATAGGCCATTAGCAAACGAAGGAGGCTCAGTCTGTAAGAGCTTTCGCAACGAAACGCAAATAATGAAACAATTATTTATAACAGCTATGCCAACTATTGCAAAATACTGTAAAAAACAAAATATTTGTTGTGTTGACGCAAACCGCTACGGAACAAGATTCAAGATGTCGGAGACAATTCCCCCCTCCCCCCACACACAAAATGCACCGTCATTACTCGTATAAGTCCCCTTTACTCTTCGCTCACACCCAAGAAACCGATTTCTCTAGAGGAAACTAATGTTACCTGGCAGCCCGTTCCTATGCTGTTGGCGGCGGTGGAGCGAAGGAGAATGCGCTGATACGATTCTTGCTGTAGTACAGGGATGCAAATAAGCAACAATATTTTACCTGCCCAAGAAAAAAAGTTATTAACCCACATCTCAGTCTCTACACAGTTTGAATTAAATAAAAGTGATATTAAAAACTTGCCCGCACCGATGAACCACTCGCTCCGGGCGAGCGGGCGAGTGGTTATTTGGATCCCTGCTGTAGTAGCAAAACATATTGTAGAGAGTGGTTTCCTGCTGCGTTTTCATATTGAAGACAGACTGCGTGCATACCGACTCCGCGGGCCTTATGCAGAGTCGTTGTAACATATGATTAGCGTCATACTAAAGGCCTAACTAATGCAGGAAACATATGTTAATCGAACTCTTTAGTGTGTCACTGATCACGCATCAGACTAATATATGTTTCCTGCAATAGTCAGGTCTTTAGTATGACGCTTATCATATGTCACAACGGCTTCGCATAAGGCCCCGTGTTTCTAAATTCATACAGTTCTCAGAAACTTGTATCATTGAAAGAAGGTATTAAAGTGTAAAATTATCAATATAATTTTGTTTATATTATAATAACTTCATTTTGTAATATTCTAGGGCTACCGCCGGTAGACCCGGTGGCCCACAAAATACGCCACTGATGGTGATAGGAACGAAGTGGTCGGTATCAAACATAGAAGTATGGGGGAAACATGGAGCAAGTAAAACAGGTTACTCGATATCTCGTAGGATTATTATTGATGCTATGAACTTTTAACGTAAAATAAAATCAAAGGAAGGAATTGTGAAAGAAGCATTTAGGAGAAAGAATAGTTTATTTTATAGAGTTGAGAAAAATATTCATAAAATTCTTCGTGTATACTTTATGGGGAAAAAAGGTGGACATTATGCAAAAGCGATTTTAGAAAGTCCGAAGGCTTTCGAAATATGAATGTAGAGAAGAATGGAGAGAATTAGTTGGGTTAAGCGGAAAACGACTGAGAAAGTGTTAAAAATGATGGGAGAGAAAAGAACAATTTTAGACGTAATCGAAAAGAGGGAGAGAAACTGGCTGGAGAATTGACTCAGAAGGAACTGTATCACGAGGAACGTGCAAGAGGGTATGATGGAAGGAAGGATAGGGGCGGGGGAGCGACGGCGGCTACAGTTGATGGACGGTATCAAAACATAAATATTGAACGCGAAGACAAAGAGGTTAGCTAGAGATTGCGGAGCAGGGAAGCTTCTCCGTTGCAGCAAGTGACTCTTAAATGAAACTTTTATTTAATTTCAAATCGAATACTTGTATCTAGATAAAATAATCTACTTTGTTTTTTTACTTGAAGACAATTCGTAAATTTCCCTTTCTTTTCTGACGTTAGGTCCATATTCCTCATTCTTTACGAAAGACTTTCACCTTAAAATCAAATGTTAACATAATGAGCCTTCAATTTGGTAAGTGGGGGCGCGGTGGGTCAGTGGTAGAGCGTTCACCTCCGGTGCTTGGGGTCCCTGGTTCGAACACAGCTTGGACTTTGTGGTGGACAAACACCGCGCTCTTGTGTTTTCTCGGGGTTCTCCCGTTTCCTCCTACTTTCTTCATTCCACCATTTCACTCATTTCTCATCATCATCGTCTCCTTTAGCCTAACCGGCATACCGCGGGACGTAAAACTTAAAGATTTCATTTCATTTTTTCAATTTGGTAAGCATATGAAAAGCTATTCCTATTGTCGCTAGGAGAAATACGTGTGATCTTTCCGTTCCCAATTTTACTTGTCAAGCTTGTCAATGTAAGTATATTTTGTGTATAGGTATGCAGCACAGTTTACAAAACAATTAGGAAAAGAAAGAGGAGGCACAGTTGGTCGATCTTGGTTGGTGTATTCTCCTGTGAATGGCGTAGTATTTTGTTTTTCTTGTCTGTTTTTGCTTTTCTCATCAAAAGATGAGGAAAGCGTTCTGTCTCGAAACTGAAAATTGCTTTAGTACTTAAAAAAAAAAAAAGAAAAGAAAAGAAAAGAAAAGAAAAAAAGAAAAATGAAAAATACGGTATAAGAAAATGTCCAAACGCCTCGGAATTCTTTCACAACAACGGAAAGAAGGGGCTACGGTGGCTCACTGGTAGAGTATTTACCACTGGTACGTGGGGTCCCTGAGTTGATCCTCGGGCAAGTAAGTTTGTTTTTAACAACATCACATCTGTGTGCTTTCTCGGGGTACTTCCGTTTCCTCCCACAATTTCAATCCACCAATTTTTCTAACATCATTCACTCGCCCTAATCTTCCACACCCCTAGCCTAAAGTTCATAATTCTGGGACGTTAAAATGAAAATTTTTCACTTTCTTTTTTAACATGGAAAAAATAGAAATTAGGCTGATAAAAATGCTTCCACATCCACAGCTTCGAAATCAAAGTGCTGAAGAGAAGAAAAATGGCGATAAGTTACTTAAGAGAGTCTTATGCTGCATCAAATATTTTGTTAAACAAAGTTGGGCTCTAAAAGGCTAGAAAAAGAACGACTGGAACTCAAAAACGGGAGAGCCTAAAGGGCCTATTTTATATGTACAGAAAATTCAGATCAAGCACGTATCTTTTAGTAGAAATAGAAATGAATTCATCCAGTTTTTAACTTCTAAAATTAGAGAAAACTTGTGTATGGCATTCAGAGATCCAAACTCTATGAAACAGTGTTTGATTCAATTCCTGATGCTGTTCACCCAGAACACGTGACGGAGACCATTAGATATATAGAGACAAACTTTGATTAAAAGATTGTCATTGTGAACTGGTTTTTCTTAGGATTGATTCAAGGCCATAAGAAAAACATTCATAAATGTTGCAAACATAATGCTGCGGCAACTGGATGGGGATGCGCACGAGACGAGTCGAGACAGAATTTTCCTAACAAAATTCGAGCCGAGTCACAGCTCTTCAAATAGAGAAATGTACACTTTTCGAGTCGAGACATCGCTTTTACAGCACATTTTCGAGACGTGACTGCCTCAAATCTTGTCTTGTGCGCATCCCTACAACTGGAGAAGGATAAATTACCTTTTGAAAATTATTGATCGCAGTGTTACAAGAATGCACTTGTAATGTCTGATTACAAATCAGGAGTGCGACAAAGACCGCTAAATTTAACTCAAAAGCTATATTTGCTAATCGTGATAACCACAAATTTAATTTGTTGGGGTTGATGCTATTAGTCATGAAGTTGCAGGCTGACATTTTTCAGTACTGTGAAAGCTATCTATATATTTATTTTCCGTGATCCATTCTTCGATGGGAATGACTAAAAATGTATCTAAGAAATTTTGGTGCACGGAAAATTTGGGGTGTATAATAGGGATGACCACATTTAAACGATTTTTTTTATAAAAACAGAAAACGAAAAATTTTTCGGAAAACGAAAAACGAATTTTTTTCGAAAAAACGAACTTTTATTCGAAAAACGGAAAATGAAAAATTTTTGAAAAAATGGGAAACGAAATATCAAAAAATGAAGTTTCCGAAAATCGAGAAACAGATTTTTCGAAAAAAGCTGTCCCTAATATATAAAATGCCGACTACAAAAATAAAATTTTAATGAAATGTGATAATAAATACATATCATACATCGTAAGATTCTAAATACATTATATAATGATTGCTTTGTCATACACTATCAATATTACCGTAAAAATGAATTGCAGTATTACATATATTTAAATTGCTAAATTATGTGCAATGCCTCTTATAAACTGCAGCACTTTCAACACGTTTAGTCACGCCCTTATTTTCTTGAAATAGTCCGGCTTACGAATCTGAAATTTTGAACAAAGTTATCCTTATACCCTAAAGGAATTCTGAGAGGTTCCAATTAGAAGGATATGCCGGGTAATTTTTATCTTATTACATGCTTCTTTCAAAATGCCGGACAGACAGCTACAAAATTTATAGAAGTTTTTTTTTTTTCAACCGTGGAGTATAAATGTGCCTTAAGACTGTAAAAAGGTATTTAGAAATAGTGTTGCCCATGAGACGAGACGAGAAGTTTTCTCATCTCGTCTCGTAAATTTTTATAGAGTTTCATCTCGTCTCTATTCTCTTATGTTTCTTATCTTGTCTCGATTCTTGACAAACTTCTTCTCGTCTCGAAAATTTCTTGTGTTGTCTTCCCCTAGATGTATATACAGGAGACTCACGATTATCCGTCCTAATGTAGCGGAAGAGCAGACCGGATTAAAAAAAAAAAAAAACCGCAGTTCTACAATTATTCGTTTTTGCCCCGCTCATATCATTAAAACACTTTTTATACCAAATTACGCTCGTATTAATATTCTGACCTCTTAAAGCACTATAAATATTTGTTATGTATTGTACTATACCTTTAAAAATACAGAAGAAGTTCAAGAATAATAATATTGTGCCCATTTTAGTATAAATTTAATAATGCCTAACTTAATTGCAGGAAACATGAAATAATGTAAACCAGAATATAAAATATTGATCCGATATTTTTTAATTAACATATTTTGTTCCTTTTTTTATTACAGTATGTAGAACCTATTATCTTCATAACTTAAGCGTAATAATTAATTTAAACTTATCAGTAAACTTTTCAGCTCGATTTCCTACAGAAATTCGTTAAGATATGTCGCATTCCTGAAAACCTGTTGATAGAAGAACTAGAGAATCCCTTTAATATATTCAAAGTATTTCTACTAGTCTACCAGTACAAAAAGTCTTAGTGTTAGGGCATGTCTTCATAGTGGACAAACGAGATTAATAGGTTTACTGTTAGGAGCATAAAATCTGTTTTGCTCACCTGGTTCAACTTCAGGAAATATAATTATTATAGTAACTTCCATACTTGCTTAGTTGGTAGGGGTCTAAACTTATTAAATGCAACAACGATTTCAATCAAGTATGCTTGGAGTAATCAATATAAGCAAATCACTTTCAATAATTAATGTGCTCATTACAAAACACCATAATGACTACGTAAATTTCATAAAGAGTCAAAACTTACAGTTTTTAGTTTTGAAAATATCCTTGCTAACTATACGAGGCATGTTCGCAAAGTAAATACCGTTCTAAAGAAATACTAAAATAGGTTTGTTCATGCCAAACAAACATGAAAGAGTACACCTTAAACTATTTTTCGCCATAGTTTCAAACAAACTACATGAAAACTTCCAAAAATGTGTTGAATTATACTCCTTTTACTCTCTTATTTTTGACTGATTCTTGCAACGTCAAACTAAGATTATTTTGAAAGATTGAAGGAAAGGATATATGAAGCTTCATTAAAATCGAGTAAGTTTTACGAGAGTTCTGGTCAAACAGACAGACTAACGGACAGACACGAATTCTTGTAGTCAAATAGTAGAAACTTGATATGTTTGTTTAAATTACGTATATATTTAATTTTCGGTATAATCTCATTTCCATATTTTATTAATGGTAGAAAAATCTGGAGCACCTTTATTTTTAAAATTTTTAGTTTAAAATCATACTTGTTTCTTTACATTATTGTCTTAGGGGAAAAAAAGAAAAAATCTAAAAGGATGAAACAGGATCTAAAACCGTATTACTACATTTCATAGCAATTCCTTTGGCGATAGAAAAACAGGAACAAAAACAAAACAAACACACACACACATATACACACACAAATAAATAAATTTGATAAAGATTCAAACACGGATCGCCTGAAGGAAGGAAGGAACACACCATATCACGTATTCAGATACATTATACTAACGATAAAATTGAAACACTCAAGTGATTTTTATATTTCTATTGTGTGGAACTTAATACCGGTATATAACATTTTTTTTGTCTTCCTTGCTTATTACACTACAGGGTGAGGCAAAAGTCTGGATACACCCCCATAGAAGTCGAACGGTGTGAGGAGTCATAATGTCGTTTGTATTTCTGTTATGTGTTACCTCAAACTGCTTTAGCAAATGTAACTTATTTTGTTATTTTTATCAAGATTCACAGCCTTAAAAGTTCAAATAAGGTCATTTCAACTATTAAGTGAACTGATTTTTTTTATACTTTCCATTGCTACAAGATGCAAAAATAAATAAATAAAAATAAAAAATAAAATACTAACCCGCTAAAAACGTATTTTTTGTGACATATAATACATAAATGAATGTTGAATCGAATGGTCCGCTTATTGTCAACAGTAACATGGTGCAATATAGAAGCGAGGCAAAAGATCTTTTTCTCTTTCAATTGGATATTCTCGCTACCTTACCCTTGAATAATTTCAACTCCAATAAGAGTAATTCTTAGCCTCAAAGGAAATCAATGTTAAGTTCCATAAAATATTATTATTTACAAGGATTTATCCACGAACATTTTCTTAAGGTTGTTGTGAATTCACCTTCGTGTTCCTGACTGGTTTATTCTACTTCAAGCAATACCAGCGTTGCCAGACTCGCAGCTCGGAATTATTCCAAAACCTAATCGAAATTATGCTAGATCCTCACAATTATTAATTCAGGAGTTTTAAAAGAAAAAAAAAAACAAAGTTGAGATACGATAACGAAACTTAAAATACGCAGAGCGCAAGAATGCGTGGATAGAACTCAATACTTCACGCACCAAAGCTTTAACTAGTGCAGTAATTGCCAGAATTAATGGCGTATATATCGTATAAACGAAGTTTGTTTACATATTTTGAAAGAAAATTACCTCGCAGCATAAGCGGAGTTGGGAACTGTCTGCTGGGGGGGGGGGGTCAGATTTTTGGTCGGTCTTGGACCTTTCATTTCAGGAATAAAGATGTTCATGAAGTCAGAAATAAAGATCGTGAAGGTGTCAAAAAGTTGGGGGGAGAATGGCCCCCATAGCTCCTCCCATACCTCGCAGTTAAAGAATTAGAAAACCCTGGGTGGAACCACAAAAAAAAAAAAAAAAAAAAAAAGCCCAAAGCCGTTTCTAACTTACTTCGAAAAATAAGACTGCCTGTATGGTTTACCGACTGTATGAATCAATGGAAGAGGATTCATTTCTGCCGTTCTCTTTCTTACCACGACCAACTTCTTTCTCATCTCCAGGTTTTACGGCTTTTTGATAAACTTGCTGAAATTATGCTAGATTTGGGCAGGATGCTAAAAGCAAGATGCTAGATGCTAAAGACATGCAAATTATGCTAGATCTGGGAACGCTGAGCAATACGATCCTTTGAGAAGTTTCAAAGTAAGCATACGACATGCTTCGTGAAAATCGGGCAATTCATAGCAAAATTAATTGTTGACTTGTTCTCTTAAGAATTTACTTTCTGAGTAATTTCAGCCCTAAACAAAATAAGAGTCTTTTTAAGATCTCAATCGCACATGCAATGGTATAAAAATTGCGCTATTAAAAAGTTTAGATTATCACAATTTTCTTTACATACCATATTATTATGTGCGTGTGTCTGTCCGGGAGTAAACAAATATCAAAATCTAAATGAAGGATTCACCATCAATTTTGGCCAGAATGTCAGGGATCGAGTTCGTTTGTGGAGTTGATATTCAAACCGGAAGTGGTAAAAATACGTTGATAACTATAGAGCAAAAACGAGAAGTGGTTTCCTGCAATCGATTAAGCATCCTAAGAATATCTGTCCTTAACTCTACCAAAACCAGAAGTGATAGAAATCCACTGCAACTTCCGGTTTCAATGTTGACTACATGGATATAAAACCAATAAGAAATAGTGAGAAGTGTGTGTGTGTGTATTTTTTAAATCGATTTAGCTTTCTAAACTTAGGTCAGAGACGTAGCCAGGGTTTTCAGCCCCCGCGGAAAACTCAGTTTTCACGTCCCTCTATGGCTCTCTCGTGACAAAATATGAGCAGTAAGGGGATCCGCCATACTTTTCCGGAAAATTTTGAGATTTAGAACATGAAAGCTGCATTTTGTGGTATATTTTTATAGTATGAAGAGAACAAAAGAGTAAAATTATTGAGGTAGCAATGATGCCTTGAAGATAATTGAATAATAGATAAAGATAGAATCAAGAAACAAAATTTCATATAAAGAATTAACATTATTATTTTATACTAAAATAGTCTAATATAACATTGTAGAAACTTAAAACATACTTTGGATATAATAACCTATAAAGTTAAAGTAAAAGAAATAGTTTCATGTCATGCTTTAGGGGGCCGTGATGGCTCAGTGGTAGAGCGTTCACCTCTGATGCATGGGGTCCTGGGTTCACATCCTGCTCCCGCTAAGTGAACTTTGTGGCGTGAATTTCTTCGGGGTTCTCCCGTTTCCTCCCACTTTCTTCATTTTATTCATTTTTCATCATCACCGTCTCCTTTAGCCTAGCCGGCGTAACCGTGGGACGTAAAACTCAAAATTTTCATTTCATTTCATTTTTTTATGCTTTAGATTCTCCTTGGCTTTGCTGCTACAAACTCTTCGAATAGTTAATCAAAATTTATGCTGTCGGTAGCTTCCCGCTCCAAACTCAGCAAAGCCAAAGCTGACGATCTTTCCTGTCCCATGGGTGATCTCAGGTAGGGCGGGGTAAGTTATAACGTATTAAAAAAAGGTTCAAACTGACGATGGGTGTTGCAACAATCGATGAAATCTGAAGACCAACTATCAGATTTGGAAATACATCATTCGCATACTGCACAATGAAGCGAAGCAAGTCCTCTGGTATTGAAAACTTAACATCAGCCCTTATCTTGAGTAGCATTCGGCAGTCCATTATTTCACTGATCATCTCCAAGCAGTACAAGTCAGTACCATTAAAGCTTCCCATAAAAATGCATCTCTGTTTTAAGCTATTTTCATTAGTTACACACATAAGTTGCTTAAGCCGAAAATAAAACAAAACCTAGAGTTCAGTTTCTTCAAGTTGATGAATCAGTTTCCCCTATTTCTATGTTTATCTTGTCAATCATACTTTCGGTCAGTCGTACGTAGCATTTCATTTTCTACTGTGAATCCTACATCTTCTCCTGTTTTTACAGCCATTTTCTTCTTCTTGTGTCGCCTTTTAACTTTGACATCACCAGTGCTTCACAGTTCCTACAAGAGAATTATTTCGTGTAGCATCATCGTTTGCTAGAAAATGCCCTTGCAAAGCCTGAATATCTTGAGCAGCATTATGAAAATTTATTATACCATCCTGAAGCCTTTTCTGAACCAGTCAACGTTGACAAATACATTATTCCAGAACCAAAAGCCCAAGAACTAAAATCCGATGAAACAGCTGAATTGCAGCACTTCTTGTACCTGAATTTTCATCCTGATCATCTGCAGTATTTACCAATAATTCTACCAAGTGTTCCAGTTAATCATGTATTTATTGTATTGGTTTTAGTTAGTGTTCTAGTTAGTCATATATACATCATATTGTATCAATCTTAAATATTTTTTTATCACTCACTGTAATACACACATTATTGTTTGTATATTTTCTTCCAACTTGGGTTGCTTGCATACTCCTTTTACTTAGTTATTCTTGATGAGTTTGGACCTCAAATAATGCGCTTATTTCATAAGCATGGAGGAACGTACACACCATTATTAATTTTAATTATTAAATGCTTATTAATATTATTTACATTACGTTGCGTTACGTTGTGATTCGGTAATTTAGTGTAGACCATTACAGACTGCAGTCCAAGGAAGATCTAAAATAAAAATAAATGGATGCCCTTCATTCTGTACAGCCTTCGCAACAATTGCAGAGCATAATATAAAGCAAAACACGCAGAAGTGACTTACAACTGCTATGGCTACCAAAAATGTTATAATTATGAGAGGATTTGCCCATAGCTATCTTTTCCCCGTAACTCGGTGAAACCGAAAAACAAGCGAGCATCGCTAAATCTGATTGACTCTTCTCTCTTCCACCATTAATGTTGACTCAAAACAAAGGTTCTCCGTATGAGAACCTGTAGTATTTATTGCCCTTATGTTTATATAAATATTACGCACTCACGCTCGAGCTTGCCGGTATTTTACTCAACCAGACTCAAGCTTACTACCATCATTGAGGCTCGAGCTCACTGCCGTCAGTGGGGTTCATTACCTTCAGCGGGATATACATTCCTAGTCTATTGAGACTCGCGCTTACTCTGGCTTACATTCCTCAATGAGGCGGGTATTCACTAATTTCCTTGGAGTTCATTTTCATTAATTTCGTTCGAGCACATGCTCACTTGGGTTCAGGATTAATACCCTCAATGGGGCAAGCGCTCACTCGGACTCAATGATTTCAATAGCATTCGTGTTCGGGGCCACTACCCTCAGTAGAGATAGGGCCACTCGCGATCGCACTCACTAATTTAGTTTGTTTTCGGACTCGCTAACATCAAACGGGAACTCGCTTTGGCTCACTTCCCTGAACTGACTGTAGGCTTATTATCCTCAACAGAGCTCGCTGAATTGCACTCAATGAGGTTTTCATTTATTTAGGCTCCCACTCAACAATTTTGTTCGGGCTTGAGGTCATTACCTTCAATGGAGCTCGGATGCATTACTTTTAGTAAGGTTCGGGTGGACGCGGGATTGCTTTCACTAATTT
This sequence comes from Thermobia domestica, assembly GCF_964235325.1. NCBI lineage: Eukaryota > Metazoa > Arthropoda > Insecta > Zygentoma > Lepismatidae > Thermobia > Thermobia domestica. The sequence goes on along the minus strand of NC_137465.1, from coordinate 100,373,809 downwards.
AACTTGTCCTCGCACCCACTCAGGCTCGAACTCACACCTCAGTTCACTTCCCTTAACTGAGTTGGTCTCGCTACCTGCAACGTGGATCGCGCTCACTACCCTTAGTGGAGCTTGTACTTATTTGGGCCAGCACTCAATAACTTCATACGCGTCTGAGGTCATTACCTTCAATGAAGCTCGGGCTTACTAACTTCAGTTGATTTACTATTGGGTTTACTTCCGATTGTTTGATTGATATTTAAGAAATTGCACGTAAGATAATGGCAATTTTTAACTTATGTTGAGCCAACAAAGATGACAGAGTGGCGTGGCGAAGCTGTGATGTGTATCTTCATGAATTTGCAGTATGGTCATATTCTCTATTTTAGAACATTCGTGGTGGCTGCTATCACAATACTAATAGTTTGCATTCCGTAGACATAAACTTTATGGAATGTGCCTCTAGCATAGAATGATCCCCATAGCAGTGCTTAAATTATTATGTATGTAAAAGATTTTGGTTGAATTTTGGATTACAACTGGCAAACTTCTCATACTACCTTGATGATATCTCCATTCCAACTTCTGATAGGCTGATTGTAGTTCCCATAAGGAAAGTCTACTGCGTTTCAAAACGCATTATTCTGACAATATTGTAGATCAAAAACAGAAAGGAGCAGTACAGAGTCAACGACGAGCGACTTCGTGCGCGTATTCAGAAGTGTTAACATCGACTATCTTGTACACGTGCTAGTGCAGTTTTTTGTAGTGTTGAAAATAACAAAAAAATCGTGTGTGATCTATTAGTGGAGTGCAGATAGACCTACATTAAGCTAATGTAATTAGTGATCAATTATCCCGCTTCATGGCGGAGGTGTCAGGAGGTACTTCTCCATCACCATCGATAGTAACAGTGCAAATTATTACTAGTGGAAATGAAGTGTACATGGACGATACCATTCTGGTAGCTACAGAAGTAACAATCAATTCCACACCGGCTCCTAACTTATATTTATCTCACCATGTCCCATCATATGTGGTACACGTGGTACCGGTTTCTACCACGGATAATAATGTAACAACGGTATGAAAGCACCCACAAGTACTGGGGGAAATTCTCTTCCAAACCAAAGTGGCTGGCGTGAAATAGTTCACGTCACGGGAAAGAATCTAATCAAAAATGAATTCCATACAGAACAACAGGTTAACGAGTTTCTTCATCACGAACTGTTTAAACACATTGTTGGTTGGCCTTCCTGCCCTATTATACAACCCGATCAGTAGGAATTATTCACGGCGTGTATCTGACTTTATCGAGGAAGAAATACAACAAAATCTAGTGTGTCATGGTGTAGTGCTACACGTACAACGTATTAAAAAAGGGTAAATTCTGCCATCAGTAGTAATAATATTCGATTCACAGCGACTCCCTGACTTTTGCTCACTTTACCATGCAGGACATACTATGTACCCGCTGTCAAACAGAGCAGAGAAGGGTGTTACCGCCTAGGTCACCTTCAAAGGACGTGCCGCTTGAAACAAAAACTCTGTTACCGATGTGAAGCACCGCATGAAGCTAACTCATGTACACAAGAGCCTAAATGCATCAATTGTGGAAGGGGACATATGCCCACGGATCCTCAATGTCCGGAAAAGAAATGACATCAACGCATTAACCTACTCATGGCGACAGAAAAACCCACGTACAATGAAGCTCAGAAACAGATACCAACTACGAAACAAACCTTTACCAAAAGTTCCTTTCCTCCTGCTAATCCTACATCCTCTCTCACACATACACCTGACATACCTTTTTCTTTCAAGGACCATCAACCTCCGTTACTCCCCTTCAGCCCAGATCTCTCCGCTCCAACCTAAGCAAACCTTCGACACCAAATATCGCACCATCTCGGCCTGCGGGACGGACTCCGGAACAAAACAAAAATAGTAGAGCTTCACGTCACGACGAAGAGAAGTTGACGTCAGCTGATTCTGTACACACTAGTATCACAAGATTTTCGATCAGTAAACAACGTAGGACACAGTAAGACAAAGTTGACCAACCTCGTGACTCTACTCTCACATATCGCTGCAGGATGACGCAACAATCGACACCGTCCAACGAAACAGACCACTCTGAAGAATCACTACAAAGCTTTCTCCATAATTTATTACATTAAAAAATATGCTGCTATCCACTATGGTTTTCAGTCCTCATCGCAAACCACAGAAGATTCACCGATATACCAACTTCTACACGCATATTCTCGAATATTAGAGAATGGCCATTAGAACAGCTCTCAATCTTCTACAATGGAACTGCCGTCAACTAAGAGGAAAAGAACCATTTTAATGGCACTTATGTCGTATTTTCACCCCCACCATCATACTACTACAAGAAATTTGGAGTACTGAAGAACACCCACCAAGGATTCCGGACTACAGGTTATATACGCAACATAGAACCGATGGATATGGAGGAGTGGCAGTTGGTTTCCATAAAGAGACGTCAAACGAAGACAAACAACAAATGGATCTTCAACATCCTCTGTTGAAATCCCCAATTCAAGTTCAAGGTTTTCGATATAAACAGATAGACATCTTGAACGTTTATTCTCCTTCAGATCAGGAGATTCCGAAGAATTTATGGAGCTATCTTATCACTCAGTGCAGGGCATCATGTGTCATTGCAGGCGATCCAAATACTAGGAGTATCCTATGGGGTTCATCGAGTAGCAACAGGGCTACAGACCATCTCATAGAGGCACTGGAAGCTCAACCACTACTAATAGCAAATGATGGAACAGCTATTCGACTCTCAAATCTGAATTCATCTCCGCCTGTACCAGACCTAACTCTTCTCAGTGTGGGCATCTTACATCGCACTTGGAAAGTCTAATGGCTACACAGGCGGTAGTGATGATTTCCATATAATAACTACTTTGGCACACTTGGAGAGCGACCCTTCAACCTATCAATCAGGATACGCTTCAATACTACTTCCACATGTAACCCAAAATTACGAAGAGGCGCATTACCAGGCATATATAGAACAGGCTGTCACTCCTCTACAATCTACTGGTGGAATCTCTACTGTACACGAACTACCGGAGCACATCATAGCAGGAGCGCAACAAGCGGATCAAGGCAGGGAAATTAGAAGGGAAAGACACAGGGGATACAAATATTCGTGGTGGGATACACATTGCCAAAAACTACTTAATAATAGTAAAGCGGCTCAAATACAGTATCTTCACGACAGAACTCCTGAAACATACTTTCTTTCAAGACAGGCGCAGGCAAAACTAAAACATCACATACAAAGATGCCGAAGGACACACTGACAACAATTCTGCAACAATTTGAAAGAAGGAACAAGTGCTTCATCCATCTGGAAGTACATAAAGAGTAACCTGTCCAGGCGCTCTCCTCATGCTGCACCATAGCCCACTTCTACCTGGCTGGAGGAATTTCACCGCGATCTAACCGCCCCGTCAGACTTGTCTTCACACACAGCCTTACTGTCGAACCTTTTTTCATCTTCACTCTCTCCCACCATTTCAACTCTCTTCCAAGAGGAACTATCAGAAGCCTTATCCAAAGTCGTCACACGAGCCCGGGCGCAGATCAAATAACCTTCCAGCACCTCCAGGATCTCCCAGCTACAAGTCACTGACTGTTACTACAAGGATTTTAATATATTTGGTTTACCAGACACATCCCGAAAAATTGGAAACATCATTTAGTAGTACCTATATTGAAACCACATAAACCGCTGGGACATGCCAACAGTTATGGACCCATCACATTGCTTCCTTGCCTAAGCAAAGTTTTAGAAAAAAATCATCTTAAGGAAAATGGAATGGTATACTGAAGACCATAACGTCCTTCCAGCTATAATGATAGGAGCCCGCAAAGGCAAAACCACACACGATGCTCTCGCCACGTTTCTCTTAGAAATCTGGCAAGCCTATCAACATTGTCAATATGTAATGGCAATCAAACTGGAATTTGATAGATTATATGACCATATTTAATTAGACAGATTGGTGCACCACCTCTCTAAGGCTAACGTACCATATCAATTCATAGATATGTACACAACTGGCTAGTCAACAAACGTATTAGTATCAAATACCAAGGGAAAATCTCAGAATCACGCAGTACTTCTCTCGGACTACTCCAGGGATCCTGCTTCAGCCCGCTGTTATTTAATATTTACATGTTAGAATTTCACCTGCCTTCGAGACAAGATGTACAAATTTTTAGCTACTTTGATGACCATCTATTATATGTACGCAGCTCATCTCTAATTGACGCTAAAAGCACACTCCAAACCGCTCTAAAATATATCGAACAATGGAACTTGAACAATGGAATGCACGTCAACTGGGAAAAAACGACATTACCATCTTTACAAGGAAACAACAAGTGGGAACTGTACGCCTGCACATAGACAATTACACACTGGACCATCAGCCCCAGCTTTCTTACTTAGGAATTATTTTTGATCCCCGCCTACCCTGGAAGCCTCAACTAGCATCTCTTCAGGTGGATCTTCACTTTACATAAACATCATAAGAAGTGTCAGCAATAAAAAATGGGAGAAGGACATCGGACCACTGCTACGAATATCACAACAATGTATAGAAGCCATATTGCACTACGGAGGGTATCTCTTCGCTCCCACTCCTGTTAGACTTAGTAATATACCTCTTCGTCTACATGCTCTCACACATCGAACAATATTTTCGTTACCTCAATCCGCGCCAATCAAATCTTTATTAGAAGCAGCAGGCACAATCCCCTTCCCAGTACAAACAGAATACACAGCTTCTCGTTACTTCATAAGAAGATTATGTACTAGTTTTTCTACAGTCATTCCTAAACTGGAACTATTATACACATAAAATAGAACCTGTTCTTTACCATACCGCCAGAGACTTACCTGGTTGTATCATGCATGTCTGAACCTGTGCCGTTGGACACATGCCATATACCGGAATCCTCGTCTCCCATGTTACAATATACAAGACAGCACCACATTTCAAACGGTGGAACTTGAATTTCCGATCAGCACCAAGAAAAAAACGAATCTATTCCGTCCCGAAAGTGTGGCACCGTGATAGGAACATTACATGACTCTACGTCATCCACACCGCATCCTAATATATACAGATGCTTCTAAACGAACGCATGAAGGTTTGGAATATACCGGAGCGAGTATATACATACTCCACACATCGCAATTTGTAATACAAAGACTCCAAAATTATATGTCTATTTTCCACGCGGAACTATGGGCTATCCGCACTGGCTTAAGACACGCCATAGAGCATAAATATCAATGTTTTGGCATCTGTAGTGATAACTCCAGCGCTTTACAATTCTCCACACAGCAGCTTTCTCGAATCGTCTGAAATGGATTCTTAGTAACATTAAACAACAACTCACAACTCTTAGGGAAAGAGGACAATGTGTCGAATTTTCTCATAGTTTCGGTCACTTTGGTATACCTGGTAACACTGCAGCTGATTTCTTAGCACGGGAAGCAGCGCTGAGAGCCTACATGCGCATCTTCAACAGCACCGACTACAAAAGTGGAGATATTACCACGAGCAAACAAGACACAGCGAAGGTAAACATTTCTGGGCTATATTCCCACGCTCTACGACTAAAAAGTGGATTTCGCCTCGAGGTTGGACGAGAAGACACGTCTGTTTACTTTTTATGTTATATCTAGGTATAGCTCAAACGCCGTATCGATTATATCAGTAAGGATACCGCAATACATCTCTATGTTACTGTGAAGAAAACGAGGGACACTTATCTCATCTCATCTTTCAGTGTAAGTTATCTCCAGTTTATCGCCCAACTCTTCTTACAGTGATACATTATTTCCACCATACCACTCCAGTGACTGTTTCTTTTACATTAGCGAACAATATACGCACCGTAGTTTATCACCTTCTTCAATATTTAATAGTGAACAACATATCACTGTAACTATACCTACCACAACAGTTCAGTGAACATCCTGAATCACGTCATTCTTCTATGTGAGGACTGACTAAACTTCATCTATGCCACCATAATCATCTTTAACTGAAGTGCCCAAAAGGTTAGAAGCAGGGGCAAGAAAGCAAGAACAGAACAGACAATACTCTAAACCAGTGTGACCACCGCTAGTACTTTCGTACTAGATCTAGTACCTTTTATAATATTTTAGTGTTCTAGTCCGTTCACCCAGGGCCGTCGCGTGGTTTGTAAGCGCCCGCGGCGAGAATTCCAAGGCGCCCCTTACAGTGTGATATGAGAAACAACCAGAATTTATTCTGTACTCCTAGATAGAATGTAAGATAAAGAACGTTAGTATTATGTCCATTTTTTAAAATGAATGGCTTTCGTAGATAAAACATAAAAGTTAATGAAAATATAGTTTTGAATTATTGAAATCGAGTACTATTCTTGTTTATTTTGAACTGACATCAACATAGTAATAGCACAGAATATACAAATAACGATACAAATACTATGTTAAATTCCAAGATTAAAAAAAAGAAAAAACTCTTCTTACAAAGGGCTAGAGAAAGTTTCAGTTGAATAATCCTAGACGATGTTTTATTTTACCGGTAATTTTCAAGTGCAATGCTCTATCGGGAGTCCCTCAAGGATCTAATCTAGGTCCTCTGTTATTTCTTCTTGTTATTAATGATATTCCTCTATGTATTAAAAATTCTCAAGTTCTTATTTTTGCTGACAGTTTCAAATTTTACTCCAAAGTAAGTTCAATTGATGACTGCTTGAAAGGCCAATAGGATCTACAAAGAGTTCAAATATGGTGTAATAAGAACAAATTAGTCCTTAATCTGTCTAAATGTAAACCCGTATCTTTCACAAGGAAAGAAAATCCAATTAACTTTACCTATACAATATGTGGCACTTCCTTGTCTACCCCAAATACTATCAAAGATCTAGGAGTTAGACCTATATTTTGTAGCAAATTAGCCTTTCCTCAATTCGTTGACGAAATAACGAGTAGTGCATATGGAAACATAGGTTTAATTTGTAGGATAGGGCAGGATTTCTACAAAGAATCAACATTTATAAGGTTATATTCCAATGTGAGGTCAAAATTAGGATACTGTGGTACTGTTTGGACACCAAATGTCACTAAATACTCTGATGCAATAGAAAATGCACAGTTCAAATTTTCAAAAATGCTTGCATACAAGAAAACTGTTTCCTACCCAAAGTATGTCCCTACGAAGATATAGTAACGAATTTTAGTTTTCAAACATTAGAAAAAGGGAGATGAACTTTTGATCTGTTGTTCTTACATAAATTATTAAATGGTAAAATTGATCTTCCAGAATTAGTTTCAGAAGTACTATTACGTGTCCCAATAGGTAAGACTAGAATAGCAAGACCAAACACTGTGACATTCTATCGTAGAGAAGCAAGAACTAACCTATTAAACAAGTCTCGTCTGTGGTGAATGTGTGCATCATACAACGAAATAATTAGATTTCATGTAGTAGATGTATTTAGTATATCCGAAAACAAGTTCAAAACAATTTTAGAGCAATAGCTTCTGCATAATTAAACGACGTATACTTGTGTTTGTATAATATTGTATGATAGATAATTATCTACACGACACTATAGTTGGGCATTAATCCTGTTGTGTTATTCTTATGAAATAAATAAATCAATTTTACTTAGCAGTGGCCTGATCATTATTAAAATATCTGAATTATTATTATTATTATTATTATTATTATTATTATTATTATTATTATTATTATTATTATTATTATTATTATTATTATTTTACAAAAAGAAAATCATTTAGCAACATAATCCGAATTCCTTGAATCTCGTTGGTTTGTCGTTCTGGCAGAACCTCTAGTCGCGGCACCCGGGGCAATTGCCCCGTTCGCCCCGCCCATGCGATGGCCCTGCGTTCAACAATAACTCTAGTGCTTTTCTCCTCCTTTTCTACATTTGGGAGAGAAAAAGGAAACTTATGAAAATTTGGCAACGTAAGAAAATTTCACAGAAACAATTTGCTGAGCAAAACAATATATTCACATTAAAAAACTACATACGTATGAGTTTCGCCAACTAATACTTTGGCTTCATCAGACACATCACAAACCAAAGTGTTTGTTGGCGAAACTGTCACACGCATGTAGCTTTTTAATGTGAATATGTTGTTTTTCTCAGCAAATTGTTTGTGTTTAATTATATACAAAGTAAAACTCCTACTTATGTAAAATATTACGAAAATCTTACTGTTAAGGGTGTTGTGAGGAAACAGAGCCATTTCTATCTATTTTGTGCTGTAATTTATAGTGCATTCTATCGGGCAAAATAGTAAGTACAAAAGTGTCAAAGAACGAAGGGTTCGTTAAAACTAATAAATGACCACACTAAACAATATTACATATCTGGTGATCAAGGGCGCCGATTTCTCTGTAAATTTGGGTTGGGCCCATTCAGATGCAGAAGGTATATTTATGAGAATTTTAAGACAAATTGCATTCAAATTATCCCAAATATTGTATATTCATAAATACAATAGGGGCCCCACATGAACTTTGGGAGGGCCCGGAACCTCCGGCCCCCCAGGATCGGAGCCCTTGCTGGTGATCCGTTTAAACAGTAGGCTATTATGGAACTAAAACTCAAGTTTATAAGCCCATTTTATAATATTTCTTATTTTATCCCGACATCGTCTATATTTGTCATACTTGTGTTATTTTAGTGGTTTTACAGTGAGTTCTAATACGACAATTAAGGAAGGATTCCGCCAGAATTTTTAGTTTGGGGGTGTAAAATCAAAATTGGGAGGAAGTAAGTGTTTTACACGTTTTGTATCGAATTTTGACTTTAAAAAATTAAAGTTGGGGTTCTTTCAAGAATGTGGGGCCACTTTCCACCCACAGGGGAGGGGGAATGCCGGAAACCTTCCAATAATTAGTGAATTAGATATTGATATAGTAAAATGTCATAAATAGAATGAAACGGGAGCAGATAAAATGTCAGTATTTTCCCCAGATCTAGTACTTTTTTCTGCATATGTTAGCACGAATTATTTTTGCTGCGTGGTCACATTGCTGTAAACTCAACATGGCTGCAAAGCGTAATATCAACAACGTAAGCATTAATCATTGGTAATGCGAAAAGAAACAACATAAGAGAATACAAGCAAAATTTACTTCGTATTATAAGAATGACCGTTGTATAAATAGTTTTCGTTAGATCGTTAACCAAGGAGCTAAGGTAAGTGTTTTCTTACTTTTATTGAGATTGTACAAGGCTCATTTTAAGTCAAGAAATATTGGTACTGATGAAGAATAGTCCGTCACAAAAATGGTAATTTTATGGTTAAAGTGAGTGACTGCATTTGAAAGAGTATTGTGAAGAATATTAAATTGTACTGTCGGATGAATTTTTCACAATGTAGGAAATTAGTATTTCAATATTTATAAATATAATGTTACAGGTATGAAACAATTGCAAGGGTTAAACTAAATGAGTGCATATCAAAGGCAGCTGTATAAAATAACTAATTTCCACCGGCGGAGTATTTCTGTATGTTATATCAGAAGTAAGCTTATGTTTACAAGTATAGAGTTACGAGTGTAAAACCATTATAAGTACTCTATATGATTTTATGCGATATCGTGTTTCTAGTGTGCAGGTTTACTTTTGGCACATGACTCGAAATAATTGTTAAAAATTATAATTCTTTCACTCATTTGCTTCGTATTGTCTCCTAAATGATTTGGACATTACTCGAGCAGACGGTTCTACCAAATTTTGACATATTTTCAGGTTAGGTTAGATCAGGTGTAGATTGAGGGGGGCGCGGTGGCTCAGTGGTAGAGCGTTCACCTCTGGTGCTTGGGGTCCCGGGTTCGATCCCAGCCCCCGCCAAGTGAACTTTGTGGTGGACAAACACCGTGCTCGTGGGTTTTCTCGGGGTACTCCCGTTTCCTCCCACTTTCTTCATTCCACCATTTCTCTCATCTCTCATTATCACCGTCTCCTTTAGCCTAACCGGCATAACCGTGGGACGTAAAACTCAAAGATTTCAGGTGTAGATTGACTTCAGAAGGGCTCATTTTAAATACAATGTGGACGTGTGGCATACAACACGAAGCAACGTGGGGTCCCTGGTTCGATCCCAGCTCGCGCCGTGTGGACTTGGTGGTGGACAAACACCGTGCTCGTGGGTTTTCTCGGGGTTCTCCCGTTTTCTCCTACTTTCATCATTCCACCATTTTATTCATGTCTCATCATCACCGCCTCTAGCCTAACCAGCATAACTGTGGATCGTAAAACTTAAAGAATTCATTTCATTTTGTTTGTGCTGGGTGGTCACTAAAAAGCACGAATGCTGTGTAACCGAGTCAGGGCAGGGGGCCCGAGCTGTAGCGAGGAAGCACGCACGTGAGCGAAGGGTGTATACGCATAAATGAGGATAGTGGAAGAGCATATTTACACATACAATACTTTCACTATCACTCAAAATTCAGTTCAATATGTTCTGCACTGAGAGTAATTACTTATGTTCCCACTTTCATTCCTTCACGAAAAATGTTTCACGCTGTAGCCTATTTTACCTATAAATTTTCTCTTTGGTTGAATCGTCTGCTCGAGTGAACCCATGATTTCCGCTGGGCGACATGAAAATATCTCACATGGTATAGGTGCCATCAGAAGTAATTGTTGAAAAATTTACTTTTTTTTTTTTTTTTTTTTTTTTTTTTTTTACGATTTGCGTACAAATACGCCGTCAGGATCTATGACACAAAAACTACAGTGCAAACAACAAAAACTAATCCGTGCTATGTGACCACTAAAAGGCGCAAATGCTATATGAGTCGGGGCTCCGAAGAGAGCAGGCGCGTTAGCAACGGCAAGTATACGCTTAAGCGAGGGTAGTGAAAACAAATGGGCTTTGGCAATGATACGAGTTTCAGTTCACTTTTCATAGTTTCATACTAGTAGCAATCCACTTGCAAACATAGAATACAGTTTTTTATACACTGTGCAGAAATAGGTCGCCGGTGGAAAATAGTATCTAATACAATATAGTAATTTTTCGTATGATCTCACTTATTTTATTCGTCGTAAAGCACTTGTAATGATTTTACACTAGTAACCCTGCACTTGTAAACCTAAAATACAGCTATATTACTTTGAATTCAATTCAATCGCCTGCAGAAATTTGTCCTTTATACATATATCTTTTCATGCAAAGTATTGAATTTTACCTTTAAATCTTTCAAAATAGGATGTGCCAAAAGTAAACCAGCCCCTTTTTTGCACTATGCTTATATACTACATCGCTGTTTCCTGCGGACACGCCTCGTAAAGAAATCTATACCCATAAATAAAACTCCTATCCTAAGAAACAACATCTAAGACACTACGAATGACTTTCGTGATGAAGTAATTGCATATAATAGAAAAGCACGTAGTCATTTCCAGGGCATATCAGTTTGCACGCAATTATTTGGGCATATGCCAGAGTAATAACAGTCCAGGACCTTTTGGGGGTACATTTGAAGCAAGAAAAATAAAATAAAATTATTTTCTTAATTTGACGGGCTATTCGTAATCTGCTCTGAATTCTTAGTAGTATGTTAAGTTTAAAGACATCACTAGAAATAATTATTCAGGAAGTAAAGTGCTTTCACTACTTAACTTTCCATTCTTTTCAAAACATGGCCTTTGTGCAACAGATTAGGTCGAAGATGTTAAGGCTTTGGTTAAGGTAGTTTAGGTTTTATATTTCTGAACATAGTCTCCGGCTTTTAACCCATGGCTCTAAGTTACATTATATTTCATTATCATACTGACAGACGATCATAGTCATATGTCTTGCAAATAAAATTAGAAAAGTAAACACACTGCTGAACAAGACTGCACTTATTTAATTAAAACACATTTACACGTGACGTTTTGATCTTCTAGCCAAGATCCTCATTAGACGTACACTGAGTGATATAAAAACTACTCCAGTATATATACACAATCCATCTCCTTATCTGCTATCTAAGTGGCCCGTTCAAACAGCCAATCAGAAGCGTAGAAATCTATCTGAACTGACCAATGGGAAAACATAACATTCTACCAGAAAGAAACAACAAGAACAAACAACCCCATTTCACTCCTTGAATACATCAATTCACATACATTTTTTTGTATTTATCAACAATATTCCTCCATTCTTTATTAATGTTGATACCTTTGGTCCAATTCACTAAGTTTACATCCCCTTCCTTTTCTATCCACCTGGCCTCTTTCCACTTTCTCGGCCACAACCTTCTTTCCCGTTCCAGCACAATAATTTCTTTCCAGTACACATCATGTCATTTTTCTTTTACGTGTTTGCAGATTGCGTTAGTTTCTCTGCCATATTTCACATCACTTTTATGTTGTTTAATTCTTTCTTTCAATAATTTCCCCGTCTTCCCAATATATTTCATATCACAATCCTTACAATTTATATAATAAATGACACCTTTCTGCTATCTTTTTCCCTTATTCCTCCCTTTGCTTTTGGCCATGTCCAACAACGTTCTGCTACCTTTTCTATACACCTTGACCCCTTGCTTTCTTAACATAAGTCTTCTATTAGTGGGTCCTTTTTTTATTACGTAGGTCTATAAGTGCTCGAGTAAATTTGTGTCATAATCCTCTTCAAAGCTAAGTGTTATGGGGCGTTTACACTTAGTCGATTTGCGTTCGATTCAGTTGAATTGACGTCACTTTCAACTTAATCGACCGTGTAAACAGGAATTCAACTTAATCGCTTGTTGATCGAAGGCGACTAATCGACTGGCAACTGAATTGAAAGACGTTCTATTTTCTATGGTTGAAATAATTGAACACATCCATCGATCTGATTCGGCCTAGTTGCTTCGATTTAGTGGCAAATGCAGCGAGTCGATTTAGTCGTGCGACTAAATCGACCAAGTGTAAACGCCCCATTACGGAGGCAGGCGCGTAGCACATGATAGGGCACCGAATGTGCTGGGTTAGATACTGTCGAAAGAAAAAATCATGCACAATTTAATCTTCGAAGCCAATATATAGTTTATAAATATTCTATTTAAAGTTGTGTGTAGGTTGTAAAGTCACTACTTAGATGACTTTAGGATCACCTACTTTAATTTTTACTTTACTCATGTGTCAATGAATTGATTTCTAAGGAACTAATTCCTCGAAACAATTCTTTAAATATCACCAGAGACGAGTTCCTCCGGATTCGACTTAATTGTATATCATAGTGGTTCGGACTGTGATGTTTTAAACATCACATATTTCAATTGCTGATAAATTTAGGTCCATGCTAACTTCATATCATAACACAGTTCTAAATTTGTCAAAACTTGAAATATGCAGTGTATAAAATAGCAAAAGAAAGACCTATAGCGATAACTATCACATTTCCGACTACATACTGAAAAGGACACACACTAGACAATAAGAACAGAGGCAAATTATCAAGGCACGAAAACCAAAGTAGAAAATAAAGAAAGAAGGAGTACACATAAGACAATGAACAAAAAGTCGAAATTACTTAAACTATACGCACGGGAGCGCCAAGCTCCCTAATCCCCGAACAACAATTTTTAAAAATATTAAATTTGTTTATACATATTTCAGGGCATTGCCGGCATCTGTGCCTTAAGCCCATCACGTATGAGAGATTTGAGGGATTATGTCCCTTATCTAGCATACTATCCGGGAAAGGGCTAAGAAGGAAGTAGCCTGAGACCTGTGCTAGACACCATCCTTTCATTTGCCTTGTGTGAATTAGGAAAAACCTCACTCAGGATGACTTGCTTGATAAAACTGTTACACCTTTTCAACCGAGATCCTCACCAGTAATCGAACTGAGATCTGCTCGCGCTAAAGGCAGTTACTAAAATTAAAGTACAGACAGCTCATAAAGCTATATACTTAAAGAGGGACAGTTAAGTCAGGATCTTACAATTAAGTAAAAATAATAATAATAATAATAAATAATTAGAAAGAGGCGAAATAAATACTTAAAAAATGTAATTTGATTAATCTAGTTTAACATCATGAAGCACTGAATGAACACCGATGAATGTTTTCGTATTTTGTTACACAAGAAACGAGCATATATTAGAATAATTTCCCGCATCTGTAGTTAGATGTATTAGTTGTTTCCATTTCTAACGGATAATTGCTTTAAGTATCGCGGACATTTCCGATTGCAGCGTACATAGTTCATTGACACGATCACCTCGTATTGTACATGATAACGAACTGCGATCAAATCAGGGACCGCACACACCAGAAAAGAACTTTCTACCACTGAGCCAGTGTGGCCTGTACTGGACTTCTGTTATATGTAATCGTCCCTTAGTTAGTTTTGTTCAGATATGTTTATCATTTGCCGAAATAATTTCCTACAAGGCAGAAAATTATCAGGCAAAATATATTTGATCTCTGTTTTTATAAAATTGTGACAGCCTTTCGTCTGGAAATATGATATTTTGATCATTAAGCATTACCTTTTATCATATATAATTTTATTTTTATGTTATAAAATATGCGTAGTTAATTATGATTTTTTTATGTATGAATAGATTTTTTTAAAGTGTCATTTCAAGATGCCACCGCAACCTCTGTTGAACATAAATCCTGATAAACTCTTTGAGGAAAAGACTGTGGGTGAAATCCAGAAAACACAGAAAAAACTTCAGTATGAAATTGAAAGGAAGAGAGAGGAACTGAGAACAATGGTGGGGTAAGTTATATCAAAAGTAATTTATTATATTAAGATTCACACGGAGCTTTTATATTTGTAAACTTGGCCAATAAAGTTGAGAAATCTTTTGTAGTAGTTGCCTCTTCGTGGCCAAATGACTACTGCGGTTGTTTTCTCTTCGCATACTCTCAGGTTCAGTCCTTTTTGAAGGAACTTGTGCCGGATACAAACCTCAGTAAATGTTACTATTTCATTTAAACAAAACATAGTTCTTATCTCATTTAGCCTTGATACTGAAATAGAACGTTAATCTCCAGTCAACGTAAGGACCTTGTATATATGTGTGCGTTCATGTGATACTTCGAGAGTAGAAAGGATAGGATATTACATAGCAAATAAATGAAACAATGAGATTGTCTCACACTGTATCTTCTATAGATACAGATTTTATTGAAGCGTGCAAGAATGAAAAATAATTAACTGGATGATGAATCGAACTCAGAACTGTGGCTCACTGCGATAACTTTACGTTACCTCCACCCCTGCAGTCTGAATAAGTACCACCAATCTCAAGAATGTATTTTGACTGTTCAGGGGGCTGACTATACAACATAGGTTTAATGCATTAACACAGTAAAGCGGAGATCAGGTTTGATTCCCAGTCCAGTTGATCATTTCAGAAAGCATTGGAACTAATTTCATATTTCTGTATGTAGATTAAGCTTAAATATATTTCATATCTGTGAATTATAGAGTATAATTTTAATAGTCAAAAGTAATATTTTATTCATATGTTTTGCATTGCATAATTCGAAGGATGAATTATTTATTGTCTCTGATGTAAATACACTAATTGTGTCGTGACCGTACGGTTCTGTTTTATGTGCGGTATAGTTTATATTGTGACTTTGAAAGATTTTTTTTTCTTTCTTTTTTTAGAACTTTTTAAAATTACATGTTTATAAATTTGCAAAACAGTAACATACATACATATATATTCATTATAGATAACTTAGAGCCATGTTTAACTGTAATGTACAACAAACAAGTTAAAGCTATTGGTATTAGGACTCAATTTAAGGTCATATGAAACACTTAGATATATCTTAGCACTAAGTGGTTACAAAGAGCTTGACTTTTCGGTCTGAAAAATGTAAGTATTAACTCTCCTACGTGAAATACAATATTCCATACCTAAATTCACAGTTTTCATTTGAAAACTCCAAGCATTATTAAGAACAAAATGACAACGAAAAGAACGGACATATGGGATGAAGACTTTTCTGTTCCTATATTACTTCTTCTTTTGTCGCGTTTTTATTTTATTTTCATCATTAATAAAGCTAGGCGATTCCCGTCGAAAATTTGAAGTTTGAAAGTTTAAATGCGGAATATTCTGCAGGAAGTTAGAAGATTGTGATTGTGCTACTGTTCTCTTGTCGGTTTAAATATGTTAGAAAAATATAACTGAAATTCATACTTAAATCATAAATAACAACAAATGTAAAGTAGTAGTGATTTGAACAACTACATAAATACTAATATTTAGGAGACTTTGTGGTGGACAAACACCGTGTGCGTGGGTTTTCTCGGGGTTCTCCCGTTTCCTCCCACTTTCTTCATTCCACAGTTTCATTCATTACTCATTATCACCGTCTCCTTTAGTCTAACCGGCATAACCGTGGGACGTGAAACTCAAAGGTTTGTTAATATTTAGGAGCAATAGAAAGTACTCACCAGGTTCCTGGGTTTTCTGAGGCTGACATGGATCCGGGAAGTTCTGGTTTAAAACACTAAGAAGGTCACTTTTGAACTGAACGTTCATTTTCTGCTATGCTTTCTTTATATATGTGTTCATGCTTTAGCATTTGAGGTAGAAAGTATGTATTCATGCCTAATAAAAGATTTCCTAGAGAATCCTAGATTGCTTCGATGCATCTGTGTTTAATTAAGTGAAACGAAGAAGCATCAAGCTTAGTAACTTTGTTAACCTTCCATAAATAATTTCATTTTGATTAGTCTTTGAAGAGGAGTTCCGAGGAAAGGTCAACTGGTGCATGAAATGATATACTCGCTGGCCCATAACATGTATGTTTGTGAGGAAGCTGAACATATATTCTGCGCACTGTATAGCATTTTCCTGTTATAATGTAATGTGCTTGTGTATGCATTTATATGTGACTCTGACATATTTTATTTTTCTGTCGTGAAAGCTCAACGAGAAACGAAATTTTAAAACAGATGCTTGTAGCAGGGAATTAGTGAAAGTATATGAAAGATGTTTGGGAGATTTGATGTGACCTGCATTTTTGTTTCTAACCTGAATACTGTATCTGTAGGAAAGGCACGTTGAAGTAAGAGTGATTTGATGCTCTTGCTATCGTTTTCAGTAATTTCAAATATTTCTACAGAATATTTCGCATCAGCAAGAAGTATATATTGGCGCTAAAATTGTCATGTTACGGTTGTATTCTCATTGGAAATATATCACTCAGTATTTCATATTGTTTTGGTTTGTAACATTACTAAAACCGCTAGTACATTGATGATAACTTAGATTTGCACCTATTTAAGTGGATAGTGCAAACGGTAAATTTTAGCACAACTGTTTAGATTTGTTTTAATTATACAAGACAATTTACAGACTAGTATTTTTATTAGAGCAACATTCTTTCTAATGTATTTTTTCAGGTAAAGTAGTAAATGTTAGAAATAAGATTATATTCAGGTTATCAGAAAATAATGTGAAACAACTTTTGCTAGAATTAACACCTAAGAAACTGTATTGCATGGAAACATTGATCTAGGAATTATAATAATGGACGTGAAATCGAGAAGTATCGTGTGTGAATTTTCACAAACATTGATATCTCAAAGTTTCGTTTGTCGAACGAAACTTCAAGATACATTAAGAAATACTGTGAAACGTAGGGGAGAATAAATAAATTAAGATCTGCTTACGATTTCATTGTGAGGAACTAAAATTTAGTGTTGATATCACAAATGTAGACTACCAAAATACAAATGAACTTCGCTTTCCTGTGTTAGAATTATATTCAGCAATATGCCTTATGCGTGGGACAGTCTACTATTCCGGGAAGAATTTGCTGCTGTATTAGGAATTAATGTTCATATCCGTCTTTGAGAATACATGAAATGAGCTCTATATTCTGTAGCGAATATTGGACTCGATCTACTTGAACATCGTAACATTAAAATAAAACAACACCAGTAAGTATTTCTTCTTTCTTTGAATGGAAACCTTATATACTCCAAGAATGGACTGTAAACAGGGATGGGCCATTCGTATAGTGGAACCCCGTGTTGCTAGATTTTGTCAAACGTCTAACTGATAATCAGATTACAGAATTTTTGCTCTATTATGTAATTTAAAATGAAAAATTTCTGTGTTATATATAAAAATATGTAACACATGTACTTTGAAAACTACTTTATTTTCATCCCGTTCTCTCTGATATACGAGGGTACGCTGAAAAGTTTTACCTACTGATTAATATCTCGGGTTATAGTGAACATAATTTAATTAAATAAAAATACAATGTGTAACTTGACTTTTAGGCTTCAGTTCTGGAACATGACATTTCCAAATTGTCACCATCCATTTTCACGCACTTCCTCCACCGGCGCACCAGTTGTTCCATGGTGTCACTAAAAATCTTTGGCTTTGGAGCTACATTACAATCGTACAGCACGCTGAACACCTTCATCTAAAGTCGCTGAGTACAAGATCAGGGCTGTATGGGGGCATGGGAGGACAGTACATCCAAGCTTAAATATTGTGCTGGTAGTCAGCTTGCCAGTATGAGGTCTAGCGTGTCATGGAGAAGAAGATGGGCTCAATTGTCAGGCCTGATGCGTGTCAGTCGAGCGTTTAGCTTCTTTAGGATTTGGATGTACCGCTCTGAGTAGTATCCTTGGGAAGAAACTCAGTGTAGACAGCGCCATTCACATAGAAAAACCTGACTTTCCCTGCTGACGCATAGACCTTTATTTTTTAAAATTTTTATTGTTATTTTATTTATTTTATTTTATTTTTATTTTTATTTTTATTTTTTTTTTTTGAGTGGGAGAACCTTTGTGATGGTACTCCATGGACCTCCTCTTCTCGTTGGGTCATAGTGGTGGACCCACGATTCGTCGCCTGTGACGATTTTACACAGAAAAGCATTCTTCTCAGTCTCATATCGTCGGAAAATTTCCTCAGACATCCGTTTCCTCGTGGCCTTTCATCTCATCTGTCAGCATCCTTGGTACTTATCTTGTGGACATTTTGCGGTACTTCAGCAGTTCTCTGATTATGAACCCGACTCGTTCCTTAGAGATATATAGATGCAGGGCAATCTACCTCTGCTTGATTCGTCGATTTTCGCGGATCAAATTGTCAACCAGCTTTTCATTAGTTACGTCGGTGGCAGTTACTGGCGTTCCAGAACGAGGCTTGTGAGTAAGCGTGGAATGGCTTGAATCGGTTCCTCTGACTGCATTGGCTCATCTTCGAACGGTACTCTCGTCCACGCAGGGCTCACCGTATACAACTTGCATTCGACGAAAAATTTGGACGAGCAACTCTTTCCGCCGTCAACAATTCGATTACGGCCCTCTGCTTTAACCGCCGTACGTCCATACCAGTTGCCAACTATTGATCAAGTGGACAGATGACATAAAATCCCACTATGTAGCATGGTAGGTAAGAAATGAAGGAAGCAAATAAAAATAAGAGGGATATTAACCGACAGGCAAAACTTTTCAGCCTGCCCTCGTACAAGGACTACAGAGTTGGCTGGAGCCTTAGTTTAGCTGAACTTTTCCTTCTTCCTTTGTTCTAAAAGGAAAATTGTAAGTTTTTTGTGTGAAATTTATAGTGATGTTTCTTTTAGTTTAAATTGCACGTGTCGATGTGAAATATATATATATATATATATATATATATATATATATATATATATATATATATATATATATACACTAAATTTAAAATTGGTCCGTGGTTGATCAATATCTATCATCAACTAAGTGTATAAAATTCTCAGGTCTTCAGTATCTTTACCATGGGCAGTAATAACTGAAAATTTCTAGAGTGACGTAAAGTACAGGATTCTCAAGTTTCGCTGTTTCGTGAAAGTAGAGGTGGTTCACTTTCGTTCTTTAGCAGTCGTATACGCTTATTACGGTAATGCACTTAGTGAGCCGCTATTCTTTTGAGCTATGAAACAACGTGCTCTCAATTAGATGCTTGTACTCATTGGAAACTAGGGAATAAACAGTTCTTTTCACGAATGGAAAAGTAATAGTACTCACCAATTTGCTTGTGGAGTTATTTTCTTCGCGACAGTAGTTCAATAATATATGGAGCATTGTATACCTCGACTTTTTTGTTTTCTGTTTGTCTCTCTTTCTTTCTTCTTAAATCACTTTTGTAATATTTTCAGCTCGATGTATGATTAATGCAATGTATATTTTTCAATCCGTCTAGATATCGTTTGTTGTAATATACCATTACAGTTGAAAGTAATGTCATTTTTCTTTTTACGCACCCTGTACCTAGAAATTTTTTTTTAATTCAATTTCGGTTTAGTTACACAATTTATTTACTCTCTCTACTTCGAATTAAATATAATGAACCCAAAGGTTTCGTTAGTAACCATATTCCCACTGTATAATATATTTATTTATATTTTGATTAAGTGTAAAACCCATTTTCGGATATATAACTTGAATAGTTACAAGGTTTACCATTCTGACGTCATACCGAAACATAGTTCCGTTATTGGATATAAATTTCCTTAATTTCAGACCAATGTAGATTTTGGCCAGGTACCTAATTTTTCCCTCACCCCCTCTCACTAGTCCATAGTCGCTTTCAGATCCGGTTATATCTGGATTTGCCAAATTTCTATTTGCTTTGTAATTTCCGCGGCTAAAGTTTTCGTTCTGATTGGAGGAATTCTCCTACCTCTGGCTTTTTCGGCGCAATATTATCAGAATAATGGAAGACACACTACGAGGAGCAGCCCGTGATTTCTTCTTCTACATATCTGCGGTAAAAGGATGGAAATTCTAACTATCTCAAGGTAATATCCAGTTAATTTCATTGATAAACGCCGTATAATGATTTAGGAGCTGACAAACTTACATTTTTCGTGAAGTGAACTGTAAAAAATAAAGGAGAAATGTGAACCAGCTTTACAGACGCCATATTGCTCGTTATCCAAGCCAAAGAATAGACAATATAGGAAAGTGATTTTTGATCTGTTAAAACTCAGTTAGGGATTAGGGACAATACGACCTGGTTTCGTACATATATTATAGTGTGTATAGTAAATGTGTTTTTTTTTTATTAGTCAGTAAGTGCATGTACACAGTAGGTTTCATAGTTGCAATGTTAACTTTCGGAATGGCAGCTTAAGTTAGCTTAAAAGGGCTCCTATCCCCTTTTCCAAATTGAACCAGCTCTAGCGGGGGAATGGGTTAGTTATTGTTCGTTTTAGGGCCTTTTCCCCTTTCAGGGGAAGGGTCCCTACATAAACCTCCTTAAGGTGCCCCCCGGGCATCAACTTTTGGTAGTCATTATGTAAACAATTGGTCAGGTCAATTGGACCTAGTGTTTACCTTTCTCATTTTGCCCCCTCTAAATTTAATAGAGCCGACGGTATATATCAGAAGGGAGTATTTATTTTGTCAACATGCATGTAACTAAATGGTGCATGTTTGGTTTAGTTAGTTGTTTTATGTATAGTATTAGCAGTGGTGTATGTAGTTAGTAGTCTTGTGTGAGTGTGTGAATTTTTGGTTAGGTGTATAAATATATGTTAATTTAGTCCCATTTTTCTAACATAAATAAACCAGAGTAAATATTAAATTTCTGATTAATGAGTACAAGTATAGATTTCAGTACACGGTAAATTATGCCTCCACTACAGCGCCACAGCGTCCGGTTTCGGTACTCAATTGTTTGTTGACAATACGACATCGCATAACTTAGTGATCTAGGTTGTTGGATTTTAGTCATTTATTCAAAAATTACTTTCATTGGACATGGATTTCGGGTCAGATGAGTATACCTTCGTATAAAATAGCATGAGATCTTACTGTACTAAAAATTTCAGCTTGCTAGGTCCAGTAGTTAATGAATAATCCGCTGAAATAAAGAACACCTATTTTCTTAATAGAAGTAAAGCCCATATGCTGTTACTGTTTGTTTGAAAATGTAATATTAAATTCTCTTTTCCCGTGGCTGTAGAAAATTCCATTGTTGCTTCAGTTTTATCAACAAATCAGAAATAGATTAATCGTTGACAATTTAACTTTCCGTAAATACATGTATGATTTTTTTTTTTTAAACCTGCAAGGTAAATACAATTTGGGTGCTTCGAAATAAAGAGTACGTGGTTCGATGAATGTGATCGTGTGGTGGTTTGAGCGTGATAGATTGTGATAGTTATATATATATATATATTTATTACTGCGTAATGTAAATATGTGTATGGCCTGCGTGTAAAATGTACGAAATAGGGTGTTTATAAAATATTACTTCGTGCGAAAATTAGTAGATAATGAATGAATGTAATGATATGTTAATAATATGATATATAATATGAATGAAATGATGACCCCTATATTTAAATGGATAGGCCTAGTGAATTTTATATAGTGAAAATATGAATATGTTTACGAAGAAAGAAAGAAAAAAAAAAAATCTCTCGCGTTTTGACTTCCACACCAGTGCATTCATCCAACCGAGTTTGCTACTTGGATAGTAAATTATAGTTGGGAATTGTGTGTTACTTTGCATTTATGTACCTCCTAACAACAGCCCCAGATCTTAAGCCTTTCAATAGATAGAGTAGCATCATGTGGGAATTACTTCTAAAGGTTGACAGAAATGATAATTAAGAAAACCAACTGCTATATCCTGTGATCATCGAAAAGTACAGGTTTCGGTCATTTGTACCTTTAGCATTCATTGCCTCTCCGAGATTTTTTTTTTTGTTGCTTACCTTATTTATTTATTGTGCAGTGTTCATATAACTCAGTTCGGACTATCCGATTAAATTAACTGCTACTAAATTAATATTCATGGATAGCGTACCCGGATGTCGACCCCTAGTCCCTTTAAGTATTTTCATTTCTTTTCTTAGTTTAATTAGATGAGGGAAATTAACGACGTCCCAGACGGTGGCATGTCTGCGCTGGGTAGCCATCGGTGATGTTTTGGTTATTGAAATCACCGATCCAAAATTCAGTTTATTTATTTAATTTTTTTTTAATTTTGGCGAATTACTAATTAGGGATACCTTAGCTATTACTCTAATTTCATCCCTATTCTGGAATCTTCTAGTTTCCAAGAGGTCGGATGATTTTTTTTTTTTTTTTTCTTGAAATTCTAAATTAGCGCCTTCTCTAACCTTCCGGACGATTTCCGGGAACCTGCTGGTTTGGGCCGGATACGGGGATCGGATTTCAATCTTACAACCAAATACTTGTGGGATTGGGATCTGATGGACACAGAACTTGCATCCTTGGCAGCAGGGCGTTCCTTGAGTCTACGTATTTGAGTAGACCACCCTTTTGGCATGTTAAGAATATTTTGGCTATGGATTTTGTTGAGAGCGAAATTCGATTTCTGTCTTTGTAGCGTTAGTTATTTCCCACTTAAGTCTTTGGCGCCACTATTTCTTCGTCTTCCTTCTTCTCTATCTCTCTCTGTCTTCATTACTTCGAGATTTTTTTTTTAAAATTTCAACCTCCCCCCCCCCGGTTTCTGAAACTCATAAAACATACAATATTCATTTCACTTATTTCGATCGTATGTACTAACTGAGACATCGAGGGATGCAATTCGTGGAGGTATTGCAGCACATCTCGGGACCATTTTCGCGATATTCAATCCACCACTGGAGAAATTGATGGGAAGGTACACTATGCTTTCGGATTCCTAGAAACATTCGTTATTCATGGATCATACAAATTATATCCATTGACAACTGATTACTGGTTTTTATTTCTATTGATTGGTCATATAGTGTGTATGTATTAATAGTTTGGGCCCACTAGTTTCGAATAATATTGATTTTTTTCCTGTATATACATCTATATATGTACTTACATAGTGTTAAAAGTTACGTGCCTGCTCTATTTGTTGCATTTTCCACCTATTATGTCAACTCATTAAATAACACCAGCTATTTTTTTTTGTATATCTACGCGGATCTTTAGTAAACTGAAAATGATTATTGATTATCGGGTTTATTCATATGAAATACAATGTTGCAACCTTATGAAGGAAAAAGGTGAATGTTGATAGTCAGGGTTTTTGTTTTGTCTTTGAGCCAAATAAATATAAATATTTATAAAATATGAATACTTGTCGAATATGAACGGTGATGTAGAATTTAAACGTCGATGAAATATTAAGATAGATATTAAAGTGAAATTTATTGTATTGATTAATATGAATACATATATATATATATATGCGAGTATGTATGTAATGGGCTCGATATTTACCCTGGTCTTGTTAGGTTGCCATAGATTTTTGACACCCGGTATTAACCAACTATTTGTGATATATAGTATTACTGCGTAAATTGTCATAAATTACTTTTTGTTGAGTTGTTATTAATTTCTGTAACTATTAAAGTGGAATATAATGTTAAATACTGCATGTGAATAAAACAAGTAGCGGGTCGTAAGATAAATAAGAATAACCCTAATCCTTACCCAAATTTACTTTGCGAGTGAAATTAGCAACCTACGAAACAGTGCGCCCCTCCAACGAATCTTTCCATTAGTGAACCATGAAACAAATCCTTCCCCTACGATCGGAAACCAAACTATTCAATATTTAGAATCTTTTGACTATAAGATCTATATTAGGAAAAAAATTAGTGATCTTAAATTCAACGAACTGAAATCTGTTTAATAAGTTAATATGAATACCGGAATATGGAAATATGTTCCCAATATCTGTGACTGGATTTGATAATTTTTTTTCTAATATTAACAAACTTTGAAATTTTAGATCAAGTGTGTCGAGTGACAAAATGAAAAATATAAACATATATGTGATATGAAGCAATTAGTTGTCTATAGTTAAAACAAAACCAATTGAATACTCTCATGGACACAAACCACAGTGCGTAAAGAGAGTTAAAAAAAAAAAAAAAAAGGAGCTATTATCGACGTGAGAACAAAGACTCATAAAACTGTCGATATGTCTCCTATTGAGACAAAGACTCAATAAAATATTACTAAAGTGTTTTTTTTTTAAATGATTAACCAATTATTTTTTTTCTTTTCCTGCAATGATATGTATTCATTGCACTGAGTTTTAAATATATATTGACCCTTGAATTTTTTTCTTGTCTCGTCTTTGGTTTAATTCTTTTCCATGTAATCCAACTTTTAATATATATATAAAAAGGGAAATGTGTTATTTGATCTTGTTGCAAGTAGCGAATTTCTGTGCATGTTTATGAAACATTCTTTTCATGTATTAAATTTTTTTGTTATGTCAAACTAAATCTTCTTCTATTGAAATGTAATAAATGTCTATAGCAATGTAGTTAGGTTAGTTTAATTCAACCAAATACAACCCGAAGTATACATTGTCCTGTATGAATGTGTGTGTGAGTGAAATGTAGGTTTAGTATTAAGTGCACCAATTATCTTGTCATACATGTGTAATTTATTATAATTATTGGTAGTTATCAATTGAACTCATTGAATGTTAATACTAACTTAAGTTGGCTCTATGAAGGAAGTAAAAAGGACTGAAGTAGCCTGAACGAATGATCATCATGAGAGAACTGTGAAAGTCAAAATCTTCGACACATATGTGATACTCTGATTTTTTTTTTTTTTTCTGTGGTCGTTTCTAACATGCCATCAACTGCGTCGTTCATTTTTCAAATATTGAATATTAGTCTAAAACTTCTGGAAATATTAAATAAACGGTAAAACTAAACTTTCTCATCTATCTCCGAGCTAGATTGGGATAATTCGGTAGTTGGGGTCAAATGGATCTAGATCGGGGATGTATGGGTTAACATGTGTCTACCTTTGATCACCCTGATACCAGACATTTACCCAATAGTTATTGGAAATGATCACAATTAGATAATTATTCACTTTCCTTTACCATATTCCTCAAAATATCTAGTAACAGCTTCCCCTTTATCACCTTCTTACTTTACATCTTTCCTCTTCTATCTTCTTTTTCTTTTCTTCATCTTCTTCTCCTTCTTCTAATTTCTTCTTAATAAAACTGAAAGGGGGGTCGTGACTGGGAATTCTATATGTAATAAACACGGTCATGTATTTATTTGATTTTATTTTCTTTAGAAGTCCGATAAAAGGTTTTCTCTTTTCGATTGAACCTAGTATGTTCGAAATTAAGAAATTAAGAAATGGAAATTATATTCCAATATAATTAGGCATAAGCTAATAGCTTCATGAACATCCCCACCAGGGGTGAAGGGTTCCCACTCACGACTTATTCTGTGCATCACATTTGTTGCAGCTTCCTTTTTCCTCAATCAGTTTTAGATTGACGAGCGGTGACAGGATTCGTTGTTATGGCAACAGTGGTTGCTGTGGCAACGGCCCCCCTTTTTCCAGTTTTAGAATGGCGACACGTGACAAGACTGTTGCCATGGTAACGCATGTTTACTGTGGTAACGGATCTGAAAATGCTTATTGAATAATACCAGTTATCATGCCAATCGGTTTGAATTGGTGAACCGCGACAAGAATGGTTGTCATGGCAACGCTTGTTCCCATGGCAACGGATCTCCGTTTAAATGGCGACCGATAGATTTGAAATTTTTTAAGAATGTTAGAGAGTGAGGTTGAAGGCATGTTGAATTGATTACAACATTGAAATTAATACGAGAAATTTTATAGTCAAGTGAAACAAGTAGAGTCGTTGGCTACTTTGTCATTTTTGTTTCCTTTTCTAAGGGGGAAAAAGAGAAGGAGTGTCAAAATTTTTCTAAAATAGAACTAAACGCTAGAAGGGTTTCAAGGAAGGAAAGAGAATGGGAGTCCTTTAATTTATGAATAATACTTGTCTGGATAGCGAATAAGTATTTTATAGTATATGTGTATTTCTGATATATATCTTGTCTTTTGTAAAGTGTAAAGTGTCTCAAAACTATGGCAACAAAAAAGGTTGTTGTGTCACAGGACGAGTGTGATGTCACGTGCACTCAATGCACATTAAACGAAAAAGAGAAAAGATCTCGCGCCCCGCGGAGACTTATAAGATGTACCGGTTGTGGACTAAAATGGATCCACTTTGCTTGTTCCAATTTAGATGATACTGCGGAAAATGCAGAAAAGGTGCAAACCGGCGAAATAGAAAAATATTGTGAGGAGTGTGAAAGGGACCGAGGCCAAATATCTCCAGCGGAGATATCTGACCTCGACGATGAGGAAAAGAGTGGAAATCAAAGTGATTCTCGGGATCAGACGGCAAACCCGAAGGAAGGAATGTCATCTGGAGGGTCTGACACGTCTGCATTAATTCGCCAGATGATGGAGATGATGAACGAAAGATTCACTAACATGGAACAAAATAATACAGAAATGAGGCGTGAGAATGCAGAAATGAGGCGTGAGAATGCAGAAATGAGACGTGAAATAAATGAGAAGTTTGATACCTCGAAACGAGAGACCGACGCTCGATTCGAGGTATTAAACAATAAAATTGACCAGATCTGTTTAGACTTTGCTTCTTCGATGAGCAAATTGAAAGAGCAAACATCTACTGAACTGGAGCAGGTTAGATACCGGGCCCAACAGTCTACCGAGCAGCTCAGAGACGAAACAAATAAAAAATTAAACGAAATAGATGTAAGGTTTGAGAGTACGAACAAAAGATTTGGTGACATCGAACAAAAAGTTGAACAGCAGCAGGCTGAAATAAGTAGATTGAATGTTGTAATATCCGACCTATCAATAGAAACTAAACTAGAGTCGGTTGACCAAAGAATTAGTCGAATTCAAACCGAAGTAGACAGTATTAAGGGGAATATTACTAAATTGCAAATCGCCAAGTCTGATATCTCCTATCCTTTTCCTGATGGCGATTCTCCAGGGAAAATTTTCCCAGAAACAAGTAATGTCCTCCCGGGTAAGAGTCAAGTGTTGCCTGATGCACGGGACACAGCAATGTATTGCCCCCCGCATCAGCCAACCTCGAAATCATGGTTGAGTAATTTTGATGTACCGATGCAGTCGAGTGTTGTGACTACAACAGTCACTAGCGTAAATGCTCACTCTACCTTTGGAATGGTACAATCGTACAGCGTGCTGCCAGGAGGGGAAAGGAGATGTGCCGGACCGTCGGTTACTACCGTGGTGGGTCCTAAGTTTGAACCTTACATGGTCAACACAAATTACAAAACCTCTCTTGGTCATATGGGAGCGTTCAGTTCAGTGACCACTCCGTCGGTGGCAAATCCGGTGACAACCCCAACTGCTCAGGATAACGCGTTGATTCCACTGGATTCTTTTCCTGCCCCGCATAGTATGAGCTCTAAAGTTTCCCTCCGGGATATTGAACGTTTTCCCACTTTCGATGGGAACATTACTAACGGGTTACCTCGAGTTTTCCTGCGGAGACTGCAGCAATATTTAGACATGTACAAACTTACAGATGGGGAACGCCTACAGATAGTTGAAAAATGTTTGATCGCCGCTTCGGGCGCATGGTTTGCTTCGGTTAAATACCAAATCCGGACGTTTAGTGATTTTTTGATTCTTTTCAAAGAAGAATATTGTAATGAGCACATCGAACGGCTCCAAAAGAGAAACTTACAATCACTCCGGTATGATCGCTCCAAGTATGGGTCCCTCTTGGACTATGCTTGGAAAATTATCGAACTATATTATCAGATAGCTGAACATCCCTCTCAGGCTGAACTTGTAGATATTATAGTTAACGCTCTTCCACCCGATGAGTCCCGGGCCATAGCGTCCCACTTGTGCCAAACGGTACGAGAAGTCACCTCACGTTTAGCTGCCTTGTGCGGTAAGGAAGTTGGTGGTCCACCAAAACGATACTTCGCCCGACAGGCAAAAATTCTAAAACCGACGAAGACGAAGGTAACGGCAAGTTGCCAGACAGATTTCCTGAGTTATACCCAAGCTGGATCTCGTTATCCTAGTGGGTATGGCTCAGAAAACAACAATAATGGCCGGCGACTATTTAGGAATCGGCCCATGTTTAACAATCGCCGGAGTTATCGTCCCTATGACCGTACCAACATGGAATCGAACCCGGGTAGGGGCGATAACACCAGGAGGAATTTTAACAGGGCGTACGGAAGAAGGGAGAACGGTAATAGTCAGAATAATAGTAACAATAATGTAAATCGACCCCAGAATTCAGTCCCTTCGCAAGTGCGTGGTAACGGTGAGCCTAGAACAATATTAAATGGGAGTGATAGTCGGGAAACTAGATCCTAATGTCATCAGATATACTAGTCGGCGAGTGAAGCCTTACGAATTGTCTCTGTCGATTTCTCAGTTATAACTTCTGTCCGTTCTATCGCTATATGAACACTACTGAAAAGAAAAAAAAAAGTATCGGAACTCACAATTTTCGAAATTTAAAGATTTTCAATTGTACAGAAGATAAACGTAGTGAATTACTTGCGCAATACCCCAAGTAGATATAATATACTGTCCTAGAGTGACTGGTAACGTTTGAATGGGATGAATGAGTGTGTTAACTTAACAAGCATCATTAGTTAGTATTCCCAATTAGCAAAATTTTGTTATTCTAACAAAATTTTGTTAATGGGCCGGGGAAAACTGTAATATACCATTACAGTTGAAAGTAATGTCATTTTTCTTTTTACGCACCCTGTACCTAGAAATTTTTTTTTAATTCAATTTCGGTTTAGTTACACAATTTATTTACTCTCTCTACTTCGAATTAAATATAATGAACCCAAAGGTTTCGTTAGTAACCATATTCCCACTGTATAATATATTTATTTATATTTTGATTAAGTGTAAAACCCATTTTCGGATATATAACTTGAATAGTTACAAGGTTTACCATTCTGACGTCATACCGAAACATAGTTCCGTTATTGGATATAAATTTCCTTAATTTCAGACCAATGTAGATTTTGGCCAGGTACCTAATTTTTCCCTCACCCCCTCTCACTAGTCCATAGTCGCTTTCAGATCCGGTTATATCTGGATTTGCCAAATTTCTATTTGCTTTGTAATTTCCGCGGCTAAAGTTTTCGTTCTGATTGGAGGAATTCTCCTACCTCTGGCTTTTTCGGCGCAATATTATCAGAATAATGGAAGACACACTACGAGGAGCAGCCCGTGATTTCTTCTTCTACATATCTGCGGTAAAAGGATGGAAATTCTAACTATCTCAAGGTAATATCCAGTTAATTTCATTGATAAACGCCGTATAATGATTTAGGAGCTGACAAACTTACATTTTTCGTGAAGTGAACTGTAAAAAATAAAGGAGAAATGTGAACCAGCTTTACAGACGCCATATTGCTCGTTATCCAAGCCAAAGAATAGACAATATAGGAAAGTGATTTTTGATCTGTTAAAACTCAGTTAGGGATTAGGGACAATACGACCTGGTTTCGTACATATATTATAGTGTGTATAGTAAATGTGTTTTTTTTTTATTAGTCAGTAAGTGCATGTACACAGTAGGTTTCATAGTTGCAATGTTAACTTTCGGAATGGCAGCTTAAGTTAGCTTAAAAGGGCTCCTATCCCCTTTTCCAAATTGAACCAGCTCTAGCGGGGGAATGGGTTAGTTATTGTTCGTTTTAGGGCCTTTTCCCCTTTCAGGGGAAGGGTCCCTACATAAACCTCCTTAAGGTGCCCCCCGGGCATCAACTTTTGGTAGTCATTATGTAAACAATTGGTCAGGTCAATTGGACCTAGTGTTTACCTTTCTCATTTTGCCCCCTCTAAATTTAATAGAGCCGACGGTATATATCAGAAGGGAGTATTTATTTTGTCAACATGCATGTAACTAAATGGTGCATGTTTGGTTTAGTTAGTTGTTTTATGTATAGTATTAGCAGTGGTGTATGTAGTTAGTAGTCTTGTGTGAGTGTGTGAATTTTTGGTTAGGACAGTGTATAAATATATGTTAATTTAGTCCCATTTTTCTAACATAAATAAACCAGAGTAAATATTAAATTTCTGATTAATGAGTACAAGTATAGATTTCAGTACACGGTAAATTATGCCTCCACTACAGCGCCACAGCGTCCGGTTTCGGTACTCAATTGTTTGTTGACAATACGACATCGCATAACTTAGTGATCTAGGTTGTTGGATTTTAGTCATTTATTCAAAAATTACTTTCATTGGACATGGATTTCGGGTCAGATGAGTATACCTTCGTATAAAATAGCATGAGATCTTACTGTACTAAAAATTTCAGCTTGCTAGGTCCAGTAGTTAATGAATAATCCGCTGAAATAAAGAACACCTATTTTCTTAATAGAAGTAAAGCCCATATGCTGTTACTGTTTGTTTGAAAATGTAATATTAAATTCTCTTTTCCCGTGGCTGTAGAAAATTCCATTGTTGCTTCAGTTTTATCAACAAATCAGAAATAGATTAATCGTTGACAATTTAACTTTCCGTAAATACATGTATGATTTTTTTTTTTTAAACCTGCAAGGTAAATACAATTTGGGTGCTTCGAAATAAAGAGTACGTGGTTCGATGAATGTGATCGTGTGGTGGTTTGAGCGTGATAGATTGTGATAGTTATATATATATATATATTTATTACTGCGTAATGTAAATATGTGTATGGCCTGCGTGTAAAATGTACGAAATAGGGTGTTTATAAAATATTACTTCGTGCGAAAATTAGTAGATAATGAATGAATGTAATGATATGTTAATAATATGATATATAATATGAATGAAATGATGACCCCTATATTTAAATGGATAGGCCTAGTGAATTTTATATAGTGAAAATATGAATATGTTTACGAAGAAAGAAAGAAAAAAAAAAATCTCTCGCGTTTTGACTTCCACACCAGTGCATTCATCCAACCGAGTTTGCTACTTGGATAGTAAATTATAGTTGGGAATTGTGTGTTACTTTGCATTTATGTACCTCCTAACAACAGCCCCAGATCTTAAGCCTTTCAATAGATAGAGTAGCATCATGTGGGAATTACTTCTAAAGGTTGACAGAAATGATAATTAAGAAAACCAACTGCTATATCCTGTGATCATCGAAAAGTACAGGTTTCGGTCATTTGTACCTTTAGCATTCATTGCCTCTCCGAGATTTTTTTTTTTGTTGCTTACCTTATTTATTTATTGTGCAGTGTTCATATAACTCAGTTCGGACTATCCGATTAAATTAACTGCTACTAAATTAATATTCATGGATAGCGTACCCGGATGTCGACCCCTAGTCCCTTTAAGTATTTTCATTTCTTTTCTTAGTTTAATTAGATGAGGGAAATTAACGACGTCCCAGACGGTGGCATGTCTGC
This sequence comes from Thermobia domestica, assembly GCF_964235325.1. Taxonomy (NCBI): domain Eukaryota; kingdom Metazoa; phylum Arthropoda; class Insecta; order Zygentoma; family Lepismatidae; genus Thermobia; species Thermobia domestica. The sequence continues at coordinate 100,341,517 of NC_137465.1, read as the reverse complement.
GCTGGGTAGCCATCGGTGATGTTTTGGTTATTGAAATCACCGATCCAAAATTCAGTTTATTTATTTAATTTTTTTTTAATTTTGGCGAATTACTAATTAGGGATACCTTAGCTATTACTCTAATTTCATCCCTATTCTGGAATCTTCTAGTTTCCAAGAGGTCGGATGATTTTTTTTTTTTCTTTCTTGAAATTCTAAATTAGCGCCTTCTCTAACCTTCCGGACGATTTCCGGGAACCTGCTGGTTTGGGCCGGATACGGGGATCGGATTTCAATCTTACAACCAAATACTTGTGGGATTGGGATCTGATGGACACAGAACTTGCATCCTTGGCAGCAGGGCGTTCCTTGAGTCTACGTATTTGAGTAGACCACCCTTTTGGCATGTTAAGAATATTTTGGCTATGGATTTTGTTGAGAGCGAAATTCGATTTCTGTCTTTGTAGCGTTAGTTATTTCCCACTTAAGTCTTTGGCGCCACTATTTCTTCGTCTTCCTTCTTCTCTATCTCTCTCTGTCTTCATTACTTCGAGATTTTTTTTTTAAAATTTCAACCTCCCCCCCCCCCCCCGGTTTCTGAAACTCATAAAACATACAATATTCATTTCACTTATTTCGATCGTATGTACTAACTGAGACATCGAGGGATGCAATTCGTGGAGGTATTGCAGCACATCTCGGGACCATTTTCGCGATATTCAATCCACCACTGGAGAAATTGATGGGAAGGTACACTATGCTTTCGGATTCCTAGAAACATTCGTTATTCATGGATCATACAAATTATATCCATTGACAACTGATTACTGGTTTTTATTTCTATTGATTGGTCATATAGTGTGTATGTATTAATAGTTTGGGCCCACTAGTTTCGAATAATATTGATTTTTTTCCTGTATATACATCTATATATGTACTTACATAGTGTTAAAAGTTACGTGCCTGCTCTATTTGTTGCATTTTCCACCTATTATGTCAACTCATTAAATAACACCAGCTATTTTTTTTTGTATATCTACGCGGATCTTTAGTAAACTGAAAATGATTATTGATTATCGGGTTTATTCATATGAAATACAATGTTGCAACCTTATGAAGGAAAAAGGTGAATGTTGATAGTCAGGGTTTTTGTTTTGTCTTTGAGCCAAATAAATATAAATATTTATAAAATATGAATACTTGTCGAATATGAACGGTGATGTAGAATTTAAACGTCGATGAAATATTAAGATAGATATTAAAGTGAAATTTATTGTATTGATTAATATGAATACATATATATATATATATGCGAGTATGTATGTAATGGGCTCGATATTTACCCTGGTCTTGTTAGGTTGCCATAGATTTTTGACACCCGGTATTAACCAACTATTTGTGATATATAGTATTACTGCGTAAATTGTCATAAATTACTTTTTGTTGAGTTGTTATTAATTTCTGTAACTATTAAAGTGGAATATAATGTTAAATACTGCATGTGAATAAAACAAGTAGCGGGTCGTAAGATAAATAAGAATAACCCTAATCCTTACCCAAATTTACTTTGCGAGTGAAATTAGCAACCTACGAAACAGTGCGCCCCTCCAACGAATCTTTCCATTAGTGAACCATGAAACAAATCCTTCCCCTACGATCGGAAACCAAACTATTCAATATTTAGAATCTTTTGACTATAAGATCTATATTAGGAAAAAAATTAGTGATCTTAAATTCAACGAACTGAAATCTGTTTAATAAGTTAATATGAATACCGGAATATGGAAATATGTTCCCAATATCTGTGACTGGATTTGATAATTTTTTCTCTAATATTAACAAACTTTGAAATTTTAGATCAAGTGTGTCGAGTGACAAAATGAAAAATATAAACATATATGTGATATGAAGCAATTAGTTGTCTATAGTTAAAACAAAACCAATTGAATACTCTCATGGACACAAACCACAGTGCGTAAAGAGAGTTAAAAAAAAAAAAAAAAAAGGAGCTATTATCGACGTGAGAACAAAGACTCATAAAACTGTCGATATGTCTCCTATTGAGACAAAGACTCAATAAAATATTACTAAAGTGTTTTTTTTTTAAATGATTAACCAATTATTTTTTTTCTTTTCCTGCAATGATATGTATTCATTGCACTGAGTTTTAAATATATATTGACCCTTGAATTTTTTTCTTGTCTCGTCTTTGGTTTAATTCTTTTCCATGTAATCCAACTTTTAATATATATATAAAAAGGGAAATGTGTTATTTGATCTTGTTGCAAGTAGCGAATTTCTGTGCATGTTTATGAAACATTCTTTTCATGTATTAAATTTTTTTGTTATGTCAAACTAAATCTTCTTCTATTGAAATGTAATAAATGTCTATAGCAATGTAGTTAGGTTAGTTTAATTCAACCAAATACAACCCGAAGTATACATTGTCCTGTATGAATGTGTGTGTGAGTGAAATGTAGGTTTAGTATTAAGTGCACCAATTATCTTGTCATACATGTGTAATTTATTATAATTATTGGTAGTTATCAATTGAACTCATTGAATGTTAATACTAACTTAAGTTGGCTCTATGAAGGAAGTAAAAAGGACTGAAGTAGCCTGAACGAATGATCATCATGAGAGAACTGTGAAAGTCAAAATCTTCGACACATATGTGATACTCTGATTTTTTTTTTTTTTCTGTGGTCGTTTCTAACATGCCATCAACTGCGTCGTTCATTTTTCAAATATTGAATATTAGTCTAAAACTTCTGGAAATATTAAATAAACGGTAAAACTAAACTTTCTCATCTATCTCCGAGCTAGATTGGGATAATTCGGTAGTTGGGGTCAAATGGATCTAGATCGGGGATGTATGGGTTAACATGTGTCTACCTTTGATCACCCTGATACCAGACATTTACCCAATAGTTATTGGAAATGATCACAATTAGATAATTATTCACTTTCCTTTACCATATTCCTCAAAATATCTAGTAACAGCTTCCCCTTTATCACCTTCTTACTTTACATCTTTCCTCTTCTATCTTCTTTTTCTTTTCTTCATCTTCTTCTCCTTCTTCTAATTTCTTCTTAATAAAACTGAAAGGGGGGTCGTGACTGGGAATTCTATATGTAATAAACACGGTCATGTATTTATTTGATTTTATTTTCTTTAGAAGTCCGATAAAAGGTTTTCTCTTTTCGATTGAACCTAGTATGTTCGAAATTAAGAAATTAAGAAATGGAAATTATATTCCAATATAATTAGGCATAAGCTAATAGCTTCATGAACATCCCCACCAGGGGTGAAGGGTTCCCACTCACGACTTATTCTGTGCATCACATTTGTTGCAGCTTCCTTTTTCCTCAATCAGTTTTAGATTGACGAGCGGTGACAGGATTCGTTGTTATGGCAACAGTGGTTGCTGTGGCAACGGCCCCCCTTTTTCCAGTTTTATTGTCTTGCAATAAGTTTGTCTCTGTGATTATAAATGATGAACAAATATATACGTATATAGATAGGAAATTATTGATAGAAAGAAAAATCGACACTTTCCGTGGTTGATATAGATTTCCGAATGTCAAAGTAACTTTGTCTGAAGTGGGACCTGGAGTTCATTTTAAAAGATCGGGATAGGTATATATTCTGCTTTTCCAACGTTGAATTTTGTGTTATCTTCTGGGCTTACTCACAGCCTCCTAACTTAAATTCTATAGAGCCCACGCATATTTACAGTATGAACGACGTATTCCATCCATTTTAGACATTTTAATCTAACTAGTTGTGTATCCGGTGGCGCCTGTGTTTCGTGAAATTGCGAGTAAAGTAAATTTCTCCTTCCACCCATTTATTTGTTTCTTTTAGCTAAGAGTTTCTTTCTTTCTTTTTCCCTATACGTTGTTTTGGAATATTTTAGCTTGTGGTCATCCGTTGTTTCAATAACGAAATTTCTTGTCTACAGAGTATCACAAGCAAGACATTCTTCTCATAGACTTCGATTTTAAGTTGTTAGTTGCTGCAACGAAGTTGTTAGTTGCTGCAACAAAAACTTTTTGTACCATGTAGTAGAATACATTCCCCGCTATCAGTCTTTGCTTGCACGAAATTCATGGCCACTACATTATCAATATTAATAAACGACAACTGTAAAATGCTCAAATTTTATTGTACGTGCTTTCTCATGAGTTCTAGACAACATTCATGTCAATATTATTATAACTGCCATTATTTGTGATACAGTAGAGTCCCGAGTAACACAGTGACAGTTTAACCAAAGTTATCCTGGAAGAAAAGAAAAAAAATAAAGAAATTGTTGGAGCGAACAGCTCGCGTTTTGGTGTCGAACAGAAGCCGATGAGACGCGGCAAAATTAACAAATATAAGAAAAAATCAAGAAATTGAGATGGTTCGAACGCCCGATACCAGATCACTAGGATAAAGATCTAACTCGCACGGCTATCGAGCCACTCTCGCTGTTGTATTTGAAAAATCCAGTCATCTTTTCTCTAGTTTTTCTTCCTTATGAATCTTCACTCCCCCGCGCACAATAATAATTAGATAATTCCACAACCATGTGTACTGCAGTCCACAATTATCTTCGAAACTTCAGGACTATTTTATGATGTAATTTTGAAAAATACAGTACTGAGTTTTGTACTTTTTAAAATTTTCTTATTTTCTTGTTTAACTTATCAACTTAACTGAAACGATTAAACGTGCTGTACAGCACTTAATATAGGTCTGTGTAATTACTAAACTGTTCCTCACGCCTCTACCACTCTACGTGCAGCACTGCCTTTTGCAGAAAGTGCATTAGCCGAGGTTAGTCAGGTCTACATTAGCTCAGATAATCGGGGCTCTACTGTACTCCTTTGCAAATGTTGCAGCATTTGATTGCTTATAATAATTAACGTACTTTGTCACGTAAACAACCTGGAGGTTCATCGCAACAGAGGAAAAATTTCTCCATTTGATGCTGTTCTCTGCCAAGCCAAACCAGTTTTGATTATTATTAATGTATCTAAAATATTGTTTTATACAGTATTATCCTCACAATTTATTACTCTACTCAAATTATTATCCGCACAATTTATTGCTTTGTTGCCTCGACTAAAATGTATTACAACTCTGTGCATATTACCGTGCTCCCATATTAGACGTCTCATTATATTATCCGCACGATATTCGGTTACCTGTAGCTATTGAGACGTTTTACATTATACAGTATAATGTTACTCATTTGCTCGTCTCATCTCATTTGGATTCTTCTGTAACGACTTATCTGGATGATCTGTAATTATAATCAATTAATTTGTATGGGGATATGATTTACTCGATAAGTGGCGGAGAATTATTGTTCCAAAATTTTAATTTCGTTATTTAAGGAGCTTCTGTTTACAAACATTTTCTTGTATTTTGTCAGTGGTTTTCTACCATAAATTAAGTATGCTTTTCTACCAGATTTGCATAAAATGCTAATAAACAACTTTACCCATAATCTTATTAAAAATCATAATTTATATTATTATACTGTACAGGGTGGCCCAAAAGTAGGTATATAGTCCCGTAGTGACCGGCTCGTGGCATTTTATATAGTTTACTTATTGTTATCCATACAAGCAGTGACTTTCAGTTCCTCTATTATTTGTTCTTAATCTCTCATACCTTAAGCTTGGAACAAACAGAAGCAAATAAACTGTATCTTAATAAACTAAAATGTCATATTTTGAAGAACTGTATAACTAAAATGTCATATTTTGAAGAACTGTATACCTACTTTTGGGCCACCCTGTATAAAAGGGCAAAAGTGTCTGGCTTATCATCGGCCAAGCCATGCTATAGGTAAAACGTAAAATTTGGACAGAATACTCCTTTTGTCACGAAATCGTAAAATTAATAGAACTACTACTCACATTTATGAATATTAAAGACTACTACTCACATGCCAACCTTTGAATCATAAATCTGTAATGTTAAGAAGAATGACTAACCCTTTTAACCTAATTTGAGATTAAGCACGTAAGCATAAATTTTAAATATTACCATACATTGTGTGCAGTAGATTTGACGATGTCTCATTTTAGACTATCAAGTATTTTGTAATAATATGGCAAGGAATGATAGTGTAATCCGATAGTATTCTCATTTTTCTGTTGTCTAAATAGATAATAAATATTGTATGCAAAATGTGTTCGTATTGAAATGATAAAGTGCTGTATTTTTGCGATTAGGCTATTCATGTCAGAATTAATAATAATAATAATAATAATAATAATAATAATAATAATAATAATAATTCATTATTATTATTATTATTATTATTATTATTATTATTATTATTACTATTACGTATTCTATCTGTCAGCAGGTTCTCGGACTAATGAAGCTTTTTCAGATCTGAAAATGTGTGTTTTCTCCCAGTACTTTCTTTCGTTTTTCAAGTCGCTGATCAATTTTGTTATCCTTTTTTCTACTTCTCTTTCTCCATCCATCTTTCTCTCTATGGTGTTATGAAGGAGACAATTTCTTCGCAAGATGTATCTAGTCAATTTAGCCTTCCTATGAAGAATGCTGGTTAAAAGCGTCCTCTTCATCCATGCCGTTTTAAAACATTTCGTCGATATACTTTGGAAACAACCTCTGTAGTATTTACGGATGGACGCTATAGAATACATTACACAGTATAGGAACATCTGTACTAAACTTATTTTAAACTGCTACTCTTGAAACAGTAAGAATATGCTATAAAATTAGAAAGTGGTGTAGAAGAGGGATTTTCAGAAAATCATCAAGAAAGAAGGATTTTCAGTTTTATATTATTTTCTTTTTCTATTTCTATATAATTTTTCTATTTTTCATTATTATTTTTCTTTCTATGTATTAGAGAACGGTACCGGGATTTAATTAAAGCTGCTGATACAATAAGTGATATGAAAGTTAATGCTGAGAATGTGATTACGCACATTGAAAAGATGGGAACGATGTGTAAAGATCTTCAACAAAAACATTTGCTTGGATTCAAGTTAGATTCGGGGCACCAAAAAATACAAAGGTAAGTATATTATTAGATGACAGATGTATGTGTAAAGTGTTGGAATAGTGATGTATTTCATAATAATTTTATTTCATATAATAATAATAATAATAATAATAATAATAATAATAATAATAATAATAATAATAATAATAATAATAATAATAATAGGTATTCTGTCATTATTGCAGGTCAGTTGTTGCAATTGAGAAGCTTCCATGCTCCACGGTCTTCAGTTACCTTTTCAACTTATCGTATATTGTTTCTGTTTTGATAACGTTCATCAGTTGTAGCCTCTTCGCCCTCTCCCTCTATTTCCTGCCACTTGATCTTCTAGCACATCACTCATGATGCAGTTCCTTCTTAGCCAATGTTCCAACCAATTTCTGTTCCTCTTCTCAATAATATCTAAAATTGTTCTTTTCTCCCTCACCATTATTTCTAACACTTCATTTGTTTTCCTCTCGATCCAGGCAGTTCCCTTCGTTCATCTTTTCACCCACATTTCGAAAGCTTCCAGTCTTTTTTCATCATTTTTGCGTAATGTCCATGATTCTACCCAATACATTACAATACTCCATACAAAGCATTGAATGATTCTTTTTCTTGACTCTTTATGCAAGGTCCCACAAAATAGGCTTTTCTTCATCCTAAAGACTTCTTTCACCGTTCTTATCTTTGCTTCTATTTCACGTTCGCACTTCATATCATCGCTAATAACACTACCCAGTTATCGAAAACTAGTCGCCTGTTCGAGCTTCTCCCCTCCTGCTTTTATATTTGACACAGACAACTTTATTCCAATCACCATGGCTTTCCTCTCTCTAACATGTATTTACATCCCATATTCTTCACAGCCCTTACTCAATTTTTCTACCATTCTGTTTATTTTCTTTTCAGATTCCGAAAGAAGTGTTATATCATCTGCAAATCGTATATACCTAATCATTTTACTTCCTATCGTAATGTCCTTTTCATTATGTAAGCTCTTTTTCACTATATCTTCTAGATAGATATAATGATGGCGAGAGACAGCATCCCTGTAGAACTCCCCTTCTAATTGTATTCTCTTCTATTATTTCCTCCACCATTCTAACACTTACTTCTTAGTTTATATACTGTACAAGTTTCTTATGAGTCTTCGATCTTTCCATTCTAACCCAACCTTCTTTAAATCTCCCAGCAACAATTCCCATAGATCAGTAAATGCAACACACACCTCTTCCCCTTTTTCTATAAACCTTTCACCGATCACCCTTGATAACTCAATTGCATCTCTTGTGCCTTACCTCACCTGAACCCGAACTGTTCCTCCTCATCCTTTTCATTTGTTCTTCCATACAACCTTCTGTTCTGTATTCGAAGCAAAATTTTTGCTGCATGCGATATTATAGTTTTCACATCTCTCTTAGTTCAATTTCTAGCCATCGGTATTATGATCGTCTTCAAGAAGTATTTTTGGCCACTTTCCTATTTCATATATTTATTTGTAGAGTCGGAACAATTCTTTCTTACCCTTGTCTCTCATATTCTTAATGAATTCGATTGGTATATTATTTATCTCTGTTGTCTTTCCATTCCTAATCTCGGATATAGCTTTTTCAAACTCATCCCGAAGGATACTGAATCCTTTATCATCTCGCGTCAACCTCTAGTCCACACGGTCTATCCCTGCTCTCATATAAATCCTCAGTATATTCTTTCCATCTTCCTGGACTTCACTTCTCTCGCTGATTACCTTCCCATTCTTATTTTGTACTGCCAGTAATATCCCCATGTCTTCTCCAAAGTTCCATAGATTTTACCTCCTTGTACATTTTCTCATATTTTCCAACTCTTTCTAATTCTTCTATGCCCTCGCATTGTTTTTGTAAAACCCTTCCCTTGTTCTGTCCGTTTTCACGTCTTCCTTCCGCTCATTTTTTGCAACCTCTGTTCCGTAACCCATGGTTTCCTAATACTTCTTTTTTTCGCTGTAACCTACTACAACTTATGCAACCTGCTGTCTTGCACCGTCTGTTACTACCTGCACATATCCTTTTTTGTTGGAGTATTTTTCTTAGATTTTTTCAGCGAAAAAATTTCTTACTTCCTTGCTTTTCAACTTTTCAGTACTCAACATCTGGTTGCCTACTTTCCTTCTGCCAACATTTTTCAGTTGAATATCCAGAATTACGCATGAACCACTCTTCTCCCTGCCTATATTTTTTTCTATTGACTCATAATTTTCCTCTGCTTCTTCAATTGTATGCGAAGTCGTCGATGCGTATGTCTGTATCATCATTAGATTCTTCGTTTTTCCTTTAAGTCTTAACATCATAACTCTGTCTTCAACAAATCTTAATTTCATTACCTGAATAAAACATTCTGTATCCTTCACTGTTAAACACTTCATAAACTTCCTATCTAACTTTAGAAACTCTTACCAAATCAAGATTTTTTTTTTATATATCTTCTTGAAGATTTTAACTTGCCTCGCTGTAACATAGTACGTATGTTCCATATCTCTATCCTAAACCTTTTGCTCTTGCTTGTCATTTTTTCTCTGTGTATCCTCCCCACGTTGTTACTTTCTCGTCCAATAGTCCTTCCCAAGACATCCCCCTTCCGGAGATCCGAATGGTGAGATATTTTATCTTCGGAATTATATTTTGACCTGCGAAAGACCGTTGTATATATGTTCTCTTTCTGCTGTCTGCAAACTAGGAAAAAATAGAGTAGTGGTTTCCCGCTGTTTCTACTCTGCAATATTCCAGCCGTTAAAGTAACTCTGACCACGCCTGTAACTAATGTCCAAGTTGCCGTACCAATCACTATGATTTCCGCCAACTTGGCTACTAGAGAACTGCTGTCTTCTTCCAGAACACTGTTCGTCTGGCTACTCCATTTAGAACAATTCGGTAGCGGTGGCCCTTCTGGTAGTGAACTACCGCCGACATAGCTCTAAATTTTACTGTAGCAAGCAATCCTTCCTACCCGATACATAAGTGTCTTCGTGAAGGTGATGCTTATCGGGGAGGATACCAATAAGTTTTATAAATAGCTTCATATAGAAAATAAAAATCTTGATCGTCTTGTGTAAAATTTAAGCAAAGTTGTTAAAAATTCTATTCAGAATGTTTCTGGATGCAATTAGCTAAGGATAGAAGTCAGTGGAGAGCTTTTGTGAACGCGGCACTGAACCTCCGGGTTCCATAGGCCATAGAGTTAGTTAGTTAGTTAGTTTTTATTCAGAATGTTTCGTTAATCGGGGTACGAAGTAATTCAAATATGCAAAGTGAATTAGTTTATATATTGTCTCTTGCGCTTCTGCAAGAAGTAAAGTTAAAACTCCATTTCTTTTAAGTTGGTGGTAAGTGATAGTTGAGCAAAAAATGAATAAAATGGGTAACAAACTTTGTTAATCTAAACTTATAAAGTATGATTTGTTTATTTTATATGGACAGTGCTTTAATGAGTTCGTTATACATCACATTTGAGAAGAAGTATTTGAGCTATTTTTCAGTTGGAATGGCAGTTCATAACAATTTGTAGAGAGTCCTTTCTACGTTAAGGCCGCAGATTGATGTATGATTAAAATCATACACGAAAGGTTTCAGTTTAGAAAAATAAATAAAACTTGTATTTTGCAAACGTTAGGATATCAATGCACTTGCAAGATCTATGTTTCTGTTATTTATGGTTGAATCATAACCAATCATGTTCCGCTCTTTTTATTTGCTAATGGTCCTAGGACGGCCTCATTATATGTGTCATCATGTTACGGAGATATTTTTGTTTTTATTATCTTTTAGTAGAAATGTCACCAGCAATATGTACCATTCAGTTGCTGTCCAGATCAAACTTCTGATGGTAATACCGGAACAGATATGGACTGCTGTGGATAGAGAGGATTATTTACAGGCCGCACAGCTATTCCTGTTTGCACGACATATATATACTGGTAAGAAATTAATTTCTATTCTATGTTGATCCTCAGAAATGCTAACAAGTTTAGAATAATGTCTTTGTTATTGGTAATAACCAGCATACACAACCCATGCATATTTTTTGTCGGAATGAGTGACCAATTTGAATAGTGTTTTCGATATATTTTTCTTTGGAATAAAGGCTTTTCCCCTAAACTTCACATCAGCAAAATAAATGACGTCACCAGATGTTGTTATCTTTCTTTCTTGAAAAGAACGAATCACAGAAGCACATATCGAGGTCAGTTGGATATTATGTTTTCGGTTTACGGGAAAATTTGTTTTCCAATTCACATCATCTTGTAAGAAACATCATCTTGACCAGGTTACTGCCACCCACTTTTCGTATACGCAAATACTTGCACTGAAAGTGTTATTTTAACTGTCCATTCTATTCCATTTCAGTTATTAGAAAAAAAAATGCATTATTATATGATAATTCACTTATTATATGATATTTTAAAACAGCGTTACAGATATCCCAGGCACATTAGCGATGCGCAGGCTTAAAATTTTAATAGAATTGTCGTACAGATGGCACTAGGATAAAATAAGTATGAAGTAATAAATAATGGTATATCAACTATTCGGGAAGTAGTCTGGGGGTGAAAGTATTCCGAATTGATCGATATTTCTTTCGTGTGACAAATCAGATATTGAGTGCAGGAAATTCCAGTGTAGTAAATAACGAAAAAGCAAATAGTGGCAATCAGTAAATTGTTCTGTCCTAAGTTTCTCTTTCTCTCTTTCCGCCTGCAACTTTCTTCCTTGCGTCATTTCTTTATTTCTAAATCTGTTTGGCATAATTGCTTTGTATTGAAATTCCGTAGACTCCAACTTTTCACAATGCTTTTCAGAAGGGAAGTGGAAACTCAAATAACAGTGTTCTAAAATCAGATTAACTTAAGAATAACTGTGAATGCAATAGTCTGTTCATTTTCTATCACGTTTATCCAACCTGTGTGACAGTTATGTACTGTGTGTTTTTAGATGTAAAGCATCACGGTCAATAGCCAATGATGCGCGATATTCCGCGCGGTGTTGCCGGATTGCGGACTCCCCTTTCCCTTCTCCTCTTCCTCCAGTTGAGATCATGACACATACATTGGCAACATTATTCACAATGTAAATATACTATTCCAGCAAACTCAAGAATTTTGACTGTGCATCCTAGAAGTATGTATAGCAACTAAATTACTCACGTGTTAACTTTTGCAGTAGAAATGCTAAACACTGGTCTTCAACACTACTTTTACTATCGTCTATATCAGTTAATATTTCGCCATTATCTGAATCTGAGTCTTGTAAATTTATTATTATGGGTTCCAGAAATTGTAAACACAAAAAATTTGACTTCGTAGCACTTCTTTTTTATTTAAAAAGAAAGAAAGAAAAAAGAAAGTTCCGCATTTGTACTCGGTTTGCTTGAAGACATTGTCGACTATAATTTTGGAGAACAAACGTACTATCACGAAAGATAGCAACCCAGACACTTATGAATTCTGTTTATGCTAGAAGAGAAGTTACGTTCCTGCACAACTAGCCCCTTGTTTCCTTATCAGTTTTCATAACAACACTCTTGGGCTTGGTGTAGGTGTCACAAAAGCAATCCGTCTGATTCCTAAGCAACTCGATATGCTCGAGTTTGTTTTGGGTTACATAATTTATGACATCATTCAGACGCCTGACGCTTTTGAATTCCTTCTAGATGAGGAAAGAGGAAATAAAAGTCGTACATAATAAGGTAGTGAAACATGAAAGAAGAAAGAAGCAGAAGACATACTGCGTTTCTTCTGTCGAATAAGGAAGAATCTATCTTGAAGTAAATTTCAGAACAATATTACGAACTTCCATACTTTCTTCTTACGATGTTAGGCATATATATATATATATATATATATATATATATATATGAATCAGATTGCAAAGGGTGTAGCCACGGGGGAAAATGGGGGCTCTGTCTTTCCAAACTTTCTCCAGCTCCAAAATGAGGTTTGTCTGGTATGTGTTTAATAAACTTATTTAATAGTTAATTCAAATGAGGGGCGTTTATAATAAAATATGAAAAATTTTAAAAATCAACCATCATCAATACGGCTTCTGTACCTAATTAAAACAACTAAAATTAATCATATGCTTTATATTCTCATTTCCCTAACTAAGCGCACTGTGAACTCACTACTACATTATTGCATAATAATATCTGAGTTGATATTTTTTCGAGTTTTTTTTCCCTTTACTACTTTAACCCACATAAACGCAAAGTCAGATAAACAGACTGCTATAAACAGCATTTGTTTTCTTTTGGATACCTTATTGATTCATCTCTTACAATTCGGTTTTCAACTTCAGTACTGTCAAGATTCGTCTTTTGATAAGGTAGCATCGTGAAAATATAATATGTGTATAGTATGTATGGTTAGTTAAAATGCTTTCATATTCTGAAAGAGGTCATTTGTTCTGTTTTTAATGTGTGAAAAGCTTTCCTCTCCCTGAAAGTAATGTTGCTATAAAACAACCTGCTGGTTATACCCTTGATTATCCTGTAATAAAAGTTGAGTTCTATTTACAAATCGAAGAAAAAACCACTGGAAATTAGACGCGGGACTCAACGCTCGTTTTACTAATTGTTTTATATGGAAACCTTTAAAAGTGTGTATCATGACAACCAGTTGACATAAAAAATGGTTTTCGCGTATGTGTTCGTAATTCTTTTCTCTACTTCTTAAAGTGAGCAATTAATGTGCTAATACAATACTTCTAAGTAGCGCATCTGGTATTGTCAAGATTCGCAGTAGCGCGAGAAGTCAGCGTGCAGAACTGCTTATCGCGAATTGTCAACACCGCTCAAAGCCAATTGGACGCCAAGTGAAGCCTACTCAAGGTCATGCCGCTTGCCATTTGTAACACACAATAAAACTTGAAGTCTGCGTATCATTGTCATGTAGGCAGGGCCGTGCCGTGAAAAATCAGCGCCCGGGGCGAGAGTATACTTCGGCGCCCCCTTACATATGAGTGAGGTCGACAGACCAGCTGCGAAGCGCCACCATGTTGGTGCGAAGCGTAAGGAAATTTCCAAAAATAAACTCTGTTTTTCCTTCATTTTAAACACTTTTCATTATTTCTTTTCCTTCCATTTATTATATGTGCACATGCATTTTCCTAACATGAGTAACTTTCTGTTAAATTTAAACAGTGTAACTCTAACAGAACTTTTAATTTACATTAAGAGGCTGCAGTCCTGCGAAATTAAAGTACTGCTAATTTAACAGTTTTTCTGTAATATCTTCAAAATAAACAAAAGTAAACAAAAAGTGAAAAGCAAGCCGCTTAGACAACATCATTTTGCATGTGATACTGTTATCAGAAGTCAGTTAGCTGCTTTCACTTTGCAGCCATTTGGAGGCCTGCAAATAAATACCGGCCCGCAAATAAATACTACTTAGAGGGCCGTTATTTATACCACTGATTGCCATTTTTCTTTGGTATTTGACCCGAAGGTCTCAGGACAAGGTGAACCCATGGTGGTTTGCCATTGCCTTCCATGGGATGATGATGACGTCCTAAGGACGGGACCTACAGCTTAACGTGGAATCCGAACCACTTGTGTCCCCACCGGGAATCGAACCTGGGATCTCTTGATTACAGGCCGACAAGCCTAACCACTTATCCACGGGAATGATCAGTAAATACATCTGCTTTAGTAAAATGCGGACATTAAAATCTTCCTCAAGAATACCAATAAGAGGTGTCTTCCTGTTTTGCCAATTCCTGTTCCGCCTACTAGCTTCCCAGTAATATTTATCAAGATTTCTACGTTATCAAGATTGTAGGCGAAACAAGAATTCCTGTTTCGCCTACTGTTAAGATGAAGGGATACTTTTGAGTTTGGGATTTTTCTTGGGAATTTTATATTTAAAGTGAATTCAGTTATTTCGTAAAATAATTTAATATTAACGAAAATGGAATAATATTCGCGATTATAAACAAGTACAATACGAACAACAAAGGGGGGAAGTACAGTGTGGGCCATAAGTCCCTTACCACCCCTTGTAAAATCCGTGTTGTGGAAAATAGTGAACAACAACCACGTAGTAACATAGTAGGCCGAGGGGGAAGTCGGGTTGTAATGGTGACCAAGATGGCGGCCATCTTGAAAGCTGCCATCTTGAATTCACGTCATGATTTTTAAATGGGAACATGGTCATGCGGCAGATCATTTTAGGCTAGAATTTAAAGACAAACACAACGGTGAAATCGGTTTGTTGATATGTTAATGTGTTCAAAAGTTACAGGCATTTCAAATTGCTAATTTTACCGTACTGTTTCTGTTGTTGCAGGTAAATAATTATGCCAGGAACGACAGCAGAGAGGAAGGAGTTGATCAGGGCATGGGGAGGAAGGAGTGCAAGGGCTGTAGCATCTGAATTCAATGCCAGGCATCCAGATCGACATCCTGTGTCCCATGTTAGTGTTGCCCAACTCTTCCAGAAGTTCATGGATACTGGTTCCATAGCAGATAAACCCAGGTGTGGAAGACCCACGACCGAAACAGATGAAGCCATATCAGTAGCAGTGCTGGCATCATTTGCTACATCACCACACCGCTGTACCCGTCGTCTGTCCATGGAATGAGATGTCAGCCGTACATCCATCAGATGTATCTTTCAGAAAAGCAAGTGGCATCCGTAGAAATTGCAACTTGAACATCATCTATCTGAAGATGATCCTGATCGTCGTGTGGAATTTTGCGACTGGGCCCGTGCACAGTTGCAAACGGATCCCACATTCCACACACAAATTTTATTTTACGATGAGGCCAATTTTTATGTCACTAGGGAAGTGAATAAGCAAAACTGTCGCTATTGGTTCCCGACAAATCCTCAGTGGGTTGATCCTTGCAAAATGGTAGGTACAGGCAAATTAATGGTGTGGTGTGGTCTATAGAGCACAAAATTAATTGGTCCATTCATCATTCCTGGTACCCTCACTGCTGAACGGTATTTGGATATGTTGCGGGATCACATCCTCCCTTCCATATTGTCCGAGAACGGCATATTTCCACTCTTTTTCCAGTAGGATGGTGCCCCTCCGCATTACGGATTACAGGTCCGTACTTATCTGGATGAACAATTTCCTGAACGTTGGATTGGGCGCCGTGGTCCCATTGAATGGCCAGCGTGATCACCATATTTGACGCCTTGGATTTTTATCTGTGGGGTCATCTGAATGCAAAGGTATACAACGTAAAGATCCGGGGTCTTGAACACCTGCAAGAACGCATATTTGCAGCCTGTGCCGATATTTCGCCAGAAACTCTTTTGAGGGTCATGGACAATTGGGTTGAATGACTTACCTTGTGCATAACTCGGGATGGGGGCCACCTAGAACACGTGCTCCGCCATGCGTGGCAGGTAAAATTAGCAATTTGAAATGGCTGTAACTTTTGAACAAATTAAGATATCAACAAACCAATTTCACCATTGTGTTTGCCTTTAAATTCTAGCCTAAAATGATGTGCCGCATGACCATGTTCCCATTTAAAAATCTTGACGAGAATTCAAGATGGCCGCCATCTTGGTCACCATCACAATCCGACTCTCCCCTCGGCCTACTATGTTACTACATGGTTGTTGTCCACTATTTTCCACGAACACGGATTTTACAAGGGGTGGTAAGGGACTTATGGATAGAATATAGATAGAACTATCTATATGGATAGAATATAAATAAAACTATCTTCTTAGTGCTTTGTGAGAATATTTTAGTAACAAGTGTCCTTATCCTCACAGATATGTCGAACTTCATTAACACTAAGTGTGGAAGCAAACTATTTGAATATGAGGTTATATAAAGGTAACCAAGAAAGTTCTCTCTCTTTTTGTGGAGGTCTGTGTACAATTGGCCCTCACACCATGAATTAAATGCGAATGGAGATGAGGCGAAGGCCAGTTGTTGGTGTGGGCATATTCAAAATAATACCTGATTATGACAGTTCAGTTACACCGTGAACTTGCATAAGGACAGGGGAACATGGGACCTCCACAGAGCGTCATGAGAGCGTATATGCCGTAGGAATTCAAACTGTGGTCAAACGCCGCTGCAGCGGGGAGGAAGGTATGCCAGGTCTTTGGTGAGAATGTCGTAACTACGCGAACAGTGCAGCGGTGGTTTAATAAGTTTAAGAACGGTGACGAAACACTCGAAGACGCACCACGTGCCGGAAGACCAACACATGTA
Source organism: Thermobia domestica (assembly GCF_964235325.1). Taxonomy (NCBI): domain Eukaryota; kingdom Metazoa; phylum Arthropoda; class Insecta; order Zygentoma; family Lepismatidae; genus Thermobia; species Thermobia domestica. The sequence goes on along the minus strand of NC_137465.1, from coordinate 100,324,293 downwards.
CAAAATGAAGATCAGTAATTGAGGCGAATAGTGGCCATACATGTGACAAACTGGAACTACAATTCAATGTGAGTGGATAAACCATTCGGCAGCATCTCCATCAACTTGGGAAGCACTACAAGTTGGGTCGATGGGTCCCACATAATTTGACTCCGGGCAGAAGGCAACGCGAGCAGACACCTGTGTTTCTTTGCTGTCTCATCTAAGGAATGAGCTATTTCTGGACAGGGTGTTAACATGTGATGAGAAGTGGCTCCTATACGAAGCTCCATGGTGCCACCATCATTGGTTAGCATCCCATGAACCGGTTCCAAAAAAGCCGAAACCATCACTGCACCACAAGAAGGTTCTCCTGTGTGTTTGGTAGACTGCTCGCGGCATCGTGCATCGGGAACTGTTACCAGCTGGTCAGAGCTTCAATGCAATTGTGTACTGTCAGTAGTTGAGACGTGTTCAAGAAAAACTGAAAACTCTGGAGCCAGCGCTTCTGAATCGCAAAGGGGTCCTCCTGTTACAAAACAACGCTAAACCCTACGTAGCTAGGATGACTTGGGAAATCATTCTACACCTTGGATGGGAAACACTATTGCATCCGCCATACTCCCGGACATTGTACCGTCTGATTATCATATGTTCCATTCCTTGGACAATCACTGTAGAGGAGGTCATTTCAAATCCTTAGTAGAGGTGTGAAATTCACTTGATACCTTCTTCGTTTCACGGCCTACCAAGTTCTACCGCGATGGAATCCATGACTTTCCAGAACGTTGGCAGAAGGTCGTCAATGCTGATGGGGACTATTTTTAATCTTTTAGGACGTCTAAGGTGACATATCGATGTTCGAAGTTGGTGAGTGAAAAAACGACAGAACTTTCTTGGTTACCTTTATATATATCGGGTTAACAGGCGTAATAGTCAGAAGACTTTCATGAAATGTACACTCGGATGCAAAGCCACTGTTGTTCTTCTTGGAGATGAGCCCATAAAATCGTCAGGTAGGCCTACACATTCAAACGAGCCGCAAGGAAGGTCAATTGAAGCCATACGTTTTGTGAATAAAATGACGAACAGGGTAGTCGAGGATCCAATTCAACCATTTCCAAAGATTTAAAAGGTACGTTCATTCTTTTGTTGTAAGGCACAACACAGTAACATTTAGTTTTATTATTATTATTATTTCGGGGGGTTATTGCTATCGTAGTACAAGTCTCAGACTTTCGTAGTATAATAAGCACAGAGTTGGTTTGTGAGATTTCACCAATGATAAGTTTAATTCCAAGTGGAAGAGTGAAGGAAATTTCATAGTCATCCCATTCACTCATTTATTGTATGGATTATTAACAAATGTGACAAATGGGCCGACTAACATTGTTGAGGGATGGAATTCAAAACTGAATGGAAATTTGTCTCATCCCAATATATTTACGTTGTTCGAGTTATTGAAGCAAGAACAGCAGGAGAATGAAAGTCTAATGTTGCTGGAGGTAGGGAACCGGCCAAAAGTGCAGAGATTGAAGTACAAATGCTTAGGTCAGCGAGTTAATACTTTGAAGGAGATATTAAAATCTAGAGCTACAGGTTTAATGGATTACGTTGATACTGTATCGTATTGCATACATTTGGAAAACTGAGTATGAGTGTACGACAGAAAGTGTACAAAATAAATAAACATTTACAATAGCATAGCTCTTCTCTAATTTTCATTTCTTTTAATCCTGATGACTTAGTTTTATTCCATGCTGAAACGTTTTAACTTTCTGTGATTTGTATTAAATCAATATCCTGAATTCATATAAAGCTAAACTCCCCAACTCAAAAATTTCCCTTGGTCTTAACAGTAGGCGGAACAGGAATAGGCAAAACAGGAATTCCTGTTTCGCCTACAATCTTGATAACTTAGAAATGCTTATACATATTGCTGGGAGACTAGTAGGCGAAACAAGAATAGGCAAAACAGGAAGGAATCCAATAAGGTAAGTTCCCCCTGCCCCCAGTGATTCGGGTGTAAATAGACGGGGTGGGCGCTTTTAGCAAAGTGTAGGGGCGCAAAAGTATAAATCTGACCCTGGCCAAATTAAATACTACATTGAAAAATACTGTTGCTCATCTAAACTATTCCAAGTGTTTTTCGTCTCTCCTTTTTCTTTCCTTCTTTTCTTTTTCTCTTCCCGATTTTTTCGCCCCCTTACTTCGGCGCCCCGCTCCCCCCCACGGCACGGCCCTGCATGTAGGCGTTGTGTTTCTGGATTATCTGTGGCAAAATAAAGTACATGTTAATTTTAGATATTTTCTTGGTAATGCATGGCAGTCGTAATGATAAAATATTTGAAATACCTGTGTAATGTGGCACCTTCTGTTTAGGTTTCAGTGAGTGAAGGTTTATAGATTCAATATAAATCACGCAGTCCTTGTAATGATTAGGTACCGTAATGGCCTTAATAGTTGTGCATTAGACTACTGCCTTCCTCACTGAAAAACTAGCGATTCTTCTCTTACTTTTTCTTAGAAAAAATAGGCCAAAATTAGCCTAGAACAGAACTCTTTATCATACGTATACTGTTAGGTAGCAAAGGATGTTACTGTCATTCATATAACTTCCTAAAAGGACAACGCTCGAGAACAGACAACGGGAAAGGAGAGAATGGTTGTATATTTAAACATCAGTATTGTTCAAGAATTATGTGAATTCTCGCGTCAAACTCTCACTACTGCGATCGTATGCTATAACATATAGTGTATGTTTCAAAGTATAAAAAAAGAGAAAAATATTTAGTTCTACACATTTGTGTTATTAACAGGGCTAGAATTTATATGTACTGACAAATGGCTTTACATGTACTATACATACACACGGACTAAAATTTAGAAAAATATGAACTAACATATGTGTAAATAATGAATCAAAAAGCTTTTTCACAATGATTTCAAATTAAATAGATAATTTATTATTGCAATAATGCTTTAAACTGACAGGCCACAAACAATGAATTTAATCCACTCGAATAGGTGAAGTTGTAAAATATATCTTCTTGTAAATTTAATTAAGAAAAAATAATTTCAATAAGAAGTATTTTACATGGTTCTCAATGTCCTAATTAACTTTTGACTTACAATTAAGCAAAACACGTTACATAGAATATATATATATATATATATATATATATATATATATATATATATATGTAGAATATATATATATATATATGTAGAATATATAAAATGTCTTTTTTTATTCATTTCTGATAACAACTATTTAAGGAAGCACTGTGGCACTATTTCACGTTTATTTTAAGTGTGTTACAGATATAGTTTGTAGGAAATTACTTACTGGAATTGTCTGTTTGGAAACCAATCCGTTACAAAACACTGTTTCAAATTTTCTAATGTGTCTTGCAGTATTGCTTTGTATTAACTGGAAGATCACTCTACATCACAAGCAGTAAAAAGGGCCATTTTAAAGTTAGCGACATCTTGAGGCGTTAAATCTACATCTAGTTCTATATTTAAATCACCTTTGAGATGACATTAGTTTTACCCACTTCATTGTAGTTTGAATTCTTGGCTAACACTGTGTTCAACTTCTCTCTCACTACTTCTGTGACTTCTCTAACATTAGAATTCAGATGTTCATCAACTTTCCTCACAATATCAAGCCTCTCGTTCTCTCGAATGCCTTGTCTCTGGAGATCTGTTAACGCAGATTTGATGCACTAAAAATTAGCTTCAGTATAGCCAATAATGTAAACAAACAATACATCCAACCCGCATTGATTTGCAAAGTTGGGCACAGACTATTGTGTTTTGTTAGTTTCGCTACATTGAATCAGGATAAATTCCTGCATTGAATGTAATAAGACTATTGTAAGGTAGGAAACAACCTCTAAATTACAGTACGCAGATTGTTTAAAGTTATGTCAACTCAAATATGCTAAATTAGAAGAGGCGGATTTAGAATTTATGAAATCAGTGAAACAGTCGTGTGATCAGACAAGAAGACGTAGCTTCCATTTAAGATCTCGTTCTGTACCAGAGATAGAATTGCCAACTCTTTCTAACTGAACGGGAACTTGGAAACTCGTTAGATCTGGTGCATAAAATGTTAGATGAGAACGCCAAGCTAAGCTGAAATAGCCACTGTTAGCCACTGCAGAACAATTGAAAATATAATAACGTAATATACTGGAAATTTATGGAATTAACGAACAAATTAATGAAAATTTATTAGGTATTGTAAAGTCTGTGAGACGTGCATTAGATATAACTGTTGCAGATAAAATTATCGATGCTTGCCACACAGATTGCCTATTTCATCCTCTGGTATTGGTAGTAGTATTATTATAAGATTTGGAAGGCGTGCAGATAAAGAAATGTGTATTAAACAAAGAAAAGTAAAAAGAAATCTAAATACAATACATTGAGGTGACACGTACAATCAAATAATTTATGCTAATTAGTCTCTCACGTCATACAGACACGTATCTTTAGACAAGCTAGAAAGATGAAACAGGAAAATAACTATGCTTACCTATGAGTTGATTATTTCGGGAATATCAAACAGAGAATGTGGTAGGAAGATACGCAGGTACGTGTTTTGAGAACACTCGAGGATATTAACAGCCTAATGGATAGTGTAAGGATTGAAAATGTAGCTATTTACTACCAATTGCAGGTGTTTTAAATACATTAAGAAATAGTTTTAATGTAATTGTTCTTACTAAAACTTGGTTCCGTAGTAGTTTTTATAATAGCGAATTGTTTGATGATAATTACAAAGTGTATCGAAACAAACATGTGGATGGTATATTCGTGACAATAGAGAATAAATACGATTCCAAATGGATTGAGATAAAGTATAAAACAGAATCTTTAGTTGTAAAAGTAGTTGTATGTAATGTATCATACTATATTGTGTGTGTATATCTTACACGTGCTTCTTCTGTTGATAAGTATGTGTCTTTTTATAAGATCTTGGCGACTCGTCTGGAGATTTTAACATAATAATATAGTACTCATTGGCAATTTTAATTTACCTCTAATTTTTGACTCGAAATATAACCTACAAAGGTTGCTAAATTTTATGAACCTTTATAATTTATCCTTCTTAAACTGTATTAAAAAAAGCAATAACAAAATTCCTGGTTTACTTTTAACTAAGGATCTAAACACTGTAATAACTAGAGAATTAACGCCAATGGTATCTGAAAACAAGCAATATCCAGGTCGAGAAAAGAAGTAATATTAGAAGAGTTAAGGTTGAAACCATTTACTATAACAATTTTAGAAGAACAGACTTTCTTGAATTATATAAAATGTTGCGTGATACGAATTGGTCTGCTTTGTAGAGGTAATGGTGCTATAGCAGCATTAATGCTGATTATGTGAAGGTTCTTTCTAGTACGATTCTGAAAACACGAAAAAGAACACATAGAAGACATCGTATTGATTTACGGAAGAAATCATCAGTACGTAAAAATTTAAAGACTACCATGGGAAACATGTCCGTATAGCGGAGGAATATAAGGAATTATTTAGACAAGCGAAGAGAAAGGTAAAAACTGTAACCAATAAAGGCGTATCAAGTTACGAAAAAAAGAAAATAAATCTAGAGTCGTAAAATGTTTCAAATCGCACCGACCATTTGGACTCTACACTGGTAAGAACTATGTAATAAAAAGATGCTCAGCAGGCTGTTTGAGCAAAACGTAAGGACACGCAAAAATGACACATTGTTACGTAACATAAACTAGAATAGCTCGAATCAGTTTCCCAACAATGCTATATTGTTAGTATGGTGAGGGCTCAAGTGAACAGTTCGCTGCACTGGCAACATTGGTTTTTCATTTAACATAGAGCATCATATCAGTGGAGCCCATTGACTGGTAAGGTTTGAAAAATTCAACCCTTTTAGGTTGAAACCATCTATTTCCAACAACTTTCTAGTTTTTATATTTTTAGTCATAACTAGACTTCGAATGATATGCACTAAAAACCAGCAAATATGCTCCAATCAAAATCTAAAATTAAATTAGAAAATTTATTACATCTTTAGGAAAAAAAGTTGTGTTACTTGAACTACATGTACTAGGTGTATAACTATGATCCATTCATGTTACGACACATAATTGTGTAGTTTCTGGGAATAACCATCTGCGTTTTTGTCAGTCAAAACATTTCTGTTCATAGAAAATGTATCTTCCATGTCACAGGTCGTTAATGGACAGTATTTCAAACAAGCAATGTTACTTGGCGATAAATCTGGAAATTCGTGTGTCATTGTTCCCCTTTATTTATATCAGACAAGAATTTTATGCCAGAAATTTTCGCGACTATTGACTGGTCCTGGTGAAGTTTGTTTTGTTATTGACTCAAACAGCTCAAGTGCACTAGAAAGTCCTAATTTCCGCTCTTCTAACCTTGTTATGATCTATGTAATTAAACTGAAATTAGCATTGATAAATGTAAGTTCGCTTTTAATATTTTCAACTCTGCAAGCGTCCACAGCTTCTTGGATACATTTGGCTTCTTCGTTGGTTGAAACTGCTCAGTATTTGAAATTAAAATACATCTAGTTATATACGTATATATATATATATATATATATATATATAGTGCGCCACAGATGACAAGATAGACGGAAAATATGCGAACTAAAACAGTGTTGCAAATTTATGAACTCTAGTAGTTACTGTTGTTATAAGAATTGTATTGTGCTATTAATGCAGAAAGAAAAATGTTTAATTTTCTTGTGTTCATGTTATTCCTTTCCCTTTCGTTGTGGAGTCGTACTCGAGAAATATATCCTTTTCTTTGTCGGATGAAGAATGAGGATATCTATATATAATGAATATAAATACAATTGGTTATGATATGATTTTTTAAAAATTTGAGTTTAGCGTCCGTTTCAGCAGCAAGAGTATATGGGACATGGACCTACAGCTTAACTTGGGATTCGAAACACATGAGCTCCTGCCGGGATTCGAACCAGGGTCTCCCGCGCCACAGGCGCGTACATTATCCACATAGACACGAGGGTGTTCTACAGTGAGTTATGAATAAAACTGATTCCTAAACTTTTTAAACTCTCTTAATCCATAGGTAACTTTTTATTTTCGCTTAGTATGCTTCAACAAGATCTGTTTTTTAGCTACAGAAGGAACTGAGCGATCGTTATAGCAAGGGAAGACAAGGGAGTATTATCAGGCAGCTTAACTTAGGATTGAAAACATAAGCCCCCTTAAGGAGTCAACCCATTACCTATTAAAACAATGTGAAAAGATGCCACGATGGAGTATATTTCTTCTCTGGAATAGTTATTTAAGTAAGTGCATGAAATTACACAACAATTGAATGATTTTGCGAACAATAGGATTTTGTTGTGTCAAAAAGACGCTGTGTTTATAGTAATTTAAGATTTAAGTTGATTTGAATTTCGTGTTTCTGTGTAGCTACCTATCTTCCTCTCTGTGTTTTATTGTTTTTGTAAGATAAAATGAAAGAATGTCGTACATGATAAAGGATTGCCCACAATCTGCACTCACAAGAAAAATACGATTTGTCATTAAAATAATATATTAATCAGAGCATATGAATCCTTATTTAAAAATAGAGCTGTAATAATTATACGAGATTTTGTTCGTTCTTTCGAATTCCCTTTAGAAAACCTGCTTGGAAACATGCTACTCGCAGGAATGCAAGGAAAACCCGAGATTTTAAAAGGGAAATGCTTATCGAACAAATGAAATGTAGGGTAGTATCTACCTCGTGCCTAAGCGGTTATCGGCGATAGCACATGCAGTTCGGATTTCTCATTAGCCTGTAGGTCCACATCCCATATTGTCTCGCTGCTGAAAGAGACGCTCAACATCAAATAAAAAACAATCAATCAAAAATATAGGCTAGTGTTAACGATCTTCTTTCTTAATGTGATGATCCCAGGTACAAATCCGAAGACTATTTATCCTGTCTGATGTTTCTCCAGATGCTTTCCTCAAGTTCCATTAAGCAAATAAATGATATTTTTCAGTGCAGCCTCTGGCCAGCTTGCTTCAACTTCGTCTTATATTGTTATAGATTGTTTTCATTATAAATTGGCGTCTCAGGCTATATCAGGAAGTTGGTTAGCGTTCAATACATGCTCAATACACACTATTTTAAAACATATGAAGCATTCCAGGTAGTAATGTTGAACTCAACAGAGAGTTACTTTGGGAAAGGCGCATTTTAAACTTTCTTCACAATGAAGAACTCTACAAAACGTTCTTCTTTTAATTAATTATTATTATTGTTGTTGAAATTTTGTTATGATTATTATACTTCGGGTAAATAAAAAGTTGGCCGAATGTTGAGTTTGTCCTTACTATTTGAAATGTTTCATACTGTATGTAGTAAATTTGTATGAAATTAAAATAGTTGTTGAAAATAATCTAGTGTCTTTTTTTCGATTCTTAAAGATTATTTGTAAATGCTATGTTATCTTAAAAGACACGCAATGCTCCAAATATGTTCTGAAATTCAGAGTAAACTTGCTTTATAATATTGTAGTACCTATCCTCATCACTCCGTCAACGTAGAGAAATGTTCTCAGCTTTGCAACACTATTTTTCAGATTACAAGAAAGTATCAACCAATAGAAGTTGCAAACACACTACCCACCCCCAAAACGACTATCAACAGAGATGAGTTGCCACATTTAACATTAAGATACCCAACACAGGACGGCTGCGGGCGAAAGAACAAATCATGTGCGTGGTGTGTTTCTCAGTTTCTCTTCGAAGTCCGTGGCGCTCAGATGACACGTTTACCTCAAATGTGTACGATTCATTTTGACCTCAACAAAGAAAGAGGGGGGAAAGAAAGAACTCCGTAACTATATATTACTATGGTTATGTGAATATGTGTCGGTAAGATACAAATGAACACGTAATTAATATACAATTATTATTATTATTATTATTATTATTATTACTACTACTACTACTACTACTACTACTACTACTACTACTACTACTACTACTACTACTACTACTACTACTACTACTACTACTACTACTACTACTACTACTACTACTACTACTACTACTACTACTACTACTACTACTACTACTACTACTACTACTACTACTACTACTACTACTACTACTACTACTACTACTACTACTACTACTACTACTACTACTACTACTACTACTACTACTACTACTACTACTACTACTACTACTACTACTACTACTACTACTACTACTACTACTACTACTACTACTACTACTACTACTACTACTACTACTACTAACAACTAAAGAAAAATAACCATGGCGAAAAATTTACTTGATGTACAGAACATAATATCCGTTTCCCTATCTCTTCATCAATGCCTCCTATCGGTATAATAAGTATGTTGACAGTTTTTTGAAAATCCCGCCTTTAGTCCAGGCCTTTTGTATTATATCACATGCATATTTCACTATAGACCCCTATTATTCGATATTAAAATAGCCCTTCCCTCTGGTCTAGTAGCTACCGCGTGTGGCTTTGTTGCACATAGTCCCGGGTTCGATTTCCAGTGAAAGCACAAAAGTACATGTAACTTTATAATTCACTTTCATCGATCATCCATTTCATTTAGCCTAAAGGACACAGTCGTGGGACATTTTTTTTTTTCATAATAAATTGTCCACTTTGTCTATTGCGAGGTTTGTCAACCTTGGACTCGCTAGAATATGAGGGTTGAAAAAATGAAATTTTAAGTTTACGTCCTACGATCATGCCGGCTAGACTAAATGAGACGGTGATGATAAGAAATGAATTAAATGGTGGAATGAAGTAGGAGGAAACGGGAGAACCTCAAGGAAACACATGCACACGATGTCTGTACCACAAAGCTCACTTGGCCCGAGCTGAGATTGAACCAAGGACCCCATGCACCATAGTTGAACGCTCTACCACTTTTTTCTTTTTTAAAGTTTGTCCCAACCAGGATAGAGTTCGTGCAATTTCTGCGTAATCTAAACACTACAGGGGCACGAACACAGAAAGATCCAGGACAGTTAAAAATCCGACCATGCTCTTCAGAGGGACTCAAACCCCCAGTGGCTTGCGCTTCATGATCCGAAGCCGAACGCCCGAGACCATTCGGCTGTTGCCACCTGCTTACCACTGAGCCATCGCGGCCCAGTATGAGGGTGCGAAGGGAAAGGTAAAATAAATGTAATTAGGGGAATAAATGTAATTAGGGTCTAGTAGCAGAAAAATATTCTGAACTTCTTCTTTTGATAGTCATAGTTTTATTTGTACACTTGTTTCCAAATAAAATAAAATAAAAAAAGCATATTGAGAAATTAGCTTCGAGAATCGTTTTCAAAACCAATTGGAATAAAAAGAGGAATGAAACTCGTTAAAATCTGCAGATTTAAATACAAGAAAAATACAAATAGAACTTACAACCGTAAGCGATGAACAGCAATTAAATATATGTATATATATATATATATAAACAGAAAATTAATTGTGAGGCTCGCAGGCAAGAAGGTGTGATAAAAGGGCGCCGTGATATAAAAATAAATAGATTGAGGAAGCCTAGTCTATTGCATCATTATATAGTAAGTCTTTCGTAGTCTTTTATCTTCCGTTTAACGAAGTGCAAGAGAATTTACGTAAATCAATTATAATAATGGAACGGCAGAATGCATACCTAGACGAAAACGTGCCGGTATATAGGCCTAAAACGAGTAAAGAACTCATACAAATGCCTACACGGAAGCTAGATACTAACAGACACGTGGTAGTCTGAAAATAGTTTAACAAAATAAGCAAATTTTGTATCCACTACCAACACAATATTATGTGATCCTGAGTAAAAAAACTTTTCTGTCCTTCTACTTTTTGACGTTTAGGTAAAACGAAGAGGTAAGGGACGGGGAAGAGGGGTAGGGTGAAAACGTGGCAACAGCGACTTGCCAGACAGAAAGCGGAGTGTGTTCTGACCGCCTAATTGATCCTAGCGCTACCACTGAAATTGGAGTTCAGACATAACGTCATCTGTGTCTTGCTATAAAAGCTCTAAATTCATGGGACCGTCAAATATTTCCGTTTAATAAAGGGCCCGTTGAAGGTATTTTTGTTAAAAGCCTGTATTCAAAACCTTACGTTTTTTTTTTTTTTTTTTTTTTTTTTTTTTTTTTTTTTTTTTTTAAAGAAAATAAAGCCACATGAAATTACTTTTTGTATCCAATTTTGTGTTAATCCTAGAATGTTTTCTTCTATAGAGCGTCTCACCCTTAGATTGCAGTACAGGAGTAAATAGCAATGCTTTTCCTTATGCCTATTGTTGCCAAACAGCCTGAATTTTAGAAATAGTTCTATTTACTAGATATGGATAGATTTTTGTAGGATATTGTATTCTCTATCAAATAATGTTTTTTTTCTCATATCATAGAAGGATTTTCAAGTAATGAAATAATTTGAAATAGTGAAATCTTGCTAATGGCAAATACTATTGCAATGCAATACCTAAAAAAGTTGACTAGTGAGAAACTTTTTTATTTTTCAGCTTAGATGGGGGTGCAAAGCGAGAAAAATATTGAGAAAGGATTGAAGTTATTTTTAAAACAAATTGCAGGTCGATATCTTTCTTTATTTAGGTTTTATGACTTTTAGGGTTAAGAGTCAACTTTCCAAAGCGCGCGCATCTGACCAGAAGAAAGGCAGTGTCAAATCTTGCCAATGCTATTTTCCTTATAATGTTTGTTTTCAAGTTCCTGATGTAAAGTGTTGTGCTATACGGATGAGTATTCACACTTGATGCTATGCGAGGACAAATCTACTGCTTAACGGAAGCATTATCGCAAAATCGAATCCTGGACCACACATACGAGAAACATTGCGTCAACTCCACTCAATCTTATATTCCACTTACTTCGCTCCTTTTCCTTGAGTTACACCCACACATAAACACTTGAATCAGGATAGTAATTCAGTTAGCAATAACATTAATCACAAAAATGCAGTTGACACTCAAACAAAACAAACTGTTTCTTCAGATCAATATCTATGGAAGGGGACAAAGCAGGCCAATATCTGTTAATAATAAAACTCCTGACTCCTGGTGATAAAAAGTTATTTGTTTTTGTAATTGATCTATTTACAGTTCACACGTGGTCCCTAATGTTGTTTCGAATGCTGACAATTTTGACAATAAAAGTTGGTTTCGTTTGTAATTCCACTTCTTTACTTACTTTGAATACGCAGGCGAAGATGGGAAAAACATTAGCAACAAATAACTTCATGAGCTCTCAAAGCAGAATGAAAAGGCTCTTTGTTCTTTTCTCCGATGTTTCTTTAGAAAGTATGAAAGAAACAAAATGAATTTTCGGAGGGTTTGATAATTCTGTTTGGTTTTGTTTCCTCGTCCAACGGTTGGCTGTCACTATACGTGATTTAAAGTTACAACTTGTGCGTTTGTTAAGAACAGATATATCAGGGTTTCTTTTCATTCTTCTTCTGTTTCCAGACTGACATTGTGTATCTGAGGTGTCAGATGTGAGTATAGGAACCAGGGAGGTTCAGTGTCTATTCACCATTACATTTTGTCATAATCATCATCATCATAGGTGTTCTGCCATTTTTGGCAGGCCACTTGCTGCCATGAGAAGCATCCATGATCCACGGTCTTACGTTAACCTCTTCCTTTTCACGTGTGATGTTTCTATTTTGATATCGTCCAGTAATTGTAGTTTCCTTTGTCCCCTCCCTCTTTTACCTGTCACCATATCCTCTAGCACGATCCTCATGATACAGTTCCTTCTTAGCCAATGTCCCAATCAGTTTCTCTTCCTTTTCTTAATTATATCTAAAATTGTTCTTTTGACCCCCACCATTTCTAATATTCTCTTATTCGTTCGACCCAGCTAATTCTTTCCATTCTCCTCCACACTCACATTGCGAAAGCTTTCAGTCGTTTTAAATCATTTTTTGAATAATGACCATGTTTCTGACCCTTACAGTACAATACTGCACACGAAACATTTTATGAGTCTTTTTCTCAACTCTTTATTCAAGGTTGCACAAAACAGACTTTCTTTCCTCCTAAAGGCTTCTTTCGCTATTCCAATCCTTGCTTTTATTTCACGTTTACATTTCGGGTTTATTCCACACATGCGGGCATTCTTAGGGTTTTCAACTACAGACTGAATACATGTATTTAGCATGCGTTCTTTTCTTCTTCTTTTTTTTAATTTTAAATTTACAAATCTTTCGTTAATATTCACAAATGCATTTATAATTTCTATTATAGTGCGATATTCCATTTAGACCTCCTGGTATTTGTTAAATATCATACTGTTGTTCCGAGGGGAAAATCAGATCTAAACGATCGGAAGTGGGGAGCAGCCGCCTTCACAATACACTTTACAATGTAACTTTTGTTTGACAAGCAAAATTAGTTTAGCGGATATTTTGCGTACACAGACAAATGAGTGTTTTCGTACGTCATATTTTCTCGTCACATATTACGATCACCCCTACTCCAACACTCTTATCCAGGTTCAGTAGCAGTATCTTATCCATTACTATTTCTTAGCTTGCCGCACAATCGGCACGGGAAATTTCTGTGTGAAACAGTTTATTTCAATCATATGTTTTCTATTCGTTTCATATATTCTCTCGATTTCGTATTGCTCCCATTAAACTTTTATTGCAATAATTTATAAACCATCATAAAAGGAAACCCCTACCTAACACACAATTATTAGGCTGTAGTTTCGTACCCTCCAATTCGACGTTCCAAATGAATTTGCGCAAATGGAATGGCAAAAGCGATGAAAATATATGAATTTGAGAAAGGCTTTATTTATAGAGTCAGGCACTCTTTCAGTCTTTCTTGTTCTTTCTTCAGAAGAAAACATACGGCGGAAGAAATGTGACAACAGCGCGCTCCATTTACTCTGTACTGCACTCTAAGAGTGAGACGCGCTATAGCGTAACATCGTCCGTTTCGAACAGCGATAGTTTACAATGTATAACATTGATATTTTAAATGGAGTAAACTAATTGGAGCGAGACATGAAGCATGAATGGGAAGAAGGTAAAATTATTGAAAACATAAGACAGTAGGAAAGTTATCTTTCGAGATTCCGAAATACATATCAAAGCAACATGAGCATGGATTTAAATACTCTGATAAACTCACTTAAAGGAAAATTCCGGAACTTATCCCAGAAAGTAACTGCTGCGACAAGTTTTAGATTTTGTAAAACAGAAATTTTGATTAATTGAAGAGCTTATTTTTAAAAGGGTTGTTCATTTCTTCCCGAAATATACTTTTCAACGGTTTCTTTGGAATGAACTCTGTCGGCGGAGTATGAAAAAAAAGTCTAGATTGTTTCATGGTTGTATAAACTCCTTACCAGACTTAAAACTGCTATAAAAATATAAGAAGGACAGAAAACAGGGCGCTGAAGTTTGAGTATCACTTCATTGTGAATTATTGCTGTTTGAAACGGACGATTTTACGCTAGAAAAAAACATTCTAGGATTTACACATAATTGGATACAAAAAGTAATTTCAAAAGGCTTTATAATCTTTTAAATAAGAACATAAGGTTTTGAATACAGGCTTTTAACACAGTGAAAATTACCTTAAATCGGTCCCTTATTGAATGGAAATTTATCTTAAACGGAAATATTTCACGATCCCTTGAATTTAGAGGGGGGAAAAAAATGTGTTAAATTCCCTTGATTAGGCAGAACCTGTGTTGCGAACAATGGATATTAAAATAAGCTTTGATCCGAAATTTTCAAGTTTCTGAATGCAGCGTTTAGAAAATTTTTAGACATTCTATTTGAGGTTAGGTATATGAACTACGTTGTCTGTAAAGGTCTTCGTTTCCTTGTTACCTTACGTATACATTTAAACTTTAGTTCACCAAGCCCGTTATGCCATTTAAGGACCTAGATACCGTGCGAGTTTTGACACCATTTATATACTTTCTTCCAAACAGGTGACAGTCATGCATCATTGCTGGGAGGATGAGACCTTGGAAGATATTCTAAACTGACAACAATGAACCATTTCGAGGTCTTGAGTCTGTTTATATTAGAAACTTGAAATTCCATTTATGAGGGAAGTTGTTGGACGTTAAAAATTATCAATTTGATCATTCCTTTAAATATCCGTTTATATGCAGTAACGACATAAACGCACTAACCTCCGAAATATGCACATATATGCACTAAGAAAACCCTGCTATTTTACCAGAAACTGCTGAAACAAACTTCTATTTAAAGACCATATTAATATTACAGGAAAAGAACATAAAAACATGCTAAAAATCTGAAGTTTACTCATAACTCCTTGGACTCTTGAGTCAGTCTACTACTATGACTACAGTGTTAGCCTTTTACCTTTCATTGGAATTAGCTCTAATAATTTCTCCTTAATATAAAGTTCAGTGTTAAACTACTTGTTATAAATAGCTAGTTGGGCGATATCTTTGAGATCTTGCTCTCATCAAATGCTAAAGAATAGCATAAATTTATTTGCTAAATCTACTAACTGTACCTATAGATCTTTAGTCGTTTCTTGAATTCTGCGAGCTACAGTCGTTCGATAAATTTATTCAACCCTTTTAATTTTTTTGGAGATAGCTCTTCTGCTGCAAGTATTAAACAATCTTTCATGTACGGGTCGTTATTGAAACTACATTGCTGAGTGAGATGTGAATCTGTCACTTCTGTTTAGCAGTAAACTCATAGTTTCGGAGTCTATCTTAGTTTCGCTGTGAAATGAATTCACCCTTTTACGTTAGTTGTAGCTTTTAAGGCTTTGTTCCAGGAAGGTGAAACTTGGTGCACGTGAGTTCCCACAGGCTGCGAGGCCTATGCTAGTCCTGTAGATGTGGCCAGTTCTCTTGGAGGCGATATAGTGTGATGGAAAACGGCCTGTACTTTAAAGGTTGATCTATGATGGCCGGTACACCCGTCAACTGTACCGGGTTCCATCCCGGGTTCGATTCCCGGTGGGGGCACACGGTCAAAAATGTGTAAAACGCTTTTTCAGGCCAGCCACCCTGAATGAGGTATTCCTAGGTTTTCCTCATTCACAGCAGGCAAATGCCGGTGTGGTACCTAACTTATAGGTCCCAAACCGTTTCCTTCCTTCCCCAATCCTTTTTTCCTTTCTTTTCCTCGGATAGTGTGTTCGTCGAGGGACATCATCCCTCAAACGTGACGGGCTAAATGGCAATAGATGCCGAAAGCCCAAAATCCTAATCCTGTACCGGGTTTAAGCTTTGGTTATGGTTCGGAGTACACGTTATTAATAGATTTCGTTTTTTATAACCTCGGTGATGCTTAAGGACGCCTAGCTTAAAAGCTCAAACGAACGCAGTAGTCCGAATAATTTACTCTTTAACACATATCACACTTCTTGGTAGCTCTTCTTGGTAGCCCTTGGTAGCTTGGTCCTGTGGTTTAAAGTGACTATGCGGGCACTATCAGCTTTTCACTGTAGTATACTGCATTTACAATTGGACTACACAACTTCCTTACAGATGTTCGGCTTCTTTTAATTTCAATTTCCTTTGACAGATGACACTACATGCATTTGTTTATATTTAGAGACAAGGTTAGTGTTTACTTGACTAAGAGACAAGGTTAGTGTTTACTTGACTAAGAGACAAGGTTAGTGTTTACTTGACTAATTCAACGCAAACATTGAACATAGTGTGTTTACGAGATTTTCAGACCTGATACCTTTTTATATGTGTATTATTCTTATTATTTATTTATTTATTTCAATTTTATTCAATCAACGTATATTTTCATTACAAGTTTTCATCACAACTTTCTCCATGATGTCTGTTTTTGTACCTTCCATTATTTTACTTTATACTGTGTTCTATGGAAATGATCCGGCGGGAGATCATGTGGTTCGGATTCCACGTTAATCAGTAGGTCCACGTCTCATATAGCCTCGCTGCTGAAAGGGACGTTAAACTCAAAATCAGTCAATCAATCAATCTATGGAAATGATGGAAATGGCTTGGAAATGATGCACTTGACTGGCTTTGAATTAACTTTCATTCTTTGCATTAATACTAGGTTTAGAGCTTCATTCTGGAACTGAAGACATTTCGAAATCAGTGAATGTAACTTCTTGGTTTCCTGTGATATATAGGCAGTGGAGTGCTGTGAGTCATTTTAGAAGTGCCATTCTTAGTGGATGTCAAAGAAAATTGAAATCTATTGGTATTTCACCTGAGGTAAGAACAGTTTCACATTGTAACACTTAAGAATTGTTACAAAATAATGGATTTACAATATTTCAGAATGGTATTTTTTTATTTCTATAGAGGGAAATTATATATTAAGAGATATATTTATTACAAAGTTGGCTAAGAATAGTGAAGTTGCTAAAATATATTTTTTACACCAGTATTCTTCAGTGTCCGTTAATCAGAAATTAATGAAAATTTATAGAAGTATTATTGTTGAGAAACTCGTTACCGTGTCACAACAGTGTATTAGAAACTATGATGTTTAACAGAAAGACAGGAATTTGAAATCTCTATCAAAAATTTAATATCGACTTTAAATATGAATATAGTTTGGATAAGTCATCGATACATACACAGAATTTCTTGCCTATAAGAACTGAAAGATTCTCTTTGGATAGCAGAAGGAAACGTTGTTTTAAGTGATTAGAAGAAATGTCAATGCACTGTTTTCGTAGTTGGTGTGTTCACTTGGTTGTTGAACTTTTACTTGCGTTTCTTGTTCCTTACTTAAATTAAATATTTTTCTTGAAATGTTGAGATGGCATTCAATTGCCGTTACGATTTCTTGTTAAATATTGTACAGCTGACAGTGTTATAACGATAGACGAATAGTGATAATCAAATGCTTCTACGTGTTCCTGCTTTCATGATAAAAATTATTAAGTATATCATATTCGTCTTCCCTATAATGTAAAGAAGTATATCCAACTTAGTTTTAAATCTCATTGTAGCACGCAATCTTCCTCACCTGACATGGAAAGTTTTCGTAAGGAAAGTCTGTTAGGACTCGAATAAATTACTGTTGTATGATAGATGTTCCACTTAGATATAATGTCTTAAGTGGCCATATCACAATTATATCTTCTTTTCAATACCATAGTTAAAGTTGTTACTCCTTGTCAATGCAAGTCATACATTAAATTATTAAACTGTTGTTTGTATTCTTATAATGTCCAACTGTTTTATAAGAGCATTTGTTAGATGCAAAGTTCTATATTGCTTTTGTGCCATATGCTGAAGATTACGAAGGAAGATTTCGAATTTTTATGCGTACGGCTTCTATCTTTGTTATAGTTACAGTAACAGATTTTGTGAGTAGTGTTACTAGATTATGTAACACTAGTTAAAGAAATGATTTAGCTATTGAGAGATTTTACCTAGATTTCTACCTTAAGACATTTCAATATCTTCCAAGTGTGAGAAGCCTGGAACACTTGAAGTAAAAATTGTGCAGAGAAATGTCAGGTTTCTGTTTAAGATACGATATATCACTTGATGTGACTAAGAAAGATCCTTTAAAAAAACTTCGAAATGGAATTCACCTAAACATTAAGTTGCAGTTTATAGGCAACAACGAATGCTACTTCACTTTCGGAATGTTAAATGTATTTTGAGGAGTATTACACTATTTAAAAAAGATTAATTTCGATAGCTCATTCGATAACATTCAATAGCTCATATCGAATGTGCTCGTATGAATGCAAATATTTAAGGCATATAAGGTAATTCTCTACGTATGTTATTTTTTACCCATGTTGTTTTTTAAAGGAAGCGTCTGCGTGCCTTACTTCCTGTCTCCTATTGGAAGGGATTTCGTCGATTCAAGTCTTGAACCTATTTCTGAACATAAGAAGTGAAGCCTTACGTGAGATTCTACAGTCAGAAGATCATTCAAGCATCAAAGGACAAATATGTAAAAGTCTAAAACTACTTACAGAGACTATTTATCTTATACATGCTTGTTTTGTCGGTAAGTTTGTCTCATTAAGTATAAGTTTCTTATGTAACGGCCTCAAGTCTTTCTTTAGTATCTGTATTTGGTTAAACACTTATTAAAATAAAAGATAAAATAAGTAAATTAATTTTCAAATTCTGGGAGTTGTAGTATCTAATATATAAATTTATTGTTTTTGTGTAAGTCAAGTATTAAATTATCCTTGCGCTTACCTGTCTTATCTTTCTGCAAACATCATGTCAAATGTATTACATAGGATTTTACTTTATTCATATTTGAAGCAATAATAATAATAAAGGAAGTAAAACTAAAAAGGAAACCTGCGTACATCCGTCCCACTTGTAGCTAATCTTACAAATTAAATTTTAGCACGCCTCCTCCATTCCGAGACTACATCCAGAATTGTAGTTTACTCTGCCTAAATGTAATAGTTTATAATTATTATTATTTTAATAAAAATTATTCCATATCTAACTTCTCTATGTTAGTATTGCATTTAACTTTAAGTAACATTTTGGTTCGTTAATGTCGTGTGTAGGATTTTCTTGTTAATATATGGATAGCGTACACACCTTTGGCGCGGGAGACCCGAGCCTGATTCCCACAGGAGCTTACGGTGTTCGAATCCTACGTTAAACTGTGCATCCATGTCTCATATAGCCTCGCTGCTGAAGGGACGCTAAACTAAAATCAAATCAGATCCTTAAATGTCGCGATATTCCAGAAGTTGGACGCTCCTTCTTTTCATACCGTACAAATTTTAAATTCTGGTTGATATGTTTCTACCTGTAGTCTCTATACATGTTCTCATAAGAGCACAACATTTCATAAACCTCACTGGTTTGTAGCTATTCGTAAAATAACGTCTGTATTTCTTAGTGTTTCTCTAAATTTTTGTGTGTTTTTTCGGCCTATTTATATCGAATTTTTTCAGCGTCTTATTTAGTTTATTATGTACTGGTTGAAAGTTCGGTGAAACGATTCATTTTTCTTTTTAATCCGTATTTTTGGGGGATTATGGTTCGTATTCTACCCTAACCGTTTCTCAATTAATTTAATAGCGTAAGTATTTTTCTTTCAGATTTAAAAAGGATGTTTTATCCTTTTCCTTATTTTGAATCCCTTTTTCATAGCACGATAATGTAGCCCTTCGGAAGATTTTTTTCCAAATGTAAGTTTGTATTTTTAAGAGGTGTGCCAGTGGAAATTGTATATATATATATATATATATATATATATAACTAGCAATGGCTTGTTATGAATTTTGGTGTGAAGTTGAGAAAATAAACAGATTGTTTTCTTTTTTCTCCACCAGAACCTTAATTTTATTGCAGATGTTATCAAAGAAATTTTCTAGGTGGTTCTTCCTTTTTTTTCCTAGTTAAATCTTCCTTAAAAAAAAAAAAAAAAAAAGTAACTTCATGAAAACAACTACTAGTAATCTGAATATATGGTTCTTAAAGATTCTAATCCAAACTGATGGACGTTGTTGTTGTGAAAGGAGACCAAAGATTACCCATGGCCAAACTATTTTGCTTGAAACTAGCTTCAGATTCAAAATAGTTATTTTTTTATATATAACCTTCTGGAAATATTTGTTTCATACACCTGAATTTTAATATGCACGTATCAGTATCCATACGCACTGGACTACCATATTAAAAAAAAAAAAAAAAAAAAAAAAAAAAAACCAGGGGGTTGCGTGTCCACATTGTCGAGTGACGTAATTTTTACCGGTATATATAAGTCTTCGAATTTTTAAAAATATCGGACAAGCTGCTTGCCTAGGAAATAGCCCAGATGTTGGTTTTTGGAGATTATTGCTTTTAAGGGCATCCCTTCGTTGGTCTTTTGAGAAACCATATCTAATAGGTAGTGATGGAGCTGTTAACTTTAAATTCCTGTTTTTCCTCCCCATTTAGTAGAAAGATTTCGTTTCATCTTTTTATTCATAAATTTGGTTAATCTAAGTAACTGCTCACAGCTGGCGACCTCTTTTTGTATATACATATTTTATCCTCTTCGGATGTGATTCAGTAGCAGCAGAAAGTTATTCCTCTCATCAGACTTTATACATCAATTATCTACTTGTTTCAACCAACCTCTAAATTGTTGAATCAAGTTTTTTTTAGCCAACTTTTAAATTTAAGATTTTGGGAGCTTAATGTGTTAGAAAATTATTACCTGCTCGCGAAGTTCCAATATTTGAAGTTTCTATAAAATGTGAGTGTTTTGAATTTGAATATGGGATATACTTCCATCAAGATGATTTACATGTGAGAAATTCATTGCCGTCTTTTCTAGGCAATAATTTTCTTCATCAGTTTGAATCGAAATATTTGCAGAATGCTATTTGAAAATATATAAATGCCATATATTAGTTTTTTTTTTTTTTTTGTTACGTGTCAGTAATTTTTTTTTCGTGGTATTTCGCTGACGAATATAGATAAATCGTTTTATATTTTTCTGTAGTAGTACATGAAGTAATATACATGAATGCGAAACAAATACCGAACTTCACCCAGTGAACAACAATTTAACCAATAATAAATTTTGCACGCTTTTCACTCTATGCTTGGGTTGTATTTTTTTTTTTTTTTTTTCATCTAAGTGAAAGATCAGGCTGTGATTTTGCATGCCTGGCATTTTTGAAATCAGAAAGAAACATTTTTACGCTATGAAGTTAATAGAGAAACGGTTAGGGTAGACTATGAATTATAATCCCTTGAAAATAAGGATCAAAACAAAAATGAAAAATGGATCGGTTTACCGAACTTTTAGTCTAAAGATGTTCAAAAGATTCGGTTTAAATTCCTTGTAGAACCAGGCAGGAACTTATAGATACATTAAACGATATATAAAAGTTATTTTATGGAAAGTGGGGTTTTTCAAAGTTTTGTTATCCTGTGAAAAAATATGTAGGCCTATAAGGGTAAAAAAAAAAAAAAAAAAAAAAAAAAAAAAAAAAAAAAAACCCTAATAAAAGAAGTAACGTACAAGGTATGCAAGAGAGGAACATCTAATTTCTGGATTATCATAACATTTAAAATACCAATAATACAAACGACATTAACGAAACAAACAAAAATTAAAAATAAGACAGAGAGGTTGAACATGGAATCATTTTTTATTGAAATAAAAGAATCCAAGATTAAATTATACTAGGGCTGAATCACAATTCTAGATGTGTTTTCGGAATAGAGAAGACGTACTACCAACTGGCAACTCTGAAGCAAGATAACATTGCAATCAGGGTTTGTCCAAGTGGGCCCAGCCCGAAAAAAAAACGGGTTTTTTCGGGTTGGACCCACATAAAAAAAACACCTTGGTTTTTGAGCTTTTTGTTTAGTATATTTTGCTAACTAAGGCTGTCACATTGAAAGTGATTTTGGACTTTCCTTGGGCAAATTAGATGCTTTCACCTTAAGGTATACGACAACATTCAACATAAGACTTTATAAAGTTCTGAATGCACTGAATGAATAAAAAAAGTACTTTAGCTTGAGATAATTATAGAACAAATTAATATATGGATTATGCTTATAGCCTGTTTGAAGTAAAAAGGCAATTTTATATTTTAGAAAATGCTTCACGTGAATAGTGAGCTCGGCAACGCCGAGGGACGTTATCCTTCATACATTTGACGGGTTTAAGGTCATAGGTGCCAGTACTATCAGTAAATATGTAAATACATTAGGAAAAATATTAGTATTATTTCTTACTTTTGATGGTAACACAAGTATTCGTCAGTAAAATTTAGTTTTCCAGCAACAGTTTAGTTCAGTCATTTGTTGCTACTTTTCAAATAAGCATTATGTAGAATCAACACCAGCAATAGCGTAAAAGTTCATGTCAAATTTAAGAAGCTTAGTGCTTGGAGTTCCGAAGACTACGTAACGCATACTATTTCAGGTGCTAAATTCAAACTTCCGTACTAGTGGGAGTTTCGATGTACAGTAAAGAAAGCTGCATTTTCGGGGAAAAACCGTCGTGAAAGAAGTGCTCGGGAAATTCCCGCAATTGAACGCACAAAGCATCAAAAATGATTATACTTCAACAATAAAACTGTTTATTTTACACTGGAAGATGTTTAATTTCATTCAACACAATTTGAAACATTTACTTTATAAAATATAAATATATCTTTGTTAAGTGTTTTAAATTAATTTTTGGGAAAGAACCGTCTTGCAACAAGTGCTCGAGAAGTTTCCGTAATTGAACGCACAAAGTATCGGAAGTGAACTTCAACAATAAAACCATTTACGCTCGAAAATATTTACGTCAGCTAAGACGATTTGAAACATTTATTTTATAAAACATGAATTATATCTTTGTTGTAAATTAATATATTTGGTATTCA
Organism: Thermobia domestica; assembly: GCF_964235325.1. NCBI lineage: Eukaryota > Metazoa > Arthropoda > Insecta > Zygentoma > Lepismatidae > Thermobia > Thermobia domestica. The sequence continues at coordinate 100,300,928 of NC_137465.1, read as the reverse complement.
TATTTGGCGAACGTCACTAAGGCTCCTGGTATGACTCGATTTACATTTGTTCGTTTCTTTGCCTGTACGACACACACTTCAGGGTACAACTTTCTGTTTTTTAAGTTTAATTTTCATGGTACAAGCACAAGACACACTAAATTTCCTGTATAGATTTTGGCGGCGTACCAATGTAAAATTTCAAAATAGCTGGTATCCACACTACAAAGCGCAATTTTCGGTCTTTTAAGTTGAAATTTTCAGAGTAGAAGCACGAAACACTCTAAATTAGCTATACTTATGTTTTGGCGGCGATCCAATGTAAAATTTAAAAATGGCGGCAATTTTTCAAAATAGTAGGTATCCACGCTACAGGGTGCAATTTTCGAACTTTTAAGTTGAAATCTTGATGGTAGAGGCACGAGACATTCCAAATTTGCTGTATAGATTTTCTCGGCGGAAATTTCAAAATGGCGATCATTTTTTCAAAACAGTAGTGAATAGAAAATTGTTGCAAGTTGTGCGAATGACAATCTTGAAATATAAATCACATTTTAACACTTTTATCTTAAAGACATTGAAATATTTCTTAAAAACTCAATTAAACCCAAAAATATGCGACAAAACCCATATGGGTTTAGGTTGTTTTTAAAGGCTTTTTTTTTCAGACCCTGATGGCAATATTATAAAAAAAGTAGGAACATGAAGTGACACTTACTTTTGTGAGACTAGCTACATGTAGGACGGATTCATACATGCTTTCTTTTAATTTTATTTCAAATTGCTATTTTAGTCCTCCTAGAATGAATAAAGATTATCTCCGTCTAAGTTTCAGGTGTCGTTTAAAGGAAGATAAAATAGATACGTGGAAGGACAATTCCTCATTTGACTGCGAAACTCTAATCACGGATAGTGTAACAAAAATTGTCTATAGTGTGTTCACACGTAGTTCGTTAAAAAATATATATATCGAAAACAAAACAACACAGACTGATCTGATGATTACTACAAACTGTGCTTTTTCCGTAATTATTCTCTACCTGAGCATTTTATTTATTAAAAGTTTATTATTCTGATTAGATCTTAAAATTTATTTGGTAAGATTTTAATAAATTTAGTAAAATATCATATTATTTTAATTTGACTTATGTATGCTTTTAATGAATATTTGAGGCTATAATATATTTTAAGTACTGAAAGTATCTTTAAAAACAATATTTTGAGAAAACATGTATGTTAGTTTTTCTTTTGCTCTTGTAATTCGATATATTTATTCGGAAATTGAATAGTCACTATCTTATTTAAATGTATTTGTTATTTACGCACAAAGTACCTTGTCAATGAGTTCTTGTGCTAGTACTGAAACTAGACCAACAATATAAACATGAAACTAAAGAAGCAGGTTCTGATGTGATACATCAATGTAAAGAAAGTTACAGAACAAGATATGGGTAAACAAATTGTGGAATGTGAAAAGTTTCGAAGTAAGCAGAACATTGAAGAGGAAAATTTCAAATAGATTCGATATATTTATTACTGCAGAGAATAATTGTATTATTTGTATTGTATTTCTATTGCATTGTAGAACTATTAAGATATTATTTCAATATATATATATATATATATATATATATATATATATATATATATATATATATATATATATATATATATATATTCTGATTCATATTTCTTTTTAAGAGGGATGTTCGCACTCCATCTTACCAGAAGGACTAATGTCAAAGCAGTTGAAGTCTGTTGTTGGAAGAGATGCGAACAGTGCATTAAATTTGCTAAACATGAAAGATACGATGACGATGAAGTTTCTGCCACCAGTAATCCAGGAATTTAGGTTTGTTTTATAAGAGAACATTCTACTAAATAGCACGAGTCCATGCCACATAAACTTATTTTCATATATTCTTTTGTATACTACTACTACACAATATTTATACTACTACATTTTCTTCCAGTCTGAATGTTTAATGTTATTGTATAGAATAGTTTATCAGATTTCTGTGGCGTATGTAGTAATGGTTGTGTAATTACGATTATTTTTTCCTATAATTTTTATCCCTAAGTAAGTACTGTACTATAGAGAAACAAATGATATTGCATACCCAGGTTGTGAGGATATTTGGAGAACTACTTGAAGGAAAGAAGTGGCAAACTCCAGTCTAGAAAGTCAGTATGAACGGCAGGTGTAGGCGATGTGCTGATTACACATCACCTTAGAAATAGAGGGCCACAAGTCATTTGTAGATTCTGGTCTCGTAAATGCTGTTGCACCAAGAATTTAGTTTATTATAGTATTGCATATTTTCAGACGTTTCTGAAAGGAATGCTGATGAGAGTGACTCTCATTTTCTTTTCTCAGAGACATTACAGCAATATGTTGCATTGTTGAACCTGTTGGAAATACAACATCTCAGGTACAAACTCAAGTACTGGTTGGAACCTCACTGTAATTGTAGGTCTCAGGTCTCATAATCTCATTGTTACATTCGGACTAAGGTTCAATCAGTTGAAGAAAGACGATCAAAAAATTAGTAAATTTTACGAATAGACGTAGTAAAATATTCGTTATTTGGCTGCTAAAGTAATCATATACGTGAAAGATCCATAATATTCTATTTCTGGAAGCAGTGACTAAAATATTTGTTCGTTCCAACTGAAGAATTCTAAATACATGATAAACTCAGATAGTTTTTTTTCTTTGTTTTTAAATTAATTACAAAAAACGAGCTTTAAATCAAGTTGAGAGTCGTTCTCTCTTGAACCCATGCGAGCAAGCTGGATGCTCTTCCCATTTCCAATTATTATTTATATACAACATTAAGTGTCTTTAAAGCTAGAATTACGGTAATATATTGATAAGCTTAATGGAAATTACACTTGCTTTTTTTTCCTTCTTTTTTTCAATGTAGATTATGCAATGAGAATTAACTTAATGTAAGTGAATACAAAATTTAAATATCAATGTTGGTTTCCGTGCACTAAATGTGTTGTATTGGGAATATGCGGTTGTTAGTTTGTTTCATAACACAATGAATTGTGTCAGATGAATAGTAGCCTTAGATTCCTGTTTAGTAATAATTATGTGCTGTATTGACGATAGTTACACGTGGAAGTCCTTTGCAAACTAAATAAAAGGGAAATATACCTGAGTTGTTCCCAATATGTAAAAAATCAGTAAGATAAACCTGATGTTTCGTCCGTTACCGCCAATCATAGTCGTAGCAAAGATGAAGAGGTGTGAAAGATGTGACATATGAAGAGCCAGTTACATGTTGTATTCTTTACATTACCCTCTCTAACCAAGCCTGTTTTACCTACAACTATATCTGGAAGTACTAAACGAAATATCAGGGTTTTTGTAATTGACTTGTTAATATTAAAAGCAATTGAAATAAAGGTTTAGTTTTCATTTAATTTACATAATATATTATTCTGTTTGTGTTCAGGCCATCCACATCAAAACCAGTGAATCCAGTCGCACCAGCTGAAATACGTGATAACGTTTCAAAATGGCTTGGATCTACACAAGAGTTTATAACTAAAGAGGTAGTGGCATTGCTGGAATACATTACATCGGTTAAAGGTTTACATGTGATCAGAGAAGAAGCATATGAAACTCTAAAAGAAGTCGAGTATCAGAAATTCTGGGACGATTTGTGTCAGCACTTGATGATAGGGAAAGTGAATCTGTGGGAGAATTACTTTGCTCAACTTTTGACTAGCCGAGCTAAAGATCTTATATCTAACCAATTGGCTGCGGCGTCCAATAGTTTTAAGTCTATGATGAAACAAGCAGTAGACCATGTGAAGAAAGAAAGGTAATATAAATGTGTACTTTCTGACCATCATATGTGTATTACAGAAATGTTAACAGTTGAAATCAGAAATCTATATATTTAATTCAAGTCTAAATTTTCATAAAGCTTGAATAAAAAGGTATAGAGTTTTCTAAGTCTTTTCGTAGGAAATAATAAAAGTAAATTTATATATGTATCCGATTCACCGTTCCGTGACTTTTTTTAGCCAATTGTATAATTATTTTAACATCGAGTATTCCAGGCTGTTGTATATACATTATACATACATACATACATACATACATACATACATACTGGAGCTTAGCTAATCGATAATTGTTTTTCATAATTAGTAACGTGTTTTAGTGTGAGTATAACGTAATAAGTGGAAATATAAGTTCGGATTGTATTATGTAAAAGACTTATGTATTTTTGTTTTAAAAAAACTCTCGGAAACGCATTTTCATGTTTGTTTGACTTCATGTGAATTGTGAGAAGTCTTAAAGACATGTAGCCTATGTTATGTAATTGATTGAATTCGGGAGTAGTAATTTTAAAAACTAAAGTAATCTACCTTTTCATGAGTCCATGAGTTGCATATTCAGATTTGTCGAATGCATATTTAGATTTGTCGAATCTTCGTAATGATGTTATAACTTATAAGTTAAATTAGTTTTATTTCAAATCATTGAAAAATTATAAACAGAAAAATTTTTAATTGATATTTGTCACTTATTTAAAGTGACCATAAATGAATATAATTCTTATGCGGAGTGATTGTAAAGCCTTTATTGTGTAAATATATGCTCACCTTGATTCCCAGTGCCAAATTGTATGTGATCGATTTTCGAAAACTACTTGTCAACACTGTTCATGCATCAGATCATTTAGTAGTGACTTAACTATTTCTCACGGATCATGTAAATATTTGTTAAACTTGAGAAACCATATTAATTTGGGATTTTATACAGAAACATTGCATAAATATGATATTTCAGCTTCGAAGTGAGCGACAACGTGTGTTTCGTATTCACAAGTCGATTTGGAAACAGTTTCTGTAAGAAGTGCTTTGTTTCCATGGCTTAAGTGTAAAGAACTGGAACAGTTGCTTCTTAAAATGTAGGCCATACGAACCATGATTTGCAAATAGATATGAAAATATTTAATTACTTGTAACTAGTAAACAGTAGCAAAACAATAAGTAACACTTACGACAGAAAGCAGAAAATGGAATCGAGATTGTATTTTTAGTGTTGTTTTGTATAATCCTGATGGACGTCGAAAACTACCTCGATAGTAGCTAAAACAGCTGTGGTTAAAATATATCTTGTTTTCTTTCCATCATATCATTCTTTTGTAAGATTATATTGAATTTCATCTATTGTCATTTTAGAACTTCTCAACCAGAACATGACCTAAGGTGGTTTATATGGCGTGAATGGAATGGGGACTTACCACAACATGGCGGATGGATGTCAGCTTCATCTCGTACGATTCAACAGTCTGGAGGTAAGATTTACTCTGCGTCTTCGATAAGAGTTTCACTTATGGTTATTATAACTGAAAAATAGTGAAATTGTTCGAAATTTGTATGATTAAAATGGTTTCTCCATAGAATGATAATTATATGTTATGAACGTATTCGAAATGATGGTACGAAACGATGCGAAGTTCTGACTTTGTTCTATTGGAAAACATTTCGTTTAGGAGCTAGAAATGAAGGAAGATTTGTTGACCAAAATTAAGAAAATAAAATAAAAACGAAAACTTGGAAATAAGTATATGTACTTGCAACCACTTGTAGCATAACGCGAGAAGAAATCTTTATGTAAGAATTTCTGTTATATTTTCTTCTTTACTATGCGTACATAATTACATTTGTTCTGCTCACTCGTATCAAGTACAGAACTCCCTTGTGGATGCGTGACTAGTGTATGCTCCCAGAGAGACATCCGAGACAGAAGGTCCGGGTTGAATTCCAGATAAAAGCTCTATGCTGTTCGAATTTCACGTTAATCTGTAGGTGTACGTCTCATATAATACAGTGCTAGAAAGGACGTTCCCAACCCCAAATTAACCAACCATTTGTAGTAATTGCACAAGAGCTTTAGAATCTGGTTTCTTATATCTTTGTTTTAAAGGTAACAAATTGTTTGGTCGCCAGCAAGTTACTTGTGTTATTCGTTCTGTTTTATTTGTCTTAACTTGCAATCATGCCTACATTTGCTACATAACGTTCCACACAGTATATAGTGCAGCTTCCACTATCAAGTTGATAACAATATTATACGTACTTTTTCATTCTTGTGGAAGAGGAAAAGTATTACGGTTCTCGGCAATTAGAAGTTGTTTTGTGTAATATGTAGTTTTCGTTGAGTAGTTGTAGGATAAGCACCATAACATTGAGGCCATGTTGCGGTAAGTTGTAGGAAAAACGACCGCAACCAATTACGAATTTATACATAATGTGTATGAAATAAAACCGCTTTGTGTCTCGTTACACAATAATCTTTTATAAGCTTATCTAGTGAATAATAGTAAATCGTATATCTGATAAAAGTAGCCGATGCTATGTTATTCTAAAATTTCTCTTCGAAGGCAAGGAAAAGGGAGTTAGAAGACTGCAAGGATCTTATAAAATTGAGGATCTGCCCGTATAACAAAATCTTGAAGCCATACGTCACAGTTTCGCCGCCCCTACTCTGCCCAACCGCCCAATAGGATCGCAATGTTTTGAGCCAACAATCATGGCGGAAACGAAAGTAGCCAAACAGACGATGGCAGAAACGAGAGTAGCCAATCAGACGTACCAATACTCGGTTGCTTTTCGGCTTCAACGATTTAATAGGATGAAGGTACATGGGCAGATCATCTATTTATAACATCCTTGGAAGACTGCTACTACTTCAGAATTCGAAAGCATTTTTTTTTTCTTCATCATCAGATTTTTTTCTGTTCTTCAAGAGGAAGAGGAGAAGCTTCACTTATCTCTCTTCTCCCTCAGTGAAAGTGTAATAAATTATAAGTGAAGTAATATTTTCCTCTAAAGAGATACGTTGTTGTACGGGGCTCAAGACTTATATACGTATGTTCATTAGTCGGTGATCATATTAGTTTTATATGACTAAATCTAGTTGTACGGATATATTTGTTGTTGTTGTGTGTGTGTGTGTTTTTTTTTTTTTTCAATGAAAACAAATAAAACCGATAGAGGTAAAAAGTAAATTGTTTACTCTTTATGCACAATGCAAGATAGTTGCGCCAGCTATCCAGCGCAATAGTACGCAAGTGTATTATACAGTTCTGATAGTTGGCAATTTTATTTATATTTGTTTTTCACTAATTTCGTTGTGCACTTAGATATACAGTTCGACATAATTAGTGGCAACTTGATACACACACATAATTTACAAATGGAAAATTCATCCACAAGTAAGGTTAACATACGAGAGTCATTGCAAAAGTCATGGCAACTATTTTTTTTCTCAAAAATGGTAACGAATAAAGAAATTCTGAAATATGCAAATGGAAGGTTAGTTCATATGTAAACATTACATGTAGGGAGATGGATCAACACACACAGCACCATAAAGATACTGCACAAGAAAAATAACGAAAAAAAAATTTCTCGTTTCGAACGTGTTTTACTTTTAATTGCAATTGCACACAATAGTACAGGGCATGAATAGTAACCTGTGACATCTTAGAGCATCCACCATATTTGCCAGATATATCATCTAGCGATTATGACCTCATACCATAGCTGAAAGAGCCATTGCGTAAAACACGCTTTCGAACACGTGAAGACTGCTACAGCAGTCACGCGTGAGTCCGAAGATTCGCTCAAGGCGAGGCCATGGGTAACTCTATTCGGCGTTTTCCACAGCGTTGGCAGTGTGTGATGAATTCTTTGGGAGACTACTTTGAGGGACTCTAAGATGTCACAGGTACGTGTTTCTGCCCTGTACTATTGTGTACTGTTGCAATTGACAATAAAACTCGTTTGAAACGACAAAATTTTGTTCGTCTTTTTTCTCGTGCTATATCTTTATGGTAGTCTGTTGTGTGTTCAACCATCTCCTTACATGTAATGTTTACATATAAACTAACCTTCCATTTGCATATCTCAGAATTTTTTTATTCGTTACCATTTTCGAGAAAAAAAAATAATTACCATGACTTTTGCAATGACCCTCGTATAACAGTCGATCAATTGATCTGCTACATACCATACAACATTAATAGAACAGCCAAATCAAAAGAAAATGTGCACCCAGTATGGATGTATAAATTTCGCCGAAAATAGCGACATTATCTCTACCTTATATGTAACGCTTTGAATACGGATCAGCATCTTTATTGTATAGTAAGATGTGTTATATGAAAATCGAAAGGACCTGTAAAATTACTGCAGTTACAATCCGTGATTTTATTTTAGTATTATTATTAGAATTTTTTTTTTTATTTGCTCACTTGTTTTCTATTCGTCGAATGTTATGAAATACACAAAAAAATAATTATACATGATCAGAAGCAAAAGGTTGATCAATATACATGTGGACGGTTTTCGTCGCCTGCTGAAATACACATCGCGAACTACAGAAAATTGCCGTACGTGTATTGCTGTTGTGGGATCTGAGTGATACTCATATAGTGATGAAAGGACGCCAAAATTCGGCCAACATTATATTTAAGAATACATGGGCAGTAGCGTTTTTTCATTCAATGTTCAGCGATGAAAAGATTGTAATTAGCAGTGGTGTGGGAACAACAGATTCCTGTTGGAAAGACTTATGGGTATGTCATCGTGACCCGTAGCATATAAGGGAAGTCTAGTGAATAAATATTCACCTATAAAACAACCGAAAATGTTCGGATTGTCAAACATTTTAGTAGATTTTTTTTCGTTATGAACTTTTTTTGTGTTGGTATATCTTTTTAAATCAAGTTAACGCGAGTAATTATTACAATTATTCGTAAATTATTTTAGTAAACACACTTTTTTCTTACATTCCTCATATAATTTTTGGTAATTTTCTCCAAATAAAAAATGCTTTATCTTGTAGTGAAATGAATAAATCTATAACAATTTTGTGATAATTTTGGTGAAAAATGTAATAATATTTCTTGTATTACTGCAAGAAAAAATACTAGGAAACAATTATTACTATATATTGTAAAAATAAATATTTTGGACACATCACGTGTAATTCAAAAAATATGCCTGGTTCTTGATTAGATAACGAAAATGATGTGAAAGAAGACTAGAATTAAAGACGAAATAAATAAATAAAACTCAAAGAAATAACTAGATAAATAATATTCCTGTCTAGTACAAAATAATCAATCCCCTAAGTACTTGCACAAGAAAATTAGTGAAATAGCAATTTTTGTTCTGCGAACAATGATTTACTCCTTTTGTAGCTAATCATCTTAGATTTTGGATCAAAGGAAGAATGGAGGAATAGAAACTTTTGTTAATAATGGTTAATTTAATCAAATTTTATGTATTCTGTTTGTTATTTAGTTTCATTTTTATTTTATTTCCTTTAAATATTCTTAAATTATTTTGTATTTGCTACAGGTTTGTTGATGAAAGCTCGAGGTTATTCACTTAACGTTCAGAAATTGTGTAACGGTTTCGATTCGAAGTTAGAGGCATTAGTAGAAGATTTGCTTCATTATGTAAGTGATAAAGAGCAAAACAAATATTCACTTGTTTTAAACGAGAAAGAAGAAATGTCAAGAAAGCAACTGTGTCCATTTAATAAATTTTTGGATAAAAGCGAAATCCAGGATCATCTACAATCCAATACGATTAAATGTATTACAAGGTAAGTATAAATGTCAGGTTGTCTAAAAAGCATTGAGCATTTGGAGATCAAGATTAGGAATACATTTATTGTGCTTTAAGAGTAACGTTGTAAAACCACGTGTACACTATTTTATCTGACAACCTTCTGCCATCTTCCTGGCAACACCTATAGAATTTCCATCGTTTCTGGTCAGAGGATTGTGACTTGTAGTTTCCACATGCCACTTGGCCTATTTTGAAACTAATTTACCACCATTCAGGGAGTTATTCAGAGACCGAAACAAATAATAGTCTCATTATACCAGGTCCGACTATACAGAGGACGCATTAAAACCTTCCAAGTAAGTTGTTTCAATTTCTGACGGGGTGTTAAAGATGTATATGATCTAGCGTTATCAGCGAGGTATACAACACCCTTTCTCTTGACCAGAGGTCTGAGTCTGTTGTTCTGCCTGGCGGCAGCAGCTTCTGGTGCACGATGCCCTTGCAGTCCCATCAAGCCTACTTCCTGGCTGTCAGTATGGACTCTGCCACGAACTGTGGAGTTTCTCCTCGCTTCGACCATTATCTTTTTCGCTCATTATTATCATAAGTTATCCAAATTTCATAACCCGTGATCAACTGCTTCAGGCATGGCTCGAGTTCGATATATATCAGCAGAGATCCGCACATAGAAAGTCGATCGAGTAAGTTTTTTTCGTCATATCATATGGCACCCAGATGTCAAGTTTCTTTTTGTAGCTAGCTTTCTCCAAATTGTCTAATATTGTTTCGTGATGGATGTTAAGTCATTGGCGATGTCATGACTGCTTACATGCAGGTCTTGTTCAGCTTTTGCCAGAATATCTTTTTTTGTGATTGATCGCCCACTGCGGGAAGTATTTGAATATTGAAATTTCCTGGACGAAGGCGACCGAACATTCTTTTGATAATATGTCGTACCCATAGACAACACACATTTATTCACGGACCTGTGCAGCATTTGCTCCTTTACCGAAACAAAATTGTAAAATGTTGCGCAGTTTTGCGGAAACTTCACTTATTTTCGTGACGCAATACCTTCCATCCGATTATAAGAATTCCAACCAACACTTTTTGTGCATCTAACTTAAACTGTCCACCGTAGAACAACGCTAGGCTTAACCAGCTGCTCATATGTTTTGAGATTTAGGATATTAACGCCATCTCGTGCGCAGAGGATTTAATACTTTCTAGACTACCTGATAATTACATATTATATAGAAAATGAATTGTTAAAGTAAAATTGAACATTTAGTTGAACGTTCCACATTTATGCTTTAGACTAAAGGGATCAATTGAGAAATAAAAGTGAATGATAATAGAAGGGCCAGTAAAATAAAAATGTGAGAGAAAACTGAGAATCTCGGGGAAACCAGCGGAAACATTTGTCCTCTACAAACTCACATGGCCTGGGATCGGATAATGTATCTCCCACACCAAAAGTGAGTGCTCTCTTACTAAACTATCGTGGCTCTTAAGAAATAAATTGTTTTTGTGGAACAGACTACTTGATATTTGGCGAAGTAACTAACGTACATGCTTTCTCTGCACATGAACCCTGATTCGATTGCCAGTGAGAACGTTACAGCCTCGAACTAAAACTCGAGTGGTGATTCGGATCCCTTTTTAAGTTGCAGACCTTGTTTTATATAGCATATAGTGGTCATATTGAAAAGAGACATTAAACTCCCAAGCTGTCAATCAGTTTAATAAATCTATTATTCGTTCGCTCATTGTTTAATGTTTTCTTCATAAAAAAGTATGTTTCTGTGTAAATAATTAAGTTCTCTTTCCATCTTTCTTTTTTAAACCTAACCATAACAATAAAGTACAGTTGAATACAAATAAACTGATGTTTAACAACTAATTAACACCACTAATAAATAATAGAAAATATAATATTAGTTTATAGATCCAAAATGCGTAAAAATTTACTGAAATATTAGTAAGTACAAGACTTATCATGCGTATTTCATGAAACGATATCAATAATTTTTGGGACCGCTACAAAAATGTAGACTGTTTCAATGTAAAAGACCATAAGCCGCATATGTCAATACACTTACAATGAAAAGGATTTTATTGCTAGTATAAAATGTAGTTTATATGTTACCAAATTAAAATAATTTCTAAGAAGTTACAGTAAAGTTAAAAATAAATCATTGAAGCCAAAATCCTCAAATTTTCCCACTATTAATAACTAATTTCCTGATTTTAGCTTGATAGAATTTATTAAAAGAGAATACTTAAAATTTGACAAGGAGAATAGAAATGAGAAGAAGGATGAAGCATGCGCTATGTTTGTTGGGAGAGTTTTGCAAGCTTTAGTCAATCTATGTCCTCATCTCCAACGATGTGTGTCTGCAGCAACATTAGCTGAGAACAATAAGGTAAATAAGTATACCACTAAGACGAATATGTTATCTGTATTTTGTACTTAAAAAATCGTTATTGTTTTCTTTCTCCCTATATGTTTCAAGGCTATGTTTGCTTATAGTACATACCAGTATACTATGCAGTTAGAATTGAGAAAGCTACGATTTTCAGTTCCTACGACTTTCTAGGACTGTCTGTTGGAAATTCTCGTCTAAATTGGCTGATGCTTCAGAATAGGATAATTTGTAAACATATTTTTAAAATAAGCGATCCTCTAGCGACATGGTCAACGCGCTGCGACGCCCTGTCCCTAACAGGCACATCAGGAGCTTTCTAGACATAGTGTCTGTCACGTCATGTTTTCACGTGACTCCCCAGTTTGCCTCACGACGCTGGGTGGACGCCGAAAATTGGGGAAGCACCGGCCGGGAATCGAACCCTTGACTACGGACATGAGTCCAACGCTCTAACCACTAGACTACGGTGTTCTTTACATTCTTATTTACCGCATCTAATTTTTAATGTACTATTAACAATATGATACAATTATTTATCCAGCGTATAGAATACATTGTAATATCATCAAATTATTCACATAGTAATGTTCCTTTTCAATATTGCCAGTGGGACACTGGGCCACTGAGGGGCACAGAATGGCTTGAGTCCTGTATTGGGAAAGGTAAGTGACCATAAGTATCGATAACATTTACGTGATATTCTTTAATTACCACTGTCAAGACACAAGAAGATAATCTGAATATCGTGTTGTGGAAAAGATCTTAAGATACTGTGTGCTCCTGAGACGAACCAACCGAGTGCCCTATTTGAATATTGGAGGAAAAATTGAAAGGAATATTACTAGGTGAGTAATCTGAAGGTACTAGTAACTGTACTGTTACGGCATCCCCTGACTCCTTCCTTGACAAATCTGGACAACTCACATGCAACTCATATCACTTACAGTTTCATCTTGTGCTTTCCTGTATGGAAGGTGTCGATAAACACCGAAACAGTGCAGTTAATAGTATATTAAATATTGGATGCAGTAATTATATAATACATGTAAAGTGAGATGAATCATTATTATTATTATTATTATTATTATTATTTGCATTGGGTTTTGTTCCAAGGAAAATATACCGTTTCCTTAGTTACCCTCAGAGCAGTATCATTGACTTGTGATATTCTAGTTTAGAATATGATTTTACTGCACATTCCCGTACAATGTCAGTGATCTTGAGTTTTTATAATCTTTCGTTGTCAGTATATGTTAATTAGCATAATCGTTTTCTAGCGCGATGTAATTTATATTCTTGTCATTTTGTGAACATTCAGCTTAGGTTCCTAGAATAGCATAGTCTTTCCCTTATACGTGTTTTTCGAATTGAACGTGAATTATCGAGAAACCGTAGAGTAGCGGTTCATGTCAGTGTAAAGGAAGTCATACATACGCAATCGAAAAATGTATATTTCATCAATATGCAGTGGGTGTACAAGGGATTCTCTCTCTATAGGGTATACTTCCTAAGTATATGTCCAACAGAATTCTCAGATATGCTCTGTTTTCAAGGTGGGTATAAGTTAGACAGCAATGAACACAGAATTCTTCAGTTGGAAGTAGGAAGTGTTAGCAACCGCCAGCTCCACAATTCCTCATGTTTGAAATAACGTACTGCGATGCTTTGTTTCACGCTTATACGTGGGAAAAAAAAGTAAAATATACCGTGACAATACATCACAGCACGCGTTGATCTGAACACATGGAACCGTGGATCTGGCAATCCTTAATACTTCCGACTTCCCACACCCTGTTATCAAAGCTTACCTTTTGCTCACTTTGGATCCACCTTGAAATCAGTATATCTAGGAATTCTGTTGAGAAAATGTGTGGGAAAATTATCCTATAAAGAATCCCTTGTACACCCGTTGCACATTGATGAAATATACATTTTTGGATTGCGTGTGTATGACTTGCTTTACACTGACATGAATCGCTATTCTACTGTTTCTCGAATTCGAAATAGTGCGTGTTGAAATTTAATTTTACGAGATTTTGGTCAGTCCTTACTCTGAAACTATGCACTTTTCCCCACAGATACATACGAACTTCTTCACTTATTTTGATGTGAGGAATCACCTGTTATAGTTTGTCGGTATAGTTCATTAACACTTTGTATATATGTATCTTCACAAAGTGTCCCCAGTGTAATGTTGTATAACAGTGACTTAACCCTGATGATACAGGCAGTAAGTCACCTTTGAAATATCAGCTAAAATAAATAAACTGAATGAACCATTAAAAGTTAACTATTTATAATAATTATCTTTGTGGGAATTATGTGAAATACGTAAAACTTATCTAGTCAAATTTATTTCAATATAATAATTACATTACAAGAAACTGTTCTAAGTATAAATCTAAATTTATTGTAAATAATATTATTTTCATTAAATTCTAACTGGGAAAATTTCCTTTGTTGCTTGAAAATTATCTGTGTTAAAGGCTCCTTAGCGATCAAAAAAAGGAGTTACATGACTTTGTATCATGTTCTGTACATGAGATTAAGTTCACAGAAGCATTAAGTTAAAAAATATAACATTTGTATTTACTGAGCCTTTTAGTCAGAAAACTTTATGAAAGAAGATACAGATGCCAACTGTGATGGCAATATATCTTTATTAAGTTATGAAGTCTTCCTTTTTAATACTTCTCCAAGTATTTTCGTTGTATCCGAATATTTTTATTCCAGATACTTATTTCAAGCCCATTGTTCGGTGAATCGGCAGCGTGGCAAGAAGTAAGTAAAAATTTACACAGCGAGAGTGAAGCAGCCTTTTATATGTGGAAGGAGTTAGCTAGCTCGAGATTGAAGAAACACTTAGAAGGCAAATTAGGATCTTCCAATCCTAGAGATCTTCTTAAGGCAGTACCGGTATGTAATCTTTTTATTTTAGTTTGCAAATTCTTTATAAATAACATGATATCATTTTAATTTATACCTAATGGACAATTTTTCTTTTTCTAAAGTTCCTAAGAACGATTTAAAATACTATTACCAAATTTTCCCGAAAGGAAGAGAAAAGTCGAAATCAAGAGAAAGAAAATTGTCGCTTCTTACTAATTCGAAAATGCATTTAATAAATTCTGGGTTGATATCACTGTACAAAATACGTGACTTTTTTTCTGTGCTATCAGCTTTATCAAGCTAAACATTCACTACCGTATGTTTACGGACGTTATCGTAAAAGTTCTTACGCTAGTCTTCTCAGTAGCTGAGACAATGGTGGTGGATGAGGGTTTCCGTAACGTACATCGTAATTTTCTTTTTACGCAGATAAAGTTAGAGGTTGCTTAACTTTCAGCATACAGCCTGTGCTTAAACGCTCTATTCAGTGCTGCCTATGATTTCCGCATGTTACCTCTTGTTTCGTCTTTTCATCTTTAGTCATTTGTGATCTATAAGCACTGGACTGTAACAAAAAAATAAATAAATAAAATAAAATAAAATAAAAATAAAAATAAATAAATAAATAAATCCTGATATATATATCAAATGACATACCTTCCCATTTAAATTTTTCTAGTAACCCCCAGTGTTCCATAATAGACAGTCCTGTGGCACAAAAAGCACGCTTCATTCAATGCGCCCTATGACATTTATGATTTATAAACACTGGCCGCTTTATCTGTATGTACAAGAACTCACATTCAAATGGTGGCCATTTTATTAACGGTTACCCTACAGAAGTTAGTTTGTTTTTCCATGGTCTTTTCAATGATATATCAAACGACATATCTTCTCATTTAAAATTTTCTAGTGCCCCCGCCAGTGTTGAACCGTGTTTGGGTCTTGTGAGACAAAGAGCGCACTCTATTCAATGCGT
Organism: Thermobia domestica; assembly: GCF_964235325.1. NCBI lineage: Eukaryota > Metazoa > Arthropoda > Insecta > Zygentoma > Lepismatidae > Thermobia > Thermobia domestica. Next base: position 100,285,037 of record NC_137465.1, on the reverse strand, counting down.
CCTATAACAATTTCATATCTCACTTTTTGCTTTGTCTTTTTACCTTCAGCCGTTTGTGATTTATAAGCACTGAACATTTTATCTGTAATACCCTATATATATATATATATATATATATATGTGTGTGTGTGCATTATTATTATTATTATTATTATTATTATTATTATTATTATTATTATTATTATTATTATTATTATTATTATTATTATTATTATCATCATATTCTTCTTCTTCTTCTTCTCAATGATGCACTATGGTCGTCAGCTAAGCTCTTCGTCTTCATGTATGATCTATGAAAACGTATATAATATGTTTTTAACGGAAAATAGTTATTTAGTGTCAAGATTCGAAGCTCAAAATTACTTTCTTATTCCTAGTATATATTGTTTCTGTTCTGTTATTCGATTTGTTGTATTCGAATATTTGGAGTTTTTTTTTTTTTTTTTTTGGTGTGTGTGTATGTATTGGTGTATCCTGTCACATTCAGTGGTCACGCGTTGAGTGCAACTTGACGAGCTTACGCGCAGAGGTGAGTGTTCAACCACTAAGCTACCATGTCTTTTTATTCCGAGATTCGATTGTAATGCAGATTAAATTACAAACAATTATAAGTTTTCTGGCAGTTGTTTGAGTTTCTAGATTGTTTGCTAACCTTTAGTAATTGCTGACTAGTGTTCAAAGCAAAAGAAATGCGATGATAAAACACCCGTAAGTATTGTATTTCAAAAGCGTTCAATAAACCTTCTATGCATACCTACATATGACATTCGTGACTTTTTATTATTATTATTATTATTATTATTATTATTATTATTATTATTATTATTATTATTATTATTATTATTATTATTATTATTATTATTATTATTAACGTCCTTTGATTTATTAAATATGTAGTCTGAATAGATTATCTTTTCATTATATTTCCGTGTGTTCTGTTTGAACGTTTATGACCTTTTTCTAATATAGCAATGGGATGTGGTGAATATTCAAGAAGAAGGAGAAGAAGGTCGCAGTATTCGGTCCACAATCCGAGTTCCTTCACAACCTAGTCTTCCTTTACAAACAGCACTGTACTCTATGTGTCAGGAATTAAACAGACTAGCTCCTCATACGTTTCCGAGGTAAGTATTATTTAAGATTGCATCTTAGAATCTTTGTCATAAACGTGTACTTTCACTTGTGAACTTTTAATGAGCATTTAGTTAGAATTATATTTGATGTTTTGAAGTTTTCTAGTATTTTTGTATTTTTATCATAAAATGAAATGAAATAAAAACTTTCTGTTTTACATTCCATGGTTATGGCGTATTGGCTAAAGGTGGCGGTTATGATGAGAATGAATGAAATGGTGGGATGAAGAAAGTTGGAGGAAACGAGAGAAAACCCACGCACACGGTGGTTGTCCACCACAAAGTCCACTCGGTGTGAGCTGGGATCGAACTAGGGACCCATGCACCACGTTTATTACTCGTCTGATTTTTCTCTGCATGCGGCGAAGTTGGGAACTAGCTTCCTTGTTTACAAGTGGTAGGAGCAACATGACAGGGTCGCCAGAGGTACTAGTTTCCTAAGATTTCTTTTATGGTCAGGTTTTCGAGAAAATCAAAAGGATATGAACAAAATCAAATTTGCGTGAGAGTAGTGTGTACATATTTCAAGTTTTATTTAAGGACACATCCATCATTACCAAGAGCACCAGTTACTGGACCAGGATAGTAGCCGAATCACTCGCCATAGTTCATGAACCGAACAACGTTAATAGAGACACTGGATTTCAACTCAGCCCCCTGTGGAACCCGGTCATCAGTACCGTAGGAAAGAAAACGACACACAAATATCCAGATAACCCTCAGCCAATCAATAGCACGGACTACGGAACATAGCCAGCCAATCACAGCTCCAGTTTTTCAGATTAAACCAGCCAATCAGGAACCAGCATTTTCTCCAGCCCAGAGTATATATTACTTATATCCGCTGATCTCTACATAATTGCCCTGATGACGAGAACGATGACAGCTCTCGAAACGTTGGCCTATCCACCAGTTTTCACCTGGCTGATTGCCCGAGAAGAACTTTATCATATTTCAAGTCGTTTTGCGAGGAATATGTAAAACTATTTGATATGGAATCAAACATTAAAATATCTAGATGGCTGCTAACTTAATTTCCTCGTATGCATTAACTTAATGTGTTTGCAGCAATTATGGAGACATGGAACTAATAATTGCCATGTCGAAGAAATGATATACATCTTATACTCTATGAAAGGAACGGGGCTATTTGACGGCGGAAGATCTAGCTGAGGCACAAGGCCTGTTACTTTGCAGGAAGACGTCCTGGCAACCCTGTAACGGAATACAGAAAACCATTCATGCCTTCTCTCCCACCATCCCCTTCGCCCAGTGCCAAAACATAAACACAACAGCAGCGTCACTACAAAACAAATGCACAGACTCGTGCGACGGGTAATACTTCTGGTGCGACGGGTCCCTTATCGTGGACATCATCGTGTCCTTGAATTAGCTGGAGGTTCTACCATTTCCTGGCGCATTCTAATTTCACCAATTCTTTAACCTAAAGAACAGAATCGTGGGCTGTACAACTAGAAATGTCATTTTACTTATCACGTGACGCTGCATTCCAGCATTCGAAGACGGCACTTCACGTCAAGTACTACGTAATTCATAGCTCTTACCTATCTCATGAATCATTTAGCGAAAATGATGTACAATTTTCTGATGTTCGTGATTGTTTTATATATTTTCTGCAAAATAATTTTATTATATACTTAGGTATATAACGAATAACAAGCAAATAATCAAAACATTATCACGGGGCTAACAAAGTACATTAGCGCCTGATGGACGCCCGTTTGGAATTCAGTCGCATCACAGTATAGGTAAATGACACTTAGTTTGATTTAATCCATAGTAATTATTAAAAGAAAGAATGTTTTAGAAGTTTAGAATGTTAAGTATTGCCTTAGCATCCTTGAGAAATTTATAAATAGAGAATTTTACGTACTTCAGGGATTGTTTTCACCTGAAAGCGTCTTCTTGTTTGTTAAATTAAAATAAACTCATTGTCAAAGTGTCCTTCAATAGAATTACAGTCAGGAGCTAAAACTTCAACAAAAGTTTTCGTAAATCTTGACAATGAAAACTATATAGTGTTAATTTAAGGAAGTTGTGTTTTATTTAAATATGTTGATATTTATTGTTATTTATTCTTATATTGCTAAACCAGGAAAATTCACCAGGGACTAGTGGAGGACATAGTGGAAGAATTTATTAAAAAATGCGAACTCGTATGCAAACAAGATAAAATACCTCAAACATTGGCTTTGCAGTTGCTGTTAGATACAAGATTCATAACCGTGTTACTAATTCCTAGAGAAAGCAAGGTATTGTGTTATTTTCCTCTGTTTCATTGATATCTGTAACTAAATATGTCTGTGTTCATTTTGTATGCAGTTAACATCATGTGTTATCATTATGTTATAGATAAAACAATTGAATACATCAGACGATATGCTAACAAGTTTACCTCCTTGTTATGTTCCACGGTAAATTGTAAGTTAAGGTAAATCTGATTTCGTTTACTGGTAAAAACTCCAATTGTGAGAATACTTTATGCAAAAACGGCACGCCATTTGCATACCAATAGTAGCGCATAACATCTAATTCTTGCATTATGAATGTTACTTCGAAAGTTCAGGTTAAACACACCAGCAATTGACAATATATACAGATATTTTCAATTTTCTGCCACTATGAGCCCATTTCTATATATTTCGTTTACGTTTTCATTACTTTTACTGCTATTTTTATTTTATTTTATTTATTTATTTTTTATTCCTTTTGAACAAGGCTCCGTTAGAGAGCGTAAAGCTTGAAATTGCAAGAAATTTTCAGGAATAAGAATTTGGAGAAACTGTAAAACAGACTATCCCAAAATTTGTATATAAATTTCATTTTCGTGTTGCATGGAAATGGTAAGCCCTAGGAAAGTGAAAGTTGATGTGATTATAGATGAAAGTTCGAAGTTTTTTGTGACGTTAAAGGGAGAGCAAGGGTGTCAAGGATTAATAAGTTACAGGATCAGAGGTTAAATTTGTGATTTTTTTTTCCTTATGAAATTTCAGTGTTAAATTGATATATGCAATTTTTCAAAAATCGACTTTTGACCGCACAAATTGCCATATTTGTATAACTTCCAATGTGAAACAATATGCCAATGAGGGATGTATGAAACAGTGACCTTTAACCTCTAACAGGTCACCCATGACTTTCATTGTAACAGCATTCATTTCAACAAAATCCCGCAACAACAATTCAGTCGAACAAAGTGTGATTCAACGTACAGATAAAAAACCTACGAAGATTAGCCGAAGCCTAACTATGAGGTCACCAATTTCAAGAGAGGTCAAAGGTCATGAAATGTATTTGTGTTATTCCAGGTACTGAAAAATACCGAAATACTCGATTAATGGAGCAACAAATTAATTGTGAATGAGTATTAAACTAAAAATAATTCTTCCGTTTGCTGAATTGAAAACTGAACCCCGACCTAAGTAGTATAGAAATAGTGATTCAACGCCAAACTGTTTTTTAAATTCTTTTAAAATCCTTAAAATCCAACATTTAAACCCGCACATATACTGCATGTTAGACCACTCAGATACCCAAAACTGCTGTTTTTACCTTTTTTATGGTATGATTAAAAGTATTAGTTAAGTAAGAGTCAAAATTTCCTCTCTGGGTGATGGGTTTTTTCCAACGCGGAAGTGAAAGGTCTGGACCACAGTCCAATATATATATATATATATATATATAGTGTAATGAGAACCACATGTGTGTTTATCGTAAGTTTATTTTACTACGAGCTGAGATAGAACCACGGAATTTAATAACTGAAGTCGTTTACTATTTAAGTTTCTGCTACCTTTATTTTCGATGCTTGTGTGAATGAAAGAAATAATGTGAAATGAATTGAGCTTTATATGTTGTATGATAAATGTTGTTTTGTGCATGTTTTGAACATTGTGTTGTGTTGTTAGCATGCGATAACAAAATTACACAGGAAGTTTGTTGATAAAAGTTTTGAATATATAAATGTCATGCAACTGTACGTGAATAACTAGATACGAGCTTATAGTGGTATTTATTAGCAACTGTTAAAACAGGCACCAACAGAACTGAAGGATTTGAATAATATCTACAGTTATCGCGGCAGCATTTTCTTTCTCAGCTGACGAGTGGAGGGCTGGAGGGGCAGTTTGTCCACAGTAGGTTTTTTTTTTTTTTTTTTTTTTTTTTTTTTTTTTTTTTTTTTTTGGCTCGCGAGTCGAGGGCTTGTAGAGGCACCAGCAGAGCTGAGGGAATGAAATGATATTTACAGCAATCTCGGAAGTATTTTCTTTCTCGGCTAACGAGTCGAGGGCTGGAGAGGCACAAGCAGAGTCGAGGGATTTAAATAATATCTGCAGCGACCGCAGCACTGTTTTTTTTCTTGACTCGCCAACCAAGGACTTGGAAAGGTAGTTAGCCTCGGCTTTGGAGTCCACTTCCCGGCAAACCAGCCAGAAAAGGTGTTGTTTCGCCTGAAAATAATATTTACACAAGCAGTTAACAGTGGCAGTGTGTTTTCTAAATTCCAAGGGCTATATTTTTGCTAAGATATATGTATATGTAAGAGGCAACACATATACAAGGTTTTGTTTTATATTCCATGACATATTATGTGCAATTTTTGAGGTATATATCGAAGAGTAAGAGCAATACATACATACAAATCAACAGTAATCATACAACATGTCAAGCTCAGTCCATTCTTATTTTATATTTTACATGTTTATTATTATTATTATTATTATTATTATTATTATTATTATTATTATTATTAACACCAGCCTCTAAGCTAAGGTAGCAGTAACTTAAATAGTAAGGCACTTCAGTCATTAAATTCCCTGGTTCCATCCCAGCTCGTGGTAAAATAAACTTACGATAAACACACATGTTGCCTCGTTACTTTTATATATATATATATATATATATATATATATATATATATATATATATATATATAGTGCTCTACCCCCGACTCTTCACTTCCGGATTAGAAAAAAAAAACATCATTCACAGAGTGAATTCTGAATCAAACTTACGCAATACTTCTAATCGTACTGTCAAAAAACTATGAAAAATGGCAGTTTTGGGTATCTGAGTGATCTAAAATGCGGTATATATACGGGTTTTAAGACCAGAAGTATTGGATTTTAAAGATTTTTTAAGGGTTCAGACGATAGATGATAGAGATTCAACAGGATGTCATTGAACGGCTATTTCTATACTACTGACCTCTACCAGGTCACCTTTGACTTTGGTTAGACTTACTAGAGATGATTCCATTCCGGGACCATGTACCTGGGGAATACCTATATATCGTCTGAAAGGTCTTGCCAAGAGAAGTACGAAACCGTTTTCAAATCACGGGCAAACCCGAAACCTGATACTATAAGGGGGCAGTTTGTTGGTGTTTGTGACCCTATGTATTGCATATTCGACAGAAGTAAAAATAAATATTACGATGCATCATGCGTAAGCGCCTGAGCCCATGATGTTCCCTTTTGGCTCATTGCTAGAACGTAACTTGGGCAAGAGTTTGATAATATCGCTTTACACCCAGACTCATTTGGTCAGTGTTGCCAACCAATTGTAAATACAATGTGGCCGATGATTTCTGTACCACTGGATGTATATCCATGAAACGTGGCATAAACATCATTCGTCACTAGAAAAAATATACTGTGAACGCATTCCTCCTCCAAGGACCACAGTTTGTCAGTGTTGCCAACCAACTATATAAATGAAAAGATGTAAAGCAGGTTTAGTACGATAAGACGTTTATGCACCAAGATTGGCAGAAACATCACGCGAAATACCATTCATACCATTAGCCAATATAAAAATAACACGAAGCTAGTATACTACTATTTGAAGAACTTCCATTTTGACAACGTTAGCAATACTGACAGACCACGTTGACAACGTTACCGTGCTTGGGGAATGGTAACAACCACAGAATGTTTGTTTTTGTGTCAAATGATGTTTATGCCAAGTTTTGTCTCTATGCATGCAATGATCAGGCAACCTTTCGGGATAATGTATTTTAGAATAGTTGGCAACACTGTCAAATTGGGGTGCTTGTTAACACTCACACTATGTTTTCCATTGTCCAATGCTGCTTCTGTCACATTTGTTCTATATTCGTTCAATGACACACATCCTATTTGCAACATTGTGATATTTACATTTGGTTGGCAATACTGACAACCTAGAATGGTCGGAAAAAAGGGTTATACTCAACGTATTTTTGCTATAATGTCGTGTGATGTTTCTGAGAATCTTGGTGCATAAACGTCTCATCGTACGAAACCTGCTTTACACCTTCTCAATTTTTACAGTTGGTTGGTAACACTGACAAACCTGGTTCTTTGGAGGAGGAATACGTCCACAGTATATTTTTTCCAGTCACGAATGATGTTTATGCTACATTTCATGGATATACATCCAGTGGTACAGAAATCATCGGCCACATCGTATTTACACTTGGTTGGCAACACTGACCAAATTGGTGTCTCTCGGTGCAAAGCGACATTATCAAACTCTTGCCCGAGTTTCGTTTTAGCAATGAGCCAAAACGGAATATGATGGGCTTAGGCGTTTATTCGTGATGCATCTCAACATTTATTTTTAGTTCTGTCTAAAATGCAATGCATAGGGTCACAAACACCAACAAACTGGCCCCTTATAGTGTCAGGTTCCGGGTTTGCCCGTGATTTGAAAACGGTTTCGTACTTCTCTTGGCAGGAATTTTCAGGCGATATGTAGGTTTTTCCCAGGTACATGGTCCCGGAATGGAATCATCCCTAGTTAGACTAAGTTCAATAGCTTACCTTGTAATTCAACACACAGTAAATGACCATCCCAAGATTAATCTAACCCTAAAGAATAAAGTCATTGATATCGAAAGAGATCAAACATTACAAAGCGTATGAAACCTATTTCAGGTAATGAAAAATACGAATATATTCGAGTAAAAGAACAATGAAGTGATTATGTACGAAGATTTTGTTAAAACATAACATTTCCATTAGTTGACTTGAAAATAGTAACCTCTGACCTTTACCAGGACACCTATAACCATGCTAGGAATACTAAATTCCGTATAAAGATAATTTAATCAAGTTATATATAATTTGATTAAAAGATAGGGATAAAGGGGTTATCCAAATTTAATATAAGCTTAAGAATAAGGTTATCATCATCAAAAGAGATTAAAAGTCGCGGAGCTTGTGTTCTATTTCAGGTAACGGCAAATATCAACATACTCAATTAATAGAGCAATAACTTGATTATGTATGGAGATTGAAGTGAAAAATATTGACAACAGTACATTGCTGCATGTCTTGCAAATAAGAACAGAAATAAAGACTGTAATAGAACAAGACTGTACTATTCATAAAAATAAATACTTTACATGTTACGTTTCGATCTTCTAACCAATCTGATGAGGATCTTGGTTAGAAGATCGAATCGTAACATGTAAAGTATTTATTTTTATGAATAGTTCAGTCTTGCTCAGCAGTTCAGTGTTTTATTTCTGAAAAATATTACATCCGTTATATAAATTAAAAATTGTGATCCTCTATCAGACATCTAACCTCTACCAAGTCACCTGTGATCTTCTTTAGAATAACACGTAAAAATCAGCAGCTTACTCTTTAAAATAGTTTAATCGAACAGATTTGCAATTCAACACATGATTAAATATTTTCAGAGTACAAATTGATAAAATATTTCGGGGGAGAGTTCAGAACAATGCAGTTGGTTAATGGGAGCTTATAGAGAAGAAAGTTTGAAGAGTATTAACTATGTTTTGTTTTTGCATCTATGCCTGAATAGGAACATTTGATCCTGGCAATGTGATTGCATTGGAACTAAGAGAAAGAATGAAAAATAGAAACAACTTCGAAGAAAAATGTTGCATCCCTCCGTGCACTGATCGATGATGTCTTGTTGGTTGTTAGCCTGCTTCAGTATACATCCTAAATCTTTGCTGTTTCTGTAACCACCCTTTTGGTTCATCTGGCTCATTGGGCTCACATCAGTGATTCTTTTATTTTACTTTAAGAGATAGTTTAGTGATCTCCGAAGAAATAATGCAGTTGGAGTACAGCAGTTGGCATAGTACTGCAGTTGCGATTACATCGTGTTCGTCAGTGATTCTTGTGTTTAACTGTTATTTGTACAAACAAGAATTGCCATAAGGTATCATTTATTATTCTCTCTTCATTCATATGACCTTTAAATTTTATTATGTGTCATAATGGAAAGTTTATTAAAGAACAATGTGTCGATTTCATGGAATATTTCAATGGCAGTGGTAAGTCAATGACACAGACACGAAGAAAGGCATTTGCTTAATGGGGTGTGAAAACGAGTAACAGTAAGTTGTACATTTTCACTACCAGTTTAGAAAGAACGTTTGTGTCAACGACGGCAATAAGCAGGACGACTAGCATTCATTTCAACCGGAGACACTAAACGCGAAGTTATTCATTCGATGCTTCGTTCGCCTAGAATATCTATCTGTCGTTGGAGTATTTCTCTTAATATTACAAGAAGTTCGTTAAATAGAATGTCATAGAATGTTGCGTGTACTGGAGCTTATAGTGTCCAGAATGAAGATAGTACGGAAATTACAGGAAGAGATTTTGGTGCAAGGGTTTCCTTATGCAACGGACATATAGATAAGCTGAATGACAATCTGATGTTCCGCAACGTAAGGCAGAAAAACACAAACAGTTGTTGTTATTGTTATGCCGATTATCACGATCTAATTTCCAAATTTTGCATTGCGTTAACGCAAACCGCTACAGAATTGAACTCCATGTCAACCAAATTACATATTAAAATGTGTTGCGTGATTTTCATTTCCCTGAACTTGTTCATTTAAATCAGTGGTCTTCAACCCGTGGCCCGGTGGAACACATTATGAAAGAATGAATTCATAATTAGGAAAAATGCGAACCATTGGAAGAAACTGATACGATGTGACGTAACTCCATTGCAAAGACAAACTATATCGTATATCAAGAAATTGCTATGCTGTCAAAACCTTTTGCTGATAGGGAATTTATCAAACAGTGCATGGTATCTAGCAGTTGAAATATATATATATATATATATATATATATATCGTTGTTGAAACTGAGTTTGTCCGGTGTTATGGTGGCAAGGAGAGTGGAAGATTGTATAGAGTGGGTTAGAAACTGGAAGAATAATAAAGCCATTGCTTATATAGAAAATACATTGAGAGAAAATGCTTCTCAGTTCGTTCATCGTTCTCTGGCTGTTAATGAATGTTGTGATGTGCGTGATACAGCACAATTAGTAATCTTTGTAAGGAGCATTACTTTAGCTTTGTTAAGAACTGGTACATGTCATTTCTCGTTAAAACATACCTCGAAAAGCAGTAAGATTTTGAATGCTGTTGTTCTTCAAGCGATAAAACTTGAGTATAAAAAAAAATCTCTGGTGTTGTCACTGACGCGGCTCATGCAGTGATTAGCAAGAATGAAGGTTTTGTCACATTATTGCTTAATGAGGCAAGTGCGCGTGGAAACAAAGGGATGTACTCTATCACTGCATTCTGCGCCAGGAAAAGTTTGTGTAAAAAAGGTGTGCGTTTCAAAGATATTATGAAAGACATTGTTAAAATTGTGAATTTTATAAGATCCCGAGGATTGAACCACAAACAGTTGCCAGCCGGTCTTAGTGCTATGGAGGTAGAGTACGACGACATGCTCTACTTTACAGAAATTCGTAGGCTTATTTCCTGTAAAGTGCTTAAAAGATTTTTTGACCTTAAGAATGAGATAAGTGAATTCGTGGCAAGTAAAGATGATGGAATTGAACCATCATGGATGGATTCAGTGATCTGGAGTGGATGGTTGAATTTGCGTATCTCACGGATATTACAGTGCACCTCAGTGATTTGAATATCAAACACCAAGGGAAGAACAATTTCGTAACCCATCTCTGTAGTCAGGTGTAATTTTTTGAATTTAAATTACGCTTGTGGGAGAATCAGCTTAGAAATAGAATCTCACACACTTTCCAGCGCTTTCACAGAAAATTCATGACAGAAGTATGCGAAAGTTATCTTAGCTTTAAGGTCTGAATTCGCTAAATATTTGTAGACCTTGGTCACATACCAACAACTTTCAACTTTCCCCCAGTCCTTTCACTGTAGATGTCAAAGATGTCCCAGGAAATCCAAATGGAACTTATCAAATTGTAGTGTAATATTGAACTCAAAGGAAAATTCAATAGTGTGGACCTGATAGAATTTTACTCTAAATATGTGAAAGAAACAGAATTCCATGTTCTATACAATCATGGAATTGTATCACTATGTAGTACCACTTATATATGTAAGCAGCTCCTTTCCAAAATGAAGAAATATTGAAATTATAGTCAAGAAATCGACGGACCGACACACCGTTTGGAAACAGTCTGCGAGTATCATCATCCAATTTCAAAGAAAATATTGACTGTTAGCAAGGAAAATGTAGTCACAGTGCAGTGTTCTCACTGAAAGTGAAAATGACATATATATATATATATTAGGGTGGTCCTTAATTTTTGATTTCCTAATTTCTTTGAACTCACCCCCTAAAATGGTTCCATATGGAACTAAATTAAGGAAAGAGAAAAATTAACTTCATTGAATAATATTAAATGGTGCCCCAAGCGACCTAAAATTTTGAATCCGATTACAGTACATAATATATGGGAAAAATCTGGAATAAAATCTTGTAATTTAGAAACGGCTTAAGGGAACGCAAAAATACCCTGGATAATGGAACTAGAGGAAAAAACACATCTAATGTTGTATAGTATTGTCACAGCGGCCATCTTGAAGTCCGCCATCTTGGATTCAGATCAAAATTTTCAAATAGGAAGAGGGTCATGTGACATATCGTTTTGAGGTGGCGTTTCACCAGAAACACAAATTTGGCACTATTTTAAAGATAGCCTTAGTCGTCTAAGAATTATTACATGTGAAAATATTTCTCTTTTTCACAAGTAATAACTCTTACACAACTAAATGTAAAGACATGAGTTTGGCTCGAAAAGAACTAGAGGGATATGCGCGGCTTCATTAGAAAGAGGAACGCAAAAGAAAAATGCACTTCTGAAAATGATTTGTATGAATTTTACACCAAAATACACGGAGGTAAGCATTTCAAGAAATGAAGAGGAAACCCAGTTGAGTAATATGTAAATATGTGCCTGTGTGCGCCCGGACCCTGCAAGAGATGTAAAAGGGGAAAAATTAATTTTAAAACTCCAAGACAGGTTGCTGCTCTTGATCGATACAGGTCCACTGATAGAACGAGAATACATATTCTGGCAGCGACGGCAGAAACATTAGGCCATAATGTAAAGGAACTAGTAATAAATATGCATCGATGCTGAGAGAAAATCCGTAGCGAAGTTGCATAAGACCACAAAAACAATTTCGGAGTGCATCAAGTGCGTTAGTTGTGCAATGAGACGGAAAACTACTGCCGAATTTGACTGGTAGAGAGACTATCGACAGGTTATCAATATTTATTACAGGAGATGCTCATGAGAGGCTAATTGGTGTTCTCAGTTTGTCATCATGAAGAGGAGAACGAACACATTATTTCCACTACAGTTCATTAGCTTGAAGAATGGAACTTGGTAAAGTTCGTGCAGGCAGTTTGTTGTCACACTATTCCCGGCAATATGTGTCATGTGAACGGTGCTTTCATTCTGCTAGAGCAGATGCTTCAAAATGATCTTCTATACCCTCCTTGTAGACACTACATTTATGAATTGGTTTTAAAATGTGTATTTGACAAGTGTTGTGTTTCGTTTGCATCTGGACCGGATTATCCCCTATTTAAGCATTTTCAGAACGAGTGGTCTAAAATAGATTGTACTAACTTTATTCCAGAATTGATGATGATAATGACAGAAGGAACAACATTTCAGATGTAAGAAATGAAGTATTGAATTTTGCTATCAAACTTGTAGAAGCAGGACACCGCAGAGAAGATTACAGTAAATTTTTAGAACTGACATTCTTGGATGGCATACCTCCTCGAAGAGTTTTCTTTCGTTTGCCTGGAGCAATTCACTATGCAAGGTAGATGAAAAAAGCAATATATTGTTTAAAAATATTTCTCTTTCGCCAACGAAGAGAAATATTTTTAACGAAGCAAATAGAAACGGGTCTTCGGACAGCATGAATTTTTTTGATACGACTATATGTCCAAGCTTGATTTAAATGTGATCAAGTATCCCATTCTTCATTACAAGACCTGCAATATTTGGAAGCTTTGTACAGTTATAGGCAAATAGATAATGAATTATCTGATGTGGCTCTTTCTAAATTTTCTCGGCATCTCTGGTACTTGAAGGAGGAATACGTAGCATTGGAGTTTTTTGATGATGAAGTTAACATAGTGGAAAAACAAAAATTGGTTGAAAGAATTAAAACTGTAAGGAGAAACCGTGAAGCAGTAAAGAGGCTTGACGCAAGGATAATATCATAAAAATTCTTGCGAAAAGAGAAATCAGTGATTTTGATACAACAAACAATTTTTTCTCGTGAGATTTAAAATACCCAAAGGCTTTCTTGAGTGTGATCCGATTTCATGGTCAGATAACAATGACTATCTTCAAGGAAAGACAATAGTTAAATTCATCTCCGTAATAAATGATGCAGCAGAAAGGGAAATGAAACTAACAGAAGATTACAAAGTTGTTTTTACGAAAAAGGAGTATCAGAAACAGTTTCTTTTGCACATAGTGAATTCTCATAGATAATCTTTTCCTAGATGTGACAAAAGTGAACTGTGTAGTATATAAGATTGAAAGCCTATTGAAAACTTATCCCAAAGCTACCGTACTACATAAATAAGGGATATTTCAATTTCTTCCATGTTATATTTTTTTTTCCCTCATAATGGTCTATGAATCATCTTGATTGAAAAACTTATTGGTACTTCATGGGAAATAAAGATTTAACTTTCTCTAGCAGTTTGTTTCCAGTTTATGTAAAATACTTCAAAAATTCTTACAAATCTGTGGTCCATAACTACAATAAAATAACATTACATCGAAGCATTTCGTTTTTCACACGTAATAACTCTTACAAGATTATTGGTAGCTTGAAAATAATACGAGATTTGTGCTTCTGGGAAAACGCCACCTCAAAATGATATGTAACATGACCCTCTTCCTATTTGAAAATTTTGACCTGAATTCAAGATGGCGGACTTCAAGATGGCCGCCATAATAATGCTATACAAAATTAGATTGTTCATTTCCTCTAGTTCCATTATCCAAGATATCTTTCCATTCCCTTAAGCCGTTTGTAAATTACATACAGCTTTTCTCCATATACTATGTATTGTAAACGCATTCAAAATTTTAGGTCGTTTGAGGCACCATTTAAAATTATTCAATGGATCTAATTTTTCTCCTGGCTTAATTTTGTTCCATATGGAACCATTTTAGGGGGTGAGTCCAAGGAAATTCCTAAATTTACTTTTCCCCATATAAATAAGGACAACCCTAATATATATATATATATAATATAATATTTTAATTTTAAGAGAGTAATAAATTATGCTTTTTTCTTACGTTACATTTCTTTAAAAATTAGCCTTTCCGAAGGTTATGAATACATTTACAATTTGTATTTGAACCTAATGAATAATGTACAGATTACCAAGTGTCCAATATTCTACAGAATACTATAACTTTCTTCTTATTAATTTGTATTTACGTTTAATCTGAAACATGATCAGTAAATGTATGTGTACTGAATCGTATTGGATTTTAATGAAGCTGAAACTATGAAACTGAACGGAATTGTGCGGCTCGCCAGTTCCTTATGGAATGTGACCATGGCCTGCTGAAGAAAAATGGTTGAAGAGCACTGACTTAAATCTTGATCCAAATAATAATATTCAGTATCAGCAAGGTGTAATTTTAGCATCGCACAAGAACAACACTTGAGGTGTTGAAAGAAAGGTTTTAAAACAATGAGAAAAAGCGGAAAGGCTATTACTCACCGCAAAAAAATATGTAGCAGAATTTTCTTCTACATGCAACAGGTAGCGCTTTCGGAAAATGCTATTTCCTTCATCAGCCTGTGGTAGACTTCAAAAAGGATAAAAAAAACATGAAGGATGGTTAAAAATGGTTAAAAGGTTAGAATATGTAAAAAACAAATCTTCTGTCAAACATTAAAACACACGGGAGTAGAAACTCACTGACATTATACACTGCTGTTCACTGTTTTCTGTTCTTGCTTTCCAAATGGTGAAAGTATGTAGTGAAAAGATTACTCCAAATAATATTTATTTCTCCTCTATGCAGGTTAAGTGAGGGTCTTTCTTTGTGAGTATAATATGATTCTTTAATTTTTTCCTTCCGTTGCTGTTTTTGCTTTTTCAGTTAAACATGATTCCACGATATGATGTTTATAATCTCTAAGATGCGTTGCTAGACCGAAATGTCGTGGATTCCGAGATTTCGAGGTATGAACGTGCTCAGTAATTCTAGTACAAATGTTCCTTTTTGTTTGACCTATATACACTTTTATCACACTGACATTTCACCAGATTTCCAAAAATCTTTATTGTTAAAATGGTACAAACAGGTACAACAGGAGATCGTCGGGCACCCACCATCCAACCAACAACAGATGCCGTAACTGACAGATGGATTGGTGTCCCTTTGGTTCCACATTTTCCAGCAAAAATCAAGAAAGTGGGCTTCTGTCAAACATTAAAACACACGGGAATAGAAACTCACGGATATTGTACACTGCTGTTCACTGTTTTCTGTTCTTGCTTTCCAAATGGTGAAAGTATGTAGTGAAAAGATTACTCCAAATAATATTTATTTCTCCTCTATGCAGGTTAAGTGAGGGTCTTTCTTTGTGAGTATAATATGATTCTTTAATTTTTTCCTTCCGTTGCTTTTTTTGCTTTTTCAGTTAAACATGATTCCACGATATGATGTTTATAATCTCTAAGATGCGTTGCTAGACCGATATGTCGTGGATTCCGAGATTTCGAGGTATGAACGTGCTCAGTAATTCTAGTACAAATGTTCCTTTTTGTTTGACCTATATACACTTTTATCAGACTGACATTTCGCCAGATTTCCAAAAATCTTTATTGTTAAAATGGTACAAACAGGTACAACAGGAGATCGTCGAGCACCCACCATCAACCAACAACAGATGCCGTAACTGACAGATGGATTGGTGTCCCTTTGGTTCCACATTTTCCAGCAAAAATCAAGAAGATTCTGCAAAGACACAACATACATTACCAATTTTAAAGCATTTTTTTTACTGACCCTTTACAAAGCAGTGGTGTTTATCGGGTGCATACTAGTCGCGTCACTGCCCGTGATTATATCGTGTGCAGCCTATAGTCCAGATGTTGACGCCATATTCCAGAATGAGAACGTGTCCATTCAGACGGTTGGAGCTGTTGCAGTGTGGTTTGAGGAACATCAGGATGAAGTTGAACATCTTTCTACGCCCAGCCAATCCTAGACTGACATAATTTAATATTTTGGATCCGTTTTGGGGAAATGAATCCGGTCGAAATGTTCATCTTTATCCTCACCCATTCTCATGGAACTGATTGATGCACTACACGCGGAATGGTGTAATATTCTATTTGCTTCATTCACGACTTCTGTGACTCCATTTTACGTCGCGTCAAAACTGTTCTGAGCTGTTATTTCATATATATATATATATATATATATCATTTGTGAATAAATTTAACATATGTACTTACAATATGCTACATTTTGTATCGGTGCAAAGTAAGAGAAGAATGTTAGGTAATTGAGTAAAAAACTAACATTGGTTCAAACGATTTGTTGTTCTCTATTTAGTGAAATAAACGATATTATTTTTCAGGTCCTTATGACACGAGCTCAAGAGGTGTCTGAAGCACTTGAAAACAAGATTGATCCGTTTGATTTAGATGTATTTCATCCATATCTGCAAGCAAATGTTAAGAAGAGCGTTCATCGAATGCAGGTAAAGTAGTTCGATAGCATTCCCGATTAGTGTGTGATGTAAGCTATTACGTAGCACTCATAGCACCTAACGAAAAGAGAGTGATGAGAGAGCAAAAACAGTAATTTTCACCTCAAATGAAGTTAATTTCTTTCTTCATTTTTGAGCCAATATGCACATATATATATGTAAAATTTACACATTTAAATGTGGTATTATTTCGTGATTTTAGAGGTCCCGGAGTAAATGAAACTCTTTCGTCTTTTGTGCGTGTGGTCCTGTGTATGATTACATCCATTTGTAAAACTAAATTTTAAGTAAATGGGATGCAGTTAAGATACTCGAGCCAAGCTACTAGCAGTGTGTCCACCTTCTTAATGTAACCCCCTTTACCTTTATGAACTTTTGCCAGCGGTGTGTCAGCTTCAGAAGACCCTTCTAAAACTAATTGTTTGGAGTCCCACGCGTCCATGTTTGGACAACTTGTTCAAGTTTATGAGCATCTGCAAACCAACAACCATGCAGAGCTGTTTTCAAGCCTTGAACAAGTAGTAATCGCTGGGAGCGAAGTCAGGAGAGTAGGAAGGGTGTAGCAGCAGTGATTTCTCAGCTAGTGTGAGGACGTGCATTATTATGCTGAAGAAGCTCTCCTTTCGCCCATTTTCCTGGCCGCTTCCTTTGAATGGCACGACATACACGTCTGAGGGTCTCCTCATATGCTGCACTGTTAATCGTCGATCAGAATAATGCCTTTCGTGTTCCAGAACACTGTAGTTATACACTTTCCAGCTGAAGGTGTTTTTTGAAATTTCTTTCGCGGTAGACTGTCATAAGGTATCCACTGCATTGATTGCTGCTTCGTCGTCGGCTCATGGTAGTGGAGCCAAGTCTCATCACTAGTCACAAACCTAGACATTACTTTTTCGGGATCATGATCATGATGTTGCAGAAGTTCCGTGCACCGTCGACACAACTGTTTTTGTTCTGCAGACAATAGTTTTAGAACCCATCTTGCATTTATCTTCCCCAACTATAAATGGTTGTGCACGTGTAGGATGTTTCTAGTCAGTCCTGTGGCAGCCTCCATTTCAGAGAATGTGATGTGTATGTTCTCTTGAATGATCTCTACCACGACGATGGTGGCTGGTGTCACTGTCACGTTCCTTCCAGAACTGTTCTTTTTCGACCAAGAGAAGCCCACTTTCTAGCCTTCTACCAGTTGTGCAGTTTTCCGCGACGGTGCATGTTCTCCACACACTGCCACAAATCCCCCATGGATTTCAGCAGCCACCACGCCCTCTTTCCACAGGAACCTCAACGTCCAGCGCTGTCGTCCATGATCGCTTTCCATGTTGTACGTTACTTATTCAAGGAATGGGATGCATAGGGCGCTGCTGTCGTCCCATTG
Organism: Thermobia domestica; assembly: GCF_964235325.1. NCBI lineage: Eukaryota > Metazoa > Arthropoda > Insecta > Zygentoma > Lepismatidae > Thermobia > Thermobia domestica. The sequence continues at coordinate 100,266,469 of NC_137465.1, read as the reverse complement.
CGAGTGACGCTTCCAGTTGGTAGATGAAGGTCGTAGATGCCTGTGACTGCATTTCCAAATTCAGTGGTCCAGTGCACCTGGAACGAGAAAAGAAAATAAATCATTATAGTACACGCCTCAGATATACAGGACAAAAAAATTAAAAAAAAAAAAAACGTTTGCAAAAGTGTGAAAATCATACCTAGTACGGTGTGGGGCCTCCTTTTTGTGTCCAAAACAGCTTGGATCCGACGTGGAATGGACGTATACAGCTCCTGAATCGTGGTGTGTGGAATTTTATACCATTATTCCTCCAAAACATGCTCCAGTTCCTTAAGAGATACTGGTGGAGGGTAGTGAGACCAAATACGCTTTTCTAAACTCAGATCACAATGGCTCAATGATGTTCAGATCTGGTGATTGTGGGACCCAGGGGAGGTGTGATAGCTCCTGGTCATGCTCCTCAAACCATGATTTCGCCGTTTTTGCAGCGTGACAGGGTGTCAAATCATCTTCATAGATGCCATCACCATTAGGGAACAATATTTGGACCATGGGTAGAACGTGATCCCCCAAAATGACCTCATACGCCTTAGCATTCATCATTCCATGCAGAGCTATGATGGGACCTGCAGAAAACCACGATATCACTGCCAATACTGTAACAGAACCACTCCCATACTTTACAGTTGGGAGCAGACAGTCTGTATCATAGGCCTGCGACGGTGTTCTCCATACGTAAACACGACCGGTTGTTGGAAACAAGGTGAAGGTCAATTCATCGGACCACATTACGTGTTGCCACTGCTCATGAGTCCACGCCTTGTAGTCCTTGCATCACTGGATACGCCTCTTCGCATTTACTGCTGTGACTAGGGGTTTGACAATAGCGGCCCTGTCATGAATTTTCATTTTATGAAGTTCCCGTCGCACTGTTTTCGATGAAACCGGGTTCTGTAGGCCGGAATTGAGTTCAGACGTAATTTTCATTGCAGTGGTCTTCTTTTAGCTGCTACAATCCGTTTTAATGCCCTCCGGTCCCTATCTGATAGGATTGTCTTTCGACCACTGTTGTGTTTTGCAGACGTCGTTTGCCCATGAATTGTGTATGCCCTCGTGACCTTGGACACAGTGCCTTTCGATACCCCCACAGTGTTCGCCACTGTTGCCACTGACAATCATGCCTCTTTGGAAGTCTGTCAGGTCACCCATTTTACCGCACCACTTTCACACCACGACACTCACAGGTGAACTGGTTACTGCTGACGGAAGAGGAAAGTCCACATGACACATTGGCAACCGCAACACGTGTTGTTCAGTGGAGGGCCAAACTTACTTGTCCTGTATGAAGTGTTTTTAGATTTTTTTGTGTACTCCTAGATATATATATATATATATAGTTAGTTAGTTTTTTTCTCATTTTAATATTATTCTAATATTACAAATGGTTTAGCAATTTGCGAACAATATTTATTAAATGAAACATAGTTGAACATAAGTTAAATGAAAATGAGTTCTTTCTCTTTAATCATTCTTTGAGCCAAATTTTTGTAAATTTTTTTTCTTTTTTTTCAATGCCAATACGAAATGTTGGGCAGATGGATTTGTGACAGTTCAAAGAATTTTGTTCAATCAAAATTGTGAAATGATTTTGAGTTAGTATTCGAGAACTGGTCAGTGTTTGGATGACTTATGGCTAAATAATTTTAGATACCTTATAGTACAATGATTTAAGAGGTGTGAAAATTTCTTTGATCTCTCTCTCATGAACATTCAAATCTAGAAAAAAGATTTGAACCAATACAGAATGTGTATCAGATTATATAAAACGACAAACGTTAGTACCACGCAGACATGTATACAATAGAATAGTTTCTTTTGGTTATCCATAAGGAAATCCATGATTCATTATTCACGAATTGCTCGTACTCGTTTCAAGAAGTAACAGATCAACAATAAGAAGACGAAAAGAAATAAAAAGAAGCTAAAGACAGGAAAATAAAGATCACTGAACGAGCTTGGAGTTAAGAAGATTAAAATAGTGGAAGATATGCTCAGTATTTATTAGAAAAAGGGTTTGGTGAATGAAAATAAAATGAAATATTTAATAACACACAAAGAGTGAAAAAGTGTCTAACTGGACCGCGATTCGAACTCGAGATCTCCGGCATATCGTGCCGATGAGTTAACCACTATGCCGCCCAGAACAGCCACTCACTCTCTCACTTTCGGAGTTGGTGCTCTCATCTCGGACCACGTGGGTTGTACTACAACCCTCTGCTGTGATTGGACAATCCTGTGTCCATATACCGAGCACTTTATGGCGGTTGTGATTTCATATATTTAATGAAAGGAGGAAACAACCAATTCTTTTCTTTACACACCAGACTCCTCTATAGGTGCGAATTTTATAACACACAAAGAGTGAAGAAGTGAAAAAAACCCGGTTATTTTCTCCTTTCATTAAATATATTAAATCACAACCGTCATAAGGGTGCTCTGTATATGGACACAGGATTGCCCAATTACAGCAGGGGTCTGTGGTACAACCCATGTGGTCCGAGACGAAAGCGCCAACCTTGAAAGTGAGAGAGTGAGTGGCTGTTCTGGGCGAACTAGGTGGCGTAGTGGGTAACGCATCGACATGGTATGCGAAAGTCCCAGGTTCGATTACTGGTTCAGTCAGTCAGTTTTTCTCTCTTTGTGTTATAGAATTCGCACCTATAGAGGATTCTGGTGTGTAAAAAAAAAAAAAAAAAAAAAAAAAATCAATGTTCCTCCTTTCATTAGTATATATGAAATATTTAAGTTTCACATCCTATGGTTATACCTGCTAGGCTAAACGAGACGATGGTGATGAGAATGAATGAAATGGTGGAATGCAAAAAGTGGAAGGATTCGGGAGAACCCCGAGGAACCCCCCCCCACACACACACGGTGGTTGTCCACCAGAAAGCTCACTTGGCGCGAGCTGGGGTCGAACGAAGAACCCCATGCACCAAAGGTGAATGCTCTACCACTGAGCCACCGCAGCTCCAGGTTCGGAGAAGTGAAATGAATTATATAATACTTTCTATTGTGTATTGCTGTTTAGTTTAATTGATATTATTGGCATTTTTCACGTTACTATTAATATACTTTCTATTGTGTATTGCTGTTTAGTTTAACAAATATTATTTAGGGAACTTCAGAACTTCAGCGGACTCAAGCCACATTAAAAACATATGGCGCCCCCACTCTCTAAAACTAGGTCATTACTAAGGAAACTGAAAACTAAGTTAAAAATGATTGTCATTTATATGTCGGTGATAAAGTATCCATTCGAGAAGCGAGAGACTAAAGTTTGATTTCTCACGAGTTATACGTTTTTTTTTTTTCTTTCTTTCTTCTTTCTTGCAACACTTGCAGAAAGCTTAGCGTTCTTCCCTTTGGTGTGGGAGTTAGTGGTTTGATTCCTTGTTGGAGTATGTATGTTTCAATGTAGTTCCATACCGCATATAGAATCTTTACGTAAAAGAGACGTTAAACTTCAGATGTAACAAACAGTTCAGTATCATTCCACGCGTATTAGTAATATATGAAACCAAATTATTTCCACTTGAAACAGTTGAAATTTTGATATTGAACTGTAGAAAAGACCGAAGTAATATGCCATAGGTTGGAAGATTTGGTGGAATAATAGACTCCATCTCTAAATTAACGTACGTTTGAATTATAGTATCTTTTGACACTGTCTGAGATTTATTTGTTAAAACGCAGAACATTTTTTTAAAAGACTTATTTCACAATGACTCATATATGTTGTTCATTATTACTTTATTTTTAAATTTACTCCGGAAAAAAAATACGATTGTTTGTTCCTCAGCTTTGAATATTGTTTTTGTAGTTCCTAATTCCGAATTTGTTGTGTTAGGATGATAAATATAATGTAATAATTTTGCAGTTTAATATTTGACAGTGTCACTTATTTTGTTAATTTTGTATTTCCTTCTTTCTTTATATATTTTCAAAATAGACTTTACTTGGAGTGTTAGTCCCATGGGAAAAGATACCAGTATTAACTGGCTTAAAAGGACCAACTTCTGGACAGCAGGAAGATCCGACTGTTCTCCCACTTTCCACAAACGCACCATGGTTTCCATTGTTGCCTGTAAGCAATCCAAATGTTCCCAAAAGTAGTTTAACACTTGAGTCAAGTCCACCCAGAACTTCACAACCAGATAAAAACAAGGTAATGTTCAAGTATCTTCTTTTTTAATAACTTCATTTACGAACAATATCAATTCATGTTAAACAGTGTTTTAAAAAAATCTGACCAATAGATTAGCATGAATATCCTACTTCTTAGAATATATATAATAATAAAGTAGCTGAAGTGGTAGAGCGTTGGCTTCGCATTCAAAAGGTCATGGGTTCAATTCCCGCTGCCGACCATCCTGACTGGGGTTTTCCAGGGTTTTCCTCAATTCTACCAGGCAAATGCCGGCTTGGTATCTAGTAAAACAGGCCCTGGCCGATACCTTTCCAAATCCTTTCCATTGTTGTTGTTGTTATTGTTATTGTTAGATATCCAGTATAAAATGGCCTTTAATCTGTATCTGGTGATTGTTAAATAAATAAATATATATATTAAATATAATATATATATATATATATATATATATATATATATATATATATATATATATATATATATATATATATAAGTCGTCCATTTCCAAACAGCATCTTGTCCAAGAAAATTCGATTTTGAGATACTGGCACCATTGGATCAATAATATTCATAGCTTTCGTATGATATATGCTTTATAGTTCCGGGTTATTATACAGTCACGTCCAACAAACCAAAATGGCGGAGGAAAATTCTTTAAATTTACAGAAACAAACTGCTTCTTTAGACATCTGTAGTGCGTAAATAAAAAACAATTTCAAAGCGACTCTCGTCCACAAGTCACAGATGGATTCAGATAAATTAAAAATGTATTGTTTTCTCATCACACAGTAAGTTCTTAGGACAGCATGTTTAATCGTAACGGTTGGTAAACCTTCTATTGTTGTTAAATAATACATATTTTCAAGGATCAGTTTCATTGTCACATCCACCCAAATAGGAGGTTGGGCCGTGTTTTGCGCTTTGCCTTCCAGCAATTTTTGTTCTTTTAACGTAGTTGATGAGAGATTAAAATTACATCCAGTTTGCTGTGTTTATGATCTAATTCTGCAATAGATGAACCACAGACCTCGCACGTAAAATATTCCACTGAAAAATCGTAGTAAGGGTCCTGTTGTAGGAGCAGATCCGGGTAAAATGAGGGTAGATATCAGACAATTACTTCAACTACATTTTGAAACGGATTGGCAGATATTCCTTCCTTGAAATTCTACATCAAATGTGATGATACTCTTAGAGAGGAAGAAGAAGCAGAAAAAGACGATGCCGGAGGAGGAATGGAGAATTGAGGATATACAGCATAAGTACAACGAGAGGATGGTTCACACACATAATCGTCTTTAGAAACTGTTGTTTACCATGCAAGCACGCTTTGATCACGCGATATTTTTAAGTTTAGTTAGTTTAGTTTTGTGAAGTTTTAAGAGGAGTTGTTGTTTGCTTTTAATAATATTATTTCTTGCTTTGAAGTATTATATAATAAGTAAATTATTACTTAATGTATAAAGTTTTTTATTGACATAAAACAAAATAAACGTTTAAAATAATATTTTTCAGTGCAAATATTTGGTACGCAAAAAGTAAAAAAATAGTCAAAGCATCCAAAAATAAAAATAACTTAAGGCCAAGGTTGTGTAAACTAAAAAATAAACTTTCCCACAACAAACTATATCATAACACATGGCTAACCTCAATATGTGCATCTGTAATCTAATTTACTGTTTGCAAAAAAAAAAAATAAAAAAACAAAATATCTGGTAACAAACGTATGAACTCCCCCCCCCCCAAAAAAAATAGCAGCACACTTATTAAAAAACAAGTTTTTAAATTTTTCTGCGTAATACGTCACAAAATTAAAAAAATATAAAAAGCACAAACAAAAAACATGGAACATAACAATTCACATCAACAAAACATACGCTTTAAATCAAATAATCAGTAACTACAATAAAATTTAAAACGTTTACCTTATAACTACCCTCTCTTTTCCTTTGGTATCCCTCCTCCACTTTGTGGAGGAGCTTCATTAAAACTCGGCTATCTGGCATGCATTAAAAAAAAAAAAAAATCATTCATCATTATAAGTATAAGTCTCCTGTAACAAGCAACCCACTGTACATTTCAGTTTTAAAAATTTATTTTCATATTCTTGTAAATTTAGTTATAATAAATTGTAGTTTAAATGGGGCTTCATGTTTTCATTTCAAGCCCAAAAATTTAGCAACACCAAAAAAATTAGGTTGCCTTCAATTACACTTTAAAAAATTCAATTTTATTTACAATGTCATGCAGTTGCATTTTTTAAATATATTGTAGAAGAATGTTTCAAACCAGTCATTGTTTATTCATAAGTCGTTTTAGTTCAAACATTACAACAATAATTTCTTTTATAGCTATCATTTTTATCCTGTTTTCATTATAATAAACAAATAATTACATTACATTATTATATTACTTTTGTCTCCGAAACGCTTTATCTCCATTACAAAATGGCTTCATACAGTTTAAAAAGGTATCTTGTCGTTCAGACAGTTCCAAAATGGGTCTTGTCCAAAATACTTTTTATTTTAATATTTCCTTCAAACTATTGCATAGAGTTTGTTCAAATTTTAAGCAAACATTTCGTTGCCCCTGGTTAATAATTCTGCAAGAAAGAAAAGAAAAAGGAAAATTTGACGTTCCAGAGTTTTTTTTTTCCTCCGATTTCTGAAAAATTTGGTTTGGTGGACAAGATGCCGTTTGGAAATGGACGACTCATATAATAAGAATATTCTTTTTGTTAGACAAATGCTTCAGCACTAAGCCACCTATTTATGATCAGTTTTCTATATTCTTTGCTGCTTCTTCCTCTAACTGCAAATAATCTGGCAGCTTCTGGTAATTCCTATTAAAGAAATTCCACTTATCGTGGATAAACATGAAACATAACAGATTTTCTTCTGTATTTTTTAACAAGTAGCATTTTATTTTCCTCCTAAAATTATTCTCAACCGCATATTGGAAATGGTACTGAATAAAAATATCATCTGATGATAGTATTTTATACAGGGTTTTCATAAAGTCTGGACGGATTTAATTTGCTTATAATTTTCATAAAAATGCTCATAATGAAATCAAATAAAGTTCAAGAGGTAGCGGAAGGATTAAATTTTTACTTGGCAACACTATTAGATAAGCGGCAACTCTGAACACGTTGAGAGAGGGAGAGAGAGGGCAAGGTCAGTTTCTTACCAAATTCCATCCATTGTTGTTTCAATGTTGACTGTTAAAAGTAAGTTGTAAGCTGTATTGGTGTGTGTGTCTTTTAAAGAAATAAATAAATGAAAAACTCCTCTGAGAAGACTATTTTTTTTTACCGTATCAAAGATGGCGTCGGTGAAAGAGAAAGCGCAATGTGTTCTGTGGTACGCAGAGCTAAAATCACCAATTCTGGTGTGTCGAAAGTTTACCAAAGAGTTCAAAAAGCCGGCACCGACTGAGAGTGCAATCCGAAAGTGGCATGCTAAGTTCTTGGAGACAGGAAGCGTCCTGGACCGTCCTCGAAGTGGGAGGCCGCCAACATCGCCTGCAACAGTGAGCAGGTAAGAGAAAGCATCATCAACAGCCCACAGAAGTCTATTCCTAGACGGTCCATGGAACTCGGAATTTCCATAGACAACTGTGTTTAAGATAGCCAAGAAGACAGTCAAGGCCAAAGGTTACAAAATCAAGATAGTCCAGGATCTGCATGATGAAGATTTGGACATCCGGTTCAACTTCTGTGAGCCATGCTCAAGCAGTTGGAACATGGCGACGTTCTCCTTTCAGCCATCATGTTCTCGGATGAGGCAACCTTCCATGTCTCCGGGAAGGTTAACCGACACAACTGTCGCGTTTGGGGCACGGAAAACCCAAAGGAATTTGAGACACATGAGAGAGATAGCCCTAAAGTGAACGTTTGGTGCGCTGTGTCCTATGATCATCTGATTGGACCGTTCTTTTTTGAAGAGGAGACCGTGAATGGAGATTCGTACCTGGATATGTTGCAGAAATACCTCATTCCGGAACTGGATGCACGTGGAATCCAGAACGACATCGTGTTCCAACAGGACGGGGCACCCCCTCACTATGCAATCAAGGTGAGACAGTTCCTTGACGAGAAATTCCCTAACCGATGGATTGGCCGCGGTGGCCCGACCGCTTGGCCGCCAAGATCACCCGACCTTACCCCCTGCGACTTCGGCTTTGGGGTCATGTGAAAACGGAAGTTTATGCAAAGAAGCCAAGTGGTTTGGAGAACTTAAAGGACAAAATCAGGGCGTCTGTGGCTGGCATTTCGGATCAAACACGGCGGGACGCTGTGAGTGGATTCCAGCGCCGCCTACGCGAATGTGTAAACGTAAATGGCGCCTAGTTGGAGGTGTGGCGGTGAATGAACTGAGCTGGTGCAGATTACAGGTAAAAATTTAATCCTTCCGCTACCGTTTGCACTTTATTTGATTTCAATATGAGCATTTTTATGTAAATTATAAGCGAATTAAACCCATCCAGACTTTATGAAAACCCTGTATTTATACGTAAAATAAGACATTTTAACAAGAACGTTTCATTCCAGTATGAAAATGAGTACGTTGTTTTGAAGTTGCAAAAACATATCACGTGATCTTGCATTTTCATGGCACCTCTACTCTGTCGCTGTTGCTTTTGACTGAATAACATACAGTCGTTACAACTCTACACACTTGATCGTCACACAATCCCTTATCATCTTTCTTCTTTACCTTATAGTACATTGCTCTTTGCTCTTCGTCGTTTGAAGTTTCTCTTAATCTTCTTGTAAGTCGCATCTACTCTTCATATGTTTATATACTTTTTGTTTCTTCACATTGTTGTCTTATCCACTCCTTTGTGATAAATCTGCATTTTCGAATTATCGTATTATTTATTCTTTTATATTGTTCTTAACCTCGTTGTTGTTAAATATTCTTCAGTTTCCTTCCCTCACCTATTAATTCTAATAATTTTCTTCATGATCCATTCTTTCCTCGCCATTTTCGCTTTGTGACCTAATAATTCCCTTTTTGTAGTAAGTAGGTCAGTTTTTATATATGAACATTCCTGGTTAATTTTTTTCTTTGTTGTTTCTTTTGTAATCTTCCCTACTGTCTTCTTCGTTAACATTTCTTCAGTTTCTTTGTTCTTCAGCTTGGCTGTATTAAGTGTTCATTTTTTCTTCTTTTTTTCAAACGTTTTAAATTTCAGTTCACTCTTCGCCACTACTAAGTTGTGCTCACTGTCTACATTCTCTACACTCACTCTTCTGTAACTTCCACAGTTTTTTATTTAGTTTATTTACTTTCCTCCACAAGTATGCAATCTGTTTGGTATCTTTGTTGATCTTCTGTCATTTTCCAAGTGTAAATCCTGCACTTATGTTTCTTGAACAAATTGTTTGTAAATACTAGTGTGTTCTTCATGCAAAATTCAATCAACCTTTGTCCTCTTTACTTGCGCTTTTTAATTCGTATTTTTATGCAGTTTTCCCTTCTACGCTTTCTCTTATTCCAATCTCCTACAAAAGTAAGTTTTTCTTCTCCTTTTACGTCGTTAGTGACAATTTCAATCTCTTCATACATTTGCTCTACTTCTTCATTGTGCGTTGTCGGTGGCATATGATGGCTCAGTTGTCCGTTTCCGAGTTGATAATTATATATTCACCTACCCAGGAACCATCTTGTTCTTTCTATTTTACTTCGCCGATCCCCATTTTATTCACGTTCACTCATCCTATCTATCTCTCTCTTCAGATTTTTTAACTTACCTGCAATGTTTAATTATCTGACTTTCCATTCTTCAATGTGTATAGTAGACATTTGTAAAACGAAATTTTTGTTTTAATATATGTATAGTAAGTATAAAATATTACTAAAATGTAATTTTGATCAGTAACTGGTCGTAGTGTAATACAGAGATTGTTCAGCCTACGTTTGGCCGATTTCGTTCCTTCCCCCTCCCGGGCAGAATGAACTCACCCGACCTGGCTCGTGGCGTCCTGCAGTGTTGTGCAGTGGCTTCCTGGGAACGGAGTTGTTTTTCCCGCGCGGATGACAATAACGCACAAAACAGGACCATTGTTGTGAGTGTTGTGTTAAATTTGTTTCCAAGTGTGTGGGGTTCCGCTCTGTGACCAAAATGCCGCCCAAACTAAGCCGGTTTTGGGAAGGCTATGTTGCGGCTCTTTATGACGCCCACTTTAGTGTTTCTGTCATTAGAAAACAGTGCAAGAAGAATGGTTGCAACATCAGTTTAAGAGGAATAAAAAATGTTATTAAAAAGTACAAGGGCAACGAAGCTTCACCATTTGGATCACCAACGAAGTTGCCTAGGAAGCGGGAATGCACCAAGGCCACCTCCACAATGCGGAGGAAACTTCGCAAAATGGCAATTCAAGAAAATTCGCCAACACAAAGGTGTATGGCTAATCGTCTTGACGTGTCTTTGGGGACTGTGAGCCGGACGTTACACCATAACTCAAGCTGGAAAAAGTCATGAAAGCTCGTGGCCATCTTCTCACGGATGCGTGACTAAAGGAACGACAGTTTAAAGCCTGGAAGCTGTACGAACGACATCTGGCAAAACAACGGTGGATGTACGTCGTAACACTCGATGAAGCATGGATTTGCCTTTCCGACTGCGGCAAACCGAGAGCCATCATGTACCGAGAGAAAGGCGCCAAGAACTTCAGAAGGTGGGTCCATGTCTGTAAAGAATCTTACTGGCTACTGTTACCGAGGTAAACTGAAGATTCGTAGGGTGGCGAAGAACTGCTAAATAAATTCGCAGTATTTTCAGGAGCAGATCATGCGGCCGATCTACGAGCATGAGATTCCAACAATGTACGAAAATGACGCCAATCTGGTGCGCATTCACATGGACAAGGCCTCATCACATACCTCACAATCGTCCCTCGCACTCTACAGGGAGATGGAGGAGGCAAGTGGTATACAGGTAATTCCTTTCAATGAGGTACGTGTTAAATCTCCAAATGCAAGTTCTATGGACTATTGTGGATTTGGATTGCTGAAGCGGGCTTTGGGAAAACGGCGTGTGACAACTGTGGAAGGGCTTTGGAAAGCTGTGCAATGAGAATGGGACAAGATCCCTCTCCCAGTTCTTCAGAGAAGCCTATTACAGTGAAAATTACGCTGTCGGGCTATTGTTAGGAACCAAGGAAAACACATGGAGCACTTACGGACCTGGCGCCATGGATTCTTCTAAATTTTTAGGTAAGTCGAAATTGGCCAAATGTAGACTGAACAACCTCTGTATGGTATATATCTCTTGTGTAGTTCTAGAAATTTGTGTTTAAATGCCAGTTAAGAAATAGTGTTCTGTTGATTTTAGAGAACTAAATAAAAAGGTGAAAAGCAAAAATTATCACTTTTTAACTTACGAATTATCGTAACGTAGAGTGGCTCAAAAACAATGACATTAAAGTGAGAGTGCAAGTCATCTGTCGTATTGAATTGTATTTTTGAGTTACGTGACGAGACAACAGTTGCTTTGTATTTTTACCTGTACTAGTCTTAGATAGTCTTAGATAGACATTGATTTACCAGGTGTCTTAGACAGACATTGATTGAAAATTTGTATGTGGTTGTTGGGTTTTTATTTGAAAAGAATTATTGTTAATTTTATTATTTTAAACTGTTTATTACAGCCAGAATACGTATTACATTGGTCATATGGTGAGAAAAGAAATGTGTTGTGTGGTTTGATATTTTTTATATATATGTATATACAGTAAAACGTGTACTTGGTCACATTTAAAAATTGGATACTTGCCTTTTTTTTTTTTTTTTTTTTTGATACCTGCAAATTTCATAGGCTATATATTATCTATTACTGTGGAAGTTGGCGACTTGCGTATCTTGGAACTTAACTGCATCATAACAAGTTTATTCTTTTATTTCAAATGTTAAAAGAACCTGTGAGTTTAGCCACATAAATTAGCATATTACTCTTAAAATATATTTCGTAACACTAGCTTGAATATTTGTTATTTGCAAAGCAGAGGTAGTGAGGCTATTAATGGAAACACAAAATGTGTCCATTTCCACCATATGCTGTATTTTTGTCCGAAGAGTTAATGATCGAAATGCTACGTAGATGAAGGAGTGTAATAGGAAATCAGTTGGCAGAACCATGTACAGAAAATAAAATAAAATAAAATAAAATAAAATAAAAACAACCTATTTTTCATGTCCGATTTGCTTTTTTTTTTTTTTAAGTGGAGAGTTTCCCTATCTCTGGACAGTTTCTAAAGTAGAAGGCAGCACTTAATCTAATAGCATCCGATGTTATTTTTTAAATAGTTTGTCAATATATAGCGGATCTTTTAAACTATGAATTCCTTCCACTTTCTGAAAGCTATGTTTTGTTCAGGGTAAAATTGCAGTAATTCATTAGATACTAGTTTCAAAAGCGACATAAATGAAAGAGATATGCGAGTAGAATGAACCACAATAAGTTAATTGTCATTAATAGCTGATTCATTGTTCTTATTATTTTCAAAAATGTCGAGAGAAAAGATTGTATTAGTACAGTTCTATACTTTAGTATCTTCAGCTGTATTTTGTGGTGGGTCATTGTGTCCTGTACTCAATCTGAATAATTCATTGTAGTTATATATACCTAGGTATAAAATATGCTGTACAGTTATTATTAACTCCATTTTAATTATTTAAAACTAGTAACATCTATTGGCGTCAGGCAGACCTGGGATAGCGTAGATAGCTACAGCTACACCTATTAGCGTAACTGTTTCTTATTAGGAATTAGGCTGATACACAAACTAATGGACTGAGACGTTCGTTCTTTATTATTAGAATAAGATTATACCATCAATTATTACAACATTACTATCAACTAATATTACAGGTTCTATTTTAAATTATGTGTATCACACTTGTTTTTCTGTAAGTTGGCCACTTTCCTAAATTAGCCAGATTTCTGTAGAACTAGCAGTGACCAACGTAGACAGTTTTTGCTGTATACATACATATCTTGTTTGGTAATACTACTAATTGAACTGATTATTTTAAAAAGAAATGCGTCCATTTTGAGCAAAAATAATCCCTTAAATAAAATTACAATGCAATTCAATGCAGCTTGTATGTTTATTTACGGAAATTGTTAACTAATTTTTGTGCATACTGTTTTTTTTTTCTTACATGACTATTTTGTAGATATATATTTAATCTGTCCGAGCTCAGTAATATAATAGAAACATTGAAGTCTTGATCACATAGAATACATGTTCTGGGCACTACTAATTTCAATTTAACTCTTGAAATAATGCTTTTGTTGTATGGAATGATCCCTGGCATTTTATGCATCTATGACTACTTTTCTGTTCGCTATTTCCATCCTTTATTTGAATTTGTCACTAATTACATGTGGATTTATTGTCAGTTATTTTGTGCGGAGAATTTGATTTGTTTTAAATAGTAGTTAAGTTAATTTTAACCAAATAATTCCATAACGCATTGTTTTAAAATTTCTAACATTACGAATGTTTGTTCCTATAAGGAAAATTCATGAAGTAGATATTAGAATGACACTTTAACCATATGTTTCTCTTGGTAAAGTTTTCATATATATATATCAAATGTTCTAAAAAATGGCGCCCACGGGCATCAGATCGCTATTCTTCAACTCAAAATAAAGCAGAAATACCATATAAGAGTATACCTCCGAGACCTCGTTCAGACCCTATGGGGAATAGAGACTTACTTTGTATCGTAACGTCGTAGATAAACTTAAAAACCATTAGCATTGTTCTACGAATCCATCAAGTAGCTACATCGATCGTTACAGTAATAAGTGCTGCTAGTGTCAACGTCTATTGACTTTTACTGCCATCTGGAAAGAATCGATGTAACTATTTGATGGATTAATAGATCTACTCTATGGTATTTTATCTGCGACGTTGCCACATAGTTCAATTCGCGTCTGTAGACGAGGACCCGAAAGGTATAGAATTATATATATTTTTCACTTTATTTTGACTTGTAGAGCAATGTTCTCTAGTCCCTGGGCTCCATTTTCAGGACTCCCAATAAATATACTGTATCACAAAACAAAAGCAACAATCGTGTAGAAACGAGAAAACATAATGCTATTTTATCTTCAACAGCTTTTTCATGTACGTAGTCAAACATGTTAGTATACATGAAGTAGCTGTTCAAAGCAAAATATAAACTCATTCAGTTGTTTTTAAATTATTCCAATGATGCAGATATCGAAGTGTAACGAAATAACTAAATGATCCTGAAGATTGTACTACACACTAAAACTGATTTCTTTTTTACTTTTTTACTTTTTTTTTAACCTGTCTTCATGAAAACATTTTTGGGTTTCATCTTCAAAGTGTCTATTCTCAAACTTCTTTTAAATGAAGCATCTTTATAAATATTGAAATCAGCTGTAAATACATATAGAATCCTTACGGTGATGCTAAAAGAAACATTGTTTTTCTTTCCATAGTTATATTACATATTATTTTTATTTAAAATATGTTCAGAAATTGGTTGATAGCACAAAAGACAATTCGTATTTCTGATTAAATGGACTAATTGTTTAAATATGAAACAGGACTCACAGTATGAAATTATCCCAATGACTTTGTAACTTTAAGATGATTTTTCGTAAAGTAGTCGATTGTGAGGGTGAGTGGAAAGAAAGATTCAGTAGAACCTTAGTTAAGAGAAACATTTTATACTTTTAATAAGCTGCAGAAAATCTGTCTTAAACTTGGAGGAAAAAGTATCTTATGTAGTGTGTTGATACTTCCCTCTTTTCCGTGGACTTCTGTGATTGGGAGGTATGGAGGAGATTGCTCCTAAATCTAACTGAGGTTAAATACATCATTTATTTCGTATGGGGTTCGTGTCAAACTGTCTGTACAATATTTCAAATGTTACAAGAATGAAAATTGTCTTTGAAGTCACCCTATGAGTAGGTATATAATGGATTAATACATAACTTTTTTTTCAACTTTATAGCAAAAGAAGACGAGTCAGCAGAAAGCAAAGGGTGACTTTTCTTCAGGAGGTATTGTAAAGTCAGGAGCTGCTGCATTTTTTGGCGCAATGAGTACAGATTGGTTTGGATCCTAAGTACAGTAAAAATAATGTACCGTGAGTTGTTTATCGTTGTTGTTACGTGCTATTTATAATGTTCAAATAAAAATAAAAAATTCAAAATCTGTCTTTTATTTTCAATATTTTTTCCATTTTTCAGGCACTTATATGTAAGAGGTTATTTGTCGATTGTTTTTATTATTATTATTATTATTATTATTATTATTATTATTATTATTATTATTATTATTATTATTATTTTCGTTCAATTATGGAGCATGTTACGTTGAATTTACGTTAAATTTTAACAGTATATTTTTGAGATTAATGTATTTGATATTTTCATTGGTATTTTATTATTATTGAAAACATTAAATAGTATTACGAAAACCCATTTTTTATTTATTTTCATTGTATTTTACTCATGAACCGCTTTCTTACACGGAAGACACAAATATTATTTTTTATTATACGCTCGTTTCTGTTACATCATACTTCTGTAAGTGAATACATTTTTTTACGTCCCACGTTCGTGTTTTGTAGAGATTGTTAACATTCAGTTTCTAGTATCAATTTCTGAATAACATTATACTTTCAAGCTTTTGACTTTTCCGTGGAGTCTTATCATGCAACATCAAAATCAGGGTAAAAAGAATAAAAACATTTTACATTTGTCATTCGTTGTTGTCCTTCGTGACCAAGACTCCATAGAAGAGCCTAGAGCTTATAAATACAAAATTATTTCAAGAATTGAAGTGAGAAGTGAATAAAATGTCCTTAATTGTGTTCCATAGCGATTTAGGTTATTGTTTCAGAAGCTGATCTATCTCACTTCACTTTTAGCGCGAGAAATCAGGAAATTAAAAGTAAAGTTGTAATGTATGTTTGGAAATTCAACATCGAAAATTTAATATTGAAATAGAGTAAAAATTGTAAAATGCAATAGTAAATTGCTTCTTGATATAAATTCAAAGACACGAAAATGTTTTTATCTCCGAGATATTGCTCTATTTTAGCCAAAGATAGCAAATTTAACGACTTCTGTTTCAGTATTGATTCAACTTCAGCAAAAACTGTAAGAAAGAGATTAAAAAAAAAAATACACACATGTATTCAGTTCCAAGGATTTTCCTTCGTGTTTCTCTTGAACCCAGAAACGGTAGATTAATACTTTAATTTTTAATATTGAAATTTATAGAGTAAAAACTGTGAAACAAGGATAGATGTTTTTTAAAAGACAGATTCAGTTTCAGAAGTAGTCTGTCTCGTTGTTCAATTTCAGAAGTAGTTCTATCTCTGTTGTTCTTCTATTGAAGCTGGAAGTTGTATGTATGTATACGAGTATACATATCGATTCAATATCAAGAATTTGTTCCATCTCCGTCGTTGTCATGCTATTGAAAGCTAACTAACTAAACTAACTCTATGGCCTATGGAACCCGGAGGTTCAGTGCCGCGTTCACAAAAGCTCTCCACTGACTTCTATCCTTAGCTAACTGGATCCAGTTTTTACTTTGTATTCCTATCTCTGCGAGATCCATCTTAATGTTATCCTCCCATCTGCGCCTAGGTCTTCCTAACGGTCGTTTTCCTATGGGTCTACCAGTCAAGACTTTGAAAGCGTTTCTACTTTCTTCCATTCTAGCTACATGACCTGCCCACCTAAGCCTCCTAGACTTGACGACCCTAACAATGTTGGGTAAACCGTATAAACTATGTAGTTCCTCGTTATGAAGCTTCCGCCATTCCCCATTCTCGTTCCTCTTGGGTCCGAATATTCTTCTCAGGATCCTGTTTTCAAATACTTTCAGTCTATGTTCTTCCCTCAGAGTAAGCGACCATGTTTCGCAACCATACAGAACAACAGGCATGATTATCGTTTTATATATTTTAAGCTTCAAATTCCTCGACAGAATTCGCGACGACAAGAGATTTTGAACCGAATAGTAACACGAATTCCCTGCTTTTAGTCGACATTTAATTTCTTCGTGAATATGATTTTCGTCTGTTAATATTGATCCTAAATATTTGAAAGTATCCACTTTATCAAAAGTATTATTTAATATTTTAACGCCTCCACAATTTGCCGTATTACGGTCCCGACGCACTTCCATGTATTTAGTTTTCTCTGCATTTACTTCTAAACCCATGTCCCTGCAAGCGTTTAATAATATCTCTGCATTTATTTCTACTGTTCTCCTATCATCCCCTATTAAATTTACATCATCAGCATATGCCATAACCTGGTGAATGCCGTTCAACTCTAGGCCCTGGTTGCTATCTTTGATTTTCCTTATGGCGTATTCCAGCACAAAGTTAAATAATAATGGCGACAACGCATCTCCTTGTTTCAGGCCATTTTCGACGTGGAAGCTCGTGGACAAAAATTTTCCTACCCGGACTTTACTTTGGGATTCACTTAAACATATCTTAATTAATCTAATTAGCTTTCTCGGTATTCCAAGCTCTGTAAGAACGTTGTATAATGTTTCTCTCCTAACCGAGTCGTAAGCCTTTCTAAAATCAATAAATAGTTGATGTACCGGGGTATTGTATTCCCACTTCTTTTCGAGTATTTGGCGAATGGTAAATATTTGGTCGATAGTTGATCGATTTCGTCTAAATCCGCACTGATAATCTCCAATAATTTCATCTGCGTATGGGGTCAATCTTGCTAACAGAATATTTGAAAGGATTTTATAGGATGTTGACAGAAGAGAAATGCCTCGATAATTATTACAGTCAGTTTTGTCGCCTTTCTTGTGAATTGGAACAATGATTGACTCTTTCCACTCTTGTGGCAATTCTTCCTTGTTCCAGATAAGGAGAATGAGTTTGTGTATCTTGTTCCACAATTTTTCGCCTCCAGCTAAAATTAACTCAGCCGGAATTTCATCTACACCCGGAGATTTGTGTTTCTTTAATTTCTTTATAGCGGCTTCCACTTCTATTCGATTGGGTTCTGGGGTGTGTATCTCCTTTTCTCCACGCACATTAGTTTTTGGCTGCGTGTTCAGCAAATCGTCAAAGAAATCTTTCCATCTATTTAAGAGGCTATCCGTATCAGTGAGAACTGTTCCGTCAGATTTCTTTAATATATAAGCACGAGGTTGATAGCCTTTCTTAAATTCGCTGATCCCCTTATACATGTCCCGAATATTTTTATTTTTACTATTATCTTCAAGTTCCTTAATTTTAGCTTTCAAAAAATCCCGTTTCTTTGTTCTAAAAGTTTTGGAAGTTTCCCGCCTGATATCTGCGAAATTTTGTGTAGTTATTTCATTCGGATTTTGTAGCCACCGTAATTTTGCCTGTTTTCTCTTCTCTACTAGTTTAATGCATTCTTGGTCGAACCATGGTTTGTTCCTACGTATTTCCGCGTGTCCCAGTTTTTCTATTGCTGAACTTTTAATGCTATCTCTAATTTCAATCCAAGTATCCTCAACACTAGTGCACTCTGAGTCTTCTAAAACCGAGAATCTATTCGAAACTTCAATCTGGTATTCCTCTCTTACCTGGCTCTCTTCTAATTTCTTTAAATTAAATCTCTCCGTTTTCGGACATTGAGTATTACCTTTATTCAACGATAATCTCTCCCGTATTATCGCTGCTACCAGGTAGTGATCAGTGTCACAATCAGCCCCTCTAAACGACCGGACGTCAATTATGCTAGATTGTCTTCTTCTATCTACTAAAACGTGATCAATTTGATTATGTGTTTTTCCGTCTGGTGATTGAAAGCGGAAGTGATAAATTTAACACTTTCCGATTTAGGTATTAAAAATTCCTATAGAACAAGATCAGTAAGGAATAACAAAATGTTTTTATACTGCTTAAAAGCCCTAGGACTAGCGTTCATTTTTACCCTTATCATTCGATTGAAGCCGAAGATGGTAGATGTGACTTCTTATTAAATTCATGTTTAAGTTTTGACGTTACATGTATTCAGCGGCGCAAATTTGTCTTCAACATTTGGGGGGGGGGGGAGGTGAGACCGTTCCCATATTTATATATTTAAGCAATGTTCAGAATATTTATGAAGTTGAAAAACAATGGTGTGGAGAATCAGGGAAGCAGATTTGTCTTCAGCATTGGAAGGCGGAAGATTTGAGGTTTATTCTGGGGAACATCAATTTCATCTCACTTCCTTTTGTGGCAATCGGATACAAATCATATTTCTCTCAAAAACCACATTTCAAATCGGATTATTGGGGGGGGGAGGACAGTTCCCCCAGTTTCAAGATTGGAGAGGACATGTCCCCCTCATCCCCCCCGGAATTTGCGCCAGTGCATGTATTCAACGATATGGTATGTTTTCAGCGATGAAAGAGTATTACTACTCGTTAAACAACATTTTTTATTGGGGACAGTAACAAGACTTGTAGCTTTATTAGTCTTGATCCCGCATTTTTCATGAGAAAAATGTCAGAAAAGGAAGAAGATGAAAGCAAACCTTCAAGGAAGGAAGGAAGCATATTCTGCTTTACTTATAGAGTATTCGATGACAATAGATTTTCTTGCTTTAATAATAAAGAACGGAGAGAAATTACAAGAAGTTTGTGTCAGCAGCTGCTGTTTCAAAGGTTAAGAAGTTCTTGAAGTAAAAGAACTGGCCTCGAATTTGATATATATATATATATTTTTTTTTTCTACAAAGAAAGAAAATATCTGTAGATTTCGGTACGGAATCTTACATTTCATTAATTGATGGGAGAACACCGGCATATTGGATTGATGCTAAGATGAAATAGGTAAATGAAGACATTTATTTAGCAACTGAATCTATTAGCTCTAAATTAGTCGTGTTCCTTCGATTTTGCAAAAGAAGATAGGTCAATGCCTCATCCTATTTATGTAAGAGACAATCTCAATATAAGTGTCGTAGGATATGTCGACTTCTTGCCCAAAGCAGGGATGATCTTCATCTGGTGAATAATTTATGGAAATTCCATGATGAAAAGTTTATGACCCGTTTTGTAAATACGGAGAGAAGTGAACAAGAAAGAGAGCTGGAAAATAAAAGGAGATTACACATGTAGCTCGCGGACAAACTTACAATAGGAAAATGGCGGCAAATCTCAGATCTCATTCATTAAAGAGGGATTACATTAAGGAAAGAGCGAATAACAAGACTAGCACGGTAGAAAACGCCCTACTTCCCTCGCAACAGAGGCTGCCCTGATGCCCTAAATGTGATGCTCACCGCAAGTCTGGCAATCGTGGACGTCATTATGCCATCCATGCCTTAGGTTCCGACCAGATTCCGGTGCTATTGACAGCTATCAGACGTTAGATACCAAACTGGAAGCTTGCAAAAATCAGAAATACCGTCTGGGAGTTCTACCGACAGCTACTAGCCGAAATGGTAGATCCAAGAATGCAGGTCAATATCCCAAAGAAACTAAAATATGCTGTTAAATCAATAACCATCTTCATTCAATCCGCTATATAACTGTTGCGAATGTCATACAGTAGCGTTTGTTAATTTTTTTTTTTTTTTTTTTTTTTTTAATATGCGTAAAATAACATAGTAATACGATATGTTAGGGTTATAATTTTAATAGTATTTCTATTCATCCTCGGTTTAATATTTGGAGGATAATTTTGTCATTATTCTTCCTTTTGGTAGTTTTGCGGTTTTCTTAAGGTGGATCACCACCCGGAAGTCAGTACAGCTTTTAGTTCTCCCTTAACTACTACCTAATATATATATATATAAACGTTACATATTATAAATATTGCACTATAAAATAGTTTCAGCTACAACACAAGATACTGATTCATTTAGCTATGTATTTTGATAAAAAATAAAAGGTAAAAGGTAAAAAATAAGAAAATAAAAACTTGATTCGTTTTACTATGAACACACAAAATGGCCCTTGCTATTAGATCTGTGCTCAGTTTTTAAATATGTTTATTTGTATGCGTAAAGTATTTTAAAGTAACGATCTTATTATCGAATAGGAATATCATTTGATCGTTTTTTGCGTTATTTCACATTTTATTTAAATATTAATCTGTATTTAAGGAGATAGATTTTGAGAAAGAAACTTGCGCAGAACAACGTTACTCGTCGTTGCCAAATTTGTACGTTTACTGTGGCAGTCTTAGTTGGAAAAATCCTTGTTTGTAGCATTGGAGTTCGAGAAGTGAAATTTAGCTGTGAATTGTGGTAGTGTGTAAAACTAATTTAACGTAGTGAAATATTGACCTCTAGATATGTACTTACCGTATCATAAACGTTTCATAATTATGTTGAACAATACTCAGAATGCTACTGCATACCTTGAACTCAGTTTATCAACCGTTAATCATATTTTTTAAGGAGTTATGTTTACCAATACTCTCTTACATACGTACTTATCCTATCCCTTCGTCCGGGAGACAATCCCAAGAACTACTTGTTCAATCATAATCAAACAATATATTACCTACCCATCCTAATCCAACTGAAACCGGAAGTGGTTGAAACTCATTAGCACTTCCTGTTTCAATATTGATTTACATAGAGCAAACACGATAACCGATAGCGAGACACTTTTTTTTTTGGAATCGATTTAGTATTTTAAGAATAGTTATTGTTTTCTCTCTTATCCTACTATTCAAACTGAGAGAGGCAAAAATCAGCTAGCTGGAAGGTTTTGACGTAGATCGTCATTGAATAAAAAACGTATTAGATATCGAGGTAACAGATAGAGGAATGTGGTTTTCTGCAATCGAATAAGCGTCCCAATAATATTCCCCTTCTTAACCATCTATTAAAACTGAAAAATGTAGAAATCCATTAGAACTTACGGTTTCAATATTGATTTACATCGAGCAAACACATTAACAGATCGCGAGAAACTGTTCTTTGGAACCGATTTAGCTGTCTAGGATTAGGTATCATCTTTTCTCTTAACTTTCTATTCAAACCAGAAGAGAGCTGCTCCTTTGGCGCGGAAGACCTGGGTTCGGTTCCCGGCGGGAGCTCATGTGGTTCGAATTCCAGTTAAGCTGTAGGTCCATGTCTCATATAGTCTTGCTGCTGATAGACACGAAACTGGAAATCAAAACAAACTGGAAGAAGCAGAAATCAACAACTTCCGTATTTAACGTTGATCTGCATAGAATAAAAACCGTAATAGATAGCGAGAAGCGATTCCCTGCAATCAATTTAGCATGCCAAGAATAGATTCCATCTTCATTCTAATCTGTCTATTAAAACTGGAAGTGGCAAAATCAAGAACTTCGGATTTTAACTTTGATCGCCATAGAATTAAAACCGTAATAGTGAGAAGCGGTATTCTGTAAACGTCCTATGAATATATTCTAGTTCCACTCTAATCTCTCTACTAAAATTAGAAGTACTAGAAGTAAACCATTTCTGGTTTTAATTTTGATTTTAATTTTATATGACTGAAAACGGTAACAGATAACTAAAAGTAGTTTTATGTAATCAATTAAGCGTCCTAAGAATATATTCATCGCTACTCTAAGTGGCAAAAATCAACCTCTGTTTGAGATCACTATAGGCAGAAACAGTAATACAAAGGCCACTATTTATATTTTGAGCCTAACAATGAAAAAACAGTAATTTGTCATTAAAAATTGATTTATTGATTTTCGAAATATTCTTCTTGAGACACCTCCATAATATGATTTTTGAACGCATCAACGGCTTCTTCCGCCGACGAAAATCGTTATCCACGCAATTTATTCTTGATATTTGGGAACAAGAAATCGTTATTGAGTGCCAAATCAGGACTGTACGGCAGATGACCCATCAGTTCGATTTTTTGTGTTCAAATAGTCGGTTGTTAGACGAGATGTGTTTGAGCTCGCATTATCTTGATGAAGAATGATCCGACAGCGCTTGTGTGTTTTCCGTATTTGACCGAAGACCTCCGGCAAACAAATTGTTGTGTACCATTCAGAGTTGACCGTTCTACGTTCCCCTAAAGGCACAGTTGCCACATGACCAGTTTTCCCGAAAAAACAGGCGACCATTTGTTTCGATGTGCTTCGAGCGCAGACAACTTTTGTTAGATTTGGTTCATCACCCATACAATCGACTGCTGTTTACGTTCCGGCTCATATGCATATATCCATGATTCGTTACCTGTTACAACAGGGTGTCTATCGCTCACGAAAGTCATGAAAAAGTCACGAAATCAGAAAACGGTCATGAAAGTCAAGAAAAAGTCACGAAATTTAGCTTTTGGGTCACGATTTTTTAAAATTTGTACAAATATAAGTACAGACTGGAAAATTTTGGTGTATAAAACGTCAAAATTCACCACCAAATATGTTGATGGTCGGCTTTAAACGCTACCAAATCACAAGCAAAGCACGCTTCTATCGCATGCATGAAAATTCAGCCTAATTCGCACCCAAATTCGCTCTTGAGAATGTTACAAAATTTTATGGTTTGGTGAAGAAAAGGTCACGAAAGTACTTTTTGAAATTTTAGTAGACACCCTGTACAATCGTCTTTTGAAGCACTGTTATTGTATTTATTGAGCATTTGTGTGCACCAACCGACGCGAGCTCCTTTTTGAGTTTTTGTCAAATTATGTGGGATCCAACAAGAACAAACCTTTCTCATAGCTAAATGATCATGTAATATTTATATATGCTGGTGGAACTAATGCCTAGGGTTGCCTCAATCACACAGTATGTCACATGACGATCTTGCGGTATTAGATTTTGCACAGCATCAATGTTTTCTTGAATAACAACTGATTTTGTGCGACCTTCGCGAATTTCGTCAGTGAGCGAACGGCGGCCACGAGTAAAATCGTTATACCAATGTTTCACAGTGGCAAAGCATGGGGCTTCATCGCCAAATGTGGAAGTAAGTTGATCGATGCACTCTTGTCTTGATAATCCACGTCGAAAATCGTAATAAATCATTGCACAAATTTTCACGAGTTAATTCCATTTTTCTGTTGTCACGCAATCTTCAAGTAAACGTAAACAACGCAAATAAAGCTATTGACAAAACATTTGAAGTACGTTATGCTCAACAATGTCAAATGTTTCTATGCACACAAAAAATAGCGCCTAACTACAATCAGTATTGCCAAGGTTAAAAATATAAAAAGTGGCCCTCGTAGATGGAGAAAAGTGGTTTCGTACAATTGATTAAGCATCTTAAGAAGACATTTCATTTCCATCCCTAAATCTACTAAAACCGGAAATGGTAGAAATTCACTAAGACTTTCGGTTTGAATGTTGATCTACATATAACAAACACGGTTAGAGATAGCGAGAAGCGGATTTATGGAATCCATTTGTGTTCTAAGAATATTATCTCTTAATTTTCTGTTCAAACTGAAAGTGATAGAAATTAACAACTTCAAGTTTTAAAGTTGATTGTTATTGAGTAAATACGGTAATAGATAGGAAGAAGAATTTTTCTCAAATCAATTAAGCGTCCTAAGAATATCTCTTAATCTCAACTAGAACCATAAGTGGTAGCGATAAACCACTTCAAATTTTAACCGCTATCACTGTAGGCATAAACGGTGATAAGTAGAGAGAAGTGTTTTGTGTAGCCAAATAAGCGATATACTCCATCTCCAATCTAATCTCTGCACTAAAACCGGAAATGATGTAAATCTACTAACATTTCCGGTTTCAGTAATAACACCATATAAATCAAACTCCTTCACGTGATATACATGTGACACTGCTACTTGTTGAAATGTGCATTTCAATTGTCTTTCCATGTGACTTATTCTTTTTAAGTTTGTGATAATAACACTTCGATATTAGAGAAAATATTTAGTTCTATAAGTATCGGGATGTCTCGTGACATATATCAAAGGAAAACCGGTAAGTTATGTCGATAATTAGTTTGTCGAGATTAGGTTCAGTGTTAGAATTGGTTCCGTCTCATTTCTTAACTCTTTATTCAAACCAGAAGTGCTAGAAATGAACCATTTCCAGTTTGAATGTGAATACCAAAGAACAACATCTGTGCCAGACAAGCAATTTTGTGGAATTGATCGAGAATCTCAAGAAAAGATACTATCTTTATCCACATCTCTTTACTAAAACCGGAAGTGGTACAATGTAACATTACTTCCGGTTTCAGTACTGATCTTCAAAAACGGTAAGAGATAGTGAGAAAGGATTTCTCGGAATCGATTCACCGTCTCAACAATAAGGTGGATCACTACCCGGAAGTCAGTACATATTTTAGCTCATTGCCTTAACTACTGCGCAATGAAACGTTACACATTATAAATATTGTACTACAAGATAGAGTAATGTTTCAGCTACAGCACAAGACACTGATTCATTTGGTTGTGTCTCCTGATATCCAAAAATGTAACAAATAAAAGAAAATACTTGATTCGTTTTACAATGAGCACACAAGATGGCACTTGCTGTAAGATCTTACTAGAAGTGCTCAGTTTTACGAAATGTTTATTTGTATGGGTAAAGTATTTTAAAGTAACGATCTTGTTACGAAATAGATATATTGTTTGACCGTTTTTCGTGTTATATTTCATATTTTATTTAAATATTAATTTACATTTAAGGAAATAGATTTTGAGATGGAACTTGCGCAGAACGCCACAATGCATTGTTGCCAAATTTGTACGTTTACTGTAGTTGTCACAATAAGAAAATTCCTGGATTCTAGCATTGCAGTTCGAGAAGCGGAATTGCGGTAAGGGTCGAAAACTAATTTCTCTAGTAAGTATCCAAGCAGAATTCCATGATTACTTCCTTTATTATCTGGCATCAGTAATCATTCGACACTATCTGGCAATGCCACACTATTTAAGCAAGTTTAGCATAGCATTGGGAACACCTAGTGATCCACCATAAGTTCCATCTCCCTCTTTATTCCTCTATCCAAACTTCCCATAACCCTCTATTCAAACCGAAAGTGATAGAAATAAACGATTTCCATTTTAAACGTTGATAATCATAAAATAAAATTGGCAATACATAGCGACAAGCATTTTTTGAATCGATTCAGCGTATAAAGAAAATGTACCATATTCACCGGTATATCTCTGCTAAAACCGGAAGTGGTAGAAACTTAATATACTTCTAGTTTCAATATCAATCTTTGCACAGTGAACACGGTAAGAGATAGGGAGAAATGGCTTTTTGATGTGGATTGAGTGTTCCAAGTATAGGGTTAACTTTTGCTTCGACACTTCTTCTATGCAAACCAGAAATAGTAAAAATCTACAATTTCCATAGAAAAATGATAATACATCGCGATAATTTTTTTTTTAATAATAAATAAAATGAAATCAGTATCGCAAGAATAAGTTCAATTTCCAACTTTATTCCCCCTATTGCGACCAAAAGTGCTAGAAATAAGCTACTTCTGGTTCTAATATTGATTTCCGTAGATCAAACGGTAATAGATGGGACAAAAGGTTTACAACATGCATTCCAAATCTTAAGACTAGATTCCATCTCAGCTTCATTCTTTTATTGAAGACAGAAATAGTAATAACTAGTACAATTTCCGGTTTCTATATTGATCCCTACATATTAACAATTTTGAGAGATAGCAAGAAATTGTTTTTTTTTTTTATGAGGATTCAGCGTTCGGTGAATAAGTTGCATATCTCTATCACTTTATTGCTGCCGGAAGTTACAGATCGACTTCCGGTTTCAATATTGTATTCGCACAGTTTGGAAATCTACCATAGTTTCACAGTGCGAAAAGAAACATATGTTTTGAATAGAAATTTAAGTAATAGTTTTAGTATATTTCATATTGTAATGGTTTGTCGGTAGGGTGTAATAAACCGGGATATAAAGCCCTTCACTTAATTTATTTACAAAACAAATCTCTATGGCACTTTTACAAAGTTTCTTTGTAAATCGCTAAATGTTTTCAGTTTTAATGAGTCCTTGCCACACATAGTAGTGACTTCGGAATAAAAGGTTCAATATGTCTTAGGTTATGATGGGAACTCCTCTGTTCATTGCAGCCTCCGGAATTGGTGATTAGGAGTCTCCTTTGCCAATTGCAGCCTCAAGAGACAATTATAGGATTTCTCCGTAGCTCATTGCACCCTCCAGAGATAGGGTTTTAAAGGAATTCTCCATAGCCCATTGTGACCCCAAAAGAAAGATATCGATAGGCTATTGATCAGCTGCAGACTGGTGCTTCCATCCTCTTGCAGTCTTCTTGAAAATGAGGTGGGCCATCTTCGGTCTTCTTCCAATCCTTCTTCTTATCCGTTTTCCATTGTCTGTTGATGTTTATGTTTTGAAAACAGTAACACGTGTTCGTGATTGAAGCATATGTTTATAGTAGCCGCTTACACGTGAGGGTGTGGAAGCTTACACCCTCCACCCAGGAAAAAAATAATCCCCAAGATTTTTTTTTAAACACACATAAAGCATTATCATGTCGTAGCACAGTATATACGTACAATCATTACTGCTACATAATAGACACTGAACGTTATATGCACTATAGAAGCACAGTATAAACTGAAAATATTTGTTGGGAAGCACTGAATATAATAATGGTAATAACACTCTGGGTCCGTCCCAACTAAGCATTATCAATACAGTTATTATTTCTGTCAAAGGACGCAAACATGTTATGACTGAAGTTAATTAATGTACACTAATTGTAGGAATGTGATGAGTTTTGTATATGAAGTTCGTCCTGTATTTTAGGATTGTCCATGTTAAGAATACTCTTTATAGTAGGAGTGTCGATTGTAATAGCAGGCGCTGGTGAAGTTATTCGTTCTAAAGGAAATAAGATACCTGGCCGAAGTGAGAGATCTTGAATGTTATGCTTTTTGTACACGATCAAAGCAAGCTTGAACAAGAGTCTTGTTCAATACCATTCAAGAGTATTTGGTGAAAAAGACGTCAGCACTGACGTAATTTTTGTCTTAAATCCAATAGTTTCGTTCAAGAGATTTCGTTTCGGTCCTGTTCTAAACAATCCAATTCAAGAGCATTCAATAGCCAATCAGCGCCCGAGTTGATTACAGGAAAATACAAAACAACTATGATAGCGTCGTGAGACAGAATAAATATCTTTGTTGAATAAATATCTTTTTATTACTCTTTCATAATTATCTGATATTCAAAGTGTGCATTATAATAATAAACAAAAGCAAATATCCGAGCTGGAAGATATTGTTAGTATTTTTGTTGATAATATACACGATTTATCTCGTTACAGTGCCTGCATGTCCATAACTATTCTTAAAATTTTGAGGCAATGATAGGTATAAATATTAATTTGAGAATTTAATATAGAAGAATATCGAGTGTAAGTTAAGAAAGAATAGTCCATCAAATTATATACTTTTCTTGCTTTAATAAGATGTTTTGTGCTGTTATTAATCTGAGATAATAACAAATAATTGCGTACAGATTGATAATATGTCCGCAAACTGAAGTAACCTGAAATTGATTACGTGTTATCCTATTACCCTAACAGCACAAGATGTGCTAGGCATGTGTCATTTAGGTGTCCCAGCTACTTTTTAGGTACCCGACACTTGACACATATGATATTCATTTGCTAAGTATGTACTTCAGCATCCATAAAATACTATTTTAACGCATCCATAAAATACACTACTACTACAATCCCGCCTAACTTCCATGCATTTAGTTTTCTCTGTATTTACTCTTAAACACATATCCTTGCAAGTGTTAATTAAGATTTCTTCTGGAGGGAACAAATGTAAACTCTCCACCAATGATCTAACGTATCCCTTACACATACATGCTTTGTGAATTCAAACTAAAGAAGACAGTTTGTTTTTATAAACTTAAAGAGACTAGGAACCAGCATCTCTTTACAATATAATCTAACCAAACTGAAAAGCTTTTCACAATTCAAATGAAGCGAGAAACTTTTTTCTCTTGATTACGAATCCTCGAATGAAACAAGAAAATACATTTACATATCTCTAATAGCATAGACGAGCACTCTAGCACTGAGCTACCATGTCCCTGAAATCTTCAAATTCATTTTCATACATACTTTTTGAAATCAAAGCAAGGAAGTCAGTTTGCTTTTTTATTCACTTAAAGAGAGGCGGAACAAATATCTCTAATAGCAAAGATAAACGGTCTACCAATGAAGTAACGTACCTTGTATACATACATAACTAACTCAAAGTTAACTTATCTTTCATTGTATAATATTTCGTTTTCTTTATCATCCTTCGTTTGTTCATTCTATTTATTCAAAACATACGTACAGAGATCGATTTCCAATGTGGACACTCTATCGTACAATTATGCATAATAGGTTAAAAGATATTATGATGATAATGAAAGTGCACGAAACGAGAGAACCCTCAAGACCTTGCGTGTTCCGTAGAGATTCGACCTCCTAATCACAAATAACAATTACTTTAGAAAAGTCTCATTATCTTGATCCTGGGTTCGATTTCCGAGGTGGTATGATAAGTAATTATTAAGAAAAACAAGATTAAATGTTGAACTATATGAAGGTTCGTAATAAGATAATAAGAGAGAACTATAGAAATGTAGAATGGAAAGCAAAAATTGTATGTGATGTCTTGCGCTTCCAAGTAGGTTGCCATATTACATGATTTAGCGGGTACCATACGAATTTTGAGAATCATTTTTGCCTTAATTTATAACAGTGCAAACAGAATGGAGCCCTTTTCTATGACTCCTACCGTGAAGATCACTCCGACAGTGGACCTCCTCATAAATTGTTGTAGAAGTCTCCTATGACCTTGCTTCTCGAAGTATTCTATCTCCCCTCCATTCTCAAAACTTTTGTCACCTCGTCTCGTTTTGGAAATTTAAGTACAAAATGTATGCCTTGATTTCATTTAGAAGTTATCCCTTCGCTTTACTAGTGGTTCACGAAGGGTGTGATAAAAGAATATATAGACGGTGATCCATTTATTATTGGAGTGTGTTGCACAGTGATTAGTGTATTTTTAAACTTTGATAAATGCTCTTCATCGTGTTCGTACAATTACTTTCATCAATTTATAGTTTTACACATGAGTCATGTAACATTAAACAGTGATTGAGAACTAAAACTTGGGTGAACTAGTATTGTCCATACGTCTCGTATGTTTCTGTATCGTCTCGAATTTGAAAATGCATCGTGTTCCTGCAACTACTACTTTATCAATTTAAAGTTTTTATACATGCCTCATGTAACATTAAAACAGTGTTTGAGATCTAAAACTTGAGTGAACTAGTGTTGCCTACGAGTCTCGGACGTTTCTGTATCATCTCAAACTTGAAAATGTACTTGTCGATTCGAGACTTGTCTCTTTTCGTACCGAGAAGTTTCTCGATTCATTGTGAATATTAGTTCACTTAAGTAATAGTGTTTTGAGGTTTCAGCTTTAGATCTTCCTAGCAAGTCTTTCAATCCCTGCATTTGTACATTTTGTTTCTACTTTTATATCTCGGTAATTATTAGATAAGACATAAAATGTGAACGTGATTTGAAAACAAAGATAGAGTAGGAATGACGAAAGAAACATTTAAATAAGAAATAACCTATTTTGTGGATCTTTGAATAAGAAGAAGTTAAGAGAAAACTCTATGGAATAGAAACATAAACGTTACCCACGCACACACGATGTTTGTACACCACAAAGTTCACTTGATGGGAGCTGGGATTGACCCCGAGACCGTACACAACATTTGAGGTACAATTCATGTTCATTCCTGTTCGTTTGTTGTGATGAAAAGGTGTGTTCAAGGTCCGACCCCAATCATTCCTTAACATTCCGACTTTTCTGTAAATTTTGTTGTGGACACCTCCCTCATCGAAATGAATTCCTGTTTACGTCCCTCGTTGTAAGTATTAACCCATTATCAGCCATTGTCCCTTTTTTTGGGACGGTTCTTTTTTACTATTTTTTGAAAGTGTTTGGAAAGATATTCTTCAAATATTTCATTTCCTTTCATTTGTTTACAGTCTCCTCTGCATGATACAGAAGTTACTTGCAAACTTTTAATAATACGATGGCCAAGATATGGCGCCACGTTATGTCGAATTTGCATTTTTCAGCTGTGCAAACTATTTTCCGTCTTAGCGTAATATTTGTACCGCATATTCAATAAAATAACGTTTGTTCTATGACAACATGTATCTCAAAGTAATATGATCGTCTGCTATGCAACATAAGTGCATTCAGTTAAATTTGTCATATATTTATTTCAAGCGTCCCAAAATTGGGATATTGGCTGGTTACGTTAGTATTGTTTCCTATGTGAGTTATAATTTAGTCTTATCCAATATTGGTAATTCTAAAGATATTATTAAATGTTGGTGGTAAGTAACGAAGGTTGTATTTCGTAGAACACTGACATTGTATAAGCCTGCCCTCACAGTGCGTGAAATTGTGAATTTATTAGAAAAGTAAGATAGTGATGAGATCGACCCCTGCCCTTTGATGAACAGCAATCAGATGGAGAAAGAAACAAAACGTGGTTTCATGGACCATAGATTTGATAAAGAAAATGAAATTCTCATTGTGAAACGGAATCATAACGGAGATGAACTAACAAATGCATAAAGATAAGTGCAATATAAGTGTACAAACTCCTTTAGGATAACAATAAAGTAATTTAGAATTGCATGTATGTAAAACAAATAAGTGTGCAAATGTGTATTCATTTGGAACAATTTCATAAATTTCCCAATTTCAAGGACGTTTGTGAAATACAAATATAAAATGCTTACGTATTCTGCCATTGTCCCAAAAATGGGATGGGTTGTATTTCCTGAACTATATCGGCTATTTCTATTTTAATACTAATTTTGCGTCTTTATATCTCACACAGTTATGAATAAAAACATTTTATGACATTAACAACGATATTAGAGTTTTGGCGGGTAATGGGTTAAACAAGATTAATATGAGATATGAAGCTTCATAACTTTTTTTTGGCCTTTTTCTCTGGCTGCAAAAGTTTACATAAATTGTTAGTATTTAGTTTATATCTATCACCACAAACTTACTTATCCATTGATCATATGAAAGACTCACAAATGTAGAATCTTCAGAGTTTGAAAAGAAAAATGAAATATTTTTTTAAAAAAATTCCATCTACTTCCGAATAAATTAAAAAGGTATCTACTTCCGAATTAACACTTCCTTACGTTTCCATTAGATGCTTATCAGCAGTCACATTTATAAATAAAATGTGATGTATTTAGAAACGTCTCATCATCTTGGTCTCGAGTTCACGAAACACACTCATATGTGAGAAGTTGAACTTACGATAATGTTTTATTCATGAATGACAGTATCGTGTTCGTGAGTTTTCTTAAGATTCTCCTGTTTCCTTGCACATGTTTTATTTCATTAATTCTTTCATAATCATTCACTTTCAGTAATTATACGTTTACTTTAGTCTAGAGGGTATAAGCGTTGTTCTATTACTATTCGACAGCATTGTCTTAGAACATCCTGTATAACTTGTATAAATATCTTATTAAAAGACAATAACAAACGACTATGAATTCTGGAAACGCACAGAAACACACACACAAGATCAATTCGAAACCTAATAGTTCTCTCTCTCTCTCTCTCTCTCTCTCTCTCTTCAAATAGATTTTTATTGGTGACATCATCTTTATTTAGTATCATGACGTACCAATAGATGTGTAAAAAGTGCTCTACCACTGAGTCTCCTTACATAAAAGTTAAAGGAGATCTCCCTCGTGGATAAGCGGTTAGCGTACGTTCCTTTAGCGTGGGAGATCCAGGGTACGATTTCGTCTGAGAATTCATGTGGTTTGGATTCCATGTTAATTAGCAGTAGTAGACTTATGTCTCATTTAGCATCGCTGATGTATAGGACGTTAAAACACAAATCAACACATCCGAATCAAAAGTTATGAGGGTATATTTTTTCAATCATGAACATGATTAGTAAAGTATGATGATGGTGTAAACGTAATAAACAGCATGGGAAATATTTTTCAGTTCACCATGAAAGCACTCTACAATTGGAAATTTCTATTTTTACTGGTTTACTTTGGAAACGACAATAAAAACGTACAAGCATACTGAATTTCACGTTTGTATTCCAATTTTAAGTACCTAAAATATGAGATTATAGGTCCAAAAATGGCCCATTTAAATAACATGGGGAATTTCTTCATTTCCCCTTTAGACCCGCTAAAAATTAAAAGTATTCAGTTTTGGCAATTTTTCTGTCGGTTAGTCCCGAAAAGCTACAATCATGTAAATTTTAATCATTGTTACCCTACAAGAAGTGCCCAATAATTCTGGTGTGTAAAAGGTGTCCCATATAAATAACATGGGAAAGATTTTTCAGTTCCCCATAAAACCACTCTAAAATTGGATCCTTTTACTGATTTACTTAGGTAGTGCTAACGAAAACGTACAGGCATACCGAATTTCAAGTTTTTATTCTAATTCAAAGTACCTAAAACATGAGATAATAGTTTCAAAAAAGGCTCATTTAAATAACATGGGGAAATTCTTCATCCTCTCTTTAGACGACCTAAAAATTAAAAATATTCACTTTTGGCAATTTTCGTGTGAGTTAGTCCCGGAAAACTACAATCATTCCAAATTTCAACTTTCCACGTCAATCGGAAGTACCCCTTTAATTTATGTCTGCTCATGTAGTTTTATATATAGTTAAGATATTTCATTACTAGCCCTAATATATGGCATAAGTCATTTCCTATGAAAAAATCTACAAGGAGTAGTTTACTTTTTGGGTGAGTTTTCTTTGAGTGAAGTTTTGTTTTAAAAACATTTTGTTCATATTTCACGAGAAAATTTATTGCGGTGGCCTGCACACTACCTCATTATGCGCTGAGTAGTATTGAAGCGTCTTGTACACTTGAATAGAACTGCAGGGGGTTCGATTAAACTGGTACTCTGTGTGTGTTCTTGTCAGGTGTTGTAGGACATGTCATTAGGAGGGTAAAGATTTATAGCCAGACCGTTAGGTGGTCAGACTGGTCCCTGGAAAGGTTGACCGTTAGGAGGGTTCCTAGAAAAGGTTGAATGAGTTGTATCACGTGATTTCTTTATAGGGATCGTTTCTATGGGAAACTCAAAGGAATTATATTCCGAAATAATAAAAGCATGACGAACAATACCTGATTGTGATCAAATTAATTATTTATTCTTTCGATTTGATATGAAGGTTATTAGAACACCTATGCTGTGATCAAATTATTTTAGGGATCGCTTTTAAAGGAAGCTCAGAAGAATTATATTCAGAAAATACTAAAAAGTGTGATCAAATTAATTTTCACAGATCGTTTCTTAATTGTTTATTTTTTCGTAATTATTCGTCGAACAATTGCTGATTGTGATTAAATTAAAATTAAAGATGGGGAGGGGATAAACTTTATTCATGCGAGACTTTTTTGATTCAGTTATTTGCTTAGCAATTTGTATTCTGAGCCATCGTATGCATAGCATACTCGTTAACAACTTGTCGAAGCTCTTGATACTGGTACATATACAGAGCATGGATTTCGCACGTCTTTCGCTGGTGAACTCAAGAGACGAACTGAACTTTTTGCGCGCATTTTGGAAACCTGTTAGGTGGAAGTGAAAGATGGCGTTGTCGGGTAATAATCGTAGAGGTACGTGTTAAAACATGAAGACAAATACAAAAGAAGACCGACGCGGCGCCGGGTAGACATCACAGAATACCGACGGAGTAATAAAAACAAGCTTGATGGTGTAGTAAATGAACATCACACAATGTCGGCGTAGAATACAAAAGAAAGATTGACGTTGCGGCAGATAACATTGTCACATTGATGGATGAACGTGATGTGATAGCGAATGCATATACAAACGAAGTTTAGTAGTATGAAGGGTATTGATAATAGAATATTAGTTGTAATCTTTTATTTTACGTAGATGATATGAAGGGTAAGGGGAAAACACAAGGAATGTTACAAAACTGTATTTTCGAGAAAACTACGTTGTAATATTGAAAGCCAGTACAAAATGAACACGGCTAGTCAAATCTTTTGCCCCTTTCCTTGGACATTTCTACATTACGCATGCATGGCATATACAGTCAAATAGTACCAAGAGTCATCAACAGATAGAGCAAAGTACCCGCTAAAGCACACACATGGACATTTCTTGTTTTTCCCCTTACTCTTCATATGTGATTGGCTGGTAGATGGCGAATAACAGTACTCGTGGTTTACGCGAATAACAGTATTGCTGGAATGTTGTTGTAATAGAAGATTAAATGGCCATATGAATAACATAGATTTTCTTTTAAGAACATGTTAACTATATTTGCACAAGGGTCATGTAAATCTTTTCTTTGTACGTAGATGACAAGTGATTGATTGGTACGCGATATGAATAACATTATATAGGGAATATTACTGTAAATTGTGAATGACCGTAGTACAATGTAAATAACATTAATGATGTTTTTAAAATAATGTTTTGATCATGGGAATGATAAATGAGAACATAAATGAAAGGTAAGTAATTGTCCGCTCTATAGCTGTGAAAATTGTATAGAGAATTGGGAGTACATTTGAAAATATTTTACTTGTTGTAGGGGAGTGTTTGAAAAAATTGTTTTAAAGAACCACGTGACACGACGTCGTTGGTAAAATTTTCTTTATATATGGGGTTCGAAGAGAAGACTGGCATAGTATCATCACGGAATCATTTGACAGTCAGGTACAACGTGAAATTGAGCTCTGCAAGGAGGTAGACTGGGATTCTTCTTTTGAGTTTTTCGAATTCCCAAAGAAGGTAAAGTTTAAACCTTTAAGAGAATCTCCAGGCTTGTTTATAGAGGAGGATACCTGTTATTTTTCGCCAGCTTTTTCAGATATTATTATAGACGCAGAAATTACTTCACCTGTTGGATCAAGAGCATCACCATCATTAATGCTGCCAACACCGGCATTCTCACCAGTACCACGGCCATCTTCAGCAGTCGCAGCAGCAGCAGGAACATCACAACAAAGTTTTTAAGTTCCAGCGATAAGGTGGACCCTAGTTAAAGAAAGAAAAAAGATCACTTTCCCCTGATTTATTTAATGAAGAAGAAATTCAGCGATTATTTGACAAATTGGATGAGATTAAACCAATCCGCAGAAGCGAATGTTTCTCCAGATAGCTCATTAGGTGACTCACCATTGGATTTTCCACCTTTACCCTAAAAGTTTCCATTGAATTTGTCTGTGCGGTCCAAAGAAAAAAGTGTAAGTGTGACATTGTATAGCTTAGTTCACCAATCTCTGCCACGATTTTAATTCTTTTTTCCTTCAACCGCGGCAGAGATTCGTGAGCTAAGCTATAGATGAAAACTGCGTTAAAGATAGTGTTTTAAACTGGAAAGCAAAGTGCCTTTTACTGTGCCAAGGGTTTTGCTTAAATTACTTTTTTTTAATTCGGGCACAGGTGACTTTTTGTGAACACATTAACACTTGAGGCGGAAGCTTGGTGGATTGTGAGAAATAACAATGTAAGAAATGAAGTGTGTGATGTCTGTGTGAAATCACATTTTAATAATGAAATAAACGAACACTTGTTTGATGAACAATATGAACAGTTATTAAGAAATCCTGAATATATTGAAGATTTGGTAGATTTACTGCTTGAGAAAGACCGAAGTCAAAGTTGTAATGTGTAATTTTTCTGTATATAGTACCATGACTTGCATGTTTTGTTTTCCTTTTTCTGTGTACATGCATAATATTTTTCTATAGTTGTATTATTATGTGTGTATACCGGTATATATTAATTTTTGTATAGTTATGTGTATTATAATGTTTGTATACTTGTATATATATTATTCTTTTTATATGTTTGCTTATATATTATGTCTTTATATGGAAATAAATATATACAGAAAATTCATTTCTTAATTTTTATTTAATAAAAAAATTCCTAAATAAAAGGTATCATTGGTATTTTAAAAGTGAAAGTTATCATATATATATAACTTTACTTTATACTATTAAACTTATGGTACACGATTTTATTTTCCTCTAAGTTTGATATTTGATGGGAGTTTTTTTATCTTGAAATCTGTTTACTATTACTTTGAACTATTTAAAAGTTTGATGGGTATTTTTTTACTTTGTTGAAAATTTCACATTGAATTATTTAAAAGTTTACAGTATACATTTGACAACTAGTTTATTTTTCATAATTGAAAGCGAATTTTGAAAGTTTACATTGTATAATTTTATTGGATTCCAATATTATTAACAATGAGTGTCCAAAGAGAACAATAGAATTCATAAGTAGATTTTCTGCAAGAAATGAAAATATAAATAAGATGAGCTTCTGATGAAGCGATCCAGCAAAATACAAGAATTTTAATATTCTCGCATCTATTTTAACATCATGTGTTATTATAAATAACACGAAAAAAAGCTGATTTTGCGCAGCAACTATTTACAAGTTCACAAATGATTTGTTCCGACTAATTTATTAGGAGAATATAAATTAGAACGTGTTTCTTCACACTCATAGTGTTCTGTTAAGAAAAGTAAAGTTTCTACAAAAATTTTAACAACGAGTATTATTGTAAATAATAAAATAATAAAATAATCACAATCTACGACTGTTCTGAGGTTTCACAGAAATCGTTTTAATGAAGTTTTTCCCACGAATTATTTAACAGTACACAATTATGGTGCTGTGTGGGTATTATTGTAAATAAAACGAAACAATACAATAAGAAGCGAATTATTTGTAGGTTCACAATCGAAGATTGTTCATCGACTAATTCTTTTACCAGAGAATAAAATATTCACAATCAACTTAACACCGACTTTCCATTTGGAAAATAGAATATAAAAGGCAGAAACTGGTCTAATAATTTTTTTAAAGCTATGTAATGTTTTAGTCGGATTTTTATTTTATATATAATACTTACGTTATAAAATATAGAAACTTATTTTTCACATACATTGTAAAATGCAGTTATTCTTCACACTATAAAATACACAAACTTTTTCATATAGTCACGTTATAAAATGCAGAATGTTTTTTCACATACCCGCATTATAAAATGCAGAAAGTATTTTCTATATTATAAAATGCACAATTTTTATTCATATACTCAAATTATAAAATGGAGAAAGTATTTTTTCATATTATTGAATTGCACAAACTTTTTTCATATACTCACGTTATAAAATGCAGAAAGTATTTTTATGTTATAAAATGCACAATTTTTTTTCATAGAGTCACGTTATAAAATGTAGAAAGTTTTTTTACATGCGCGAATCACAAAATGCAGAAACTTACTTTTCACATACGCGAATCATAAAATGCAGAAAGCTTTTTCCACATACGCGAATCATAAAATGCAGAAACTTATTTTTTCATATAAATGCATTATAAAATGCAGAAAGTTATTATTTTTTCATATTATAAATGCAAAAAGTTATTCTCCAAATACGCATGTTAATGCACACAAATGTTTAATTGCAAGAAATATTTTTTCACAGAATATTTTAAGTACGATAATGTAAAACGTATTTACACATAAGAAAAAAATTTAAAAAACACACAAGTAAGGAAATAAAAAAGTAATATAAAGTGATAAAAATTTTATTTACAAATTTCAATAGGATATATTTTACTTACAAATACAGTTGTGATTTAAAAATATTAACATTTCTTGAAACATTGT
The DNA here is from genome assembly GCF_964235325.1 of Thermobia domestica. Taxonomy (NCBI): domain Eukaryota; kingdom Metazoa; phylum Arthropoda; class Insecta; order Zygentoma; family Lepismatidae; genus Thermobia; species Thermobia domestica. The sequence goes on along the minus strand of NC_137465.1, from coordinate 100,227,553 downwards.
TTAACACAATCAATATTTTACTTACAAATACAATTGTGATTTTAAAATGTTAACATTGCTTGAAATATTTTTAATACGATCAATATTTATAAAATTATATGTAGAATTGCATGTTGGCTAATTTAATGCTGAAAGTCTTCTATCAGTTGTTTTAGTTAATTTACACACTTTGTTTTTATTATTTTGTAATTGATTAACAGAAGTTATTTTCCAATATTATTATTTACAAGTTTATGAATGAATATTGTAAATCATTTTGTAAGAATCACTTTGTAAATTAACTGAATGTAATCTTTGTTTAATAATATGTTATACAATGTATATGTCAATGTTCAATCATCAATTTCAGTATCACTATGCACTGATACAAATTCTTCGTATAAGTCATCAAAAGTTTGCACATTAACTATAGCACACAATGTGTTATAGCATATCATATCATAGTCTAAAGTAATGCATTCTTTTTCATTTAAATTACTACAATTTTGAAAACAACCGTAACACAAAAGTTTATGTTGTGGCTTCCATCTCGCAATACACAGTAACACATTGTTCATTCACGGAAAAAGAAGTACATTGATATTCGCAATGATCGTACATATTTAGGGAAACATATTGATACTCACACTAATGATTGTTGAAGCACATACTTATCATGTTCAAGATACGTTCCTCTTAAATCAGAAATATGATAATCATTAAATGTACTCTCCTGATATGTATAGTTAAATTTGTTTATAAGATATAGAATAACGTTTCCCATCTATATATTTCACATGAGCTTTTAGATATTGTTTTAATATTTGTTCACGTGTTGATTTCTTAATTAGGAAATTCCACATAATAGTATTTAATTTTTCATCACTTTCACTTACACATTTGTGCACAGTTCCTTTCTCACTACGAATCGCACAACTTTCACAAAGTAATGGTTCAGAAAGTTTATAATTTTCTAGTAATTGTTTTACACAAACTTCACTTACTTCATTAGGAGTACAATCACACTTCACATCATTGAATATTAGAATGTCATTAGAAATTGTATTTTGATCTACTACTTCTTCTTCAAAGGGTATTTTATTTGGGTATCTGAAATTTCGTCTATACACAGCATCACGTAATATCTCTTCGTGGGATAGATAACCTTAAATGCATCATCTTCTTCAGGAGTGTTGTGATCATTTGGATGTACAAGAATAATTTTCTTTTGTTTTTCAAGTTCAAACCGTTTTTCACATGGTGAAATATACTTAGACTTTACACGTTTACTTTGCGATAAGGAAAGATTATTTTGAATTTCACCTTTCCTTTTTTTATAAGAATATCTTTTTACATGCTTAATATTATGTAAGTCTATTTATTTTTCGCTTTGCACCCGCTGAAACAGCTAGCTTTTCACTGTGCATCTAAACAGCGTATCAATCATTTTATTTGTACTAGTACAAGCACACGCATGCGCAGAATGTATACTCCAATGGGATTCGCGAAAACAAATGCGCAGAAAATAAGTTTGAATATATTCAAAGTTTTTCCAATGCAATATTTGTTTACGTATTTTAAATACCAAAAAGTATTTAATTTAATCCGTCAGAATAACATCACTTTTATTTTTATTCTGATTGAATATGATAATGTAAGAGTCACATTAATCATATACATGATCTTATGAAGATATACTGTGAGAAAACATAGACTTTTATTTATACAAATGTAAAACTAATGTAACAATACAGTATTTGGAAATTACAGCACTATATTCATGACTAATGTCTCATAAGGCAATACATATACACAAAGTAGAGAAATATCAAAGGAATAATTCTAATATATATATATATATATATATATATATATATATATATATATATATATATATATATATATGTAACAGTAGACATGTACGCATTATGTTGTGGATGAAAGTAATATTAACAATTGCAAACATTGTGATAACATCACTAACACTTACTGTATGCTTAAACTTCACCGCACTTCCACAACAAACGATATAATAATAAATTGAGTTTTCACAGAAAACGAAATGTCAAAGATGGGATTTCGAATTACTCGGTTCTGAGAAGAGTAATTCAGTTAGTCTTTTCCGTGACTATGTAAATTCTTATTGCCAAAGTGAAAAAGACAAAGAAAAAGACATTAAAGAGTATCATGCACATGAAGGCATATAACTAAATCAAGACAATATCGGAACGAACCCATGCATGAAGGATATTGCAAAAATATTCTACAATTCATTCTACGGAAAATGGAGGCAACGATCAGACTTAATGCAGACAAAAATTTTTGAGTTACTTACTTACTGTTAGCGACAGTGCAAACAGCACTGCCCCATTGGTAATGAACATTTGATTGTCACATACAAGGACATCGAGAACGAGAATAAACCGTTAAAGTTTGAAAGGAAATGGTAAAGACATGCTAAAGCTTTATAACGTATTAACGATAGTTGAACTTAATTCAATATTACACGGACAATATTATATTTGTGCAAAGCTCAAACTTAGAATTGGGTTTTACTTAGGAAAACTAGCTAACTGGAGAAGTTCAAGTAGGGTGACATGTTATCGTTTCATTAACTAAACTAACTAACTAACTAACTCTATAGCCTATGGAACCCGGAGGTTCAATGCCGCGTTCACAAAAGCTCTCCACTGACTTCTATCCTTAGCTAACTGCATCCAGTTTCTACTTTGTATTCTAGTTTCTGCGAGATCCATCTTAATATTGTCCTCCCATCTGCGCCTAGGTCTTCCTAATGCTCGTTTTTCGATTGGTCTTTCAGTCAAGACTTTGAAAGGTTTCTACTTTCTTCCATTCTAGCTACATGACCCGCCCACCTAAACAATGTTGGGTGAACCATATAAATTATGTAGTTCCTCGTTATGAAGTTTCCGCCATTCCCCATTCCCGTTCCTCTTGGGTCCGAATATTCGTCTCAGGATCTTGTTCTCAAATACTTTCAGTCTATGTTATTTCCTCAGAGTAAGTGACCATGTTTCGCAGCCATACAAAGCAACAGGCATGATTACCGTTTTGTATATTTTAAGCTTCAAATTTCTCGACAGAATTCGCGACGACAAGAGATTTTGAACCGAATAGTAACACGAATTCCCTGCTTTTAGTCGACATTTAATTTCTCCGTGAATATGATTTTCCTCTGTTAATATTGATCCTAGGTATTTGAATCTATCCACTTTTTCAAAAGTATTATTTAATATTTTAACGCTTCCATAGTTTGCTGTATTCCGGTCCCGACGCACTTCCATGTATTTAGTTTTATCTGCATTAACTTCTAAACCCATGTCCCTGCAAGCGTTTAATAAGATCTCTGCATTTCTTTCTATTGTTCTCCTATCATCACCTATTAAATTTACGTCATCAGCATATGCCATAACCTGGTGAATACCGTTCAATTCTAGGCCCTGGTTGCTATCTTTGATTTTCCTTATAGCGTATTCCAGAACGAAGTTAAATAATAATGGCGACAACGCATCTGCTTGTTTCAGGCCGTTTTCGAGGTGAAAGCTCGTGGACAAAAGTTTTCCTACCCGGACTTTACTTTGGGATTCATTTAAATATCTTAATTAATCTAATTAGCTTTCTCGGTATTCGAAGTTCTGTAAGAACGTTGTATAATGTTTCTATCCTAACCGAGTCGTACGCCTTTCTAAAAGCAATAAATAGTTGATGTACCGGGGTATTGTATTCCCACTTTTTTCCGAGTATTTGGCGAATGGTAAATATTTGGTCGATAGTTGATCGATTCCGTCTAAATCCGCATTGATAATCTCCAATTATTTCATCTGCGTATGGGGTCAGTCTTGCTAATAGAATATTTGAAAGAATTTTATAGGATATCGTTTCATTACAAGAATATAATTTCGTTATTACAGATGGTACATACACACAATGATTTATGCAAGTTGAAGAACTCGTTGATATAATTTATCGATTTCGTTATGCTGTCCTCGAGGTGGTGTACTACACATGGACAAAATTAGTTGAAGATTAGCATTCCAAGAGTATACGTGTAGCCAACGAAAAATATCAACAGTTGTTGATCGAACTATAGAGACATTTTAAGGGCAGACAGGATGTAATTTTGGAGGGATGTGAAACCGCTGCTGATATCACCAATCTTTATCATCCAGGATTCTTTTGCATTGGTAAGATAAAGAAGACTTCTGAAAAGTTCAATCATATGATATTAGTAAGTAAGATAAAGAAGAAGACTTTTGATAATTCAATTATTTGATATTGTTAAGTAAGACAAATGACTTTTCTGTTGAGATCGGTGATGAACTATCTGTTGATCCTATGATCTTAACAAGATCAGGACACATCAAATACAATATATGGTATGGGTGCACCATAGTTTGAAATAGTAAAGACTATATTTCGTAATTATATGTACTTTAGAATTAAGGGAAAAGAAATAGCCATTAAGCGTTCGGGTCCAAATAAAATCAAAGACCCGGAAACTTACATCCATGCACTATTTGATTTTGCAATACGATACTCGTTAAGAGATGTTGATAAGAACATGTATGTTCGAATAACAATTGAGAGCACTGCCTCGAAGTTGAATAAGCCAATATATTTCTCTCATGGAAACGAAAATCGTAATTGAACCCAGACACCCTTTTCTTTATAGTAGAAAATACCCTCAATAGTAATGAAGAGTTCCTGATTGGTGGTGATATCATGTTTAAGGTGCATAGTTTGCATCTCCAAAAGGAAAAGACGAAATCGAACCATTAAGAAATATCCTCCATTGGGTGAATTTTTTTAGAAGTCAAATTAATTCCTATGGAGAAGGATATGTATTATAGGAATGGCAAAGGCTGACCAAACTCATTGTCAAATGTATCCAAAACAATCCAAAACACTTGTTACGAGCAAGCAAGAAAATTAACCAAAAACTTGGAAATAAATGCGGTAGATTAAAAGATGTGTACTTTCGAAGATGTCAAAAATTTTTAACAGTACCTAACACCCAAGTACCAGATCACTGTATGCGAAACCATCCTTAATAGTTAAGAATTTTATTTTATTGCCACACATAAAGAATAGCAAACAGATTCAGCTTATATGAGTACATGCATTACCAATTGGTAACCACCGTATGTAATCTATTGGGAACAGAAGGACTTTGCGATCATTGTTTGCAGTAGTACAATAAATCTGGGATTTATTATTAATTTAGTGAAGATTTTACTATCACCTATTTAGTAAAATTGTTCATCCTTACATTATCAAACTTTTTAAGAGCCACCAACATCCCTTCAAGATTTATAAACACTTATGTGCTATAATAATAATAATTGTACCGAAGGAGTATCTTCCAATATTTTAATCCGTCAACGCCCAATGTCACCTACAGGTGACACTACTTTTAAAGCGTCTTCTTGTTCACCAATCGTGCACGAGAGTCCTAGTGAACCACAATAGCACCATCTACTTACGTATATATGTTGCATCAGCACACAAAAGAGATTCGAAGTCGACGTACTGTACAAAGAAGAAGACGCCATTGAAGTAGTGTCGCATGTAGGTGACTCTGGGCGTTGACGGGTTAAATTGGTTTGTACACAGTTTTAACTTTGTACAGTACGTCGACTAGTTCTTCTGCAACATTTTCCACTCCCCCTCAACCTCCTCGTTATCAGAAGAAATGTTTTAGTATTATTGCACAGTAACTTTCTTAGACAATTACGACAGTTCCTTCCCTTCTTCCCATAGGCTTGAAGAAGTCTTTTGCCTTGGATAGGACACTTTAAACTGGCGTGGGGAGAGCTTGGGGGCAGCCTGAAGAAGGTGGAATCTTTTCATTTTTATTTGTGGGCTGTGGATTTCATTAACAAATATTTAATGGGATGGAGGCGGAGGATTTGAATATAAATAAGTTTTGAACTTATGTTTAATAATAATTTTTATTTTTGGAAGTGAAATTTCATTGTTATAATTATTGTCAGTCTATTTTCAACTATTTGTTTAATTCCTATAATTCTTTTGTGACTTTATTTTGTTAATTAATATTCAAACAATGCTGTTTAAATATTAGATAATATCTTGTGTATGAAAAAAAACTACACTTTGCAATTCAAATTTATAAATATAGGTATAAAAGTATTAAATTATTTTGCGATCAATATGTACCATTAAAATCTTCCGATTGTTGAATTAAATGCAATATTTTATACTGTTCTATAAATTACGACAGTAAGTTTCACTTGTTATCAGTTTTTATGCTAACAAATATCAAGTCATACTATTCCTTTGCATACTTTGTATGTGTAATACACCTACAGAACATCGACAAGATCATCCAATGAAACACAGTTCCATCAATTGCTGGATTTTTTTTCAATCGTGAACACAATTCGTAGTTTTAATCACAGTGGTTTCTATTCTGAATTAAGAACTTCTTAAAATCTTTCTGCAAGAATATTTCTATCAGTTGTTTAATAAATACATCATTATAAATTGGTTCTTCATAAGTATGGGACTTTGTTCTAATTTATTAAAAGTACTATCATGCATCATCTGAAACTGAAGCAGAATTTCATCTTATATGTCCATATCAGTAATAATGCTTATCACGTTTGTCTTCAATATAAATCTAACAGAATGCAGTCATGGTTTACTGTATCCTCTTGTACATCCACTGCAAAGAAGCAAGCTTCTTCTTTTAGACTCCCACAATTGGAACGTGTTTATTAAACATTGAATACTTATGTGAATGTTTTTGCAGTAACAGGTGGACACATCTTCACTACTATTTTCATTAGGCATTTTGACTTCTAATCTTCAGCTCCCACAAAAAGAAGTACAAGATTCCTCTATTGAAACAGTTTTTTTAAATATTGTCTTCTTTTTTATGCATATATGTAAAACAGTACGTAGAGAGATGAGCATTGTGTGTGAAATACATTCACACACACAGATTTATCCTTTCTTAGCTGTGGTATTTATATAGTTTTTAGTGACCCCACTGTAGAATTTTCACCAGGCATTTTATTGTTTTATTTGAAACGCCCACTTAAAACAGCTTTGAACAATCAGTGTTTAATAAAGGGGAAAACATTTTACCCTGAAACTATTGTTTTTATTGTGTGTTACCACTACATTCTTTTATGATTATAGAGTGTACTTGTGTTCTTATGTTCAGTTCAAGACTACTTTTCTAAGATCTACGATACATCCTCCTCATCAGAATACTAACATTATTGGTTTCATATTTTTGAAAAAACTGTTCACTGTACCCAACTAATTATTTTTCTATGTATATGTGGTCACAAGTTGAATTCACAGTACATGCTGAACTAGTAATGTTATATTTTAATTTGTACTCGTTTCAATGAAGCGTATCCCACATATACTTAATGTAGTATATTTATTTTTAAGTCAGAGGAGAGGTTTTAACATTGCTTTTCTAATTTTTGTCTACTAGATTCTCCTATACTTAGGTCTTTCCATTCGTCATTTCCCCACTTGAGCATCCTAAGCGGCACCTAATTATCATTTTCTTGCTTTTGACCATACTTAGGCTACCCTAATGCTCATTTTCCCACTTTGAGCATGCTCAGGCCTTCCTAATGGTCATTTTTATACTTTGAGCACGCTCAGGTCTTCCTGTCCCTCATTTTACCAGTTTGAACATTCTCTGCTTCCGGCATTGCTTGCAAAACAACATATCCACCGACTACTTCCCGCGTAAAATTCAGCAGAGTTGTCACCAGGAGGCAATAGCTGTTCTACTATCGCGGAAAGTATGTACATAGATAACCACAACGAACAATACCTGAAAATAATACTGTACAAATGCAATAGGCAAGATCAGATGGTAACAAAAACTCGTTAAGGGTTAAGAACCATAACAATGTTTGTGGGTATTGCATACTGTAGGTTCTTGCCTTTAGTGCTTGTGGTTTCGGATTCATCTTGCAGTTGGTGCCCAAACCAACTATTTTGCCTTTGCTGCAAACACATACAAATTCTAATTTACACTCGATAAATCTCGGAATGCTAATATTGTTCACAGCACAGTACACTTTTATTTTATCGATAGATAGATACTGTGACCTTCATACCTAAGAGCCTTAGATGTAAAAACTCAAAGAAAAAACTACTAATTCCTATCAATATTTTAGTAAACTGTGCAAATTATAAAGTTTTCAAATCACCCTCCACTCCTCCTTCTTTTGTCCGAATAATTGTTTCATGAAGTTGGAATTTATTTTTACGGATAAAGTGTAGTATATATCATATTTATCTGTTTTCTTTTCTGGAACATAAATGCTGTACATTCAAAGAACAAATATACTTATTTAAATACCTTTATATGTATATGTAATAGGTGATACATCTCTGTTGTGATTCATTATGATTCAATCCCTCACAATCATGTCTTCCTTCATTTCAATTCATTCATTCACTTGTCTTAAAAGGAGTTCTTCATACCTGTTAGAAACAAAGATTTGAGTTCAGGTTCTTGAGACCATTCATCTTGTTGGTATCAACAGCTTTACCTATATGACGTACAATGTATGTTAGCTCAAACTTTTGTAGTGCTTACTTATCACTTATTTAGTGTTCAAAACACAAAAGATCCTAATAGTTTTAGTTTTTCAAAGATTTGTTCACAAATCTGTCAGCACGTTAGCCATAACTCAGTATTGTTTTGAGGAATTCGTTTCCTATTTTGTATTCTTTCTTTCGTAATATGTAACATTAAAATTTCGTAGGAACCTCATCTTATTTCTCTTAATTTTAATTATTTCAGTTCTGAAAAAAACTTCGTTGTTAAAATGTGTGCGAACGTATAAAGAATTCATTCTTAAATTTGTAATTGAATAAACAAAATCATTCAAAAGTTCATGAGCAAATACATGTATTCATGTAACTAGTTTAAACCATGATCATATATTCATTCAACTCCTATTGAATCTCAAGACCAAAATGTAAGGAAAGAAATAAATGATGTGAACTATCAAATTGTTGTAGAGAAAGATAGCGACATTTTTTGCAGACTGCAATGACTCTGTGGTAAAGTGCTCACCTCTTATGCATCTTGTTTTGAATGACATTCATTTGTCACCAACAACTGTCTCTCTTAGCTTAAAGGATATAATCATAGCATGTTAAACTGAAGCAGGCATGTAGCCAAGAGGGGGTCCGGACCCCCTTCGAGCCCAGAAATGAAAAAAATAAGGTAGGATGAAACAAAATGAAATGAGAAAAAGAAGGATCAGCGTTAAAAAGAAAAAGAAAAAAACTACAGGAAGCTTTTGGTTACTCTTTCTTATGAGGAGATTTGTATTACTTGCAATACATAGTGGCGAGGTGAGCGAGATATCCTGGAAGAGTCAGGGAATTTGAAATTTCTAGAAAAGTTACAGAATTTTTAGAATTTCTGCTACTAGTCAGGGAGATTTCAAGCTTCCGAAAGCATAGTGGCGTTGAGTAACAGTGTGGACATTTTCAATCATAATTTTTCGTCATCGCGTCCTTGCAGAATCAAAAATGTTATTTCAAAAACAATTTTCTACTGCTCCTTTAACCTGTCATTTCGAACCGATAGTAGTTGACGGAATCAGGGCCGGCGCGACGGGGTGTCGAGCCGTGCCATCGCCCATGGCGGCAATTCTAATGGGCGGCAAAATTTGAAAAAGAAAAGTATACTATCAAAATATAATTCTTCGTAATAGGTCCACATGGAGAAATAAAAATGTGTTCACCTGAGAATATAATTGAACTTACTTCACTCATATTCAGGAAAATAATCAGGAAATTCGGAGCATTCTCCTTCATTTTCAATTATCAAACTACTAGCTACAGGAATCTCGTTCAATTTTTCCCTTACAGTGGCGTAGATAAGATTTTCAGCTAGGGTGGATAAGACTATCGTTTCTTTTATATTTTTTTCTATTCAGCAATGTTCTAACGCTCCACTCCAAGTATACAAAAGGTATATTCCCACTTGAGACAGGCCGTTCTAGCCTACAGCATCTTGAGTGACACATTTAGGTTCTAGCTGCGAGTTGTTAACAAATTTACTGAGCAAATTACAATAATCGTTCCTTTCGTATAAATTACATACAGTAATGCCTTGTAAAAATTTGCGAACACTTTCTTGGTTTCGTACCGGTAACAGACATCACTAGTCTAGGACTCACAAAAGTAATAATTAAAAAGGTAAAGGCAATAAACATTCCTATCGAAAACATAAGGGCCCAAGGATACGACAATGGTTCTAATATAAAAGGCAAACATTCAGGTATTCAAAAGAGAATTTAAGAAATACATTTCCGAGCCTTCTACTCCTTACGATAGTAATTCACTAAATCTTGCCTCAGCCACAGCATCTCAGTGCGTTGTTTCATTTTTTGTTAGTTAAAAAGTTTGAGTTTTTTTCTGCGTGAGTTCAACGTTGGGACTTACTAAAGGAGCATATTAGCAGTCTCACTTTAAAAGCATTAAGCACCACAAGATGGGAGAGGCGAAATGATTATCTGATTCCACTTAGATATCAAATAGAGGTTTATGATGCCTTGTTTCAAATAAGTAACGACAATAGAACAGATAGAATGATCACCCACGATGCTCTGTGTATAGCAAACCAGCTGTGTGGCTACTTTTTTTTCCTCACTCGTTGTCTGGTATGACTTTTTACTCCACATAAACATCATTAAGCAAAAATCTCCAAACCATTGATTGTCATGTGTTGGATGCAGTCGGGTTTCTTGAAAATATATCTGAGTACTTTGAGAGGAGAATAAATGATGCAAAATTTCAATTTTATTTGGTTGATGCGATGAAGTTGGCATCAGCATTAGATATGGATGATCCACGGACAGGTAATACAGTGCAAGCTCGAAGTCGAAAGAAGAGACAGAATCAGTCCGAGACAGAGGATGGAGCTATTGAAGATCCACAAACAAGATACAAGATCGATTTATATTACAAAGTTCTAGATGTGATTGTGTTAGCTTTAAGAAAAAGTTTGAGCAACTTAAACATCACAGCGAGTATTTCGATTTTCTTTACGATATAAGTAATCTTAAAGACATGCCACCTGAACTTTTGTTTAAAAAGTGGACTAAACTTGCCAGCATTTTAACCCACGAAGAATCTAAAGATATTAACCCGTTATTTGAAAGACGAACTGAAAGAAATGTTATCCGCTATAATTAAGCCTAAATGTTCACCAAAAGAGACTATAAAATTAATCAAGGAATATGACTTTGCTCCCAATGTTAGTGTTGTACTTAGGATTTTGTTAACCGTACTGGTAACAGTGGCAAGTAGAGAAAGAAGGTTTTCGAAGCTTAAGCTTATTAAAAACTATCTACGTTCTTCCATGTCTTAAATACGCTTGAGTAGTCTAGCAATGATATCAATAGAACATGAATTGGCTGAAACACTGGACTACGTGGTGTGATAAAGGAATTTGTTCATAACAAAGCAAGAAAAGTTTCTTTCAATTAAGGTGTGTTAAATTTATGTCTGTCTAGTATTGTGTTCTAGTACATTATAAGGCTTAGGCTAATCACTTAGTTAGGCTGTAATCATCACAGATAAACAGCGAAATCGAGCATACTGAATATTGTGTCTTGTATGGAGTCGTTTCAATATTATGTAAGTATTCGAGAGAAGTAGTTCAATTTTTCTGTTTACTTTTCCATTTCATACATGTTTTTAAGTGGGGCATAGGCCTATTAGTTTTTCGTGACACTTGAACGTCTTCTGTCAAAATAAGGTTTGCAGATTAAATGGGCGGCATGTGAAAGTACCGCCCAGGGCGGCAAAACTGCTAGCGCCGGCCCTGGACGGAATAATAAAAGCAAAAATTTATATGAAAAAGGAGTTCTATTAGCATTTGATTCAACAGAAAAAGGAACGCAGATATTGTAAAATATTTTACAAGACATTATTGAGTATGTACTTTTTATAATAGTGAATATGTACTTTTCATAATAGTTGAGATCATAATGAAAGGAAAATTGTTATATTTGAATGAACAAAGAAAGGAACGTAAATATTGTAAAATTTTTTTCAACACTTTTTTATTCTTTTATTGCTCGAGATTTCTTCATAGTTTGTTATTAAAATACTTACCAACATATCCTCATTTTATTGTCCTAACAAACCAATATATGTTGATAGTAAAGTTGTTTACATTGATCAAGCTCCTGAGCCTTCAGAATTTCATATCACTCCCCCCTCCCCCGTTACGAAATCCTGTCTAAACGAACCAATATATGTTCCAGTAAAACAGTTTAGAGTGATCGAGCCCCTGGTGTGATGATCACAGTATTTCATGTCACGGACCCCTCCCTTCACGAAATCCTGGCTACGTGCCTGAACTGAATGAGCAGTGTGGGTTAAGTGGTAGAACATTTATCTCACATTCAGGATAATTCCAAACATCATTAGAGTTAATCCGTGGGTAAGCGGTTAGCCTACACACCTATGGTGTGAAATTTTTATTCCTACGAAACAGTTTCTAATCCCTCTTTCCATTTTTAACAAGGAGTATTATTGTAAATAATACGCGAGAAAACAAATAAGTTAACAGCGACTTCTTCATATGATCACAAATAAATTTCTTCAGAGCTTCCTACGGCAAGCGAATCTGTTAACAATACAAGTCAAATAAGAGGATTTGACTCCCGGCGGGAGTTCTTGTGGTTCATATCCAACATTATCATGTGGAGTTACGTCTCATGCAGTCTCACTGCTAAGCTTGGCGTTAAACTCAAATTCAACTCAACTCCAAACATCACCAGCACTACCATTGACTATTTTAACTGATGTTTTCCTCAGTCCCACCACACAAATGCCATGTTAAAGAAATATCTAGTATGTTAAATAAATAAGATCATTTTCACCTTTCCTGCAAGCGGTCCCAAACTTCAAAGAAAAACCAAGCTAGATTTTAATAAATTAAATGTTAGAATGGTAGTTAACATACAACTTATAACCTGATTTTCTTCTTTCCTTTTCCACGAATAGATATTTCAAAGTAGTTGTTTAAGCATACTTCACCTTAGATGGTTGGGATCCCGGGTTCGACTCTAGCCTGTCTAATTATTTCAACATTTTATGACAAAAGTTTTGAATCTAATGTATTATAATTGCAGTAGAGAACATCGTGCTCGGGGATTTTTTTGAGTTCTCCCGTTTACTCCTCCCACTTTCTTCATTCTGCCATTTCATTCATTTCTCATAATCATCGTCTAATTTAACCAACGTGGTATAAGTGTTGGACGTAAAACTCAAATATTAATTTCATTTCATTTTTTCTTTAAGTATACCAGTACTCTCAGTATTGCAATAAGTATACTAAACATTCAACATTAAGTTGAATTCATATCATTAATTGAAAACTCTGAACAGTTTATTACTACAAGAGAAAAAAGAAAGAATTGGCATTCGAAAACGCTGTTTTAATTGTTATTGAAGCAATATGTGGTTCGAATCCATCATTAACCTGTAGGAGTACGTCTCGTGTACCCTCGCTGCTGAAAAGGGACGATAAAGTCAAAATCCATCTATTCAAACATCAAAAAATATCATAATTTATAGTAAGACTCTACACTTTGCACTCTGAAAGAAAAAACGTTATGTGACCTGCATAGAATGAATTTTCATCACACAATATTTACAGATTGTATTTTGATATCAGTTTAGTCTTACCAGAAAATACAAAGTTACACATTTATGAATACCTCAACACTGTTAAGAAGATTAAGAAGAGTAGAAAATTAGAAAGAAAAATCTTTTTCCCCAGCACCCAAACAAAAAGAATTTATTTACAAAATATACAGTTTTTTATTTTACAATTTTTTCTTTTTTTTTTTCATTTTTTCTAGTCTCTCCCATTTTTTCCACGCCTTCACTATAACCCAATCCTCCCCATCATTTAAAAATATGTCAAGTTCATCAACATTAGCCCCTCCCCCAACATTTCCGCTGGTGCATCAACACCCACTGCCCGCACTTCTTGCACCGGTTGCACTTCCTCTTCTCTTCGTTGATCCATTGGTACTTCTACTGCTAGCTTTGCGTGTTTAACTACCACTGGTGTGTATCTGCGATTCTTCTTTTCCACATCCTTCGTCATCTTACATACTTGTTTTTTCTTCTCTACCACTGCATCCTCCTCCACCTCTTTTTTACGTCTCTTTTCCCTCTTCGTATTGTTTTCATTCATTCACTTTATCTAATAATTTGTCCAGAATGGTAAACCATGCCTCTGGCTTATAAAATGATGTCAAGGGTTGTGGTTCCATTTCTTCCGCAAATAAAAAAATAAGTGTTAATACAACATATTTTCACCAAAATAGTACAAATTATGATTAGTGTTTTCAATGTACATAATATATAGTTAAAAGCAATAAAATTTATCCAATAAAACTTCGTAAGAAATATCAGTCACAAACTTTTGTTATTCTAACCACGAACGAGATTAAAATATCAGTTTCTTTACCGTGCAAAATCTATGTAATATCTTTAGTTTGTAAGACCTATGTAGGATTCTGGGCGATACTTCATCCAGTTCGCATTGTTGGTAAAAGCCCCACAAGAAAGTTTTGTTCATGTCTGAAATGTATGTACGATTCTAGGCAGGACCGTCTTAAAAAAGTTTCGCTGATATGCGCGAGCTAAATTTGATTCCTGGTGGTACTTCATACAGTTCGGATTCTCGATAAATCCTCACGAACAAACTATCCCTGCTGTGTGAGACCCAGGTTTGATTCTCGATGAGAGTCCACAAAAAGGTTCAAGGTTGTGTGAGACCTAAGTTTGATTCCCGACAGTACTTCATACGGTTCGGATTGATCCTCACAAACAATGTTTTCTGTAAGAATCTACAAGAAATAACCTTACTGCTGAAATAGCCTTACTGATGATGACACGTTAAACTGAAAATTAACTCAACTCAATCTTAGCTAAAACTTTCGCTGGTGTATAAAAGCTGAATTTGAATTCCAAGAGGAACGCTCATAAAAAGTTTCGCGGTTGTGAAAAATCCCGTACTTCAATTCCAGTGAAAACTCATATGATTCGGATTTTCTCCAACAAAGTTTTGATGCTATAAAAAACAAAGCTCATACAAAATTATTTATTAAAAAGTGGTAAAGCGTTCACTTCATGTCTGGGGTCTGTAGTTCGATCCCGGCTTGCGCCAACTGGACAAGCACTGTCTGTGGTTTATTTATACATTCTTCAGATACTTTTTAAGAGCTTTTATAAAAGCGAAACAACATAAAAGCATCACCGTCTCGTTTAACATCTCAATTATAACCGCGAACGTAAAACTAAGATTTCATTTCATTTTATTTATTTATTAAAGTAAAAAAATATACTCTCCTTGGTAAACAAAAAACTAAGATTGTCCCGAGTAACTATATTACTAGCTGTTAAATAAATATGTCTTTTGATCGCAATATTATTGAATTCCTTCTATACTTTTTATCTTTCTTGGGATACCCCATACTTTTATTCCATTACTACTACCCATATGTCTTCAAAAGATAGTCAAAATACAGAAAACATTTGTTTTTAAGTTTCCTAGCAGATTATCAGTTCCATTACTCTAACAAAGGTAATTCAATAGCAAATCATTCATAAAAACTATATATACCAACATCCTCAGTACCAGTGACACCTAGAGGCAAAATTCGGAATTAGGCACTAGTGCGTTGTGAATGTTCTTCAGTGCACACGTCTGTCAACATTGTCCCGTATAATTCTATATATATATATATTTTAAGGTGAGTTTAGTACTGTTTATTTCAATAAATAGTATATTTGTATTACATTAAATCTTAATATGAGGCACTAGTTATTACTAACCGAGGCAAAACATGTCTTTCATGCGTTAGGTTTTCTCTCATCCACAAGATTCAGGCATTTTCCATACCAACATAAATATGCATGTATGCTCTTGTGATCTTAATATTAAGTTGTACTATTAAGGTGAATACATGCATGAACCTCCTCTCAATATTGCAATAAGTATTCACTTATGAATCCTATTACCAAAAAGACACAGTAAGTGGTCTTCAGTGAGGCAAAAAGTCTAGGGGAAACTACCTAACAACAGATACGGGCATAGCCCCCTCTCTTTCTGAGCGAGGCAAGAAGTTTTTGCTTTGGGGAAACCTGCGAGCAAAAACAACATAAAAGCGCTCGGTGATGGAAAAGTTCACGGGAGATTTACTGTTAATACACGGGTATGAACACTCCCATAACATCATTTTTTCTCACCAAAATATGAACCAATATTTCTTACGTCTTGGAACAGCTCACCGTCCATTCGGTATCGCAAAAGTTGCAATGGCAATACAGTTCCCCGCAAATCAAAAGGGACCATGCCTCAGCTTTCATGATCAAAAACAAACGTACGTGTTTCTTTCTTTAGAGTCTAAGAGTTGGAAATGTTTAACAACAAAATACGGATCAATATTTCTTACGTTTTGGAAAACAAGTCAGCGTTCATTCCGTATCGCAAAAGTTGCAATGGGATTGCACTTCCATTTTTTCACGCAAGTCCAGAGGTACCCGCGCACTTCCATGATCAAAATAAACTATCGTGTTTCTTTGTTTCTAGTTTAAGTGTAGAAAAGTGTCACAACTTTACAGAAACCGCTACCCATCCACGTTAAAAATAACAAACGCAATTTCTGCGATGTTCGAATCTATCTCGGGAAACTGCCAGCTGCAAGCTGCAACCTCTTTCTTTATTTGTCTCTTTCACTCATATCTGTTTGAATCATTTTTCAGTTCATTCATCTGTTTGAATCATTTTCATGTCTACATTTTTTTCAGTTAAGGAACACTTTTTGGAACACATTTAAATCACTTTTAAACATTTAGTACTGACTGATTTTTTAAATACTACGCAATATATATATATATATATATATATATATATATATATATATATATATATATATATATATATATATATATATATATATATATATATATAAAATTTTCTGTCTATTCATTCTTGTTATACAAAGCAAGACAAAAGTCAATCTATTTCTATTAAACTTAATTATTTTATACCACAGTAAATAAAACAATATTTACTACAGATGTGGTGGAAATATATCGGCTATGTATGTGTTTTTTATATATCTAAAGTTTTCATTTTCTTCCCAATATTGTCACAGGTTTTCAACAAATAGTTCACACAATGTATTTACATATCTCTACAAAAAATAAATTAGTACCATCTAGAAACAATCAAAAATGTTGATCACTATCCTATTCTGTTTAATCTCCCTTTCAGGATTACGTAAAAGCATGCAGTTATAAATATTCGAGCAAATTCCACTCTTGGTTCTGCAATAAACTATGAATTATGAACTCCACTTAATCATTTTCTCATTTACTGGGGGCTCTAAGGAAGTCACTGTACATTTCTAAAAAGGTTTGGCTTTTTTCCTAACTAGTCGGATATTTCCGTGTAAATAAGAAGGCAACGTGTTCAACAAAGTATCATATGTAGTTTTGGATCCCCATATATCCCTAGTTATAACACCACAGATCACTGTTCCCCCTATTGTTTCAGATGTCTAGAAATAGACACAAAATTGTGTACACCCGTAATAATAATAATAATAATAATAATAATAATAATAATAATAATAATAATAATAATAATAGAGATTGCTAATCATATAATGTGTTTTGTGCAATACTTGTTTAATGTTAGGCTTGCCTTGAGACGAAACAAACACTTAATTTTCAAAGAACACAGTTTGCTTATTCATCAGACAATTCATAATTCCCTATCCCTTTACATTAGTTAATCACTCACAAAGTTATAATGTGTCAGTATATTATTTCAATTCATGAACAAATAAAATATTCACAAAATTCGGGGGTGGCAGGGGCCCTTAACCTTTCAACCAAAATTTTTAAAAGGCAGTTATCTCTCGTTCGTGGGGACACGGTAGCTCAGTGCTTGTCTTTTCAGGTTTTGGAAACATGTTGGCTCAGTGGTAAAGCACATATCTCTGTTGCGTTGGATCCACAGTTCGATCCATGGCCAAATACGTTTGTGGTGGACAAACACAGTGTGCGTGGATTTTCTAGGGGTTCCCCGTTCGCTCTTATTACAAATATATCAAAGGAATTATTATTATTATAATGTAAAACAGTTTTGATGTTACTTGAAGAACAAAGATAGTCACGTTAAAACACAAGTTTTTTAGTCACGTTAAAACACAAGTTTTTTAAGACTGCACGATAACCACAACTTAACCACAACACAGTACTGAACTAAGATTCAAAAATGCAGTTGTACTCCATTTATATACTTTATTTATTTAACGTTATAGGGGGAGGGATAAAAGAGAGATAAGGTACATGGATTTTTGTTTGTATGTCCGCTTATGTAGTAACTCATCTCAATGTGCAAAGGGTGAAGCGACGGGATATTCCGTTTCCATAGAAAAATGCCAAGCATCATCCCGTTTCTATAGTGTTCAATTCACATTTTATTTTTCTTATTTCAATAATATGACAGAATACATTCAAAGATAACCAACGTGAACTCCCATAATCAAAACAATTTATCAATTTTCTTTCTTTTCGATAGTTTCACAGAGACTTCAGCAGAATACTTATGGAGGTAGATGGGCATTAAGTGTAAATTCCTTCAAAATATAATCCGTTATCAGGCAAATTCATACTGTGCGTAAAATCTCTAGTCGCCAATTTTAATTAATAGCATCAGTTATGTCTAAAAATCTTTGTGAGCTACGCTATCAATACAAGACATTTTATTCGGTTTAATGACATGAAAGTCTCCATCAAACATTCAAGCTGAAACCTACAATGGACTAGGAAAAAAATCCCTTCTAGAAAATTATTTAAAGCGGCATGCGAGTAGCAATTTTGTTTAGTCCAGTATATAACAGCGGTTTTATACTAATTTAAATTTAATGACCCATACATTTCAGTAAAGAAATATGAAAGCCGATGTCAGTTTTTATATTCATTTCAATTTATTGCCTTCATTTCGACGTATATCTCAATAAATGTTGTATTACTGGGGAAACAACAAAAATCAGACATCTGAATAGACAATGGCCAATAAACACAGGAGCCGGATAGACCCATTCAGCAAAGAATGATCCTGTCTTACATATTATTCAAGTAAGTAGCAATTGGCAAGGAACAAAGAAGGTGGAAAGTATATGCCAAGCATCCATCGGGTCATTGGCATTGGGGGTCACAAAAACTTCAACTCAAACAAAGACTTGTTGCTACACAACTTACAAGGAAAAAAGCAGGAGGAAACCCATTCAGCCCTGTTCAAGGCAGAGGAGAGGTAGGGGGAAAGCGTGTCCCTAACCAACTGCCCTTATAATTACAAGAGAGAGAGCGATGTAGCTGGTCAATCATCGGGGGAAAGGAGAGAGAAGGTGACGTTTACCTGCTCACAACATGAAAACTGTGACCATTGAGGGGGAAGAGGTAGGGAAAATGGAATCTTCCGTCCACTTACAACTAAAAGAAGGGATGATGCTAGATCTAGAATAATTTGCATGTCTTTAGCATCTAGCATCTTGCTTTTAGCATCCTGCCGAAATCTAGGATAATTTCAGTAAGTTTATCTAAAACCGCATAACCTGGAGATGAGAAAGAAGTTTGTCGTGGGAAAAAATAACGGCAGAAATGTATCACCTCTCATTGATTGATACAGTCGATAAACCATACAGACAGTCTTATTGTTCGAAGCAAGTTCGAAACGGCGGGCGTTCATCCCTTTAACGATGGCTTTAGTGAAGGGGCGTGGGAATAAAAGCAATTTAATGTTTCTGCAATTTATGAGTTAGAAAACGAATTTTATTGGAGACAGTAGCTTTTGGACGTTAAGATGAAACATATAGCACATAAATGCAGATGACTCAAAGGCCTTTCGCCATGTGTTTGACCCAATCCATCCCAGAGATGCATTTTCTTTTCTTTCTTTTTCTTTCTCTCTTTCTTTTTCTTTTTTAACTCCACCCAGGGTTTTCTAATCCTTTGACTGCGAGGTCGTTTTCTTTCAAAATATGTAAACAAACACTTTGCAATCACTTATACGACATAGTTTTTCCTTTTATTCTTCTTAGAAACCAAGCTTTTCCTGCTCTTAAAATGAAAGATTATTCAGATTAATTCCAAGCTATGAGTCTGGCAATGACTGCACTAGGTTAGTTGAGTTAAAGATTTGGTTCGTGAAGTACTGAGTTCTATCCTCGCATTCTTGCGTCTACATATTTTAAGTTACGTTATCGTATTTCAACTTCGTTTTTTTTTCTTTAAAAATTTCTGAATTAGTGATTATGAGAATCTTGCATAATTTGACCGAACCTAGCATAATTTCGATCAGGTTTTGGAATAATTCCGAGCTGTGAGTCTGGCAACGCTGCATTTGAGAGAGTACCTTACCAGTTCAGAGAATGCAAGGCTGGAAGACGGATGTATGTGTCTACGTTTCTGCAATAGGAATTTCGTTTCGCAGCAAAAAAATAAATAAATATTCATTCCTTCTTCCCTTTTTTGCACATCTCATTCCTGTTCACACATTTTTAATATTTTCAGAACAATTTTAACGTGTTTCCATTTGAGTTTCATAGGAATTTTTCTAAGTTCATAGCGTAACTGCTCTTAGGAGTTTACGTAGTAAAACGAGCCAGTTAATAATTAACATTGTGTTTGTGTAACAACCAAACCAACTAAAGTTGCTATAGAAGTAATCCGTTAAGAGTCATTGGTAAGCATAGGATCTCCATGGATAATGCGGGCGGTTGAAGGGTAATGTTTCAGGGGGATCCTTGGATGACGTAATCATATTAATTATTTTTTATTTATTAATACTTTTTAATTTGATCACATTTTTACAAGTAGTATGATCTGGCATAAGAAATACTACATAAGCTGTTTCCTATGGCATTTTTAACAGGGAGTAATTTATTATAAACTTTTTAGCAGGATCAAAATTAAAAATTGTTCATATTAAATTAAAGGAAGCCTTCTGGCGGGCTAAAACACAATTTAATGTTATTATATCATAATTAAAAACTATTTTTCGATTAAATAATCGTGTAGGATCACGTTTCACACAGCAAGGAGGTCATTCAACCTTCCAGTGTCCACCTCATCCTCTCCTATCGGTCTGGCAATAAATCCTCCCCCTCCCAGGGATACCGGGCCTACTGCCAAGAAAATACACAGCTGCAATAAAATAATTAACAGACAAAAGGCTATTCAAGTGTAACAAGACACTCCAATACTACTGTGACATGTATTACGTAAAGTACTATATTTACTTATTTGCCCAAATTCACGATGAAATGGCAAAACACATGAAACCATTTTTACATATTATCCACTACCCAAGATTGCAGAGTATGTAAATCACTTTAAAAAGTGTGTGTGTGTGTGTGTGCACGTGTGAAAGATAATATATTTTTTACGTGCGAGGAAAAATCACAGTTATTTAATAATCACAATATCGCTAATATTGTGATATTTTAATCTGAGAAGTTTGATAAACAGGGAAAAAAGCTCTTCAGTGTACTTCATTTTACATAACAAAAGCATTTTAAATAGCTTCAAGATAAACTAATCTGTGAGCAGATAATTTACAAGAAATTTAGGTAGTCTTCTTTCTCCGATGTTGTTACTCTTTCTACATTTTTCTGGGCTTTGTTCTGATAAAGAATTTCCTTTACTAGAAAGGAAATTTAAACAAAGAATCTTTCTTACTTCCTAAGTTAATATGTCTTCCTAAGAAGGGATTAAAAAGAAATAACATTAATTTCCTCCCTTTTATGAAATCACTATATTTTATTGACTCAGTTTTGTTAGTTTTACTAGAAATGTAGTACTTCCATGTTCAATAGATACTTATTTGCTTGATAAGATAAGCAAATAATGCTTGATATATTGTGAAGACAGTATAAATTCCAAAACCAAATTTCGTTTTAAGTATTCTGCCTAACGGAATATCTATCTACTATTTAATTATTAACAGTGATTATATATTGTTCATCATAAAAATGTTCGATTGTCCACGATTGATGTTTGCTATTCTATGGTTCCTGGCTGCAGAAGCTACTCTCGATGTACCACCGGAGCCACAACATAAAGGACAATTTAGTCAAAGTGTGAATTGGACAAATATTGGTAATGTGTTTTCAGCTTTTACTCATACAGATAAACTAAGTATTGTTCGTATATTATAACAAGTGAGTTTCGTTTCACAATGTGAAACTACGGTAGATTTCCAGTTCCAGGCGAATTCAATTCTGAAACTGGAAGTAATACGAATACAGGAAGTGATTGCAATAGAGAGGTAAGATCAAATTCAGAACCTGTTTCTCAAACAATGAACCCATATTTAAAATGCCATTACCGGATATCTCTTACTACATTTACCCTATGGAGTTCATAAACTAGCATTTCTGGTTTTAGTAGAGGTGAAGATAGCATCTTCTCTTCAGGCGGTTAATCGGTTCCAAAAAAACTGTTTGTCGCAACCTATCATCGTACAGTGTTGGGTAAGTTACTTGTAAAAATGAAACGCGTTACAAGTTACTTTACTTTCTCTTAAAATGTAACGCGTTACTTGCCCCCCAAAAGTAACTGTTACTTTACTTCGAAAGTAACGCGTTACTTTTAGTTCCAAAACTTTAAATATGTGAAAGAAATATTACTTCAATTTTCCATACTACCATTACTACAGCTATAATAATAATAATAATAATAATAATAATAATAATAATAATAATAATAATAATAATAATAATAATAATAATAATAATTATTATTATTATTATTATTATTATTATTATTATTATTATTATTATTATTATTATTATTATTATTATTGCACGTTCTGAATCGCTTTATGTAAATGCAAGGACAAATTGTTACTTGATATATGAACATTTTTATATAATCTAACATTGATAAAATGCCATACTGCGCTACTCGTAGGGATGGGCACTAGCGAATTCAAGCGAGTTTTCTTTGACTCGATTCGACTAGAAACAGAAATCTTTGAGTTCGACCCGAGAACTCGGCTCGAAACATTCTTCCAATTCGACTCGAATTGGGGTCGAGTTTCGAGTCGAGTAGAGCCAAATCCGGTGTGTAGTTTCGAGTACTCTCTTCAAGTATATTACATAGACAATATAATTATTATCATTGACACTACTACTACTACAACTTTTATTATTATTATTATTATTATTATTATTATTATTATTATTATTATTATTATTATTATTATTATTATTATTATTATTATTATTATTATTATTAATTATAACAACACTGTATATAAACATGAAAGATAGGAGGTTTGTATTTCAATACTAAAAAACTAGTTGATTGCCAACCTCGGTAGTCGTGAAGTCTAGGAGTCAAGGACACTGTTCCCGAGCTTCTGAATTTCGGTTGAGGGTCTACGTTGAGTATTCGGGTTCGAGCCAAACACTGTTAAAACTTATAATCACTGGCCAAATATCTTCAAAACTGCTCGGCCCGGGTTTACAATTGTCAACGACTCGAGCAGCTCGGCCCACAGCTCATTCACTATCGACCCGAACAGAGAAGTGAGCCGAGCCAACAGCTCACCCAACCGACTCGGTTAAAGCCCTCAGCTCAGTTGAGCCCAACCGAGCAGTTCGCTCATCCCAACCAAGCCAGCTCGAGCCGATGGTTCACCCCAAATGAGCCCGCTCGAGCCATTTTCTCAGTTGAGCCGAGCCGAACTAAGCTTGTTATAAAAAATCTCTTGTGGTCTCGCTGTCGAGACGAAACGAGAGACGAGCAGTGTTCCCTCTCGTGAGCAACACTAAAAGTATTCCATATTACTGCTTAGCTCACATTTCTCATGGCTTTCGCTTTCCAGTGTAATCATGCCATGATTTCAAAACGAGTTAAAACGAACGAGCCATTTATCAAACTCGACTGGACTCGAAACTCGACGTGAAAAATTGAATCGGCTCGGAACTCTACTCGAGAATATTACCTTTGACTTGACTCGAAATTCGACTTGAATTCGAGTCGAGTCGAGATTTAGCATGACTCGTGCTCATCCCTATGCGTTAGAAAAATCGTTGCTTATTATTATTCTGCTAAACTAATTATATAATAACAATTTTGTTATGTAAAATTAAAAATACAGAATATAGAGAAACATTACACTACAACTAATAAAGTGAGAACACATGAACTGGGGGTAAATCAAAACTTGCCAGTAACTCTAAAATCGATATATGCTTTTTAAAGCTAGTTTCAAACTCTATAATCAACGGGACTCTGGGATAAGCAAACTGATCTGAAAGAACTCCAATATTACATACCATCAGCAAACTATTTTCTAGTAATCAAGTAGGCCTGCTCATCAGAACACAGTTTATTCATATTAACCCCTTACTGTAAATCACTGATTATGGCACGCTAGTTGTTGATAAATATTTTCCTCCGGGGCACTTCAGACACTTTACTTTTAAATTCTGTCCACCATCATCCTCAGCTCTTAAGAAAAAGTATTCTTTCAAATGTTCGAACCGTAATATATTTTCATTCTCCATCTTTATAAAAACAACACAATCAAAGTAAAATAGACTACCGGTATTATTGCACTCCTAGTTCACTCATTGAATGTATTGATTTGGTGCTGTCAAAATCTACGACAAAATCTTCCAGGTGCTTGCAATCAGTACACGTGATTTCCCTGAGGCTGTGCACTCTTCCAAAAACAGCAAGTGGCACTACGAACTTCTGTTTCTCTGTGTGTCAGTGACTGTCGGTCACTGGCATACGTAGTTCATGTTGTATTGTTTCATTCTGAAAAATTCACTTACATGAAAGAAACATTTTTTTCCCAAAAAAAAAAAAAATACAGATATTATAGTTACTCATCCGAAGTGTAATGCGAAAAAAGTAACGCAAACTAGGTACGTTACTTAAAAATTTGTAACGCGTTACCGTTACAGTTACTTTGGAAAAATGTAACGCGTTACTAGGTAACGTTACTTAAAAAGTAAGGCGTTACTTGCGTTACGTTACTTCCCAAGACTGTCATCGTATTAGTTCTATAGCGATCAATGTTGAAGCCGGAAACGGTTAATTTCTACGAATTTTGGCTTGAATAGAGGGCTAACAAAGGAGATGGAACCTATTCTTAGAAAACTGAATCGATTTTAAAAACCAGCTTCTCGATGTTTCTTACTTTTTTCTCTGATACCTGCCGCCAGATGGTCAGACGGATATACTGTTTTGTAAGGCTTCTGATACTTAGCATAAATCGGAAGTCTAAGATCATATTAGATTTAGATTTATCATCATGTCTTATATTCTGGACAGTCACCTAAATTTTGAAGATGATCGTTTTTACTAACCTAGTAGGTATCCTACAAGTTTTCCTTTAATCTTTCATTGATTTTAGCAAGTCTTTATTTTAAGTATACATTGCATAGCTAATCAACTACCTCATTGTTTAGGCTGCTTTCTATGGCTCAAAGTAATGTTTAACTGGTTTGTTCCTTTCATTTGTTTGTTTTAATAAGTAACTAGTTCTTTTCTTTCTTTAAAATTTTCACTAAGTTCAAAAATAAACTTCGATAGCCCGTAATTTGAGAACGAAAGATCTCCACAAGAAAATATTTCACATGTCTACTAAACAGAGTAAAGTATGCTAGGTTTGATGAAAATTGAATGAGTTCACCTAGGGACTTCAGTTATTATGAAAATTTGACTAACTCCGAACTCCAACTGTAATGATGTAAATTGAGGAGCCAAAGATCTGCACTGCTTACTATCCTTTTCACCATGGGCGGCAATTAGGGGGCAAAGGGGGCAGTTGCCCCCACTTTTTTGAAGTGACCCATTAATGTATATATCTGGTTTCATTTGAAAATGTAAAGTTATTCTATGTATTACTGATTTATAGAAAAAATGATGCCATATAATATTTGCTGTTGCGTGAGTATATATTGGTTGTCTTCCCGTGGAGTTAAGAAAGTTACTGCGTTGTGATTGAAACGGAAAATAGACCAAAAATTAATCTATTGGAGCGCAATTCCAGCGTACTTTCGTTTCTTCTTATAATGTTAGTCGGCTATGACCGGCTCGATATATTAGTCAGCCGCTTTGAAACTAATTGAGAGAACATTTCACAAAAGAAAAAAAGTCTTTCATAAAATTATTCTTTAATTGCACAAAAATTGATAGTTTCTAAAATGCCTTTTCTTCTTTCTAATAGTAAAGAATATTGATTAAAAAGAGAGTAATAAGAAATAACTTGTACCTTTTCGATTGTTTTGCAGTGTAATATATGAGTGAAGTGATGTGTTTAGGGGTTGAGTTGAATTGATTTTGAGTTGAACGACCCTTTCAGCAGCAAGGCTATATGAGACGGGACCCACTGATTAATGTAGAATCCGAACCACATGAGCTACCGCCGGGAATCGAACCCGGGTCTCCCGCGCCAAAGGCGCTTATACTAACTGCTTAGCCACGAAGGGGCTCGATGTGTTTAGAGGTGTATGAGTGTATATACAATTGAATTTAGTGAATTCAACATAATTCTAAGTTTTAGCATTATTTCCTATAACTGGAGTGTGGAGTGATTCTAAGTATTGTTGAGTTTTGATGTATTCCAAGGAAGTGAAAACTGCACCTAATGGCAACGAACGTGTTTCAGAAGGGCCGCGGTGACTCAGGGGTAGAGCGTTCAACTCTGGTGCGTCGGGTCCTTGCTTCGATCCCTGCTGAAGCCAAGTGAACTTTGTGGTGGACAAAGTTTTTTGGGGGTTCTCCCGTTTCCTCCCGCTTTCTTCACTCCACCATTTCATTCATATTCCATCATCACCGTCTCCTTCAGCCTAGCCGGCATAACCGTGGAACGTAAAACTGAAAGATTTTCATTTTAATATGCTTCGGGAAGTTGCAAAAGTACTTTAAATTTTGTACATGTGCTTGTAGTATTTACTGTCTTTCTAAAAGTAACACCATACACTTAATAGCACGTGTGGAATTAAAAATATAAGTTATTCATTAATTTCAATATAACTTTTTCAAAACAAGCCTCATTATTTATTACTATGATTAATATTATCCTTTCTATTTATTTGTTTTGCAAATTACACTAGTTAACAAAGGTTTTGTGACATAAAAGGAAATACCTGTTCTTAAAGGAACTTTTTGCGCTGAATTCGAATATGCACTCGGTTTCTCTCCATCACGTACGATTTTCCCGTAACAGAGGGATTTTCGGGAAAATCCCTCAAAAATTTCCCTTTTCGTTTATTTTACACCCCAAGATCTTGTCCCCTTGCATATACTAACATAGAAATTATACCTAAGTATACTTTGATTCATATTTAACAAACCCTCCAAGTTTCGTAATAATCGCTTTATTCTTTCTAGAGAAATAAATATGTTAGTATATATACTGTGTGTACTGTTTTTATTGCACCTTATAGTAATGCTTTCAGATCTCTTAAGTTGAGGTAAAACGTTTTGCTTTATTACCACAAACACATATATAAAATATAATACAATATAATTTACAAATGCGACAATTTACAATAAACAATAATACAAATGTACCAAAAGGTCATGAAAAGACAATCAAAACTATCACAATATATGAAACTTCCATTGGGTTACAAAAACGTACACTACTTCCTTCTTTTGTAAGAAATGTTGCATTCTCTAACAAGACCCCAACAATAGTCCCCCATCATTGAAGGATCCCATCGTCCCTGGTACCTTTTCTCCATTGCCATTATATCTTGGTGGAATCTTTCCCCCTGTTCGTCGCTGAGAGCACCTAGGTTAGCAGGAAAGAAGCTGAGGTGGGAGTGCAAAAAGTGGATTTTTAAAGACATCCTACAACCCAACTCTTTGTATTTCTGTATCATGTCCTGTACGATTTCTGTGTAACTCTCAGCTTTGTTATTGCCCAGAAAGTTGCGCACAACACACTTAAATGCTGTCCAGGCAGCTAGCTCAGCACTGTTTAACTTGCTGTCAAAGCTATCATCAAGCATTAATTTCCTAATTTGGGGACCAATAAACACTCCCGCTGAAATCTTAGCATCACTCAGGTTAGGGAACTTATCTCGCAAATACTTGAAACCTTCACCAGATGTGTCCATGGCTTTGA
Organism: Thermobia domestica; assembly: GCF_964235325.1. Classification (NCBI taxonomy): domain Eukaryota; kingdom Metazoa; phylum Arthropoda; class Insecta; order Zygentoma; family Lepismatidae; genus Thermobia; species Thermobia domestica. Next base: position 100,199,334 of record NC_137465.1, on the reverse strand, counting down.
CAAAGTTTTTCATAAGTCCTAACTTGATATGAAGTGGCGGTAGTAATATCTTATTAGAATCTACCAAAGGAGCGTATTTGACGTTGCATTCTCCAGGTACGTAATTCACTCTAGGTTCCCATTCCTTCACTTCATAATGTTTGTCATCAGCTCGGCTATCCCATAAACATAAAAAACATTGGTACTTCGTGTAACCGCACTGCAGTCCTAATAAAATACCAACTACCTTGAGATCACAACATATTTGCCAACAATGGTCCTTGTAATTTATAAGATTTAGCAAAGTTGACATGGTGTCATAGGATTCCTTAATCTTCACTGAGTGCGCAAGTGGTATAGAAGGTTTTTTATTTCCATTATGTAAAAGGACAGCTTTAAGGCTGACCTTTGACGCGTCGATAAATAACCCCCATTCTTCTGGAACGTAAGGAATTCCTAGCTCCGCCATCAACCCATTTATATCCGTACATACGCACACATTATCTTGCATTGAGAAATAGCTTGAAAATTGAACATGCCTTTTCCTGTACACTGATATGTTCGTTTCTGCATCCAATAAGTTCCACTGCTGGAGCCTTGATCCCAGAAGTTCCGCCTCTTGTTTTGTCAGGTGCAAATCACGGACTAGGTCAGGACAAAACGAAAAAACTTGGAGAATTGTATATATATGTATTAAGATATACATATACTGTACGTTTAAAAAAAATATACGTTGGAAGTACATTCTATTTTTATACACGTTTCTAATTTACAGAGAGCAATACAAGTGTGTTGTTGACTATTGTAAATATTCATTTTTATGTCTGTGTTTGTAGTAATAAAGCAAATCGTTTTTACCCCAACTCAGGAGATCTGAAAGCATTACTATCAGGTGCAATAAACAGTGCACACAGTATACATACAAATATATTTATTTCTCTAGAAAGAACAAAGCGATTTTTACGAAACTTTTAGGGTTTATTAAATATAAATCAAGGTATACTTAGGTATAATTTCTATGTTACTATATGTAAGGGGACAGGAGCTAGGGGAATAAAATATCTGAAAAAGGGAAATTTTTGAGGGAATTTCCCGAAAATCCCTCTGTTACGGGAAAACTGTACGTGATGGAGAGAAACCGAGTGCATATTCGAATTCAGCGCAAAAAGTTCCTTTAAGATCAGGTGATTTTTCTCATGTAACAAACAAAAAGTTTAAATTTGTTAACTAGTGTTATTATTAAATACTGGTAATATGATCACACAATTTTCCAGACATAATTCGTGTTCATGTTCATAAGCAAGGAATCAAATCTCTTGTTACACCTTCGTTGTTTAAGAGTACAAAGGATTATAGTATATACTTATGTTGCTATTGTCAATTTATTTAATAAAATATAAAATACGATATACAGTATTTTAACTGAAAAAGATAGTATCCTATTAGTTATACAACCTTTCTTCAAACAGTGTTAGCACCAACTAACGAAACTAAGATTGATATGCAAATATTCAGATCATATCTTGCCTCCTTCCACTTTTAAAGTCCAATCGCCGCCACTGCTTTTGACTATGTTTTTGGAAAGAAGAATCAAATATAAGACGAAAATTTGCTTTTCAACGTGTTGCACGGCACGTGTCCCCTACATCTTTTGTTTCGAGGTGAGAAAAAGAAAGAACGTGTCAATGAGTGTTCCCTTTTGTAGTTTACTACTACTGTGGTCTACTCGTAGTTTTCGTCGCCAGAGTTAACGAACACTAGATCGGTAGTTTAATAAATTTAAGAACCACACGAATGTGTCATAAGTTATAGGCAACGAGATAGTCAATGCGATTATTGAGACATTAAGAGAAGCGTTCATATTCCAGTGATTTGAGAAACAGCGGGACGAAGACTCCTACGTAAGCTGACTTCAACTCAGAAAGAGACGAGAAGATTTATGTGTTTCTTTGTTGTATATGTTTCTTGAAAATGCTGATATGCAATGAGTTGGGTTCCATACTATACTCCACTACGCTGCCATCATTAGTTGACATCATATGAACCCATTTACAAACAAGCAAAATAACCACTGCAAACTAAACTACGGAAGGTTACGATCTGTGATGGTGGGCTGCTCGGGATATCGTGCATCGCAAACTGCTGTAACCTGACCAGGCAATCAATGTCATTGTGCAATTAAAAGATGTGCACGAAAAATTGAAAACCGTGGAGCCAATGTTCACGAATAACAAAGATGTTATTCTATTTCAGTGCCACGCGCAACAAATGTTGCCATGTTAACTCGTGACACCATATTCTTTTTTAGTAAGGAAATCCTAATGAATTTCCTATATTCTCTGGACGTTGCACTATCAAATTAACGTTTATTCCATTCGTTACATAACGACCTGTGGGAATGACGGATCCAAATCCTGAGTGATGTGATTCATGCACTGAGCGACTTCTTTGGTTCACGTTCTTGTGAGTTGTACCACAGTGGATCCCATAATAAGTGTTAAAGACAAGTTATTTCTTGTTGATGGGGATTATTCTTTATTTTCCAGGCCTGTCTTATTTGGTATCTTTTTTGTGTAGTCTGACAAAACTTGCTTGGTCCTTATTCCAGAGAGAAAACAAAATGAATAAACTTCATGTTTCATAAGACAATATGTTTTCTAAAGAGGTAATTAAAAATGAGAATTCAATCTGCTGCTTCTAGTTAATTTAATCTCTTTCCTGGTATTGAACTTAGATTTTTATTGACAAATTTTTAGTTTTTTTTTTTTTTTAATAAGAAATGTAATACTTCCATCTAACATGAAATTCTACGTATGGTTGTTGTGTGTTACGTAAAATTCTAATGTCTCATTCACTTGCACGAATTTTGGAAATTCCGTATCCAAGTATTGAGGAAAGGTGAAGAATTCAATTAGGAGACACGGAAAAAGAGGAGGGCAAAATATTGTCCTGAATAACATTCGAAGGCATTTGTTAAGCATATACAGAAACATACAAGCTAGCTATGGATTTTTAGGGGGGGGGGATAATGGGGTGTGGATTTAAGCTTTCGGTTTTCTGGAATAATTTCAATTGTTCGTAATTTATCGACAACTAGCAGAATGCCTGTTCTTCCGATGGGAAAAAGAAGTTCTATGAAAATATTTGAACCTCGTACAAAATTCTTCTGGTTTCAAAATATTTGTCAATGCAAGTTTAATTTCGCTGAAGTTGGGCTTATAAGACTGAGTCTAATAGTTTTCTCGCATCTGCAAACAGTGAATTCAACCCAAACCGTGGAAATCGATAGCAATTTTTTTATTGAATACCCACACAACAAAATACATATGTTTTTGAGACGCATTGAAATATATTGGGTCGGTGCGTAAGTTCGTGCGATTTTTATAATGCTATGATATTAAATAGTATTAAATTATTTATTTATTATTTAGTAACACTACAGTACACAACAAAATAATATAATACAATACACAATAACATCACATTAATACACTATGTCGTAAATCAATAATCACTTGCTCATTCATTCACTCAGTGATGTAATCACCACCTTTGTCAATGACAGCATGCTAGCGTTCAGACTTCAATGCCTCTCCTGTAGAACTGTTGTGATTTCGAGTTGAAGAACTCTGTTCGCCAATTGGTAAGATAAGCTTCATCATGAAACTCTTGTCCTTGAATGTTCTTAGAGAGAGATCGGAAAACATGGAAATCAGGAGAAGCGAAGTCTGGTGAATATGGAGGCTTAGGAAGTAGCTCCCAACCAAGTTCAGCAATCACATCTGTGACCATTCTGGCCTGAATTATCACGGAATAATAGCATAGGTTTTACTGGTGTTTTGTTTTCAATAGTACTAATTATAATAAATATATTATAATAAATTATCAAATCTAATAAATTATGATCAAAGACGATCGCATTCTTGTGATTTTGTTGTAGCATATTGGGATGTGATACTGCTTAAATAAAACGTTGGTCTTTATATATATATATATATATATATATATATATATATATATATATATATATATATATATATATATATATATATATATATATATATATATATATATATATATCGTGAGCATAAAGGCCTGCCCTGATTATAAAAGTTTATTACGGAATAACCGTTGGACAGAATAATGTAAATAGACGGCACTAGTGCTACCCAAGAGTGACGCAGTACGTTACTTGGCGCGCGCAGGTTAGTTGGCGAAATGGCATCGATGCAGGAGAAAGCGCAATGCGTGCTGTGGTATCACGAAAGCAAATTGCCCACCAGTAACATAAGTAACGTAAGTGGTCTTAAAAAACTTGTATATATATATATATAAGGGTGGTCCTTAATTATATGGAGATTTTTTTCCGAATTTCTTTGCTCCCAACCCCTAAATTGGTTCCAGGTTCCATGTCGGACCAAAATAACCCATGAAAAAAATTGACTCCATTGAAGAATATTTAACCGACCCCCAAGCGACCTAAACTTTTGAATGCATTTGTAATAGCCTATATAGATAGTATATGGCTAAAGTTGGGAATAGTCCCTTGTAACTTTGAAACGGCTGAAGAGAAAGAGATCATATTTTGGATGCAGGTAGTGGAGAAAGCTCCACACCTGTAACTAAGCAGTACCATGATGGCGGCCGTCTTGAAGTCCGCCATCTTGGATTCAGACCCAAAATTTAAAACAGAAATGGGGGCGTGTGACATATCGTTTTGGTGTTGCTTTTTATCACAAACACACATCTGCCTTTATTTTCGAGTTATCTCTGATCATGCAATGGTTATTACCTCTATAATAACTGTTCAACATCCTTCAATATTGTCTTTTTTCATAGATTACAGAAGTATTTAACCCCAGAAAGACACCCTGGAGTCGCCGGCGACCCCATATGTGTTGACTTACTATCTGCGCCTACGCTAAATAACCTAGATAATTAATGATTTGTTTACCTTCAGTGCTTGAGTAGTAGTCAAAGTAGGAACATTTAATTGTTGGTTCTGCACATTATTTGTATTTATTTTGTGCAGCTGGGTCATATACGACCCCAGTGTGTTCTTTGTGCTACGAAAATAGCATTGTTAGAAACTTTTATTCTTTTTCTTTCGAACTCTTTACGGCAACATATCGTGACTTCATAAGTAAGGAACTCACATTGGAAGAAATATTTGCAATACTGAGTGAGGAGACATCACCTCCAAACTGTGAAAGAATCACCAAGTATCCGATTCCGTATCATCTGATGTGATGACTTCAAACTAAAATTGACTCTTCTTGAAAGTAATTTAGATTAACTTTTAACATCTACTGTTCCATCTACGTTGTCATTTCCTCTATGCTTATATCGCACTTAAAACTAATATTAATTTCAACTTCATTTATTAAATGTTGTTTCTTTTTTTTTTTCAGCTGATCATGTGTCTGTATGGAAATCAACTGATAAACAGAATTTATGGGAACTTGGTGGACACTTTGAAGGGGACATTCTTTTAGAAGAAGATGAAGAAATGGAAAGAAATGGTGTGATCGAGTTAGAAAGACGTTGGCCAGATGCTACAATCCCTTATTATATAGATCCAGAATTTTGTAAGCGCCTACTATTATTCAGATTATATTTAATACATAAAAAAAAGTAGTGTATGCATGTACGACTTACAAAGAGACCAGTAACACTATCAGAAAATTTAGGTTCTAAGGACGAAATTGCCTCTTTTTCTTGGTCTACATATTAACTACATAACAGTAATAATGACATTAGTTTGCAGCATTCATATTTAAACTATGTCCTCTACAATCAGAAATTCTCCCTCTATAATATTATAAGATATTATAAAATGTGTACTGTACATCAACTTAGTATATTTCTTAATACAAAGCAAATTTCTTAATACACTGACGGCCACTTTCGTGGTTAAAAGCTTTATCAGCTTCTTTGTTTCGAAAGAGCGTGCTCATACTCAATTCGTGTAACTGCTTATGAAAACAGTTACCTCTGAACGTTATTTTAACAACCAATATCAATTAATCACGCTCTTAGGAAATTGTGGCCAAAAGTGCCTTCATTTACTTAACACCGAAATTTGTTTCCACATTTACTGATAAGCAATACGTGTACGTACAATACGCAATACGCAATACGCTGTTGTACGTACAACAGCGAAAAACTTTCGACTTGAATCAAGGTAGTGCCGATAGATATATGGGACCAGGACCTCCCGCGAAATATTCAAATTTACACTTGATAAAATTGAATTGTGTAGTATAAAAGTCTCTAAATATTTTAAAGGCTTATTTTCTCCGATTTTTTCTGAGTGCAGTTGTTTACATACAGTAGCCAACCAGAACATTATGACCACCTACCTAATATTTAATGTGTACACTTTTGACTCGCAGGACAGCAGCAATGCAGTTTGGTATGGAAACAATGAGAATTTGTTACGTGGTTGGAAGCATGGCGCACCACATCTACACACACACACACACATACATACATATATATATATATATATATATATATATATATATATATATATATATATATATATACCACTTAATTCCTGTAAATTCCGTGGAGGTGGTGACAAATTCGGATTTAACGTTCAATGACATTCCAATGCTGTTCAATTGGTTAATATCAGGTCAGTTTGGAGGCCACTGCGACAATTTAATCTTCACTGTGCTATTCGAACCACTGCAGCACAACGTTGTCCTGCTGTAAGATGCCTTCCCAGGTGAAAATATAGCCGATGTGAATGTGCGTGATCAGCAATAACCCGGGGCCGGCCTTAGGTGGTGCTGCGGGGCCCGATTGGGAACATTTTGCGGGGCCCTAGGTTTACAACTAACTTGCACCAAGGTCTGTAGAACCTATATATATATATATATATATATATATATATATATATATTGCGCTCTCCCTGCTGGTCTAGTGGTTATACCCATTTCCCTTTATACCCTTTTTCCATCTGCAAAATATTCTGGTGAAAATGTTAACTCTATTCATTGCTTATAGCAACAAATTTTTCAGAGGAATAACTCAAATGGACATACAGACAGTGAATGAATTTTAAAATTCATTTCTCACCTTTTGTGCCTCGCAATTTTTCAAGAAGGATCTGTAACAGTATTTCATAGTTTTATTCTCTTACAAGTAAACCTATCGGTGTCGAAATCTAGTTTATTGAACAAACTTGGCATAGAAGTGTGAAATATCTAGGAATAAGCGTAAGCAAAATTTAGTGCTTCCATCCATAAGGACGGCCGCAGTGACTAAAAATCTGATTGACCACAATAAGCCATAACAATGTGTTTCAAGTTTGAAAATTTCATTTTATTTGTAAAACGTGTAAAGGGATGAAAAACAAAAACACATTAACCGATACCGGGAGGAAAATAGACATCTATTTGAGGGTATGCTTATCATGGCCACCATCTTGAAATTGGCCATCTTGTATCTCGCTCGACTTCTTTAAATAGGAAGGAGGTGATGTAATATATCAAATTGGACTAGAGTTTTACGAGAAATGCAATGATGAAGTCTATTGTTTCCATAAGTTTATATTTATAAGACATAATGAAATGCACATTGATATGAATTCGTTGGTTCAAAGATTTCTTAACAGCTGTATCTTTTTGAAAATAATTCGAGTCAAGAAAACCTACTGTACGCTAGTGGGAACATCGCAGGGAGCTATTTATGAAAGGTATCATTATAGACAACAGACAAAATGAAATGGTGATGAGACGATCACAAACCTTAAGGAACTGATGGAAGATGGATGACATATTTTCCATTGGATTATTCGAGTTAGAAGACAAACCTTCATAAACAGCCACATATTCAGTACACACTAGTATACATTCAGTTTTCCTGACTTAATTTAAAAAAAAAATACATCCACGGGATTTTTCACAGGAGAGGGAAACGTTTGTCTTCTGGTTTTGAATTTTTAATATAGTTGTAATAAGAGATAGGATAATGATTACACATTCTGCATCCAGAATAATGATTAATGAAAGTTTTACACAAACTGAAAGAAAACAATATTTTTACGCCCAGGGAGGTGTAAGGAAACTTGGGGGAGTGTTACGGATGCTGGGGTGTGCAGAATACTCTCTAGACATCTATTTTTACAACAGAAGTTGTAAACGTAAAAGAAAAATAATAAAATAAAATAAAGAAACTATTGTAGCATTAAATTCAGAAAATATTTACTTATGCCCGCAAAACTATTCATTTACTTGTTAGGGAGAGGCCATACCCTTCACTCAACATTGTGGGCCAAATTTAAAGAAAGGCTGATGTTATTGCACCCTCCTCTTAATTTTCAAAATGCCACATAACATGAATTAAAGTGTCGCAATTTAGGGTAGATAAATCCTATCAATGGTGATGACAGGTTCTATTCCAGCGAAACAGAAAATCCTATTTATGGTACTGTTACCAATATTTATTATAATTAATGGGATTTCCAGGGCGATGATATTAATTTGTAGGATTCATGACAGTACAATGAACTTATGATCAGTGACTAACCATATTATTAAAATTCATGTTTTCATTTATGATTTGTGTTGTTTCCCATTTTGACACTGAAATAGGGTCTTTGAGTGTCCTGTTAAAAAGCTCCAACCTCTGATAATATCTCTAGCCATATGAGACCAAGAAACGTAGATCCTTCTTCAAAAAGCCGCAAAAACCCAGCTGTTGATCCTGAAGATGTGTTGACAATTCCGTCAGTCTTCATCTTTTCCAACGTAAAGAGAATTTCTTCATAATGTTAAACAACTCCCATTATTAGACTGAGTCTATAAACTCACCTAGTGAGACACAAGGGTAATGTTTACAATGTTTGAGACCAGACCACCAGTATTAGCCTCGATCAGAGCAGAAAATCTTGACCCCACTGAAAGTGGCTGCGAAAACAGTACTCATAGTTCGTGCACCCACTGCAAAGAGGTTCTCACTACTTCTGACGCACTACAGGCACCCTTAATCACAAGATTAGTACTGTGAGCTCCACAATGTACGTACAAGGCAAGAAGTTGCTGTTTACATATAATAGATGGAACACTAATTCCAGAGCCATCACTCGTATTTCCAGAGCCATCATAAACTTGTCAACTGAGTCGAGCAGTGGAAAGCTGGAGTCTCACCATCTCATCCAGAATAACTGAAGCTATAAACTCACCAGTAGTTTTTTGATATACTGTAGAACACAAGAAAACTTTCATGAAAACATAGATCTTCATAAACTCATCTGGCACAAATACTTAATTGTTCTTCGCCTTTCACATCACGAGAACCAACAGACACGATAGAGTACAGAGGGGAGTTTTGAGCTTGGCCCATGGTTTCGAGATTTCGTTCTGGATTTTAACATCCATGAAATTACATCTCTTCATGTTTCCCTTTTCAATTGTGGAAAATCTTCAGAGCAAAGACTCATCAACTGAAATAAATTCCTGAACCGGGAGTCATGTCCTCTAAATGCGAGTCCTTGCCTTGCAAGATAACGCAGTGGCGGATCCAGGACGAACTTCTGGGGGCGGTGGGTTGTAATACTGCTACTTACAGCTACTTTTAAGAGCTCCAAACTCTAGGATGGGTTTTATTTATATATAAATAAAATAAGGAAGTTTCCTCTTCTGGGGAGGGGGCGATCGCCCCCCTGGATCCGCCATTGAGATAACGTATACTTGAGATTACATTTTTTTCAGGAATCTTTCAGTTCTTTTGTTGTTGTTCATCTAAAATTTGTCTGTTTAATTGGTTTTCTATTGGATTTTTTCTCTGCGTGTAGCGCAGTGCAGCCAGTTTGTAGCATTCTGAAGTTTCTTGTATACTTAATTTCTCTTTAGCCTTCTTCCAGTTGGAAAATCCTACAGTAGAGAAAGCGTCTTCCATAGCTTTAGTAAGAACTTTTTTTAAAATTGTTTTTCAAGATGTCCATACAGTAAAAACAGAAAATGACATTAATTTTGTTTGAATCGACGTGCAGCCACGGAAGGAACCAAGTTGGCACAAATTTCAATGTTAAACCTTTCAGAGACTGTTGTGGAAAATTTCTAGGTAACACTAAAGTCTAATTGGGCTTTGAAAGGTCCGAAAGGTTGGGAAAATCTGAACCACTTGCTAGACGTGGAGATTGAGAGGTTCCTTCTATAGACACTGACGGTGATGGTGACCGATACAAGATTTGAATTTCCATTGTCAGTTTCAGGTTATAATCTATCAGCTGAACTAACATTTGAATTAATTTTTCCCTTCTTTTCTTCAACAATGGCACTGCTTTGGCCCACGTGCTGTCTTCTTTTCTTTTTCTTACGACAAATTGATCCATTTCAAACAATAAAACAACACTAAACAGAAACAAGAGATGAGAAACTTCATACCAACGTTATTCACAGTAACACACACAAACACAGCTGCCTAAATAACGTTACTGTTGGAGAAAACACGCTGCAAAACACGTCCTTTCAAAAACAGTGGCGCACTTGCGCACAAACCAGTTGACAAAGTTCAACAATACATTAGAAAGAACACGCCAAGAGACCTACATTACCCGCACACGAAGAGAAAGGTCTTTTTAGGCAGGTTTTGAGTTATATTTCCGAAGCTAAACAGTGTTGTAAGTCTTCCATCGATTGTCCAGGTTGGCACAATAATGGTGGTATTTTTACACGAAACCGATACAGCAAGAGTCGATATATTAAATAAAAATTTTAAAAAAAAATCATTCCACATTTTCTCTTTTCTTTTTGTAATGCTATAAGTGTAGAGGGAAAGGAATCCTTAGAAAGTGATTTTTTTTCTTGCAGCTACCGCTTTCTTGGAAGACTAAAGATAAAATCTCAAGGCAGAAATATTTGAAACTGAGCATTAAACTTTTGATAAGTACTAAGTCAAATTCGAAATATTTTTGCCTTGGAACCAAGTTGTAAATCTTTCACAAAGCGGTAGCTGTTCAAAATGAAAAGGCATACTAAGAATTGCATACTTTCAATTAGAATCTACTATTCATAAAGATACTAGCTCACACACACAATTAATTATAATGTCAGTGATAGGCTATATGGTGTTCATTGGGCCAAACACTCCAAACATTAAAAATTCATCTTACACTGGAGAAATAGTTATGCTTCGTTTTTCATTATCATTTGACCATGAAATAAATGCCAGAGAGATATACTAACCTCATATACAAATGTGCGGTGTTGGGATGTATAACTCGTTGAGATATGATGCTTTACTTTTTAAATTTTCAATACTTCCGCGTACTCCTAAAAAATGTAATAAAGAAATAGCATCCATTTAAAAAACATTCAATTATAACGCAACAATCTTCACAAAATTTGCAATCGATCAGTGAAAACTGTATCTTTCCAGAGCTTGTAGTTTCCGAGATATCATTGTTAAAAGAATTTGCCAGAAACATAAACTTGTGTTGACCACAAACATATAAACATAGCATTTTAATATATAGATATTTCAAAACTTTCTTTTTGTTGCAAATGAGTGTGTGCACGTTTTATGGTAGTCTTCGACGTAGCTAATACAGTGTTGCTACTTTCTATACTTCATTTATATACCCCAGGGTTACCACCCGTCCGGGCTTGACCCGGACATTCCGGGAATTAAACAAGTCGTCCGGAGTCCGGAGCAACATCTACTCCGGACGCCAAATGTCCGGGAATATGAAAATTTATAAATTTATATTTCATATCTGTATCATAATACGTAAGCCGTACAAATGGGATGGTTTGAAAGCCGTGAAAGCTCATGAATTTTCCGAGAAACATCTCAATTTCAGCAAAAAAAAAAAAAAAAGTCGCTAAGTTAAAAGAATTCTATGAGTTTGTTGAGTTACAATGGCAAAATATTTTGCATTATGTAGTAATCAGATGGCTTTCTCTTTATCCTGCTCTGACTCGTCTGTTGGAAAAATGGCCCATCATTAAATCTTATTTTATTTAGTTTATCCGAAGAAGAATAGGATCCGCTAATTTGGAAATGAAAGTGATAAAATGGCAAAGTAACTCAAGAAGAAGCATACCTGTATTTCTACCACAATGTTCTGGGGATTTTCCATAGAAGAATCCTGTTCCTTGAAGAAAGCAACTGTTCTTCCCCTGAGTTGTTTAAAATCATTTAAGGTTTGTTACATGAGCTTAAGCAAAGATTGCACGATGAATTTTATAGTTTTAAGGTTAACCTGTGTTTCAGGGAGCTTCTACCTAAAGAAAAGAGTAAATATAATTGATTCTATCAACGCGCTATCGACTACTTGCAGCAGTGGTTTGATTTTAGTTATGTAAATCCTTTCAGTTGCTTTCGTAGATTTAAGTTAACAACCATGCTGGAGTGGTCACATCTTGAAGAAACAGTGTCTAAATTAAATTTAACCGAACAGATAAATGTAGGTGCGCTGTATTTTGAATTTGTTTCGGTTATAAAATGTCTCGCTGATATTATCTGCAGGGAAAAAGGTAGTCTCTGTGAAACGAAGTGGAATCTCTTGTTTCAGAAATGTGGAAACGGAAATATGTCAAACTTTTACTGTACAAGTTGGTTCAATTTGTATTGTTTATTCCCGTACGTAATGCTTTCACCGAACGTGTCTTTCCTATTATGGGAAATATTTGGTCCGATATTCGCAATCGCCTGATGTTAGTGTTGTGAAAGCAGAGATACAATGTAATTTTTTTTCTCAGAACTGCGCAGAATTTTATGACTTTTTAATGACAAAACCCTTGCTCCTTGAAAAGTAACAGAAAATATTCATTCAAGTATGCAAACTTAAATGGCACTGAACTTTATAAGTACTAATATGAGCTTTCAAATCATATTTGAAGTTACTAGGTAAGCATTTTAGTCATGTTTAATACAATATGTATGTCTAACCTAACTGAATTTCATCCTATGTATATGTTTAATTTCGATAAACTGGAATTACAAAGTAAAAAAGAATACGTAAAAAGAATGATACTTTTAAAGAGAGGAAATCTGAGGTCGCATGTTAAAAGAGAATAAGAAAAAAAATCAAGAAAGAAATAGTTGCTCCCTTGAAAAGAAATATTTTTGACTTTTCCCTTTTGCAATGTAACTCCAAGCTTGCTCTCTTTAAAAGTACAATTTCTCATCTATTCTGTTTTACGCGTACCTTGTTACGCTAATAACAAATAAAACATGTTTTTAATATAGAGTCTACCTTTGCATGTGAGTGTGAAAAGGGATACATTATGCATATTTATTTTTAACTTGACTTCAATTCTCGATATGTCCGTGATTTCTCCACATGAAAGATGGTAATCCTAATATACCCTGATAACTGTTACAGAAGTTACTTCAATGAGACTGTAATTTCTTTCAATTCCAGGAAGTTGACCTTCCCATTCCAGTATTTCATAATTTTTGCCGAGATATTTGGGGGAAAATTCGTGCTATACAATTTTCGGCGGGGGGTGAAATCCCCTCCTAGAAAATTTCTGGGGGGACGCGTCCCCCTCATCCCCCTGGCTGGCACGCCCATGTCGTGATTCATCAAACCATGTAATATTATGTCATTGCTCTGCCTTCTAGTAACCGATGTTGTACCTTTCCATTCAATCGTTATCAACCGATGCCATGCGATTAAATTGATACACGTGTCATGTCAGATGTCGTCTACAGAGGACCATATTTAACAGTAACGGTGAACTGTGTGTTTATACACACTTACGCATTTTCCACTGTTAAGTCTGCTGTTAATTGTGCTATAGCCTGTTACACAAACCTCGACAGTCTACAACATCTGACATTTTTAATGAGGTGTAGTCGCCTCATATTCTATAGTTCGGTGCTAGTTTCACCGCCCTTTTTTCACCTTTGGAAGACATTAACTACAGCAGTTCGCAAACATTCGAGAATTCATGTTGTTTCCGATATGTTTCTTCATAGGCAGCTAACCATTACAATCTAGCCTCTATCAAACTCTGATATATCGCCAGTTTTCCTCATTCTGTGCAGAATAATCAAACTGACATGGTGAAAGAAACTCTTGTCACTGTCTGGGGAGCGGTTCTTCTGTGCCACATTGTTTCTTACTTCAGCCCAATGACTTTGTTCCAAAAAGTAGCAGATAGTCATCGTGTTTCAGTGTAAAGTTAAACGTGTTAAATGAACTCACTTATCAACGAACTTAAAAAGTTCATTACTGAATTCGCTACGTCTACGTGTCTGTCTGTTTGTTATTTGCGATTTTTTTAAATTTTGAGCCCTCCATTTGATAGAGTATCAAAAACTATCTGAGAAAGTGATGGAATTTTTCCTGTCACTCTTACCGTTTCCAAGATATTGGCCAAAAAATAGTTTCGATTTCGGGAGATTTAACGAGCCGTATCTCGGGAAGTGATAGAGAGATCATATTGGTGTTGATCAATGCCTAAGAGGATTGTGAACAGTTTGGTACCAAATAATAACTGGTGGCCGCTGGCCAACTGGTCACCGTTCCCAGATATTGCCCAAAAAAATTCGAATTTCCGGAGATTTAAGGAGCCATGTCTCGGGAACCGTAAATAATAGAGAGATGATATTTTGCGAGACACAGAAGAAGGTGCAGATGAAGATTTACTTTTACATGTAGGAACAATCACAGTTATCCTTTCCGCTCCACTTCTTCATTTTTTAAAGTTCGTTCTGGTTTTGTTATTACGTTGGTGGGATTGAAATACCAATATTTTACATCTGGTGTGGGACCACCCTCTGTAACGCAGCGAAAAGATGGACCGAGTTCACGCATACGACCTCGAAGCTCCTTACATATTCAAGAAAGAAGCTGGAAGTGTCCAGTCAGTCAGAAAGCATAGTGTTGCTGAAGAGAGTCGTGTGATAGTGCACCATGGAGAACACACAATTATGAGTTATCTTCCTTATGAGTTCAAACGGGGTTATCCAGCATATCTAGTTGTAAGAAACATCAAAAGTGCAAATGCTCAGAAGTGATGAGTGAATGCACCGTTCGCCGTTGCTCTGTGAAATTCCGTGCAAGGGATACAACATTGGAAAATTACCAACACCATGGTCTGATAAGCTCCTCACTAAAGTAATCGTGAAATTGCAGAAGAGTTCGTCATATACCATACCACTGTCGTTCGGCGGCTCCGTGCAATCAATAAAGTGAAAACGTTGGACTCACGGGTGCCATATGAGTTGACATCTGCCAACAAGGAATGTCGTTTGGGGCTGTGCAATTCTCTGAGTGCGCGAAATATCCGGAAAGGTCTCCTGCATCAAATTGTCAATTATGATGAAAAATCAATCAGCTACAACAATCGTAATCAATCAAGACAGTGGTTGGATCTTGATTAACGTTCGAGGAGTTTTAGAAAGTATTGTTGCTGGTATGGTGATCTATGATGAAGTGAGCCGTCATGTTTTTCTCTATCCAGGCGAAGCTATCACTGCGAATCGTTACAGTACTGAACTCCATGAAGTGCACCACGAGCTTGTCCGCAAGCATCCAGTAATAGTCAACAAACATAATGTCCTCATGTTGAACGACAATGCACACCCACATGTCGCTCCTACAAAAGACAGCACATTCTCCACTGAGTTGCAGTATGAAAAACTTCTTCACCCACAGTATTGTTCTGACGGATCTCCCACTGATAATTTCTTCCGCAATCTCGATCGCCTCTTGGCAAGGAAGAGCTTCCCTCATGACCGAGAAGTCCAAAGTGCGGTTGGGGATTTCTTCGCATTTCAGATTGATTTCCTTATGTAACCCAATCGTTGACTGAGTGATACTAAAAGTGTGTGGCTTCAACCAAAAACAACTTTGACTAACAAGGCATTGTAATTTTCATTTATTTGTCTTTTCTTTTTTCCATTGAAAGTGAAATACATCAATTAGACATTTCAATCACACTAATCCAACACTATTCTTTATATGAATAACGCTCTAAACTTCATATCATAATTAAATTTGGCTGTTGTAACTGTTCATAAATTTACTTGTGTTACTATTACGCTCTTAAATTGAATTTATGTCTCATACAAAAATGTTGTAGATTTTGAATAATTCAAGAACAGTTTCCACTGCCAAAGAAACAAGATTAC
Source organism: Thermobia domestica (assembly GCF_964235325.1). Taxonomy (NCBI): domain Eukaryota; kingdom Metazoa; phylum Arthropoda; class Insecta; order Zygentoma; family Lepismatidae; genus Thermobia; species Thermobia domestica. The sequence continues at coordinate 100,183,254 of NC_137465.1, read as the reverse complement.
TAGAAAACTTTTGATGATTAGTGAAACTGATAAAGATATAGGCGACTGGAATTGGAGTCTATTCCTTTAAACTTTGTAAGAGGTGCAAGGAAGCAATTGCTTTTTATGGGACAATTTTTCATTATCATAGAAATGTTTCCCTATAGGAATTAATACAGTTGTGTCGTTTCGCCAGAGCAAACAAAACACTACCCAAGTCCATTTGTTATTTCCTTGTACAGACGAACATGCTTTATAGGCATTTTTTTATCACAAAGCAGTAAAATATAAATATGTATGTACGTTACCATAATACACTACTGAGAAAGATGACTCAGTGGTGAACCGCTAATCTTTAGTACGTGGAGTCTGGTTCAATCCAGACCATGTGAGCTTGTGGTGGGCGTAATCGTGTACGCGGGTTTTCTTGGATTCTCCCGTTTCCTCCTACAATTTTATTATAGCAATAAAACTAAAAGATTCCATAGTGCACTGCCGTTTGTGAAAATTGTAACACCAAGAAACACGTTTGAGTGAAATAAAATTTATATCACAGGATCATTACATGACTACACAAAATATTACAATTGAGGATTCTACAAAACTTCTAACCTTGTTAAATCTGGACGGCTTGAATCCTCCACTTGCTGCAATCAGATTCTCTACACGATTGTACAGATATAGTGGAATTGAATCAAGTAGGCATTTGACAAGTTCCTGAGAAATCGCCTATCACTCTGTATGCGAGTTCCCAAAGAATCGATTCTGTCTTCTGAGATACTGACGAACAAGATGTCAACCAACCATACCTCGTTCTATGGGGACATGTCAAGTGACTGTCAGTTCGAAGAAGGAGGTATTCCTCATTTCTCGAAGAAAGCTTGTATATACATTCCACAGGATATATCTAATCGGGTATTGTCTTGCTGAAATACGTGTATGATGTTCAGAGTTGTCGGAAGAAAGAGAGACTTGAACTTTCCTGATATAGGGTGACTGGTGAATTCGCCTTCAATGCGTAGGAACCGAGGTTGCGTGTTGCACCGAAAGATGCTTCACATGATCAGAACTGCCATTCGTTTGCTATGATCGTCTGTGGCAATTTTTGACAGTTTTAAGATTTTTTAAAAATAAAAGTACGATTATTGTAAAACTGATTAACACTCAATTCGGAAGAAGAATATCTTCTAATTTTCAAAAATTGCAGCTAACAGATCTCGTAATTAAACTACTCATTCTAATTTCAGCTGCAGTTGACAGGAAGGTAATTGAGGATTCATTTGAAGCTTTTCACAATAGCACATGTCTAAGATTCCGCCCTTATGCGAAAGAAGATCCAGATTTCATCTGGATAACAACACGCGATAGTGGATGTTCCTCTCATGTAGGAAGAAAAGATGGTGGCCAATATCTGTACCTACAGCGGCCCAACTGTGTATCGTATGGCCACATCGTTCACGAACTTTTACACGCCGTTGGATTCCATCATCAACAGTGCGCTTCAGATCGAGATAACTATGTACTTATCCACTGGGAAAATATTAAAGAAGGTAAGCACATGTAGGTTGTTTACAATATTAACATTCTTTTAAAAAACGTGTATTAGTATTTTGTCTGAATAGAAACAATAATCAAACGTTTAGGAGAAACAGTGCCAGAATTTATTTTCATTATCATCATTATGGAAAATGTTTATATCAGGAGCTGTTTAGAGTTAAACATTTTCCTAATAATTTTTAAGATTATATGCTATTTTAAGAGAATATAATCTATTATCTGAACACGCTAAGAATTGATTCTTTCTGTCTTTAGATTTCTGCTTAAATGCTATGTAACGTTCCTACTTCGCAGGGTCGTAATGTGACTCCACTTCTGAAATTTGTATTGTTTTTGAATGTTATTGAAGTAAGTTAACGTTTAAGAAAGCAATCAATGATATTAGAATATACACAAATAAGTTCTAAAAAGAGCACTAATAAGAATTAAAATTCAAAATATACTATCCAACATTTAAAAAACAAACCAAAGAGGCATGGATTGTGGACGGCAAGTGAGATATCGGGAACTTTGCTTTGCGATTGTAGGCGGCAGAAAAATGGAAGTGACAGTGATAGTGTTCTTCCGGAAGTCGAACAAGGATTCATTCTCTCTTGTGTGTTGTTTGTCAAGAAGTACAGATCTTCCAGGGATCTCCCAGGAAGTGCTTCTAACGAGGGAAGGGTGTGATGTCACTCAGAGATAATTACACCAAATTTGGTGTAGGAGTAGATAATGGTAATAGAAAAGAACGTATGGAAGCATTCGTTTCGCAGGCGTTGGGAATCAGAAATTATGGGCCCTACAGTTCTGGAGAAGTATGGCCTGTCAATCAGATATTAATGGGGCGGAGCCTTTCCTCGCTGTTGCGGCCAATGCAGAAATTAAATAAAGTAGAATGAAAATATAAAAGATGAGCTGAACAGAACATGTGCCAATGTCCGCCCTCAGTCCAACCAAGCAAATGCTGAGATACTAAATCTATCAACTGCATTTGCCGTTACCCATTGAGTATGCATCACTAGTTAGCGTAATCAAGTTATATTAAGAAAATATATCCACAGAAACAAATCGATGTCGAAGACGAAGTTCGAATCTGCGACTTGTGCATTCTCAGGTGGGCAATGGAACGTTAACCCTTAAGAGATCCGGGGTTTTGGGGCTATTTTTTAGACTTTCAGTCAAGCAGCTACTGCATCGTCACTATTTATCCTAGGATCATGGTTCATACCTCATTCTCTTTAGAATAGAGCTGGCTTTCAAATGATACCACTTGCATGCTCATACCTTATACCAGGAGCGGGGAAAATCATGTCAAAGGAAAAGATTTTTTCTCGCACTTTGGCCCCCCCCCTGGAGCGACCCTGTGTGAACGTAGCCATCTAAAAAATATTGATAAATAGTACTTGGTATACTGAATGTGTGTGCCAAATTTCAAGTTTCTATCTTGAATACCAAGGGCGGCAGAAATTTTATCAGGAATTCCCACCATGCCCCAAATTACCGCAAAACACCATGATCTCAGCTAAAAAAAATTCCTGAGACATCCCTAATTACTCTAGGGTCACGTTTCGCCCATCATTCTCTTCAGAATAGAACTGCCTTTCAGGCGGTATGACTCACATGTCTCCATCATGTATTTAAGGCGGGAAAATGAGGAAAAACGGGATTTTTGGATCTAAATATCCTTTTTTCAACTTTCAGCCCCCCCTGGACCCCCCTGTTTTAACGCAGAGATCTGAAAAAATCTGGTAAATACTACTCGGTGGGCTGAATGTTTGTGCACAATTCCAATTTTCCAGGTGCAAAAGTAAGCCCGCCCAAAAAAAAATATATACCGACAATGTCCCATATTCCCGTATACAGAGGGAAGTTTTTAAACATTCCCTGAGACATCCCTAATTACCCTAGGGTCATGTTTCGCTCATCATTCTCTTCAGAATAGAACTGCCTTTCAGGTGGTACCATTCACTTGTCCCCATTATGTATCTAAGGTGGAAAAATCCCATGAAAGGGAATTTTTGGTAAAAATTTCCCTTTTTCAACGTTTAGCCCCTCTGTACCCCAGTTTTAACGCAGAAGTCTGAAAAAAATCTGGTAAATACTACTCGGTGGACTGAATGTTTGTGCACAATTTCAATCTTCTAGGTGCAAAAATAAGCCAGCACAAAAATAGTACCGAAAATGTCCAAAATTCCCCTATACAGAAGTATATTTTGATAAAAATTCCCTGACACTTCCCTAATTACCCTAGGGCCATGTGTCGCACATCATTCTCTTCAGAATAGAACTGCCTTTCAGGCGGTACCTTTCACTTGTCTCCATCATGTATCTAAGGCGGGAAAATGAGGAAAAACGGGATTTTGGGGTAAAATATATCCTTTTTTCAACTTTTGGCCCTCTGGACCCCCCCCCCTGTTTTAACGCAGAAATCTGAAGAAAAAATCTGGTAAATACTTATCGGTGGACTGCATGTTTGTGCAAAATTTCAATCTTCTACGTGCAAAAATAAGCCCGCCAAAAATACTTTACAGACCCCCCCCCAAAAAAAGTATTACACGAAAATATAAATTTTAGACTTATGACGTCATCACCTCCTATGTCTCGACACAGGAAGGTGTGAATCCATCCGTAATGTCTTCTACAATGCCTATGAACTTGAAAAACAAAAACAAAAAAAAAACCGGACGAAAAAGCTCAAATAGGAGAGTTATAACGCAATGTACCATGAAATACCCCGTATGGTACAAATTGTACCATAAGATCCCCAAAGGGTTAAGGCTTACTCAATCATCAAGGAGCTAATTGATTTGTGGTCAGGAGGCCTAAACAGATCTGGAGGAGCAGACTTGTGTACAATTGGTGATGTTAGACTTTCAACGCGTGCTGTGGAACTGTTGCATTCTAAACATAACAGTTAAGAGAAGAGTATTGGTGTTTAAACGGATAGGTGTGTGCAAGGTCTGAAGATGCGACACCGGGTTACATCAACTTCTGTAGGAGATAGAGACATGAACGTAGAGCTTTGGGACGTCGACGACCGTGAATCAATCGTACAGAGTGCTCGTGTGTGGAACACCTGAGGATCTGTGTCCAAATGGGCAGTTGTAAGTGATATCGCACTTCTGTTCAATATAGAAGCCAAAATTATTCACTTTAGTAATTTCTTCTAATTAATCGGAAAATTTAGTCTGTGTAAACTACCCTATTTCCCTTTGATATTGCACACCCGGTGGAAGACTATTACAAGTCAAAAATGCACATTTGTGGGAACATGACTTTTAAAGTTTGTTATTCGATCAAATCGGTCCGTGGAATACTGGTATTTCTGCCATCTAGGAGTTAATTTGTTTAGTTATGTTTCTGCAAAGATACCACCAGATAGAGCTCGTTTCTCTCTCTCTTTTCTCTTTTGAGCGATGATAATTCAAAATTTCATTATTATTATTATTATTATTATTATTATTATTATTATTATTATTATTATTATTATTATTATTATTATTATTATTATTATTATTATTATTTGAGTTGTTACACTCTTCCACCGAGCATGTAATATCAAATGGAAATAGACTAATTTAGACAGACTAAATTTTCCGAACAGTTAGAAGAAATTACTAAAGTGAATAATTTTGGCATGTATATTGAGTAATATTAACACAGTAATTTGTCAAAATTACAACAATGTCCAAACTGGGGAACTAACATGGCCAATTTTATATTTCAAAAATATGCCCAGCTCTAAACGCTGGAGCTACACGATTAAAAATACAGTGGTCATTTTATACGTGCTTTCACTGGCAAAGAGAAACGCCAGTGATTTACCATAATTTTTCAGAAAAGTAGGTAATATTTGAGAAAAATTCCTCAATTTTGCACATTTTTTCGTCGACTCTTCTGAAACAGTGGCGTTATTGGTTGCCAGTGAATGTACCGTAAAATGGCCAATAAATATTTAACAGTGTAGAGAAACGAAATTTGACATGAAGGTGTCACATGTAAAATAAGGCATGAGAAAAATATATGTTCAAAACGGGGCCATCTTGAATTAAATATGACCGACCAATATGTATATATGAAAAGTATGTCTTGCCTGACCCCCTGGAGCTAGACAAAGGAAAGTAGGCACGTTAGTGAATACCAAGTGTAGGTTAGGATGAAATTGTGAAACGCTGGAAAAGTCGACATTTGTAATCCAGTATGACCGACAAACCTGTATATGTTGAAAATATTCCCAGCCCAAACGATTGGAGCTACAGAAACAAATCCTGGCTTTGAAAGTGTATCATGAAGAATAGGTTCCATAGAATTCAGTAACGTTCAAAATAGCGTCATGTTAGAACCAATATAGCCGACAAATCTTCTTACGAAAAGTAAGAACATTTTATATTCATACGTTCGTTTGCCATTGTGGTATCAAAATGGAAACGTGTTGAATATCGTATTTTGTTATAACCTTCTTTTGATAACACAATTCCATACCAAGCTGCGTTTCTCTAGCTCCATATGTTTAGAACTGTCCATATGTTTGATACATAAAATCGGCCATTTGTGCCTCCATGTTGGTCTCCAGCTGGCACACTCTCAAAGTGCCTTCTTCATATTACGCAACACACATGCCAAAAATCATTCCTTTAGTAATTTCTTTTACGCCATTTCTTATTTTGATTAGACTAAAACGATGAGGCGATCCTTTTAGTCCTAACCCGATAAAAGTGTGGGAAATGTTAGGATAAAAAGTCAAAACAACATTCCACGACTGCAAGGGAGGAGAAGACAATAATAACTTTTGTGTATTCTTGTTTGAAATAAGAACGAAGAAATACAACAATGAACTGGAGATCGAAGGATACACAACATTGTGCCGCGAGTTTGTGTTGGAAAATGATGATGACACAGATGCGGATGATGAACCAGACATGCAACGCGCTCTAGGCACATCCAGCGAAGAAGATAGTGGCTGATCTGCATACTGGCCTTCCCCAGAGAAAGTTAGCAGAGTGTCAGTCACAAGTCGCTTCAACGCAGAACAAATGCAGAAAGTATGTGACTACTATCGTGGACAGGGTAAGCAGAGATCGTAAACTCAAGCAGCTGCACAACTTAAGGGTAGATTTGATGTACAGGCATATCGCTCTATTGTGGACTTTATAGAGGATAGACACAATAAGCAGCATACCATAAACAAGATCAAAACATTTATATTGAAGCAATTTATGTCAGCACGAGAAAATAATCTAATTATTCACAACTGGCACTTGAAGACGTGAGCTGGTATAGCGGCTAGAGAGCTTGGAGCTACAGAATATTTCCATTGTAACTAATCATTTATCAAATCTGTCAGAAAACGCAATGGTATTTAATCTCAAAAGATCACCTACCTTGTCACACGGAAACATATTACCGAAAGAGAAACTATCGTAACCGCAAAAGACACGTTTGCTGCTAGAATGAATGAATTTGTTATTACCAAGCACATTTCACCTGATGATGTCTTGAATTCTGATCAGAGTCGGTTTGAATACGAAGTAACATCAGCCCGGATTTTAAGCTTTTGGGCTGAGAAAGATACTAAAGCCCTTGCTCAATCGATCAATGTTACCACGCATTCGTATACGATTCAGATCTACATATCTACAAGTAGCACGTTAGGAGAGAAGTTGTTACTCTGATTCCAGGAGTCAACTGGCTCTTGTGGACCAGGGATAGCAATTGACATTGCAGAAAATACCCCACCTAACGTGTACGTGATGGCAAGTAAATCGGACAAACTGACAAAAACTAATGTCAAAGACTGGGTGGAAAATGTTTTTATGGAAGATGTTGGAAGTACCACTGCTCGATTCCTGGACTGGGCAAAAATATGTGGACATAATATCCATTTCTCTGACAGGCACAGCGGTTCAAGTGGAGTTTCTTCCGGAGAGAACTAGGTCGCTTATCCAGCCACTGAGCATGTATTTCTTTCACCAATACAAAAATATCAAACATAAAGCCGAAGTAGGGACGGTTTAGAGCGTGCAATGACAGGGACACACAAGAGAAATTGACCAATCGTAGATTTATTATGGCAACGCATTCCTTGACATATAATCAACTCTGTGCTGATAGCTATCGTAACATGCGCCTCTATGCATGGCAAACAGTTGGTTTCAAACATGTCAGTGCTTTCCGTGATGTTAATGACCTTTGCTTCGACTTCGGATCTGAAACTTGTATCTAACAAGATTGTGACGAGCTCGTATTTATAAAGTGTGCACATTGCTTTGTTATTCGTACTTTGTGTTTCGATTATTTTTTTCAGTTCTCATTATCATGCATGAAATTCGGTACATCTGCAAAACTTTTTCATTCGTTATGCTAGTTACTTCTTTGGAAACAATAATTTTGACTTATTTTGAAGCATATATAACGAAAAATTGAAACATTAAAAAAAAAAGCAGTCTTATCTGTTTCAGACTGAGTTTTTTAAAGCAAATTTGTATTTTTGGAATACGTTTCCTGTATTCTGTGTGAATGTTATATTTTTTAATGCTTCTGTTAATACCTGTTTCATTATGTCAAAAAAGAGTATGTAACTCACTGTACAGTATATTAAGGTTAACTACGGTATTTTCTAACAATGTTGAGACCAACTTGGAAGTTAACTTTAGATATGGCATGTGTGTAGACAGTGAAGACGTTCTATGTCATGTGTGCTAGGCAACAGAAGTGAAGCACTCATGTTCATTTTGTGTTCACACTATTAAAGTGCAGTGTTTGTGAAACATGTCTGCGTTATATTTGGAGTCTTGAACGAAGTTGTTACAGGGCTGTTTCTATCCAATTCATTTGTTGCTTTCTAGTGGTAAATAGACCGAATTTAAATATTTCCTTCATCCTTTGTGTTAACATAGTTGGGTTAAGAAACATTCTTGTCTGTATTCAAGCGGTTATTTTTGTCATGGCTGTCGACAGTCGTTCTAATTTTAAACATCACTAACTCCGAAATATATATTTAAATTCTCCTCACAAATACTCAATACTTTAATTTTGGTGGGCGCCACGTCGTAGATATCAGAAACCCGTACAAATGAAATCAGCTAATATTGGTGGGTCCAAACATTTAATAATTGCATACTGACGCATCTTATAGTGTGAAGAAATACAGCAACTTCATTTCGACCCCTTCCCTGGAAAATTTCTGCCGACGCCCATGATTAATTTCTGTATATATTTTCTTTATTTTCTTAAGCTTCCTAGTGATGCATACTCAATGGGTAATGACAGGGGGTTGATAGATTTAGTATCCCGGCATTCACCTGGTGGACTGAGGGCCAACATTGGCGTATTTTCTGTTCAGCTCATCTTTACTGTTTCCATTCTACTTTGTTTAACTTCCTCTGCATTGGCCGCAACAGTGAGGAAAGGCTCCGTCTCATCAATATCTGATTGATATACCATACTTCTGCAGAACTGTAGGGCTCATTATTTCTAATTCCGAACGCCTGTGAAAAGAATGATTCCACACGTTCATTTCTGTTCCCATTATCTATTCCTACATCAAATTTGGTGCAATTATCTCTGAGTGACATCACACCCTTCCCTCATAAGTGGCAATATGGAGGTAAAGTACAGTTAGTAGAGTCAAATGGAGGTAGAACCAAATACAAGAACTTCAGGACAGAACTGGCCGGTCAAAAACTAATTTTCTTCAACAATGATCAGAGCCCTCAGTTCCTTGTATTTGTTTATACAGTAATCTTTCTCATCCATATAATTTTATATTATACAGTATAAGTGCTTTTCTAGTGATAATACTTTTGTATTTGTTTCTTTGCCCAACTGACCCTGGCGATTGTGCTTGAGATAATAATTTTCGCAAATGTTTTTGCTAACTACTGGGTCATATGTTATCGTCGTATTCACATATTCAGAATATGCAGACACATGCGTCGTGCAAATTCCCAGGTAACAGTTACCAAAGCCTCAGTTCAACAGTGGATTCCCACAAGTGTGTCTGAACAACTGAATAAAACCTTGTTGTCAATTGTGTTAACAAGTCCAGTAAGTTTCCAGTTTTGATTGTAGATAAATCGTGATATCCTCAACTTTCGTCCAGTATTTTACAGAATATAGCCACAGTATTGTGAATATGGAATAGATGGTTCCAGGAAGGCAATGCACAACGACTTTCCTGATCCAAACCCGTCATACTAGAACCGAGGCGACAGACTTGTGCATGCACATGTCTATAGTAAATTGGACAGCCACATCCCAAACATCGGTGTATTAATTCGTGATTGCTGAGCAACGAAGAGTTCGACTTCGTCTTGCAGTGAGGACATCTTACCAGATGCCCATTGCTGCAGCTGTCTTCTACTGGTCAGCATAGAGCTATGTCGCTGCAATTGTTCCGCCAACGTCGTGATTGAAGATCCCAATGGCATGACATTCTGTTCTTGGACAAATCCTACTTTTGACTACGGAATTATTATAGGCAGATCCATATCTGGGCATAGTGTAGGCGATGCCTGCATTCTGCTTTTCCACATTGTATGAAACCTCTTGTTAACAATATAAAACCAAGCGGCTACACTTCCTGGATGGACGAGTTGTTCTGTAGCTTCCTGGGCTGACGCGTTATGTTTTCTAGCCATTGAACACGTCCCACACATGAAGATCTTCTCCAGCTACAGTTGATAACCTACCGAAACGTCGTAGACGCATGACTTGCCATATCTCACAAGAACATCCAACGTCTCATCCTATTTGTGTCTCAGTCGTTCTGAATGTGCATGGTGGTTTAATTGCTACTGACCTGTGGGCTTTGTGCATGCTTTTCACGTCGCTGCCATACATTGCACAGAGCAATGCGCACAAACAAGAAGTGTCGGATGGAATGTAGCAATAGTATTGCGAATATGTATTCTTGTCTACGATGTGAGCCATGGTTGGCAAAGCAGACAATTTACAAACTAACTAATGAATAAACGATTCTTCGTGTTCAGATGGTAAGTATTGCTTTAAAGATTATAATGAGAAGTATATGTATTGGGCGTTAATATTTAATTTATCTTTCCAAAAATTACTATCATGAAATTGTTGCAATTTCATACACTGAAGTGTCAAAAGTCATGGGATAGGGAACTAGTTTACGTCGTGGGAACATGCAGAAACGTGATCGAACGGCAATGCTATCAGTTGGACTTTCGTGTGTGCAGCCGAACGTTTACCCGACTGGCAATATCGTGATGGCAACCCAGCTGAAACTACCATCTTTTAAGCACGGAGTGATAGTTGGTGCAAGATAAATAGGAATTCAATTAAGGAAACTGTCCGGACATTGAACTTTTATCACTTCACAGTGTCAAAGGTGGACCATGAGTACCGCATTGAAGGCATTACGATTCATCAGGAGCACAGTAGTGATCTCTCACATGTGCTCAATGATCGCGACTGGGGACGTCTGGGCAGTTTCGTCAAGTAAACAAACGCGCAACAGTGCGTGAATTGACAACACGAATCAATGCAGGATGCCTCCGTAATGTTTCAGAGGTCAGTACAGCACAATTTCGTCTCCATAAGTAATCGCAGCTGTAGACCGACATGAATGCCTCTCACGTGAAGTCAGCGACTCACGTGGTTTCGGCTGTAGATGATTGGCAATGGCAACATGGCCACATGAGTCACGTTTCTAGTTGGTACGCGTGGATTGTGGGGTCCGAGTGCAGCAAAAACCCCATGAGGCCATGGATCCAAGTTATCAACAAATACTCTTTAAGTTGGTGGTGGCTCTGTAATGAGTTAAGGCATGCTTGCACTTCATGGTTTGGGTCCTGTGGTCTGCTTAAACTGACATTGATTGGTCATTGTTATGTTCAGCTACTTGATTATCATCTCCAACCCCTTACGGATTTCTTTTACCCTGCCAAGAATCGGATTTTCCAGGATAATAATGCGCCATGTAAATGAGTTGCAATTGTGCGCGACCGTTCTGAAAAACATTCTGGTCATTTTAAACGCATGGTTTGGTCATCTAGATCTCCGGACCTGAGAAGTATTGAGCACATGCGGTAGATCATCAAACATAGCATTCATTCCCAGGATCCTCCACTTGCAACAACCATCGAATTCTGGGCGGCAATCGAGGCTGCGTAGCTGCATATCCCTTAAGAGACTTTCCAGCGACTTGTCATGTCCTACCCATGTCGAGATGTTGCACTTTGACATGCTAGAGGTAGGTAGTTATCTAAGGACTTTCGACACTTAAGTGTATAACAAATGCACTGGCATGTTAAAATTCACGAGAAGTTAGGTGTTTTAGTCTTAAAAAGAGCATCCCGTCGACGAAGCTGAGTTCATGAATTCTTGTACTCATTACATTGACCCCATAGAAAATCCTTATATCACGAAAATCACATGATTATCGGTCTCATTCCGTATCAGCTTTCCAAAATTTATGGAGCGTAACGTAACGCTAGAAACGGAAAGAGCAACTATAACTACTACGTCGATTATTGCAAACTAAAATGCAGATTTTGCATTGAGTTCCGTTCACGCAAACCGTTACAAAATAAAGCACTATTGTAGTTTTTCAAAGTGGTGTTAATTGCGTTTCCGTTTACATTTATATATTCCTGACCCAGTGAAATTATTTATTTATTCTCTCGTTCCACGAACTCATATCTTCAGGATAGTTATAGCAATTTCGTCTCAGGTGATTCCAGTGATGGTACGGATCATGAAGTTCGTGATCCAAAAGAACTGCAGGCACTCAGAGCCATGGCCTACCAAACTCAGTGACTCGGACAAACCCATAACACGGATTGATCCGGATAGATTCGGAAGTGTTGAAGTGTCGTTATATACAGCCTACTAATATGAAGAGGCTATTAATGTCATTTTAACAACATGATTCTCCCATCTCTGTTTGTCTTATACTAAATCTATAATTTATGTGTGTTAAGGTATTGCACTAAAATATAACTGCAAGGTATATCCGAGTATAAGCATATGACAATCTCAGAAAAGACAATATACAGGCTTTTCTGATTAGGTATCGCAATAGTTCATTCAGGAAGATCTTTAAAACTTGTCTGTAAAATATAAAAGACGCCGCTGAACTCAAACAATGATTGTTATTTTTTATATTTGTAGGTGTGTGTGTGTGTTATTTTCATTCAAAAGCATTGTATTATTTTCATTACAAGAAGGAGAATAAAGATAAAACTATATTTGAAATATTTAAGACATGGTATCTTGCTTAAGAAATGTCACAACAGAAAGCAAGGATATGAATGTTCGAGCTCGAGTATTGGGCATCGTTAGTCCACTATAAAATTCTGCTGTAATGCACCAAAACTCATATTTTGGCTACTTCCGGGTTGACGGATTTGTCTGGGTCTCAGGGTCTGTCCAGATCACTGGGACACACTGGATCTGAGAAACAAGACCCAGTCCAGACCCGGATGACTCAGACAAAAGTCGGGAACCGAGAGCTGTTGCGTCACTGGGTGATCTATTATTACCATTTCCACCAACACTTTCAATAATATGGTACTAATAATAGTTTACTAATATTACTGAACCAGAACACGAAGTACAGTTATCTCCTTCCCTTTTCTTCTTCTCCGTTGATTAATAATTGAACAAGGAAATAATTATACCATGATAATTTAATTGAAATTCATCGTAATTTTGCCCATGACAAACACTTTTCCCTTTTGTATCGTAAAGGTCAGATCCATCATTATTGTAACAGATCGGGGCTTGAAGGATTGACCGTAGAAATTCAAACTCCGATTAGTTAGAATTTGACATTCTGGTTTTATTACAAGTATAAACTCTTTAGTCGGTAGAAAAGAGGACGTGGATCATGTGTCCGAGTTGATGATGGTGTGTTTTGTTGGGTCAGTGGTTCATGGTAGGTAGTGGGTCAGAGTGGGCCAAAGTGCTGGTGGGTCATGGGTCAGAGTGGGTCACGGTGGGTGATGCGTTAAGTTTTCATTGACCCACGCCATCTCTGATCAAATCTGTAAAACCAAACCATACGAAGAGCAATATTACTACAGAAAACGCTCAACATCTTAGCTATTCATGACAAACTATTGCATGATCGAAAAACTCTAGTATATTCACAAACCATCATATGTCATATTTTACCGAAATACGTCATGACTTTTCTGATACTTTAAATGTTGTTAGTACGCGGAGTTCATTGATCTCATCACTTATTCACTTATTCTCTTATGATCATCACAACCTTTAGGGTACTTCCCGTAGATATAGAAAGATGAAGTGCAGTATCCAGGCTTGGTGTAGCGTGCAAGTAAAAAAAAAAATAATAAAAAGCAACAGTATAATATTTCCCTCCTCCAAACCCCCTAAAGTGGAGTGTGTTGATTATTCAACAAAAAGACTTGAAATCCAATCAGAAAATTCAAAAAATATAAAATATGTAGCCAAGTCTCGACTTTGCAGTAATAATAATAATAATAATAATAATAATAATAATAATAATAATAATAATAATAATAATAATAATAATAATAATAATAATAATAATAATAAAGGAATAACAGAATTACAAAATCAATTACGTAAACAATACCTTCCAATAAAGAAAAATAATTGCCACGACGCAGGGCCGTAACTTGTGGGGGCAGGAGGCCACTGCCTCCCCAGGGAAGCTCCCCGCCGTTCGAGGGGTTAACATTTTAAGACAAAATTGTCTTCATATACGATACGAAAATTATATTATAAGTGAAGTATCAAACAGATTCACTACATTACATAAACAGAACAGCACACTAAAGGTAAATAAATCAATAATGAGTCGTGGGCCCATATCAGTAAAAAAAATATCTACTATTAGGGGCACTAGAAATAATATATATTCATATATTGTTGTCAGATTTGTCAATATTGTCCCCTTAATTAATTTGTCGTGTATGGAACGGGGCCAGAGGCGTAACTAACGACCCCGCCGACCTTGGTGTGCGGGAGATTCCAAGAATTTCAGATATCCTCTGATCTTATTGGCCGATACACATAGGACATCAAGAGTCATGTCCTACATATAGCGGAAATTATACATATAGCGGACCTACATATAGCGGACTGCTGCCGGCCCTTGTGGCCGAGTGTTCTAGGGCAACGTTCTAGTAATGAAAATAGTTTTGGCGTGGGTTCAAACCTTGCCCAAGGAATTTTTAAATTTTCATAATACTTTTTTATTAAAAGAAGCTTGCAGTTTTACTATACGGATCCATAGTAAAAGTAATAATAATAATAATAATAATAATAATAATAGTGTTAGTAGTAGTAGTAGTAGTAGTGGTGGTGGTGGTGGTGGTAGTAGTAGTAGGAACGGGTTAGAAGCCCAGAAGGGGTTGGTTAGGTTCTGTTCTCTTGCTCAAATTTTTCTGTACATTTTACATGACGAACTTCAAACAGCTGGCTAGGATAGTGCGCGAATACTGAAACTCATGGGATCGGCGTAAATGCTGCCGGCTCTTCTTCTTTGTAAATTAGAAGTTACGATAAGGAAGAATAGTAGTAATGTAAATCGGGAGCAGTTAAAAACGATGAGGTAGCCTCAACTTGAAGAACGTTTCGTGATATTTTCCTCATTGACGAAGGTCTATATAACTTGCTTTTGAGTTAAAGAAGGAGATTTCGAATATGTCATTGTGACACTCATAAGGAACTTCTTCTCATACGAGCATTAGTAGTTTGTGTAGTCTTACATGCAACGATTTTAACTAGCTAAAAGTTTAGATAAAAGGTTAACTTACGCGGTAGGTAAGTGGTTAGCTTATTGAACTTCTGTTCGTCGGGGCCGGGTTTGAATCCCGGCCAGGTTGAAATTTTTTCGAATGTTTCAATTTCAATACATACTCAATGTGACAAGAAAGGTCTTCTCTCCTCCAGAAAGAAAAAGATGTTGGAATGAGGAGAATTGGAGAAGGTCTCTCAATGAAGGCAATCATTTACTAACTTATTTCCAGCAGTTGTTCTAGATTTGATATTTTCAGCTACTTACAAGCATTTTCTGATTCACGAGTGGTCAGTATTTTTATTTCTCTAAACATATAGTATATAAAGAAATAATACATTACATACACAGCAATATTAAGATAAATATATGGCATTTCTTTGGAAAACAGTATCCGAACCATAGAGATTCGTCTTAGAATGGAGAACTGTTTTGTTAGTCACCTACTACACAATTTTACCTGGATAAACACCTGGATCAGGGCTACCAACTGCTGTCAGTGCCGAGAAAAGTTACATGTAAGTTGGGTTGCATCTGTCTAGGCGTTCTCACAACTGCAATTACCTGGACCCCAAGTAATGGAATTAGAGCACTTAAGGGGAGATGCTTTTGTGGCTGGGTGTACTAATTAAACTAAAATGGGAATTAAGTGAGGCCCTTTACTATTGTAGTACGTTCCACACGTGACCCGTGGTAGTCACTAATTGTGGAGCGACATAAAAATTTTAGTGCAAAATATTCTCGAGCCAATACTCTGTACTCATAAAAATTGATTTGATATCGGGCCAGGAAAATTTTGGAGAGTGTAACCTCTTTGCAGGAAGGGTGTGCATAACATTAAAACATTATCCTGAAATTACAGTAATTTTAAGTATTTTTATCATTGATGAAAAGGTTCAAGAAGAATATAGTGCTTCTGTCGATCATATTATTTACAAGACGAGAAATAAAGCCTAACCCGCACGATCGTGCTACTTGTATTTTTCTGCTAAATTGCATGCCATAGAACAAACAATTTTACTACATTGTTAACATATTAAAATTATTTAGACATTTAAGTTTAAAAATATACTGACATCAAATATTGAAACAACAAAAAAGTTAAAAAAAAATAAAA
Source organism: Thermobia domestica (assembly GCF_964235325.1). Classification (NCBI taxonomy): domain Eukaryota; kingdom Metazoa; phylum Arthropoda; class Insecta; order Zygentoma; family Lepismatidae; genus Thermobia; species Thermobia domestica. Next base: position 100,166,860 of record NC_137465.1, on the reverse strand, counting down.
ATATTAACCTTTACGAGCCATGCCGCCTTCAGTGCAGCTGAATGAAACACTTCAAAGTCCACATGGTTTGCTAAATTGTAACGAAGAAAAATTAAATTCGTAATACGAAACTCCCTGAATCGATCGAAGCCGTAATGACCGTGAAAAATGTAAAATTCTCGATTGTATAATACAGAAAAGCTACACGCACGATTGTGCGGGTACGGTCGGAAAGGGATAAGTAAAGGAAAAATGTTGCTTTTTCAAAAAAGTAAGAGAGGAAACATTGCTCGTTGAGAATGCTATTGTAAAGCGAACAATGTTTTGTAAACTATGAAATTGTCGGGAAATGCAAGGCTCAGAGGAAACAGGACTAAATTTGTTAGGGAAGGGAAGATCTTTCGCGTAGAATTCTTGGCTATACGACTGACCCTGCATGAGTGTTATTGTTTATTCAATGTTCTCTAGAATTTCCACCAGAAAGCAGTTTATTGCGGGCAGAAAGAAGAATTTGAAATTCAGCTTGAAGCTGTTCTGTTTGATGGTTCACCAGTTCTAGACTCATGATAGATACATTTGTGGGGGAAAGACTTTTCTGTCTACTGTAATATATCACAAAACTGAAAATAATTTCTGCCCGTTACGAAGAGGTTATTGAAACGTTTTTTGGGGAAAAGGACTGTCCGCCTCCGTATCTGAGAGTGTCCGTAAAAGGGAGGGTTTTGTTTCGTAAGAGAACATATGTTTGTTGAGACAAAAAAATCTGTCCGCATTATAGATGTGTCCGTTATTAAGAGGTGTCCGTTAAGGGAGGTTTCACTGTATATAGCTCAGTGGTCTCGCGTAAGGTAAATATGTAAGGACCTTTCTTCATGCAAAATACACAAACATGATGCAATGAAGATAAAATGAATCGGTGAAAACAGCGGTAAAAATGCATTTTTTTTCGAGACAGAGAAACGAGTTTGAAATGAGCTGATCTCTAAAGCTTGTTAAGAAAAGGGCGATAGAAACAACTATACCTCTGCAAATAACATTCTTCTTCTTAGATATCTTTAATACTCTAACTTTCTTGTATAGTTGTCACTTACAAACGTATCTCAATTTTGACCAAACTGTTACCTATACAGCTAAGAAAACACGAGGGTCACGCAAATGTTTCTTTTCCTTCTTTGTTGTTCTTTCCTTTTTCTTCTTTTTTACGAAAGTGCAATCGAAGCAAGGATTTCTGAAATATGAAAATGGAAGGTTAGTACTATGTAAACGTTACATGTAGGAATCGGAGTTAACTGGAGAGACCGACGACTCATTCGCAACCTGCAGATAGCATTACGAGTGAAGTTGCACTTGAATCAAGGAAAACCAATGGTCTGGAGATTAGAAGAAGAGTCAGACAATAATGAGTATGCCACCTCAATTATTCAACATTTACAGTGGATGTTTAATGAAGGAAGCGTTAATGAAAATTGGAAATTTCAAGATCAGAGGGCAGATCATTAACAAGGTCAGGTACGCAGAATGAAACGGTTATTATATCTAGAACCGAACAATAATTACAGGAGTGATGGACAAAATAGTACACACTGGGAAACAATATGGAATGCAAACCAATGTCGAAAAATCGAAAGTCAGAATATCCCGTGAAAACGAGCTCTTACGAGTCAGAAAAGAACAAAGAGACCTTGAAGAGGTCGACCATTTTAAATAGCTGGGAAGCATTTAGAGGAGAGACGCTTACTACCTCAAAAAGATAAGAACACGAATTGCTATAAAGAGGCATTCAACAAGAAAAGATCACTCTTAACTAGTAGGCTTAATTAACATTGGACTACAGAAGAAGTTGGTCAAGTGTTGTATGTGGAGTATCGGACTGTATGGTTCAGAGACTGGGACAGTACAGAAGTTAGAGAAAAAATATTTAAAGACGTTCGAAATGTGGTGTTGAAGGAAAATGAAGAAGATAAAATGGACGGACAGAGTAACAAGCGAAAGTGCTTTAAAACGAACAGGAGAAAAGTGAACACTTGTTGCCTGCATACTTCATAGGTAGGCCAATTGAACATACCTTGCGAAGAAATTGTCTTCTTCATGCCTTCATACCATACAGGGAAAGACAGAAGGAAAGCGTAGGAAGAAGAAGAAGAACACAATGATCGATGATTTGAAAAATAGACAAAAATATTTGAATTAAAAGAGGCACTTGAAGACCGAGAAACATGAAAAAATTCCAGGTCCAAACCTAAGGAAAAAAATGTAATTAGTTCCAGGACCTTACAACACACGAAGTACTTAATAATAATACATGTAGGAAGTTGGATGTAGCACAATATCCCATCAGGATATAGCACGAGAAAAAATAAGTACAACGAATCGTTAGTTTCATAGTGTTTACCTCGAATTACAACATTACAAATCAGTACAAGTACGATTACGATTATGCGTAAAGACAGTCTTGAAATGAATCCAACACACATTGCCAACGAGTGAAAGACATTGAATCCAGTGACCTTACTATGAGCGAATCTTCTGATTTCATATTTCACTGCTGTGGCAATGTCTTCAAGTGTTCCACACATTGGTTTCTTCAGTATTGGTATGAAGTCGAAATCACAAGATGATAAGTTTGCCGAATATGGTAGATACTCGAGTATTTTCCATCTTCATCACGCGAGAACATTCAGTATATACGCTATCATATGGACTGTAGTTTTATCATGAAGGATGAATGCATCGTGTAGAGAAGTTCGCGGAGTTTCTCCCGAATAACGCGATGTACTGCAGGAGTAGTACAGTGCGTTCACAGTTCGGCCACGTGGTGTCACTGTGGCATCATGATCCTGCTATCTAATAGATTATTTGGAATACTTATCGATGCCACTACTACGGGTCTCTGGACTTTACACACAATTGTAATTGTACTTGTAATGATTTGTAGTGTTGTAACTTGAGGTAAAACACTATGACACGAAAAAAATATTGTACTCATCTCTCTCGTGTTATTTTCTGATGGGGATATGTATGTTTAGTGCCGGACAGAAGTCGTTGATCAGGTAATGGCGACTGTTTTGAAACAAATGCAGACTATGAGAATTAAATCTGTCATATCTGTAGTTTGGTGTGGAGAAGAAACAAACTTGTGAAACAAAGGTTTAAGAACAACTCAAGTTATTAATATAAAGTATACCAAAGATCATAGTCTTATATCATGATAAAAGAAATACGAAAGAAGTTTTGAAACGAAGAAATATAATGTAAAACTTTGTAAGCGGAAGCTAAGAAACCTACCGTGAACACACTACAGACGAATCACTCACCGCGTAATGATCGTGGTACAGTGGTCAAGGCGCTCGGCCAGTATTATGTAGATAACCGAATCGAATCCATGTCGGGCAAGTTTGTTTATATATATATATATATATATATATATATATATATATATATATATATATATATATATATATATATATATATATATATATATATATATATATATATATATATATAAGATTTTTGGTGGTGATTGATGGGCGATGATACACGTTCTATTATTATTTTCAGATTTTAAATACTCGAATGTTTCAATACTTGAATTTTAAATCTTCAGCAATAATAATAATAATAATAATTAGTGCCTCGTAGAATATTAAAAGTTAGGAGCTTATTATCGCTCAGACGAATAGTATCGTAAGTATTTCTCGTCTTATCTCGATTCTCGAAATAGTGTATGTCCATTCTCTAAGTAACAATTGCTCTGTAGACTGAATCTTATACGCTATTTTGTTACTTTGTATTTCAGAGCTCATTTAATTATGGTCTGTGTAAGTATTTTGCAGCAAAGCTTTTATGATTACCTCTGCATATCCTAAAAGATAGTTTATTAGATACCTTGCTGTTCAGTGATATTCAGTTATTTTTATTAGAGTCATTTTCCTTAAAACGTACAATAGAATCCTTTTTACATGAAACTTTAGAGGAACCCTTTCGTATGAAACTTGGGTAGTTGCAGAGGTGTGTCTAGAGGTACGGACCACCCTTCCCGAAATCCCAAGTTTTTTGTAGGTTTTGCCTAATGTAAGGGCAACTTTAAAAATTTTATTATTATTATTATTATTATTATTATTATTATTATTACAGAACTGTTGTGAATTTAATGGTTCCACCCAGCTCGTGTCCAGTGGGAATCGTGCTGGACAAACGCCGTATGTGTAGGTTTGCGACGGGTTCTGCTTCCTTCCACTTTCTCAATATTTCAATATTTCATTCATTCTCATCAAGTCTTCTTTAGCTTAGCTGGAAGCTTATCATTACTTAAAAACAAATTTTCGTAGGGCTCTTGTGAATTCAGTAGATTTATTTTCTACATGAAATTTGCCTGGAAAGGTTTCGTTTAAGATTTAGCTATTTTAGGGACGTACGCAGAGATATGTCCTGGTGGTCTGGACAATTCACTCCAATCCCGACAATTTTGTAACTTTTTGCTAATGTTAGGGACGATTTTACAGATTTTTTTACAATCTGTCCTAACACAGAACTTGTCTTCTATATTATTATTATTATTATTATTATTATTATTATTATTATTATTATTATTATTATTATTATTATTATTATTAAAATTTCGTAAGAGTGGAAAAAGTTCCAAACAATCCCAGAATGCAACAATAACGTCTCAGACACATTTGTGACTCATGCTAGGCCCTAAGGATGACCCTTATGTATTCATGAATTATTTGCTAAACACGTTACGTTGTCAGACAGTAAGAATCAAAGTTGTATACATGTGACGTCATGTTGTTAGTATTTCCTCTGTGAAGAAAGTTATTTTAATTCTAACTTGTAAGACCGAGAGAAATTGAATATTTTTCATGTTATTATACATAAGAAGTATCTACATTCTAACTGATAAAAACTTCCCTAGTTACCTCAGCGTGAATTGAACCCAAGACCCCTAATTAGCGAAACGAATGCTCAAACCACTACCTTAAGACTGCTCTGTTAAGTTAGTTAAAAAAACGCTCATGTTTAGCAAATTGCACAAGTTTACGATTCCAATATTTTATTAACGATTAAACACTTTCATTTCAGTCATGACAAAATACTATAGCCAAGAGAAATCAAATTTAAATTTACTAGGAGACAAACAAACACGCAAGGATTTGAAGGATGAAGTGATGTTAAAAGTAATTCGAACCCTTAACTGGAACCTGGTGCCTCACACTACTTTTTCTTCTGATTCACCAAAAGTATCTTCGTAATCTGTCTCTATTATATTCGGTTATACTCGTTTCCCCAGTTATTTACAGTAACCCTGAACAGCAGGGACACGAACACAGATATATCGAGGACATTTAAAATTTCAAACTCTCCCACCGGGAATCGAAGCCGGGAACCCGATCACTGAACTATCTGATACCATTTACACATGTTTCGGATCTTTTCCAATATACGTATGGATATTCTGAAAAGTGGCAATATGCGGTACTGTCTGTTGTCAAACAAAACTGAACCAAATTACAGTTCGGTTTCTGAAATAAACAAACACATTCTGTTTCAAACTTAAACCAAACCCAAACCAGTTAACCAGCTTTTGAATCACGTTGAATTGTGTTCATTTTGAGTTTAACGTCCTGTTCAGCAGGGAGGCTATATGAGACGTGGATCTACTGACTAACGTGGAATCCGAACCACGTGAGCTCCCGCCTGGAATTGAACCCGTGCCTCCCACGCCAAAGTTGCGTGCGCTAACCGCTTTTGGATCACGTCTAGTGCCTAGAAAGTAGTTGATGTTACTATTGTCTCGTGAAATCAACTAGCATTCTGTAGTGCAAATGGGGAAAACCCCTATAGTCCCTTGTTTCCGCCGATATATATATAGCCTTTCCATATTTCTTGTAATTTTCTACAGCACTGGAAGATGAAATTTTCACAGTATTAATGTGAAATTTGGCACTCCTATTCAAGAGTGTCTGAATTTTTAAAATTTTAACAGTAAATGAGAGAAAGACATTAATTACCCTCTCTTTTGGGGGCGTAAGCACAAAAGTTCATTTTCGTTATTACAGATTCAGGGTTAAATTTTTGAAGCAATTTTCTCTACTAATTATTGTTAAGGAATTTGGAGCACATGAGTATTATTGCTATAGAATACAATAGCAGTCATCCGCAATGTTAGTATAGTCGTTTGGAACATTGTTTTTGGTAAGACTCCTCTTGTTTGGGGGCGAGGGGTGTAAAAAGGTGTTAGGTGGAGTGTTACCAAAATCACAAATTGCATTTTGGGATCGCCAGTAAGCGTCAGATTAATCATAAGTTTCACAAAATTAATATTCCGATGTTTCTTGCATGTGTCAGTGAATGATATGGGACTGTAGTTCCCATCCAAAATTCACATAAGAATTCGGCATAACTATCCTTAGCAAGGACACCGAAGAAATTTTTTGTGTCAATTAATATGAAAATACGCATTCTTGTACTGAAAGAGGTGTGCGCTTTTGAAATCTGGATTGCTATTTTGGTAAGGCAGCACGTTATGGGGTATAAGGGGTGAAGCATACACTGAGAAAAAAAAAATGTAGGTGGCATACTTAAAAACGTAGGTTACATTCGTAATTCCTGTAGTTTCTGGACTTAACGTACAACCGTATATAACATCCTGCAGCAAACGTATAGCTGAAAAAGTATGTATTATACGTACTGTCTGCACAAGTGCAATGACGTCATTCGTGTGACGTTATCTGCAGTAACAAGTATATACGGAGGTAATATCTAGCTTTGTGACGTCAGGGTCGTATGTAGCATGTGGGTTAATAATGACGACATACACTGACTATCAGGACGGAGCATGATTTCAAGAAGTATGCAATATACGTTCTGTACGTATGTTTCTTGCGTTCAACCCCGAGACAGCATCTATATTGTACTTGTGCCCCATACGTACGACTAGATACAGTATACGTATTGTACGTATGTATTATACAGATTTTCCTTATGTCGCACACAGCTTGTCCAGATACAGCATACAGAATATCCGTATGCACCATACAGAGTGCATATATGTAGCTTACAGACTGTCTGCATGCAGCATATAGATTATACGTATGTCGCGTACAGGTTGGCCATATGTAATGTATAGATTGGATGTATATAGCTAATAGGTTGTCCATATGAAATATACAGATTTTACCTGTATCGAATACGTATTGCCTTCTTGTAATGTATGGATCGGACATATGCAGGATCTAGAGTGTACGTATAGTGCACCATTATTAAAGTGCTGCAACATACTGCAAAGTGCATGATACATTCTTACTGTAATGTTGTCAAATATTGTTTTACTCTGTATGAAAACAAAAATAGCTTAAAATATGGTTGATCTCCTTTGTGCCAATAATAATAAAATTAACAATACTACACTTTTCAAATCTTAGTTTGGAGCAGTGAAACTGTCCAAAGAAATGTATTTACCTGCAGGGTGTCCTATAAGTTTGGGCTTCCTGCTAATTCGTTGGAAAGCTACTGCAAAGTCAAGTGTTGAAAAGTGACACAAGCGTTAATTTTAAAATTATGGGCACAAAGCAGGGGCGGATCCAGGACGGACTTCTGGGGGGGGGGCGGTCGGCGGTAATACTGCTACTTTTAAGAGCTCCAAACTTGTTATGGATGGGTTTATTTATATATAAAATAAGAAAGTTTCCTCTTGTGGGGGGGGCGATCGCCCCCCTCTGGATCCGCCCCTGGCACAAAGGAGGTTAACCATATATTAAACTATTTTCGTTTCCATAGAGAGTAAATCAATATGTGATATATTACTGTAAGAATTTATCATATGGTTTGCAGTTAGTTAGTTGCAGCACCTCAATAATAATGCAAAATGCACAGCCTTATACAATCCTATATTCAAACTCAAACAAGATTTACGTACAATCATTTATTAAGCTGTTATCATCCATTGCTTGTACGATATAAAGATTATTTTACCTCATTCTTTTCCTTAATAGTATCTTCTACTAAAGTGCAGTTGTTACCACAAGAGGCCTGAATAGAATTTTCCAGAAATAACTTCTCTGTACATTTTAATTAACAGTTTTTTTTTTTTTTAAATGTCGCAATAATTAAAAGTGTGGTGTCAGCCGGAAACGCATTCGCTTACAATATTATTCCTACTCAGTACTCGCCATTAAAAATGAAACACCAAGAAGGAGACTGGGTAGATGCGCCAAAGTTCCCAGGCCGATACCTAATAGTAAGTGCAGAATACTCTTAAACGTTCGCTGTATTCGCTGTGTGACAACGTGGTGACAGCGGAGGCGTTGTGCAGCCATCGACTAAACATATTTATTCTTCCCTGCTATAGACATTCTGCAAATTTGGACTTTCCTGGATGCATCCTTCTTAGTGCAACATTTTAAGGAAAGAGCAATTTAACAGTCTCATACATTGCTTAAAGAAAGAGCAATGATTCTCAGAATTACTCGGAAGATATATATACACAATAATTTAAAACGGTTATTTCAAACTTTGCAATTCAAAGCACGAAAAGAACTATAGATAAAGGAACACTGATTTTAGCCAAATAGTAATTAGTAAACTCAATCACACTCAGTACCATTAGTTGCTTGGTGTTATCCGTAAGTCAGAGATCACGGTATCTCATTTCGTATAGATTTTTGCATTTGTTTAACGCTAAAAATGTATTTTATCGCTAATTGAACCCAGTACCATATATATACCGACAGGACGTACCTTAGTCACAAGGTGACATGAGTGAAACACTAAACTATTCGATTGACACCTGCGGCCTTGTCAACACTAGAGAAAGTTACAAAGTGATTAAGTAAATACGGAACATAGTTCATACAAAGTATAGCGATGTATGAAGTCTCCGTTTCATACGACTTGGATAAAGGATACATCTGAAATAGCAACAAAGAAATATATAATGATTTCTCTGGATAATTTGGATTAGTCCAGAATTCGAACACACACACGCTGGTAAGTCCAACATTTTTTTTTTTTTTTTAACTTCTTTCTTCGGATTCCCAATAAAGTTGACTACTGAAAAGCTGAGTTATAGATTCTGTATTAAAACAACACCTTCGCTAGACATGTTCAGTATACACATTGTCTTACATACAGAACAATACATTAGTTATTAATGCATGTCTGAAATAATAGTGCTTCGTATAGAATTTTACTTCATCCAATCGCAATAGCACAAAGATAAAAAATATTGCTAGGGATAATGTTCTTATTACAGAGAAAAAGAATTAAAATGACTTAACATTAACAATCATTTTCTTTAAACAGAGATAATATTTTATTATAATTTATGGAAGAAAGAAATAATTTGTAGTACAGTATATTTATTAGGGTTATATATTCGTACAAAATAATGTAAGTACAACTGAGTCTGTCTTCAGAAAGGGCGTACTTTTAGCCACAACCTACACTGCTTCTTTTGACTGTCTTTCAAGCAGAATCCTGGTTTGATGCACGAAATACCTGCAACAAAAATCAGAAAATATTTAAAATGTTATATTCAGTGTGCTTAATTTGGTTGTACTTAACAATACAAAGTATCTTAACATTTTTGAGATTAAATGGACAAAATCTGTTAGGTCAGGTATGGACTTTTGGGTTGCACGTAGAAAAACTATGAAGTGTTTATTGATGCTGAACAACAACTCAAAATGTATTACCATTCAAAAGTAAGTGGGTACCTCAATGGTGTTCGGGCTACCATGGGGTACCTAATGTCTGTATTTTTTAGATATATGAAAATATATGTCTCTAAAATGTAAGGAACTGACATCTGTTTACCGAAAACCTCAACTCGGTAAGCCTTATGGATATCGAGATATGGGAAAATAAAGAGCGACACTACAGAACTGTGGAGTTTGCGTACTAGATGGTGCAGTTTCGGAAACGTAATTACGAGGGCTTACAACAACCTCAAAAGTAGTTTCAATTAAATACACTACACACACGCCCTGATGGGGGTTTTCGGGTACCATGATATTCCCAGAACTCTCATTTCTAAATATTCTAAAATATGTCTTAATAACGTTTTAAAGAACGTTAGAGGTGTGTGTTTACCGAAACCGCAAGTCGGTACGCCTAACAGTTACCGAAATATGGTGAAATAAAAAGCGACACCATAGGTACGTGGAGCTTGCATATTAGACAGTACAATTTAGAAAATTAATTAAAATATGACTATCAAGATATTGTCAAATAAAGGGAGGATCCATATAGTTATGGGGTTTTCGTGTTAGGTGGTAAAATTTCCGAAACCGGTCATGTAAAGTTAATAAGCATCAGTAGCAATTTCATCTTAAAATAATTAGGTATTTCCATGGAGTTTAAGAACATCATGGGGTCTACCAAGATTAAATTTTAAAAGTTTTGTAAAATATATTTTGACATTTGTAAAGAGTATTAGAAATATGTATTTACCTAAAAGTTCCAGCTAGTACATCTAGCAGCTAGAGAGACACCATACAATAAAAGCGTATTAGATCTTGAAATTTCAGAAAACAATTATTGATCCTAACAAAAGTTAAATAAGATGGTACTTATATGGGTTAAGTGAGAACCTCAGACTCGTCAGTACAATTTCGATCGAAAGATTAATTCAGCTCTAAATTTTCTTTGGACAATTCCAAGCGTTCATCGGGCTCTGAAATAAAGTGAACATTTTTTGTCAATATCTAATATAGCAAGCGAGATATAAGGAATTATGTATTTTATGACGTCGTAAAAATAGAGACCCACATGGATTTGTACTTTTGAGTATTTGCTGTAAGAAGAAGAAATTTCAGAAAACAACCGTATATACCTTAATAGACAATTAAATGGGCGGGGGCACAGTGGCTTAGTGGTAGAGTGCTTACCTCTGGTGTATTGGGTTCTTGGTTCGATCCACGGCCAAGTCAGTTTGTAGTGGACATCGTATTCGTGGGTTTTCTCGGGGTACTCTCCTCCCACCTTTGCATTCCATCAATTCTGTCAACAACATTCACTTGCTTTAATCATAATCTCCCTGAGACTAAAATGCATAATCGTGGGTCGCTACACTGAAATATTTCCTTTTATTTAATTTTAAAATTAAATAGGGAGTTAAGTATGATCGTATTTCTATGGGTTAAGTGAATACTCCAATAGTTTCTGCAAAAAAAAAAAAAAAAAGATTAGTTAAATACCCTACCACTAAGCTACTGTGTCCCCGCCCACTGAATTGTCTATTAAGGTATATACAGTAGTTTTCTGAATTTTTTTCTTTTAGGAAAGACCCAAAAGTACAAATCCATAAAGATCTCTATTTTCACGTCATAAAATATATAATTCCTTATATCTTATTTACTATCTTAGATATTGACAGCGAATTTTCATTCTTTTGCACAGCTCGATGAACCCTTGGAATTGCCTGAAGAAAACCTAGGACTGAACTAATCTTTCGATCGAAATTGTACTGAGGTACTGATTTAACCCATAGAAGTACCATCTTATTTAATTTTGTTGCGACCAATAATTGTTTCCGAAATTTCAAGCTTTTATTTCACAGTGTTTCTCCAGATGTTAGATGTACTAGCTGGAAGTTTTGGGTAAATACATATTTCAAATACTGTTTACAAATGTCAGATTATATTTTCAAAAGCTTTTAAAATTTAATTTTGGTAGACTCCATGATGTTCTAACACCCCATGAAGATATCTAATTACTTTAAGATGAAATTGCTACTGGTGTTTATTAACTTTCCATGACCGATTTCGGAAATTTTAGCATCTAACACGAAAACCCCTTAACTGTGTTGGTCCTCCCTTTATTTGACAACATCTTGATAGCCGTTAGTCATATTTTAATTCAATTTCCGAATTGTAGCGTCAAGTATGCAAGCCCCACATACCTATAGTTTATTTTCCCATACCTCGGTATCCATAAGGCTTACCGAGTTGCAGTTTTCAGTAAAAAAAAAAAAAAATCAGTTCTTTACATTTTAGAGACATGTATTTCCATATATCTAAAACGCAGAAATTAAGTACCGCATTGGAACTCCATTGGAGTACTCACTTACTTTTGCATAGCAGGGTAAAAACGCCAGTGGTTCTCACTTTAAGGTTGAAAACATACTATTTTGTCTCTTCTCTGAGCATCGTGAATCTGTCGGAGCTGTACCATAGTTGGAAAGACTCACTGATCCTTCCTATAATGACCATGTAGTTAGAATTAAAAAAGGAGTAGCCGTTGGAGGAAAAACAATATTTTAAAATCCTTGCACCAGTAGTCGTCACCTTAAAATCAAAATGTTCCAGTAGTAGTCAGGATTTTCTACCAGTGTTCGTCACTCAAATAACTTGACATAATTTATTCAAAAACGCACTGTGTATCAGTTTAGGGTTAAGAATACAATATAAAGTAGTAAGCTTAATAACTTTGCATCACTTTTAGCACTCAAGAAATAAAATAAAAACGTTTTTACATACTTTTTAAAGCAATTTCAGAGAGAAAAATGTTAACTGAATTCAAAAGTTAACTGTATATCACTTCCACGTTAAGAGTACAATATTAAATACTATGTTTAATAACTATACGTCACTTTAAACTCTCAAGAATGAAAATAAACGTTTGTACATACATTTTAAAAACAATCTGAGAAACAAAATAAGTTAACTGAATTCAAAATTTAATTATACATCACCTTAAGCTTGAGAATACACTATAAAATACAGAGATTAATAAAAAATGAAATCTTTAAGTTTAACGTCCCACGATTATGCCGGTTAGGCTACAGGAGACGGAGATAATGAGAAATTAGTGAAATGGTGGAATGAAGAATGTGGGAGGAAACGGGAGAACCCCGAGAAAACCCACGAGCACGGTGTTTGTCCACTACAAAGTCCACACGGCGCGAGTTGGGATCGAACCAGGGACCCCAAACACCGGAGGTTAACACTCTACCACTGAGCCACCGCGCCCCCCTGAGATTAATAATAATGCATTACTGAAGAATGAAAACAAAAATGTTTTAGCTACCTATGTTGTATTTACATGTTACCGGTATTTCTCATTAACTTTTTTTTTTTTTTTTTGATACCTCATGATCAAGTGTAGGGATGCGCAAGAGAAAAGATTTGAGATTGTCTCCTCTCGAAAAGGTGCCGCGAAAGTTATGTCTCGTCTCGAAAACTGGATCCGTTTCTATTGGAAGAGCTCTATCTCGTCTCGAATTTCGTAACAAAAATTCTGTCTCGTCTTGTCTCGTGCGCATCCCTAATCAGGTCCATAGCCAAAAACTTCATTTCGGAGGGGGTTCGATAGGGCTTTGGGATATCCGAATTTAGATATAGATAATCGATATTGACAAACTATCGAAACTTGTTCGAAATATCGAAAAATACAGCAATATCGAAATATAAACAATATCAAAAATCGAAAATATAGAAATATGAAAGAGATCAAAAATATGGATATATCGATCAAAAATGGATATATGATCTTGGAATACGATTTGGTGGAATAATGAGGGAGAAAAATAATCATTGATTAAATATTAAATTGAAAAGAAATAAGAGCCTGACGCTCAAATACTTATCTATCCGGCACCCATCTTGATCCCCATAAAATATCATGAAGTGCTTGATTGATTCTAAACCCAATAATAGTAATAGTAATTTAACAACAAACACAGAATATATAATTTACGCACCTTGAAATGTAGAAATTAATGATTGTAATCCCCAGCTTTCCAATAGACGTTTGATTTCTCCAAATGAAGATTCGGATATCTTGTTTCTTCTCAAGCAATAATGGGTTACAATAATCAGTTGCAGTCCAAAGCCAAGTCACTAAGTTAAGCATGAAAATAAAGAATTCATTAGTTAGATGCATACAAAATCCTACGCATATAAATCCGAATCTACTTGTATTAAATTGTAAATTTAAACAAACTAAATTATACTACTTTGGAAAGCGTCTCCAAATATAATGTTTTCATTCTAAAGTGAAGGAATTTTTAAAATCGGATGACCCGTTTGCGCTGTACACTCGCTATGCGTCCAATGTGAAATGAAAATGCAACATTGCCATTTACCTGGACCCACAACGTAAGTGAGTGAAGTTACTGTCTTTTACGCTAACATGTCGATGGCCAGCCCCCGTTTCAAACAGTAACTTCATTCACTTATGTTGTGGGTCCAGGTAAATGACAACGTTGCATTTTCATTTAAAATTGGGTGCATAAAGAGTATACAGCACAAACATCTCGTCCGATTTTTTTTTAAAAAGTGTTCACTTTAGATTGAAAACGTCATATTTCGAGATGTTTTTCCTCTTACATTTTGTTGTAACTCTGATAATAACAGAGTTATCCTATGTCAGGGAACGTTTGAGACATCCTGTATACATCATAAGAAGTTCCTTTCTAAATTCTACACGGATGTGGTTTCATTGAATGTGAGGTGGGTGATACACATTAGGCCTTTTGGGAGTACGTCACACGGACGACCGTAATTTTGTGTTCAAAATTTTTATGAATTGATGGGATATGTGATACATATGGCCACGGACTAGAATTTTCTCAGTATGTAGCGATTTAGAGGTCAAAATACTCCGAAAGAAAAAAAAACTGTTTGCTCATACAAATTAAGTGGCGGCGGAATGAGATATGCATGGAAATAGTTTGATTAACACTATCTATGTTTAGTCCTCTTTTTATTGTAACTAGTAACAGAAAATTATATATATATATAACAACAAGAAGATAAATAGGTAATACTCATGAAAAATGCTCTTTGGCTGTAATTCTATTTTCACTTAGATTTTAACAATTTCAATTTTAAATTTCCACAACACTAAATATAGAATGTCTCTCATAGGTTCGTTCGATTTAATAGTTAATTTCACTTCGAAAGTTCCTTTAAATAAGTTCAGTCAACAGCCATTAAAGCTTATTGAAGCTAACAAACTAACACATGTTGGCTCGAGTTTAACAAGAAAATTCTTAAATAGCAAAATTACCTTAGTTGAGCTACTAGCACAAAAGAAACATATGTGAATACACCAGACATATATAATAAGCACATTAAATATTAATAGACACTAGTTATAGACATGAGGACTAAGAAATGTAATTTAAATATATATAACATGGCACGAAAGAAGCAAGAAATCACGTAAATTCTTTTCTCTCCTAATATCCGAAATTGCCAAACGCATCGCCTGAAAAGTTATTTCTATTAAGAATCAAACCTGATTTACAAAATAGCATGCTTTAGAGTATATTCATTGCCGAAAAATCATGAAAATTCATGATTGTAGAGGAGAGTCGTTGCCACCACGTTCTTCACATAGTTCAGAAACCACAATGGCGGTCATTCCTTCTACATCAAGGAAGAAGGTTTATAAATCAGAGAATCGCCACTAGAGGCGCTCACATTACAGGTGAGCGTAAATGTCCTCATTCTATAACACATCAAGTTTCTAATATTAATTTACAATATTTTCATTTATGTGTCGATTACGTTACATAAAAATTCCCTGTCCCCGCCAAAAATATATATGTATAAATACATATATATTTTAGACTACAGAAGTTAATCGGCACATAAAGGATAATAGACTATGACCATTACAAAAATAAAAAAAAATAAAATACATACAGTAATTCCAGCGATGACCACTTACAACTTATGGACACAACACTTATGGATGAAATACCGCGGTATTATGATAAGATGATACACTCTTTCACATCTCACTACACTAAGACACTATACACTTCACTGCCAGATATCTGGAAAATACAAAAATGAAAAACACACAAAATAACTGTACAGAATATTATTGTTACATTTTAAAAAGAAATTTTTTTCTTTTTTTTTCTATTACATTTTACGTTTGGCTTACTGAATTATAAGGCTTAACGTGATTAACATTTCTCTTAATGATACGCTTAGGATTTGCAACCTCTTGCAACCACAATGTATTTAAATTAGGTTTGCTCAAAACTTTAAAGGGACCTTCAAATAAAGGACTTAACTTAGGAGTAAAATGTTTAATAATTGAGGCCTTTTGGAACTTCTTTACCAAAACTAACTGGTCTCTATGATAATTTGGCAAGTTTCTGGTTTTAGAGTAACATTTCTGCTTTCTCTTCCAAGATCGATCAATGTTTTCAACAAGTTTCGCCATTTTCTCTTCTTTATCAGGAGTACCATCTAGTTCTTCCAAATTTAATTCCCATAGAACATCCAAGGGTGAGGACAACTTACGACCAAGATAGATCTCCGCCGGCTCAAATCCAGTCGATTCTGAGACACACATGTTGAGCGTATACTGTATTTTCTTGATGTATTGGGCCCAATCTGATTGATGCTCATTAACATACGTTCTCAGAATGTTCTTAATCGATCGAATCTGTCTCTCCGCCTGGTTGCTGCTAGGTGCGTAGGGAGCCGTAGTAATGTCCTGAATACCAAGGCTAAAAAGATGTTGCTTCATGTAGAAACTTGTGAAGATCTGCGCACGATCGTGGACGACTTTGTTAGGAATTCCCAGAAGAAAGTAAAGGTTTTCCAGCTTACTGCAAATAACCTTGGAGTTTAAAGATCTTAGTGGTTCAATCATCACAAACCTGGATGCAGCGTCACAAACAATGAATAGATGCCTGAACGGTCCTGAATTTGGGAACGGCCCGGCGGTATCAAAATACCAGCAGTGGTTAGGTCTGGTTGTTTTCCGGGAGTAATAAACACCCTGTTTCTTCCTATTACCATCCTTGCACGTCTGACATCGCAAGCATCCTTGGACGTACTTCCTTACGTCGAGGAATAAGTTCTTCCAACTGCATCTTTGGGCAATCTTGGCTGCTGTCCGTGAAAAGCCGGTGTGACATCCACCCACTTCATCCTCGTGAAAGAATTTCATGATGCTGTATTTCATGGCTTCAGGCACTAAAATCCTCCATCCTTGATTTTTCCTTCCTTTAGTTTTGACAAAAAGAATACCATCATTTATTTTGTATTTGTCAGCAAGCTGACCCTGCTTAACCTGCTCTATAATTCCTTTTATTTCTTGGTCTTCACTTTGTAACTCCTTAAGAGGACGACTGAACACAGGTGCATTCCAGAAATTAGCCAAAGATAAATTTACTGTTTGTCCTTTAAAATCTTGAATTTCGTTATATTGATCGTTAAAATTATGAAATTCCACCCCATTGTTAACTCTAGACCAGAAATCTGCCAAAAAGTTCTGAGACGTTCTTAAATGAATAATTTTAAATTGAAATCGCGATATTTTTTCAATTAACGTTCCATACTTCCTCATTCTTTTGTGATTACGCAATAGCCATGTTAAGGAAGAGTTGTCAGAAAATATAGTACAAGGCTTAATCAAATACATTTCAAATTTCTGGAGCGCCAAACAGAGAGATTTAAGTTCCAATTCAAAAATGTTCTTAGACCAATCGGACTCAGGAACAGCCTTAGAAAACAAAGCTACAGGTCTTAAAAGTTTTTCCTCATCATACTGCGAAAGAATTGCAGAAAATCTTTTAAACGAGCTGTCACAATGAATAACAAAAGGTTTATCCATATCAGGCACACGCAAAATTACATGATCTACAAAAGCCTGTTTTACTCGTTGTAAGGCTTCCTGTTCTTGTGGTCCCCAATGAAATTTATTCTTTACAGAACGTAATTTATGCAAAGGAGCCATAATTTCGGCATAATCCGGTATGTATTTCTTATAATAATTAAAGTAACCACAAATGCGATTAACGCCCCTCCTGTTTTTAGGCTGAGGTAGATTTTGCACAGCTTCTACACGCTCGGGATCTATTCTAGAAAAGCCACCTTCAAATTCATATCCTAAAAATTTTATCTTTGTTTGAAATAATGATAATTTCTTTTTCGAAACAGTTATACCCCATTTACGCAATCTTTCTAACACTTCTTCTAATATTTGCTTGTGCGTTTCAACATCTTTGGTGTGTATAAGAAAATCGTCACAAAATACTTCTAAGTTTTTACCTATCATATCACCAAAGATCTTATGCATAAGGCTAGTTAAAACAAACGTACTACATCTAAACCCCATTGGGAGTTTACGATGAACAAGCAAGCGAGTGGGCGTGCAAATGGTAGTATATTTCTTGCTTTCTTCAGAGATGTTCATCTGAAAGAAACTTTTCCGAATATCTAACCGAGAAAACAGAGTATCTTGGCCTAAATTGGCTATAGTAGCCTCTACATGTGGGCTAGGAAAACTGGTTACCCTAACTTTCTTATTAATTTCTGAGAAGGCCACAACTAAACGTTTAGATTTATCGTTATTCGTCACCAAAAAACATGGAGACGAATAAGGAGAATAGGGAACCTCTTCTAAAACGCCCTCTTTTATTAGCTCATCAATATGGGATTCCAGTTCTTTTAATTTACTTCCTGTAACTTGGTACGGTTGTAATCTAACAGGTGTGGGATCTTCCATTTCTATCTCATAAGTAAAATCTTTAATTTGGCCTAAAGAATTCGAGATAACATCTGAATAGGAATTACATAAATTTTGAACATATTCTACCAATTCAGGATACTTCTCTTTTAAACTATCTGAAATTTCAATATTATCTACCTCATTATTTTCATTCTCGACCAATTCGTAATTTTTATTGGTGTCCTTATATAATTCCCTGGAATTGAAAACATTATTAAAACAACATAATTGATTAGGAATAGTGCTACCTGCGGTTTGTCCTTGGACTGGCTCCTCCTCCCTCCTTCCTTCCTTCCTAGGATCCTCATTCAAACTCCGTATGGTGCTACTAGGATAGTTCCTTTTCCTTTGAATAGGCGCCTTGGGTTTGGAATAGGTGGATTTTGGTTGACTAAACACAGATTTAAACTCACTGGAAGAAATATCTGAACGTACAACGTTAGCAGGCACTAAATCTTCCCTCCAGTGTAAAGGCACTGTTAGGTTTAACGTGGTGATAATAAGTTTCTTTTGGGATATGTCTATAATAATCTTATTGTCCAAAATGAACTGATTTCCCAATAGAAGATCGAAATGGGTAGAGTTTGTTACGTAAAACCACAAGTGAAAATCTGTATCACTAATTTTGATGGTAATTTTGACCTTTTGATGGAGCGTCACAACAGTCTCACCTATTCCCACAGTGGTGAAGTTAGTGGGTATAATGTTTACCTGTACCCTATTACGTATAAGGTTCAGAAATTTTCTACTTATCAAATTTACACAAGACGCTGAGTCCAAAATACAAGAATTTGAAACACCATCCACTGTTACTGGAATAAATAGCACTTGTTTGTCCCTTTCTAGATGATTTAACAAAGTTCGAGGTAAGAATTTTCCTTGAGATGTAACTTTGGGTAAGGAAGGACAGGAGTTCTGAAAATGTCCAGTTTGTTTGCATCTAAAGCACTTAATATTCCTTTCCATACGGGATTTTTGAGGTGAAGAGTTTTTATCCGAAACATCCATTGGTTTAGAAAAGTTCAAAATACCTTGAACGAATTTTACATTCCCCTTTAATTTACTATAATCATTATTATACCTGATAAAGTGGTCGCAAGATTGAGCAATGGTCATAAGCTCGGGTACAGTAGTAGGTATCTGACTTGTGAAATATCTTGCATAAATATGCGGAGGTACTAAATTTGTTACTATGTCGCAAAACACATGATCGTCATAGTGAAGACCCAAAACATTAGCAATACTTAGTTTTTCTTGTAAGAAGGTATACATATTTTCGTGCTCTAACATAATTCTGTAAAAATACTGACTCACAAATTGTGTTCTACTAATTGTAGATACGAATCTTGCAAGCAAACTAGAACAAATCTGTCCCCAATTATTAGATATACTCAAGAAGGAATATAAGGTGCGGTTAAACTCACCACGAGTTTGTTCTAAACTCGCAACTAAAATTACCTCTATAGTCATTTCTTGACGTCTAATTATTTCGTCTAGACGAACCAAAAATATAAAAGAAGAATGACTTTCAGATCCGTCAACCACCGGTAAAGAATGAATTTGTTTCTGCAATGCAACATAGGCACTCTGGGATACATGCTTTCGAAAGTCACATGCTAAGGCGGGTCTAGCCATAGTGAAACCTAAGTTATCATTACCTAAAATAGGCCTACCAGTTTCAAGATTATTACTCAAATGATTTTGAAATAAATTAGTACTCTTAATATCAGCATAAGGCTGTTTTACGTGAGTTTCTTCAGTGTCACCCCTAATTACCTCTGTGCCACGAGGCATATTAACAGTTACATGTGAATCTAAATTTTGACTTCTTTCAATGTTAGACCTAAGAAAATGCGGGTTAGATTCAGATAAGATACAACCATGAAACTGAGTTTCGGGGTAATGAATATTTCTTACTTGTGATTCCTCGATTGAACCCACTTTTCTTATGCTAATTCTCTGCCCTTGCAAAATATTAGAAGTTTGAGCATGAGCACCCATTTGCATTCGAGAAAAGGTAGACATTATTTTGTGCGGTTTGAATTGATTAGCTCGTAATAAATGCGGCGCAAAATCGCACCCTGTAGTTTGAATTTCATTATAAGATGAAGAACTCCCTTCTGAATAATTACCTACACACTGATTTAAACAATTTAATGGTTCACACGCACCCCTTACTGGCACATGTTCCGTAATTGGAAATGTGGTTTGAATTCCTACATTACAAGTACCCTCCATTTCATTTCTAAGGCGGCCTTCATCTTTACCTGCACTCAATTCAGATCCTTCTACTGTACTTTCATAATCAGACATGTTCTCACTATCAGAAAATTCTATAAGTAAATTCTCTCGTCGTGCCATGTTACCCTTATCACAATAATTACTAATTTCTTTTTTTTTTTATTTCCATGCACGCACAATGTGTAGCCCTTTTTACCAAAGCTAACACAAGGCGATTGTGGTTTCTGAACTTAAAATATAATTTGTATGTAGCGATTTAGAGGTCAAAATACTCCGAAAGAAAAAAAAAAAACTGTTTGCTCATACAAATTAAGTGGCGGCGGAATGAGATATGCATGGAAATAGTTTGATTAACACTATCTATGTTTAGTCCTCTTTTTATTGTAACTAGTAACAGAAAATTATATATATATATAACAACAAGAAGATAAATAGGTAATACTCATGAAAAATGCTCTTTGGCTGTAATTCTATTTTCACTTAGATTTTAACAATTTCAATTTTAAATTTCCACAACACTAAATATAGAATGTCTCTCATAGGTTCGTTCGATTTAATAGTTAATTTCACTTCGAAAGTTCCTTTAAATAAGTTCAGTCAACAGCCATTAAAGCTTATTGAAGCTAACAAACTAACACATGTTGGCTCGAGTTTAACAAGAAAATTCTTAAATAGCAAAATTACCTTAGTTGAGCTACTAGCACAAAAGAAACATATGTGAATACACCAGACATATATAATAAGCACATTAAATATTAATAGACACTAGTTATAGACATGAGGACTAAGAAATGTAATTTAAATATATATAACATGGCACGAAAGAAGCAAGAAATCACGTAAATTCTTTTCTCTCCTAATATCCGAAATTGCCAAACGCATCGCCTGAAAAGTTATTTCTATTAAGAATCAAACCTGATTTACAAAATAGCATGCTTTAGAGTATATTCATTGCCGAAAAATCATGAAAATTCATGATTGTAGAGGAGAGTCGTTGCCACCACGTTCTTCACATAGTTCAGAAACCACAATGGCGGTCATTCCTTCTACATCAAGGAAGAAGGTTTATAAATCAGAGAACCGCCACTAGAGGCGCTCACATTACAGGTGAGCGTAAATGTCCTCATTCTATAACACATCAAGTTTCTAATATTAATTTACAATATTTTCATTTATGTGTCGATTACGTTACACAAATATGCAATCAGATTTCATGCAGCTTAATTTGGTGAAAAGCTATTGCCAATTGAACGTTACATTTACCTCTTTCTTGCAGATGTTGAACCATGCCGTTAGCACGTGAGGAATGGATCGAAATAATCAAACTGTGGGGCGGGAGGAGTATATGTGCAGTGGTTGCCGATTGCAGTCATCCACAATGTGACTCTGTGTCACATGTTTCAGTGTCACAGTAATTAACTAAATTTGAGAAGACGGGGACATTCGTGAACATACATCGTAGCGGTTCAAACTCGCGGAACCTTTTTCCTTCCCCATTTTGAACCGGTACATGAAAATGCCATTTTCTCCATGTTTGCCTGCGCCGATTTTGAAAATTCCTTCACTAATCGATTTCTCTCGTCGAGTACTACAAGAAACAGTTAAAATCTCGCGGGCCCTTTTTTCTTCCCCATTTTGAACTGATACATGAAAATGCCATTTTCTTCATGCTTGCCTGCGCCGATTTTGACAATTCCTTCACTAGTCGATTTCTCTCGTCGAGTATTACAAGAATCAGTTAAAATCTTGCGGCCCTTTTTTCTTCCCTACTTTGAACCGGAAAATGAAAATGAGATTTTCTCTATGTTTGCCTGCGCCGATTTTGAAAATTCCTTCACTAATCGATTTCTCTCGACGAGTACTACAAGAATCAATTAAAATCTCGCAGTCGTCTTTTCTTCCCCATTTTGAACCGGTACATGAAAATGCGATTTTCTGCATGTTTACCTGCGCCGATTTTGAAAATTCTTTCAGTAATTTATTTCTGTTGTCGAGTACTATAAGAATCAGTTAAAATCTCGCGGGCCCTTTTTTCTTCCCCAAGCCAATATTTTTGTATATTTTGAATGTATTCAAGTATGGAACAAAAGTATTATATAATTCCCTTAGTAGGTTTCTCAACTTCATATTTTTCAACTTAAATTTTATTTATTTTAATTATTTATTTTCTTGTGACTCAATATTTAATTGCAATCGTTCATTGGGGAGAAGGGTGGCCATTCTCAAATATATAAATATAGTATTCTTAAAATTTATGTGTTCTCGTACTATTAGTTTCTTCCACTAGACCTGGAAATTGAAAAATTAATACCTGGAAAACCTGGAAAATTCAGGGAAATTGAGTTCCATATTTATATATGAACACTGCTATTTACAATTTTTTTTTCGAATAGGGAGAACTGTACAAAAGGGTGTTTTGGGAATGGTATAACAATAGGTTTCTGGGAGTGTTGTTCGAAATGAAATCTTTAAGTTTTACGTCCCACTATTATGCTGGCTAGGCTAAAGATAACGGGGTGTTGTTCGCAGTGTTGAATTCAGACATTTACACCCGGGGGGGAATGTCAACTGCTCGGGGGAGGGTTATTTTTCTGTATTTTTTTCAAGAAAGCAGCATATTTAACAATTCCATTCACATACACATCTTACCTAATATTGAGACTAATTGCTGATAAATATTCAATGAGATTATAATTTTAAGAAAACAATCGTTTGATTTCATCTAAAACATTAAATAAAGACTGGCAAAAATAGTTTAGACTAAACCTTAACTGCTATTTACAGTAACTATTTTTATTATTTCCTATATTCAGTAATTACTGTTTGTTACTAATGTAAAAATTTTTAAAAAGATTTAAATTAACTGAAATATTTTTTCTCCTAAAACAAACATACTTAGGAATATCTTAATAAAAAGTTATCATTCTTTCTCACACTTCTGATTCTAAATCAAACATATTAGCCTTGGTTTCTTCACTGCATATACATCAATAGTTTAGTTGACGAAATCTTCAGTAGGATTAGTGCCGTGTCGTGGAAAATCAGCGCTTGGCGCGAGAGTATACGACGGCATCCCCGTATATATGAGTGAGGTCGACAGACCAGCCGCCAAAGGTGGGAAAATTTTAAAAAGTAAACCCTGCTTTTCCTTGATTTTGAGCACTTTTCATTACTTTTTTCCTTTCATTTTATATATGTCCACATGTATTTCATTCCTCTGTTTTTCTTTCCTTCTTTTTTCTTTTTCCCTCCCGAATTTTTCACCCCTTACTTCGGCGCCCGGGGCCGTCGCCCCGCTTGCCCCTCCCCCATGGAACGGCACTGAGCAGGATCTTGGCCACCTTCAATAGCAATCTTTCACTTATATACTATTATCATATTGATAAATTCTATATAAGTCTCTAATCAAGGAGGGATAACTGTTCCTCCCTGATCCCTCTAAATGACGCCCACTGAATCTCACCCTTTAACTGAATTATTTTTAAAGAAAGATGTGTTTACTTTAACAATCGTAAAACACATTTACGTCTGTTACTTCCGATGCGAGAAATGGGATTTAGGCGCCCTATTTCAAATAATGTAGGAACTGTATATTTTCAAGAACTGAAGTCTGCTGACATGAGAGATTATATGGAATGATCGAAAGATCTTCCCTATCTTTCCTTTCGTATCTCAACCTGTGCTAGTGCTACCTACTAATATATAATATAGGGCGAGAGTATAGTACCTACTAAAATACAAACCTTTCTTCAACAGTTAACAATTTCATGTTCTGCCAAACTCAGTCATAGCGTTAAGAAATACAAGTTTTATTCACTATTTGGTATTCTATCTTAGATGTTACATGTTAACATTTATATAGAATGGGTCTGCGTCATTTATATGTATATTGAGAGATCGGATTTCGTCTGCACGTACACGGACAGAAAAGCAAATAATTGGGTGAAGTAATTTCTACATTTTGTGACTGAAATTTTGGGAGTTTCTCCGGGGGGGAATGAATTTTCTTCGGGGGGGAGATTCCCCCCGGGCTACCCCCTGAATTCAACCCTGGTTGTTCGGTGGGGGTCAATGTTGCCAATTTTGGGTAAAGTCGCTAAATAAGGGGAATTTGACCTCAACGATAGCGTAGGTTGACCATAAAATTTTCAGTTAAAAACGGGACAGGTTCTTGCAACCCTAGACTTTTAGATCTACCTTTGTTCTTATCAGTGCCTTGATATCAGATTTCCTCCTCTCTCTCTTTGTTACAGAACGGGTACTTATGAAAAAGGAAAGACACGTTGAAATTTGTTCAACACACAACCAACTGCTAAAACCTCTGCTGCCTTTCGAGCAGTACTGCGAACTATAGAGTATGTTTAATATAGGGAATTTCAGTTCAATTTTTGCCTCTTTGTTATTATTAATTATTAATACTTTTAAAAGGAGTAAAGATACTGGGTTTGTTATTTACTTCTTTCATTTACATAGAACGGGACGAATACTACTTTTTCCATCTACTGACGGGACGGCCGGGACACGCCACTAAAACGGGACTGTCCCGGTCAAAACGGGACGTATGGTCGCCCTACGATAGCGACAAAAAATATTTTTTTCCGATTGGAGACTTTTTTGGGTGATTTTTAAATGACGATTTACCTACTTACACATTTAGCGACTTTCTGCTCCAAACAAAATGTTCATCTGTAGAGAAGCATTATTAGTTCAAAACAGTTTTTACGTTCTTTTTTTCTGTTTGTTTGTTTTAATCAGCGCAACTGATGAAGAGTTTGGAAATACAGCATACTCACTGCCCCACAATCCTGCATTGTTATGTTACCCTTGCCCTCTAACGAAGAACAACTACAAACTTGATGTCCTTTAGTTCGCAGAGTTTCCGTTGAGAAACACACGTAATACATCATTACCGATAGCAACAAGATTAGCTATAGATTGCGTGAATAAAGGCGAAGAAGATGTTTGTTATATTTGTCCTTTGGGGTCTTTTAATTATTCTGCACTTTTTCTTTTACAAAAAAATGATCCCTGAATTAAAGGATTGGTTGCGCCCTATTTACAAAGATGTGAGTAGAACCAGCGGCGCAAATCTGTCTTCAACATTGGGAGGGGGGGGGGTAAGACCGTTACCATACTTTTTTTTGACGATGTCCAAAATACTTATGAAGTTGAAAAACAATGTTGTGGAGGATCAGAGTTGTTTTCAGCGTTGGGAGGCTGCAGATTTGAGGCTTATTCTGGGGGACATCTATTTTATCTCACGTTCCTTTGTAGCAATCGGACAAAAATAATCAAATTTCTCCCAAAAAACACATTTCAAATCGGATTATTGGGGAGAAGTCCCCCTCAGTTCCAAGATTGGAGGGGACATGTATCCGTCATCCCCCCCCCCCCACGGATTTGCGCCAGTGAGTAGAACATATTGTTTAGTTTACATCTACAACTTTAAAACAATGCTTATAGACAATGAATTTCTCTATTATTTTTTATAGCGACTTTTCACCCAAAATTGGAGTCGTCATATCCCGTTTCGCAAACTTATTGCCAACATTTTGGAAACTGGTTGCGAAGAGAGCTACAATGGATGAGTCGAGTTATTTCGTCGCTTCCGCTGTGAACCTAAGTACAAGATTCCAAAGAGATTAAGAAAAAATGAAATGAAACCTTTGAGTTTTACGTCCCACAGTTATGCCGGTTAGGCTAAAGGAGACGCTGATGATAAGCAATGAATGAAAGGTGGAATGAAGAAAGTGGAAGGAAACGGGAGAACCCCGAGGAAACCCACGCACAAGGTGTTTGTCCATCACAAAGTTCATTTGACGGGGGCTGGGATCGAACCCGGGACCCCAAGTACCGGAGGTGAACGCTCTACCACTGAGCCACCGCAGCTCTTAAGAGATTAAGAGTCACAAACATAGTCACTTTCAATTTTGTAATATATATAGGTCTATATATTGCATCACTGACTAATAACTAAAATCCTTGGATTGTATATATAAAAGTCGCCCCCTGCCCGTAAAAAGCTTCATTCGAACTCGGAATCGAACAATTGCATCTGTAAAACAGTGCTGATTTGATTTTAACGTTCCTTTCAGCAGCAAGGCTGTATGAGACGTGGACCTACAGATTAACGTGGAATCCGAACCTCATAAGCTCCGGCCGGGAATCGAAAAAATGAAATGAAATCTTTGAGTTTTATGTCCTACGGTTATGATGGTTAGGCTAATGGAGACGGTGATGAGTAATGAATTAAATACTGTAGTGGAATGAAGAAAGTGGGAGGAAACGGGAGAACCCCGAGAAAACCCACGCACACGGTGTTTGTCCACCACAAGGTTCACTTGGCGGGGCTGGGATCGAACCCGGGACCCCAAGCACCAGAGGTGAACCTTCTACCACTGAGCCACCGCGGCCCCCGGCCGGGAATCGAACCCGGGTGTCCCACGCCAAAGGCGTGTTCACTAACCACTTAGCCACGAGGGAGCTCATCTATAAGGCAGTGTAAGCAAACAAAAAAACGCACACTGGATGTTTGCGCAACTGAGGATCAAAACATTCTCAATGGAGTATGAGAAATAGTTAACGCCAATCAAAGTGTGCTTTTGCTTATTTATTACTTCGTTAATACTTAATTCCTTCTAGAAATAGTGAAACTATACTATGAAGAAACACTAATAAACTAATAACAATTACGTTGTATTTCTTACCACACCACGACCATTTTTACCACCCATAGAATTTGAACCTAGTACTATACTGCATTAGTCACGCCGTAACGAAAGATGAACATCTGGCACTCGTAGCTGTTGAAGCTACCTGTATATCACGCGGCCTGCGTTGGTACTCCTCAACATAAATACCTCACAGCCCAAAGCCAGGAAACATCACAGACAGAAGACAGGGGCACAAGCAGTGCCTGACACTTCACGAACTCTAAACCCGCCAAGACTCAACTCAACATGACCTTCAATTACGTTCTAGAAACCAAACCAATGCTAAGGCACAAACTTACCAACTTCCTATATGAAAACACAAGAAAAAAAATCTAACTTTTTTGGTTCCAAAGTGATGACATAACAATAATACTAAAAAGGTTTTAATTTTCAGTAACCCAAACATTAATTAACTAGGGAACATAACAAAGCAAAAATAAATAAAAATAAAAATAAATTAAATTAAAAAATAAAAATCTGACAAGTAAACTCTCCCTGACTACTTTTTTTTTTTTTTTAATTTCAGTGAGGCTGTAAAATATGTTAGTATCTTCGTAAAATATATATATTTCAATGTAAACAAGTTCTTTAAACAAAAGAAAGCTTTGTAGTAGAGCGCTTACCTCTGACGCGTTAGGTCCCTGGTTCGATTCCTGCTCCCGACAAATAGCCTTTTGGTGAACACTGTAGGTGTGGTTATTCTTAAGACTTTCCAGTTTCCTTACATTTTCTTGATTCCACCATTATCATGTATCTCATTGTCACCTTCTCTCTTACATTGATGTACAATCATGGGGCGTTAAACTAAAAGCAAAAAAAAAAAAAATTTTTGCAAATATTCTAGTAAAAATGAGTTTTCTAGACTACACAAGTGGCCCCGCGTAGGGTAGTCGCTAGCGCTCTCGCCTTCGGTGCGAACGGTTCCGGGTTCGATCCCGGGGGAGAACTCGGTCGAAAAAGTATCAAAAGATTGTAAGTCCAGCCATCCTGAATGAGGTTTCCTTGGGTTTTCCTCATTCACAGCAGGCAAATGCCGGAGTGGTACCTAACATATAGGTCCCAGGCCGTTTTCTTCCTTCCCCAATCCTTTCTTCCCTTCCTTTCCCCGGATAGTGTACTCGCCGAGGAAAGTCATCCCTCATATGGGGTAACAAGGCCATTGATGCCGAAAGCCCAGAAATCTAAATCCTAAATCTTCACTACACAAGGAAATTTCCGCGCTGAAAACGGTTTATTAGCAATTATGTTAAGCAGTCCTGTAGTAAATCTGCACCAAGTAATAAATCGTCACATATAAAATGGAATGAATAAACACATAACATTCATTTTGCTACCTTGAAACATAATATGTTTCAAAACATTAATATTCAAAGTTTTTTCAAAATTCAGATTCACCCATTCCATTCTCCTCAATCATTTACGAGTTACAATAGTAAGAATTGTAGTCATAAACTACATTACTTACTTAGTACTATATTAAAGCAAGTTACACTAAAAGAATATATAATTAATGGGAATATTTAACTAAAGTAATAGTTAACTATTGTACTTACCCAGGCTTCCCAGGTTTCCTTCCTCTCTTCTGTTCCGTTTGTAAACAACCTCGTTTCGCAAGCAAAAGACGGTAGTTCAATGACGTCAGCCATGGCGAAAGAAAGAGTGTCTATAGGCGGTCTGGATCTTACACACAGATGGACGTATATAACGTATAGCTGAAGTATTTAACATACGTATACGTATGTAAAATACAGAAGATTGTTAGATATCAGACATCCTGCAGAGACATGATGTAATATCTAAGCGGGTAAAAGGCAGTACCTATGTAGTATATGGATAAAGTACGCTCCGTACAGATTTCCTTAGTAAACATAACGAATCCTTGTATTTGTACAATATACCGCTGTCCGGATAATGGATTTTTCTCAGTGTATGATGGTGAATCTTTATAAGAACTCCAAGTTTTATGATTGAAACGAGAGTGAGTCTTAGATTAATTACAAATGTCATAGAATTAACACTCCGATGCTGCTTGGTTGTGCCGCAGTGACTAATGGAACGCTACAGCCTCCCTTCTAAAAACATATGAGCAATTTACCATTAATGTCCTTAGCAGGGACATACCGAAAGAAGATATTTTTGGGTTCAATTAATATGAAGTTTGGTGCTATCGTACTAATACGGTATGAGTTTTTCAAATTTTGAATGTTATTTTGGTAACGCGCAGCCTCATGGGATCACAAGGTGCGTGATTTTTTATATAAAAATGCCAACGTTTATTCTAGAAATGAAAATGAGCGTCAGATTAATTACATATGTCACAGAATTAATATTCTGATACTTATTACATGTGCCATGACTGATATAGAGCTATGCTACCTCCCTTCCAAAAGTCACATCAAAATGCACGATAAATGTATTTAGCATGAATATACGGAAAGAATGTAAATGTCTTAAATGTCTTGCAGACAAATATAGTGATTTTCTTTAAAAATCTCAAAACTACTGTAAATGATTATCTTCTGTCAATATAACATATTTTAAAGCTTTGTTGTTTATTGTCACTGGAATATAATCAAAGAATTTGCATTTGTTAAAAATCAATTGCGACTCTTGTTATAGCACGCAATTACACACACAAATCACCAATGTCTTTTCTGCACACCTAAGCAAAACCAACTCGAAATAGAACATAACATGACAATGACAGGAACCACAAACACACACAAAAAAATCGTACTGAAAAGTAGCATTTAAAAAATTGCAAATTTAGTAGATTAGCTTTACTTTTCAATATTGTCTTCTTTATTGCTTGAAAAGAGCGTACCTTTTTCATACTTCTTACACAATAACCGTATGATCCTCACTTTCTAGACAATAACTTACTGCATAATATGTACCGCACACGTAAATACATCAAGAAACAGTATACTATGGACACACGGTTGTAGTCGAAACAAATGCCTTGCGAGGAATAAAAATCATTTCTTGAAAATTATTCTTTCTTGGAAACAACACTTTGCGGCTCTATCATCATTAATTGTTTAAAAATATCATTAGCGTAAGTATAAGACAGATAAATTCAACTTACATTTATTTAGCATTCTCTCCTGAACGAGCAAGATATAAAGCAATGCGATTTACTGTAACCATTGTGTACACCTCCAATGTATCTGCTGGAGTGATCATCTCTACACTGGACAATTCTCTGTTTCAAGTCATCTTGTAGATATGTTTCAAAATGTGGTGGAAGCAACTGCCATATTAGTAACTCTCGCGTGCAAGGAGGATCGGAGTCTTAATTCTGTGACATTTGTGATTAATATGACGCTCACTCTCATTTCCAAAACAAAATTTGGAGTTTTAATAAAGATTCACCATCATATTCTCCGCCCCCTAAGGCGCAGCCTTACCAAAAGAGCAATCCAGATGTCAAAAATGCATATCTTTTCTACTACAGTACAAGAACACCACTTTTCACATTAATTGAGCAAAAACGGTTTTTTCCCGTATGTTCCTGCTAAGGGTATTTATGCCGAATATTTGTGTGGATTTTGGATAGGAGATGTAGCCATATATCAGCCACTGACATACAAGAAACATCGGAATACTAATTCTATTAAATTTATGATTAATCTGACGCTCGCCGGCATTTCCAGAATAAAATTTGGAATTCATATAAAGATTCACCATCATATGTTTCGCCCCATGTGCTCCCCTCAAGTGATGTGTTACCAAAATAGCATTATTAAAATACACATACTTTTCTACTACAATAGCACCAAATTTCACATTAATTGATCCAAAAATACCTTCTTCTGGTAGTCTCTGCTAAAGATATTTATGGTGATTTTTATGTGATTTTTAGAACGGGGGAGCATCGGAATATTAATTCTGTGACATTTGTGATTAATCTGACGATTTCTATAGTTCTAAAATATAAAATTTGGGATTTTGGTAACACTCTACCCTCCACCTTGCCCCTTGCCCCCCCCCCCAAACGAGGAGCCTTACCAAAAATAGTGTTCCAGACGGCTATACTAACATTGTAGATGAGTGTTATTGTAATTTGTAGCTATAATACTCATGTCTCAGAAATCCTCCAATAATCATTGCAGAAAACTGCTTCAAAAATTTAACATTGAATCTTTCATAACGAAAATGAACTTTTTTACTTACGCCCCAAAAGAGAGGGCAATTAATGTCTTTCTCTCATTTACTTTTAAAATTTTAAAATTGAGATACTTTTCAATACGAGTGACAAATTCCACATTAATAGTGTGAAAATTTCATCTTCTTCCAGTGCTGTAGAAAATTACACGAATTACGGAAAAGTCTATATGTATGGTGTATATTGTGCTGGTGTTGTGCCATCAGTTGTAGCTCAGAATACTTATTAAATGAACGCAACAAAATGGGGATGAAACTGATGCACAACACAGTACTTAACTGTAAAATTACTTAACAGTACTTAAATGAAATTCAAATGTTTCTATTTTGAAAAATGACTACTTGTGGGAAAGGTAAGAGAAAGAGAAAGGTTTTAACCAAGATAAAGGAATGAGCACTAGCCTGATATTCCAACGAGGCTGGTGTCGTTCTGGTCATCTGGAACGATGAATGTCTTTCTCTGGAGGAGCCTGGATAAACTGGAGTCACTCAACATCCGGATCTCTATCCTGTTGATCTGCAAGGGGCGTCGAGCTCTCTCTTGATGATGCATCTTTACGATGATACTCTCCTACACCTTCATTCCACTAGTTTCAACTTAAGCTCGATGTATCTGCGGTGATAAACCAACAGAATGGTATTCTTGAGTTATAAAGTTGGCTGTTCTCCAATGGTGTGATCCGCTTCTCTCGTCGATCCTGCATCTATCATAACTGTGTGTCGAATACCCCTTTGTCAATGTGTCCTCCATGGTTTTGTCTGGCTGTAGTGATGACTGGCGTTCAATGAACGGGGAAGTATCAGGCTGTGCGGAAAGGTATGTGGAAAGGCAAGAAGGAAACTAGTCGTGTTTATTAACAATTTCGAAAGTGACAATTAACAAATACATGCTTATTCAAACTGTCTGGCAATGTACAACATTAATAAAAGTTTTGTTCTGATAGATTTTAAAAAATTCATAGTTCTGTCGTTGATAAATGTAAAGTAATTGAATTTAGCGAATTAAGTTAAGAGTTTACACAACTATCGCATGGTCACTTCACAGTTAATACACAGCTACTTCACTATATATATATATATATATATATATATATATATATATATATATACAGGGTGTATCAGACCACCCGTCCCAGGCATTTTTCTCGGCTCGTAGTGTACGTAGACACTTCAAACAAAAAATTGAATGACCAAATCGTATATGGAGAATCAAATGGTGATACTTCCATATCAAGTGGCGTAGAGGAAATATTTCCACCGAGTGTCAACTTCAAAATTTCAAATGCAAAGTGGTATCAATTTCAATTTCGTTGGAAGTATTATTGAAAAAAAAAACTACTTTTATAGGAAACAATTTTCGCTTAAGTCTACGGTTTGGCATCTACGAGTGTTATTTGTTGTTGAATTGCTACTATCAAGACCAGCCGTCCCAGGCATTTTTCTCGGCTTGTAGTGCACGCAGATACTTCAAACAAAAAAATGAATGACCAAATCGTATGTGAAAAGTCAAATGGTGATACTTCCATATGCAGTGGCGTAGCGGAAATATTTTCACGGGGTGTCTACTTCAAAATTTCAAATGGAAAGTGGTATCAATTTCAATTTGTTTGGAAGTATTATTGAAAAAGAAAGAACTTTTACAGGAAACACTTTCCGTTAAATTCTACGATTTTGCATCTGTCTTATTTATTGTTTAATTGCAACTACAGAACAAAAGCTTTACGAGGGGCGCACTGAAAGTCGTGAGCAAATTTTTTTCACAACCGTGATCTTTATTTGTAAGTGAAACCAAATATCGTCTCAATCTATAGACCTTTCCTTCCCTTTTCTACATAGTCTCTGTTCTTTTACGTACATTTTTCCCATTGTTCTCCAAGTTTGAAAGTACTCTTGCGATAGAATACCGTTCCAGCTGCCCATAGACACTGACGCACTGCTTGACGAATATCCTCCAATGTCTTTATCGATAGCCTTACATCTGTTCCTTCACAAAACCGAAAAGATAGTAGTCGGAGAGTGTCATGCCGGGGCTGTAGGGAGGATGTGAAAGTGTTTTCCACCCAAATCTCCTGATCTGCTCCATAGTGGCATGTAAAATATGTGAACCCGCATTATCCTATTTAATGATTATCTTCTTTTCAGGGCGCTTATCACGCAAGGCACGACGAAGCTTTAAAAGTGTCTGAATGTAGCGGCCAGAATTTATGGTTTCTCCAGGCTCAAGAAAGTGAACCAGATTGCAACCCTGTGCATCCCAGAAGACGCTCCCTATGACTTTTCCTATCGATTGAACTCTCTCGGCTTTCTTCAGTGGTGAAATCAAGTTGTGCCATTGCATACTCTGTCGTTTTGTTTCAGGTTCATAATAATGGAACAAGCTTTTATCTCCAGTCACAATACCCGTCAAAATGTCATTACCTTCATATCAAAATCTCCGCAGAAGGGTTTGGGCAATGGTTAATCTCTGACGTCTGTGGTCCTCGGTTAATAACCGTGGGACCCAACGGACAAAAACCTTCCGATAACCTAACCTGTGAATCATTTCTTGCACCGCACTATATTCAACACCAAGTTTTGCAGCGATATCATTCACAGTGATAAGTTTTACCCCTATCTCCCCTAATCAGCTCATCAACCTTTACCTTGTTACGTTTCGTTTAGGCACTTCGAGAGTGCGTGCTGCGTGGCTGATGTTCGATAGTCGTGTTTTCATCCTTAAAATGCTTCACCCATCTCCTAACCCTGCTGGCACCCATGCACACATCTCCATAGGCACGCTGCAGTCTGCGGTGAATTTCAGAAGCAGATTGGTCCTCTTTAACAAGGAATTCAAACACAGCACGGTGTCGAAACGAAACATCGCTGCAGGCCATTTGAGAAATCCTGCCTGTGGTTACGTGCTAGCAAAAAACAGCGTCAATGTCTGGAAAGGAAGAAAGAAAGAAAGAAATGTCTGTAGATTGAGATGATATACTTCGTTTTTCTTACAACTAAAGATTACGGTTGTGAAAACATGTTGCTCATAGAGTAATTATATAGTATAAGAGGTTTCAGCTGCTTTTCCGGTGAAACTGTGGAGACCGTGGCATCACCACTAAAGGAAGTTGGGTACTACGAACTATTAAAAACAAGAACGAACCAAATCATTCAGAGCGCCTGAGTCTGATAGAATTAGCCAATGATGCACTTAGCTACTACCAGTAGCAGACGATACAGTTAGTTACAACTCTAGCCGATAGTGTCGCAGAATCACTTCCTTTGCAATGTGGGAAAAAGTTAATTCCCATTAGTTATATAGGAAGTAGTTCATTAGGGTAATCAATGATGTTGTTCACGACTTTCAGTATGCCCCTCGTAATTGGCAGTTACTTTAAAAGAACACCAGATAACACATGTTCTATCAAATAGCATTGTTATTGAAAACTCTTTATATCATTCAGTGTCAAACGTTATGACATATCTGCTGTACGTATCAACAAATCAAAACAATATTGCAGGTCAGTATAGTTTAAATCGCGGGGTCGGAACCGATTCAAAATAGAAAAGCAAAGAAAAACACTCGTGGGTTTTATGTTAAACTACGTATGAAACAAATTTGATCTAAAGTATCAGTAATAAAACATAAAACAAAAATTTAAATTTAAAAGTTATGAAATTATTGCCACTCTCCCGGGCTTCTTAACGGGGTACCTAACATGAAAATGTTTCAATAAAAAATCACTTTCCACAATAATTGCATAAATAATTGTTCAAGAATAGTACCAATAAAGTGAAGATAATAAATACAATAAATAACATGAACTGCAAGTTCTGTACATTCTTCCCAAAATATCATACTTGGACAAAATTAACTAAAAATAAATGTTGAAAGGATCGTCCAGCACTTGCGATGCACATGCGAATGCGTACCGGGACATTGTTGACTGCTCTTAACACTTCATTTGGACTTAGTGCACGGCAGACATTACGGATCCTCTCCATCATGTCCTCTCTTGTAAGTAGGACGCTCTTGCTAAACCAGCTCCTTGACACGTCCCCAAAAGAAAAAATCAAGCGGAGTCAGGTATGGAGAACGAGCTGCCCAGGAAACCGGGCCTCCTCTTCCGATCCACCTGTTTGGAAATACACGTTCAACACTTTGTCTGGTAACTCTTGCAAAATGAGAAGGGTAACCGTCTTATTGTAGCCACATCAATTCTCGACTTGCTAGGGGGACATCTTCCAAGAACTCACATAGAACATGTGACAAAAAATTAGCGTACTCTACCCCTGTCAAAGTACAATAATAGGGGCCGATTATTTGGCCTCCCACTAAACCACACCAAATGTTAAGTATCCAGATATTTTGGTTGACAGCTTCATGTACCCGGTGAGGATTCATGCTGGACCAGTAGTGAGCGTTGTGTATGTTGACATCTCCATTACTCTTGAAGGTTGCCTCATCCGTCTACAGAATGTTCTGGTGAAAACAGGGGTTCCTGGCGTTCATCCACTGACAAAACTCCAGACGGTTATGGAAATCTTGTTCTCGGAGTTCCTAATGCAGGTGAACATGGTAAGGATGCAACGAGTTATTATTCAGAATCCTCCAAACAGTCATGTGGCTCATAGCAATATCCGTGGCTAATTGCCTTGTCGATATTTGGGGATCCATATGGACTGCACCAAGGATGTCGGGAGGCCGATTATCCTGAACACGGCGTTTGATCTGTTGACGTTTGTTGTGATGAGGTAGAATATGCCCAGTCTTCTGCACACAAAGTGCCAAGCGCCGAAATACTTTTCTCGACTGCCGAGCACGATCGGGAAACCGTTCACCATATTTTTTGTTTGATGTGTTTACGTGCACTACGAGCCAAGAAAAATGCCTGGGAGGGGTGGTCTTGATAGTCGCAATTCAACAACAAATAACACTCGTAGATGCCAAACCGTAGACTTTAGTGAAAATTGATTCCTATAAAAGTTGATTTTTGTTAATAATACTTCCTAGGAAATTGATACTGATGCCACTTTCTATTTGAAATTTTGAAGTGACACCCCGTGGAAATATTTCCTCTACACCACTTGATACGGAAGTGTCACCATTTGATTCTCCACATACGATTTGGTCATTCAATTTTTTGTTTGAAGTATCTACGTGCACTACGAGCCGAGAAAAATGCCTGGGACGGGTGGTCTGATACACCCTGTATATATAGTGCTTTATTTCTAAAAATAAAGGTACCGGTACGCTGGATCTCAGGTCAATAATGGATAAAAAGTTGCATAATTTTCAGGGTACTATATATATATATAAAGATGCTTTAAAAATGTCTGATTCTTACATCTTAATTTTATAATACGTTAAACATAGATTTCTTTCTCCCTTTTTTCTCTTTCTGTAAAGGGCGAAACTAAGCTGCTATTGTTTGCTTTCAAAAGGTATCAAGAGTTCCACAAATGAAGTTGAAGTATCAAAAGTTCCTCAAGAGAGTTGAGTTTCAATAACAACACACATACAGTAAATTGTTCACATAATGTTCTACAGAATACTAATCATGCTACCAAAATGTTCTACAAATCTCTACTAAATTAATGGTTACACCTTGCGAAAAAAAAACTAGGCGATGTTTTCATTAAATCTTCTTTATAATGAATAAAGATAATTAATTGGATACATTAAAATAAAAAATGAGCAAAGACCTCTTTGCAAAGAAAATACAGAGGTGGAGTTCCAACAGAATTTTTGTACTGGAATTCCAGAATTTCAGTTTAGTAGAACTTCTGCAACAGACAAATTTTTGGGATTATTTCGTTATGGGAGGTCAGTTTTTCCAGAAAAAAAAATGTTATCAATTCAGAGCCTTTATGGTTTATTTTAGTGTTAAAAAGGGAGGCACGAGGTCGTGCTAGCAAGCGAAACAGAAGGGCCCAAATATTTCTAGTCCCTGAATACAATTAACTGACTTCAAGAAGGAACAAAGATTCGCATCTCTTTCTGTAGAAAGAAAAAAGCAAAAGGAAAAGAATAAACACTCTGATTTGCAATAAAACTATATATTTGCTATTTGGTATTTTCGAAGTTTCTCGTCAACCGCTTTTTAAGACAGAAGAGGAAATATTCCGTTCTCAGTTTAAAGGTGCCGGTACGGCGTACCGGTGCCTACCGCGAGAAATAAAACACTGAACACCTTGGGCGGAAATAGGGGACTATAGGGGTTTCATCTCTAAATTTGAACTACATCATGGCTGTTGATTTCACGAGACAATAGAAACATCAACTTCAATCTAGTCATTAGATGTGTTCCAAAAACCAGGTTAACTGGTTTGGGTTCAGTTTAAGATTGAAACAGAATGTGTTCGTTTATTTCAGAAACCGAACCGTAATTTGGTTCAGTTTTGTTCGGAAACACACTGTATTGCCACTTTTCAGAATATCCATACATATATTGGAAAAGATCCCAAATATATTTAAAGCTTCCGTTTTAGGTTAAGGTATTATGAATCTGCTGCATCACTTTTGAATAGAATTACAATTTCGCAAGTGTTTTCTCTCTATATTTTTGTGAAAACACGTTAATGAGCAAAGGAAAATACAACTTTTTTTCGGTTCGGATTGGTTTCCGTTAACCACTTGAAAACGAAATGAAATAAAATCTTTGCGTTTAATGTCCTGTGATTATGCCTCTTAGGTTGAGGAAGACTATGATAAAAGCAAGTGAATTATGATGGACGAATTGGTGGAATGGGAAAGTGGGAGTGTCCCGAGAAAATCAACGCGCACATTGTCCATCTCAAGTTTACTTGAATTTGGAAAGAAAGAGGTACCCCACCAATCTGATAGTTCAATTGTCGGGTTTCCTGATTCGATTCCCGGTGGGAGAGCCATTGAATGTCCTCGATGTATATGTGTTGTTGTCCCTGTCCTTCAAGGTTACTGTAAATAACTGGAGAAATGAGTATAACCGAGTATAATAGAGACAAGTTACGGAGATAACTTTCGGTGAATCAGAAAAGAGTGGTTTGAGGCATCAGGTTCCAGTTAAGGGTTCGAATTACTTTTAACATCACTTCATCCTTCAAATCCTTGCGTGTTTGTATGTCTCCTAGTAAATTTAAATTTGATTTCTCTTGGCTATAGTATTTTGTCATGACTGAAATGAAAGTGTTTAATCGTTAATAAAATATTGGAATCGTAAACTTGTGCAATTTGCTAAACATGAGCTTTTTTTTTAACTAACTTAACAGAGCAGTCTTAGGGTAGTGGTATGAGCATTCGTTTCGCTAATTAGGAGTCTTGGGTTCAATTCACGCTGAGGTAACTAAGGAAGTTTTTATCAGTTAGAATGTAGATACTTCTTATGTATAATAACATGAAAAATATTCAATTTCTCTCGGTCTTACAAGTTAGAATTAAAATAACTTTCTTCACAGAAGAAATACTAACAATATAACGTCACATGTATACCACCTTGATTCTTTCTGTCTGACAATGTAACGTGTTTAGCAAATAATTCATGAATACATAAGGGTTATCTTTAGGACCTACTATGAGTCACAAGTGTGTTTGAAACGTTATTGTTTGATTGTGGTACTCTAACTTCTAACTTCTTCAATTCTTACGAAATTTTAATAATAATATTTTTGCTCGCCGTTTCATATATCCGTTCAACCAAAATTTGTAAATAAGAACTATTATTTTTTTATATTTATATGTATATTTTGTTAAAATATCAATATAACGCATACATAATCGAAAGTCTGTTACCAAAAGAAAGGGCGTTGCTATGTATCGTGATGAAAAGATACTGTTAAGGTATCCGATGTTTCGATTTTCATATTGTCGAGGAGCTGACACCTCTTTTCTCCCCTTTTTCGTTCTGGACACTAATTCTTCCAAAGTATCTCTTCTAAGGCAAGTAATCCTAGACAGCGTTCAAATCAATTTGAATAGGACGTAATATTGAGGTCTCAAATCTTCAGTAATAATAATAATAATAATAATAATAATAATAATAATAATAATAATAATAATAATAATAATAATAATAATAATAATAATAATAATAATAATGGTATTAAAATTTTTAAAGTTGCCCATACATTGGGCAAAATGTACAAAAAAGTTGGAATTTCGGGGAGGGGAGTCCGTTCCTCCAAGACACACTTCTGCAACTTCCCAAATTTTATACGAAACTGTTCCAACCAAGATTTCATGTAGAAAGTATTCTAGTATGCGTTTTATGGAACGTAACTGTAATAAAAATAACTGAATATCATTGAACAGTAAGGCTTATAATAAACTACCTTTAGGATATGCAGAGAAAAGCTTTGCTGCAAAAACACCTACACAGACCATAATTAAATGAGCTCTGAAATACAAAGTAACAAAATAGCGTATAAGATTCAGTGTACAGAGCAATTGTTACTTAAAGAATGGACATACACTATTTCGAGAATCGAGATAAGACGATAAATATTTACAACACTTTTCGTCTCGTCTCGATTCTCACCTCCGAAGGGAGACGATAATTTGAGTTAGCATTGTCCCGTCTCGAATGTAAAATGTTAATTCTTATCCCGATATTATTTGTTTCGTTTTAGAAACGAGATGAGAAATTCCTCTTCTGGTGGGCAATATTAAACAAAACCGAAATATTCTTTCCAAATGTTACGCTTCTGCTTGTAATGATATGACCTGAGCGATAATAAGCCCCTAACTTATAATATTCTACAAGGCACTTATTATTATTATTATTTCTGAAGATTTAATATTCAAGTATTGAAACATTCGAGTATTTAAAATCTGAAAATAATAATAGAACGTGTGTCATCGCCCATCAATCGCCACCAAAAATCTTAAAGTAAAAAAAAAAAATACTTGCCCGACGTGCATTCGACTCGGGTATCTCCATACTACTGGCCGAGCGCTTGACCACTGAACCACGATCACTACGCAGTGAGTGATTCGTCTTAGTGTGTTTACGATACGTTCCTTTGCCTCCGCTTACAAAGTTTTACATTATATTTCTTCGTTTCAAAACTTCATTCGTATTTGTTTCATCATGATATAAGTCAATGATCGTTGGCATAGTTTATAGTAATAACTTGAGATGTTATTAAACCTTTGGTTCACAAGTTTGTTTCTTCTCCACACCAAACTACAGATATGACAGATTTAATTCTCATAGTCAGCACTTGTTTCAAAGCAGTCGCCATTACCTGCTCAAAGACTTCGGTTCAACTTTAATGTTTACATATGTACTAACTAACCTTCCATTTGCATATTTCAGGATTTCTTGCTTCTTTTGAAAAAAAAAATAGA
This sequence comes from Thermobia domestica, assembly GCF_964235325.1. Lineage (NCBI taxonomy): Eukaryota > Metazoa > Arthropoda > Insecta > Zygentoma > Lepismatidae > Thermobia > Thermobia domestica. The sequence goes on along the minus strand of NC_137465.1, from coordinate 100,125,970 downwards.
GAGAGAGAGAGAGAGAGAGAGAATTGCGATGACTTTTGCGGTGCCCTCGTATCATGTTCTGCCATTAAAATGAAGTCTTAGACTAGATGTTCTGTAAGAAAAAAATTACTGATTACTTTGGTTTGTGGAAGATTTCTCTCACAATAGGAAGAAGAATTTTGAATACTAATAACAACACGATAGTTCTTTCTATTGTAGTACGCAGATTTTCATACAGATATGAAAACAAAATATGAATAACTTACTACAATCTCTCACTGCACTATAACGTTTCACAAGAGTGAAAAACATATCTACTTGTCTCCATATAGTCGAATGAATAATGTTTTCGGCTCCGTAAATATCGTTCAAGGTTCAGTTTCCAGTTGGAACACTTATTTCATACGCGTTCAGAATAAATAATGGAACGTTCAATGTTAAACTGAGATATACTTATATTTCTTCACTACGGAGTCATCTAAAACTAAATTTCTATTCTAATTATTTACTGTATTTTTTGGAACCTCAACCAGTGTGCCATTTGGAAGTTTCCAAATTTAGGGCATCAAATCAATCGATGAAAATATTAAATCAAATCCAGAATTCAATACATATACATGAAACATGTAACCTAAGGTGGAGAGTCCGACAAGGTAAATTTCATTTTCCGATTCTCTGAAGTTTTCTTTTATTTCTAATTTTATATGTAAGTATACTTGTAATCAGAACTTAAATATTAATGAAGATTACTATTACTGTTGTCAAAGACTTGTGTCATTATTTAAATATACTATATATTTCCTTCCCTTTTAGGAGAAGAGAAAAACTTTAAGAAGTACCTACCTGAAGAAGTAACAAGTTTTGGCGTTCCTTACGACTACAACAGCATTTTACATTACAGTGCTTATGCTTTTTCCGTAAACGGGAAGGAGACAATAACGCCGCTGGTAAGTTAGAAATCCATACTTTTATAAGTAGACATCGGATTTTTATGCTCTTAAAATCATGAAATATGTATACGTTAAATGTGTTAAAATGCGCACTTAATATGCATGCACTAATATTGCAGTAAAAGAGAGCATTTTCAAACATGCAGCAAAGTTCCGACAAAGTTTTGTAGGTGAAATATAACTTCGAAAGTGTGTACATTACCTTTTAGGAACTTCTCTTCAAAATTTATTTTTATCACATTTACAGTATATACTCCTAACTTTTTAAAACACACACAAATTATGAGATTGAAATAGATACAGTGATATGAGAACACGATCTCTAGTTGTTTTTCTTCACATTTGTATATTAGAGTATATTTTTTACACGAAATAATAGTGTTTCATTCTTATTAGAGGTCTGCATGGGCTCAGGCTCGAGCACTACCCGGCTGCGGGCCGGACTAAAACCTACAAAGCATATATTACTTCGGGCCCGTAAATTTTTAAATATACAACCACATTTCTAGGAGCTTTTTCGGACCTAACTTTGTAAATGTACTGTAAAACGATATTTATTGGACGTTTGGACCGTTCTTTCTGAAGAACTGTTAAAGCACAACTGCAAAATTAAACCTCTAATTGCTGTAAATAAAAGTACAATTTTGCGTAAATTATAAAGTTTCTGTAATTCGAGCTTATTTCGGGCTCTTTGATTATCACACGAGCTCGGGTCGGGCTCGGGCCTAAATGTTAAAACATATTTCGGACTCGAGTCGGGCCTCACATTATAAAATCACGGACCGGGCCGGGCTCGGGCTAAAAATTCAGGCCCGTACAGACCTCTAACACCAGCACTTCGTGTAATGCGAGTGCTGCTTTTTGTACGAATTGTGACCAAGGTAGTCATGGTGCGGAACCCTGTACATCGACCAAGCCCATTCATGTCAACTGCAAGCCACAAGGACGAGTATTCTGCTTGATATTGAGACTGTCTAGCCTTTTAACGTGAGAAATGTATCCGAGAGGTAATGGTTATGAAGAAGACCTCTGCTGCCGATACTAAGCGTCATTTCAAAGAAAACATCCCTTCCTCGCTATCTGTCCTCTTTGTTACTGTTGCAGCTACCTCCTGTAAATCTGTGGCTACCCAGACGTCCGATTTCCGCCCAAAGTGATATTGTTTCTGGCAAAAGTCCAGAAATTCAGACCCTAATCGCATCGCCTAGCGAATTCCACAAAATCAGACGTTTCTATTAATGGTGGTCTTCAGCGAACTTCAGCTCATCACCGCTCACTTTAATATCGCCGACCTATGCAGTTCCTTCCCCGAAAAGAGCAAAATCTTGGTCTATTCGTAAGCCACCTGCAGTTTTTTTTAATCTGGTATGTTGGAAGACGACCTGATAGATACTGACAAAGGGGGTATGCGACCCATGACAGTTAGATGTTTATGAAAATTGATACCATGACTAATTATGGATCGCTAATCATCGTGGTGATAGTCGCTTGGTTTGGAAATACCTTGTTTATCTACTACCATATAATACATATGCCAAGCTATGATCAGGTGAGATTATGCCGAATTATACCCCAGAAACGTCGGAAAGAGGCAGAAAATAAAAAATGTTTGCAGGTAACCTGATACGGTGTCATAGAACGTGAAAGAAACTAAGTGAAAGCTTGGTTTTCAGAGTTGCCAAATTAGGGAGATATAGATGCTCTAAAGTTGAGAAGTATGGGGTCCGCACAGAGAAATGAACAAATGTACAACAACAAAAAGACTGCAAAAGGAACAAATGTACGGTAGGGAGTAAACTACAGCATGCACAGCATCCAAAGACTAACGGGCTTGATACAGGATTCACCCAAAAGGGATACATGTTGGAGTAGACGTAGAAAGAAGCCAACATAATGTGGAAATGTGAACAGTAAGTCTTCCTGTAGCGCAGCAATTCCAATGGCGTTTTTGTGGAATCGATATCTGGAACCGTTCCCGAGACCTATAAAATGAACTGTCTTCGTGTTGCAATACTGCATAAAATCCTTCAAGCCTTCCAAGCCACAGAAACGACTCCATAGCGCCTGAAAGGAGTACAGAAAGGCTGTACCAAGATAGGTAAAAAAAATCTGTGACAAGAAAGTACGTCAGAATCAATTTGCAAAGATTAATGACCTGTGGTAGGTGTCAGTCGAGGGTATAGGAAACGTTATTACGTGAGACAACAATGAAGACGAAAAACGCGGCATTCAGGTTCCCAGTAATATACAGGATCAAATATTTTAACAAAATATACGAATACATCAGAAAAACCATATACAGTGTATAGTACAGCAAAATAGTATATTTCTCGCCCTAGCTTCACACTCAATATGACTCGATTAAGCCCGTTAGTCACTGGATACTGTGCATGGTATAGTTTACTCCCTATCCGTACATTGGTTATTTCTGCAGTCTTGTTGTTGTATACTTGTTAGTTTCTCTGTACGGACCTCATAATTTCTCAATTTTAGGGCCTCATATCTCCCTTATTTGACAACATTGATAACCTACCTTTTGCTTATTTTCTTTCACATTTTATGCCAATTGTTTTAATGTCATAAAATGGTATACATTCTATTTGAAAAACTATGTTTTCGTTAAGATGGCAACACTGTTTGTCTGACACTATTACCTTGTTCTTGGTCACCTTACCCAATCCCGTAGGTAGCAGGTTACCTGCATACATTTTCCATTTTCTGCCTTTTTCCTGACCTTTTTGGGGTATAATTCAGCATAGCCTCGCCTGGTCACAGCTTAGTATATGTGTTATGGGTAGTGAGTAAACAAGGCATTTGCACACCGAGTGGCTATTGCCACGATGATTAGGAATCCACAAGTAGTCGCGGTACGAATTTTCATAAATATCTAGCTGTCACGGTTCGCATACGGCCCTTGTAAGTACACGATACTTGGCTCACATGGAAAGGTTTGCCTCAAACGTTGATTTATGATGTGTTATTTACTTTTTGCTATTGTTATATATATGTACATATTTTCTATATTGTTACTATTATTACTATTGATTGTTCTTGATATATGTATTGTTGATAGTGTTATATACAAGATGTACCAGAAGTAGTGACTCGCGTTTTAAATGATAAGTACATTTATATTATAAACAAGAATGGCATGAAGCAAAATTGTAGGTACAGAGTAATGATGTAAAAATCAAATAATTTACAGTATCTAATTAAATCCCTATTCTCTATTTGGAGGTCCACCTGACGGCCATTAACATCGATGCATGCCTGCAGTCGGAGACGCACATTTCTGCACGCATCTCGGCATATCTGAATGAAAATATTGTTGAATTCCTCGGTGATTCGCCCCTCCTATTCCGCAACACTGTTTATGGGTTTTGTATATACCTTGTCCTTCAAATGTCCCCATGGGAAGAAGTCGGGAGGGGTGAGGTCTGGTGACCGTGGCTGCCACTCCACTGTTTCCCGACAACTAATCCATTGAATTCATGATTTCCTATCAAAGTGAGACTCATAATCCCTGGTGAGATTTAAAAATTCACATTAACTTCAGATGATGAACTTCAACACAACAGCTTTGTCTACGAGGCTATTACAGACAGGATGGCGCAGGGAAATGGGAAATTTGAATCTAGGATTAGCAACATTCTGGCGTCGGCATTTGTTCGGAACTGATTAGAGATCATTGAGAAGGCTTTGACATTTAGAAATAATAGAACATTGGAGTTGTGCGCAAGATGTGTTCACTTTGAAAGCATTTGACAAAAACGGTGATATTCCATGGCCACCGAGATTCAATGAGCTCAGTGAGCACAGCGTTTTCCTGTAAAATACCTCAACGACAAAGCGGGAGGCTCACTCTTCCAGCAATCGATGAACTGAAACGAAGGATTGAAGAAGAAATCGCTTACATTCCTCGAAATATAATATACCGAGCAGTCTAGGGGCTTCTGTACGCTGAGATGGAACACATATTTCCGATGTCGTTGAGAAATAAAGTCACATGTAAGCGCGATAGTTTATGTCAACTTAAATTGCATACTCTATAGTGTATTTCCGTCTTTAAATGCATTTTTCTGTTTATTCGTGCAATTTACGTTCATTGAAACTTTCCAGTTTCCCTGGGCCACCCTGTACATACAGGGGGTGTTTATTAAAGATGCCCTCTGATCCACTTACCGTTGACTGGGATAAACGAAATTTGGAACAGACATTAGTTCTTCTCTCCAATGTCCACACACTCTTCCAATCGCTTTATGCACTTGTGGAAACCTTGTTTGTAGAAGTCTGCAGATTATTTCAGAATCCTGACTCAACAGCAGAAATAAACATTTCATCGTATTTGAAATGCTTTCAAAAATGATTTTATGATTAGGAAGATGAAAATCAGATGATGCAAAGTTAGAAAAGTATGGAAAATGGAGAAGAATTTCATTCCTGCAGGATCATGCTTCTGTCTGAGTGACATAACGAGTTTTAACTGAAGCGTTGTCTTGAAGGAAGGACACCTTTGGTCAGCGTTCCACATCTCTTGGTTTTAATGGAATCCTGTGATTTCGGCAGCAGTGAAGCATAGTATGTCCCTGTAATTCTAGTACCTCTTGCCAAGAAATCCATCATCAGTACTTCCTGCTGCTCCCAATCAACTTTGAGCATGACCTTACCCGGTGAAAGTTGGACACATTCTTTCTTTGGAGTTAGTAGGAATGCTTCCATTGCTTTGACTAAGTCTTAGTCTCTGGGTCATAATGATAGACCCACGTTTCATCCTGAGCTATTAATCTGTCAAAGAAGTCCTCCTGGTTTTCGTAGTACAGGGTCAAAAGTTCCTGGAAAAAAGCGACTCGTTTCTACTTTTGAGAAAGTATCAGTGGCCAAAGAACCCATTGGGCAGACACTTATGTGTTTGTAAATGCACATGGATTATCTTCTTCCACATACCCCACAGTTATATTGACATTTTCAGGTAGTTGGCGAATGTCTAAACGGCAAATCTCCAAGGTGGTGACTTCCTTTTTGCCTAATGGTGACTTCCTCTTGTCCAGTGGTGTTTTCATCAATGGTAGACTGAGATCATCCTGTGATGGGAGCCGTTTGTACAGAAATCCGACCAACTTAAAGGATTCCAGTGTTCTCATCATATAATGGGGCTTCCTTTTCATAAAGATCTTTCATCTCCTCAAATGTTTCCTTTGATATGCGGCCTCTCAAGTACAGAAATTTTATCAGCGTTTGGAATTCACTTGGACACATCTTCACACTTTTCTTCAGTTTGATGCTGTAACAGAAAATATTGAGAGTTATAAGATGAAATATTCCTCATAACCTATAGAGATATGCATCAATACAAGTGAAAAATTTCAGTTTTCTATAGTAACTACAACTAGTTCAGAGGAAATCTTTTAAAGGACGTCCCATATACTGTTGGACTAAATTGCGTTTCTTTTTCTTTTTTTAAAAAAAAAAAATATGTATCGCCACACTTGTGGACCATTCTTTTTATATTTAAAGAGAATGCGTTTTTCTCTATTCCGGAAGTGAGATCTTGATAAATGTTTCATCCTATGCAGTTAAGAATATTATCATGGATTCTAGATAAATATGTTGAAGGAGCTTTTAAATATTTTAAATGGGCAGTCTTCTTCTGGTCTGTATTTCTGGGTTGGTTTTTTATATGCTGCTTCTTTCAACCTTCTCGAGTAGATGTTAGTATATTTTCCTTGTTTAAGGTGCTCCTCAGGAAACTTCTGATTTCACCTCCTAACTTCCAAGTAGATATATACTTCCACTTTTCAACATAAGTTTGTCACTTTTAATTCTTGTAACATCCATAATTCATGACGTGGTTACGTCTCTAGACCCCTTGTGCACCTGAAAAGGTGACAAATTTTTATTTATTGTTCAAAACAAATTTAGAAGGTTGGTGCAGGCAGATGTTGGTTTAAAGCCCCACAACATCGTCAAGGTCTCTACCTCTGTGAGGGCCTACTTTTGACTGGAGAGGCACGTAAGATCATATGCACCATACGATCTTAGGCCGTAAAACCAGATTCTAGCAAATTCCTTGATATTTCACTTAACAAACCCTTTGGAATTCCTTTAATGCCAAAGATTTCGCTGCGATACTTGATCAAGTAACTTGTTAGTGGATGATGATGAAATGAAGGGTGGGGGAATTCTAACGAATTCCTTGGTATTTCACGACGCAAACCATTTGGTGTTCTTTCAATCCCAAAGATTTTGCTGCGATACTTTACCAAAGAATTTGTTATTTAAAAAAGACAGAGAGGGTGAAATAGAGGATGCTAATGTGTGTGTAGAGAAATGGTGATGATGAAGAAATAAGGAAATTTTAAAGAAAGTGTTATGGTTATAATATAAAGGAATATTGTTGCAACAATTCTCTTTGTTTTCCTAACGTTAAAAATTATTTGCTCAATTGTTGATATATTTTTCCATAATTGTCATCAATTAACTCAGCGATTTAAGTAAAACCTGTTTGGAAGTTTGAACAATTGTCGGTTTATCTTGGGGTTAGTAACGAAACCGAAACAAATAACACGTATGGCAAGATAGCCCCCCGACTTTAGAAAATTGAAACAATGACTAGGTCATTCGTTTGTACTATGTTTGTACCGTTTTACCGAAAATATTTTCGTTTGTACCATTTTCCTGATAGGATTACTTGAGAGGTCAACTGGGGAAGCTATCTTGGCGCCAAGATAGCTTCCCCCCCCCCCCCCCCCGTATCACAGAACAAAAAATTGAAATACACCATTCGAAAGCAAATCGTTTGTACAATTTGTACCAAAAAAAGTTTTGTTTGTATCCTGATAGTTTTCGAGAAAGTGGGTATGACATTTGGGGTAGCTACCTTGGCGGCCAAGATAGCCCCCCGTATCACAGCACAAAAAATTGAAATACACCATTCGAAAGCAAATCGTTTGTACAATTTGTACCAAAAAAAGTTTTGTTTGTATCCTGATAGTTTTCGAGAAAGAGGAGGATGACATTTGGAGGGCTATCTTGTACAGCGGTGGACACTTCTAAATGGTACAGCCATATGGAGATTTACGGCTAAGGTGTACCATTTAGAAGTGTCCACCGCTGTACACAAGATAGGCCCCGTAATGTGTAGTTTTTCCGTGCCCATTAATAAGTATTATGTGTTTATTCATGTGAATTTGTGTATTTGGAATTCTGGTTGTGCATATCCAAATGAAACAAAAAGAACACTTTGGAAATAACTCAACGTTAAAATTGAATTGGCGAGTGGGAAAACATTGTGAGTCCAAAATAAGCCATCTTGAGGTAAAGGCAAAAATAACACTAAAGATGTAGAACTACAAGTTGTAATGAAGTACAATTTGCAGTACAATTTGAAGTACAATTCGCACGTTATAGCAGAATGTCACTCCGTATCGTTTTGACTATTATTCAGCATAATTTACAGAGCCAGAAGAGTTTTATGGTGTGAATGTTCCTCTAATCCCTTCTTCATGTGCAGGTAGCCAAAATGCATCTGTTTCTATTTGTCTCCGTTAGTTATGTGTATCAATGTCAAAGCATTCTTTTCCAGCACTATGTCTCAAGAAACTCCAACTTTCTTCTACTCTTCAATTTTCTTTCATAGAGTCGATCCGTACACAACTTTCATACAACATAATATTTATAAAACATTTTTTCATACTACCTACTTCGAAAATAGTAATAATATTCTTTCGTAAGATAACCTGCTCTGCCTGTTTATCATATTTTCGTCTATTTCTTTTTCCCTGACAAACCAATCATAAGGACACTACATATCCTACGAGTTAATCCGAACTCATTAGATCTGGATCAATCTTTACATGGTGGTAGAACTTGAGTTGCTTATAAAAGCTTATGAAATATTATTGTGTTTAGACCTTTGGTTCCTAAGTTATATATAAAATACAAATCAAATAAAGGACAATTTTTTACGACTATAGGTAAGTTTCATCTTCTTTTTCTTTCTTCTAATCAACTAATAGTTGCATGAATCCTACGTTTAAAGTAAGTACAAAGACTCGATGGCAGCATGTCCTTTCGATTCTCCTGATGTGTTTTGTAGGGATCGCCAATATTCAAAAGAGTTCCATCAAGTGCGATAAATGAATATTCAAACTTTGTCCAAAGACAAGTTGAACGAACAATTAGAGAATAATCCGTGCTGTTTTCTGGTATTTTGTTTCTTTCATTATTGAGAACGTTTTATTTAGCGATTTGCCAAAGCGGCTAACAATCTATAAGAGAGTTCCGCCCTCTGTGAGATAAGTAATGAAAAGAAATTTAAGTGCAGGGTATAAGTAGTGGTCTACGTGCTTTATTGAAATTTTAACATTATAATTTTATGATACAATAACTAACAAAAATTGGAAATAAGAAAGTTGATTCTTACCATTATGAAAGGAAATAAACAGTGTATAACAAATGTTATCTGTAATAAACAAAACTTAATCTAGATCCAATAACAGATTCAACAAATATATACAGCATAAGTGGAAGAAATAATTAATGGAAATTTGATAAGGTGATAGTGAGGGTGAAGAATGAGGCGAAGTGCAAAGCACAGGACAACACGTGGGCATTGTTAATAAGACAAATGAAGCTATCTTCTGCCTGGGGTCATCCCTAGGCGATGATGAGCACGGGAGAAGCCCAAGTGAGTATTACTGTGTAGAATAAGATTGATGAATGAATGCAAGATGTTTATGAATAACGTAATCAGAAATGATTAAGAACGAAGGATCGCTCGGGGGTAAAGTGTATTGATAGAGCGTAAAGAGTAAGGATAAGGGTGTATGATGATAGCGATGTAGTCTGGGATGTAAAGAGATGTATTGCATAGTGTCATGAAGTAAAGGATACTGGGTTTGGAACCGTTTGTTGACATAGGTGAGACGTAGTTTTATGATGTAGTACTGTAATGTAGGGAAATATGTGCGTTGGTATAGCTCCTAGGTGGGGTAAGATAATTGGACACGAAAGCTATGCGGAAAGCGTGTCGTTCGAAGATCAAAAATATTTGATAGATTTTAGATGATACGGCTATCTACGCTGTGAATCCATATGTTAAGGTTGGTCGTAAGAAAACGTTGTGTGTTCAGGATTGTCAATGCGTTAAACCCCTAGATTTCGCCGTGATAGTAGCTAAGTATTTGTTTCATGTTAGGTGATGGTCGTAACTAATTCCGATATAAATGACAGTGTTACTGGATCATATAGGTTCGTGAGTGCATGGAGCGAAAGATAGTGACGGTTCCGATGTAGGTCTACTTTTGATCTTCGATGTGGTGGTAGAAAGACAATAGTTTGAGTTTTGGCCGCATTTATGGTAAGGTTCCAACTAGTACACCAGCATGAAGTGATTGAATGCAATTTTTTTTGTTGAATGGTGTATATAGAGTAATAAAGGTCGTATCGTCAGCATATGGAAATAAATGGATCCGTTCCGGAAGTCTAGGTATGTCAGCGACATAAAACAAGTAAAGTAATGGGGACAAGGCCGAACCTTGTTTCGCCTGAGTAGAAAAAATAGGACGTGACAGGCTTTTGTTAAGAGAGAGATGTATGGGAGGTGGTTGGAAATGAAGCTGTAAGTGAAACGAATGTGTAGTGTGAGAAGCTATAGGGCAAGAAGTTTGTATTTGAGCACGGTATGTCAGACCTTATCGAAGGCATTTTTCTAGATCGAATAATACCAGACAGGATAGTTTAACTGAATTATATTGCTGAGTGATGAGTGACATAAATCGAAGAAGCTGATCATTTATAGAGAATGATGGTCGGAAGCCGGTTTGTGTAGGAGGAAGAAGATTGCCTTCGGTCAAATAAAGACGTAGAAGTTTAACTAAAATGCGTTCCAGGATCTTACTGAATGTAAAAATGAGCTCTGTTGGTCGGTAAGAAGCTGCGCCCTTGGGGGTTTATGAAGTTTAAGGAACATTAGTGTTTTAGATATGTTCGAGAATATCATAAAGTATCCAGTATGGAACATGAAGGTGTAGATACAAGCAAGTAAGACTAGCAGTGACAGAACTTTCCTTAACACATTGTCTAAGCCGGACGCTGTATTACGCTTGTTTTGAATGATTTTAGTGATATCGCGTACGTGATCGTTGTTATTACAAGTGTATTTGCGGGTAGTGCACGGTGATTACTTTGTTGGAGTTGTGATGATGAAATGTTAAGCCTATCGACCACATGCAGGGCGTTGCCCGTCGTGGTAGGTGTGAATATCATCTGTAAATGGTCAGCAAAAGCGTTTGCTTTGGCAGTGTCATTTGTAAAAGAGGGTATTTTGGTGTGGAGAACTTGCCGCAAACTGCATTTAATCGTTTTCAATATTTACTGCACTGTAAAAAATTACAGGTCAAATTTACTGACATTACCGTCAATTCTGGCTGCCAACCGATTACTCTAAAATTTACGGTATTACTGTAAAATTAATGGCTATAGGCCATGAAAAGACCGTACCTTATTACTATAACTTTACACTAATACCGTAAATTTTAGGGTAATTGGTTGGCAGCCAGAATTGACGGTAATCCGTTAGTAAATGTGTCCGTAATTATTTACAGTATGAAATGCATAGTGTCAGAGAGATTATTGCAAGCCTTAATCCAGCAGCTAAGTTCATAAGCCTTAATATAATTATGGACCATACACTGGAGTCAGTAACGGCGATTGGACGTTAAAAGTGGGGGGGCAAGGCATGATCTGAATATTTGTATATCAATCTTAGTTTATCTGGTTGTTTCTAACACTTTGTTTGACGAAAGGTTGTATAACTAATAGGATACTACCTTTTTCGGTTAAAATACCTTATATCGTATTTCATATTTTATTAAATAAATTGACAAGAGCAACGGAAGTAGGTACCAGCTCTTTGTACTCTTAAACAACAAAGGTGTAAGAAGAGATTTGATTCCCTGCTCATGAACATCTTAAAATTCTGTCTGGAAAATTGTGTGATGAGATTATTTAATAAAAAGATTTACAAAACAAGTAAATAGAAAGGATAATATTAATTATAGTAATGAATAATGAGGCTTGCTTGGCAAAAGTTATATTCAAACTGGAGATTAATGAACAACTTAATTTATAATTCCACACATGACATTAAATATATGTTATTACTCTTACAAGGTACATTCGCGAAGTGTCCCCTCGAGATTTGTGTAAAATTGATTCAAATACAAAGTTCTACAAGTCACAATGTGTATTGTACTAATTTTAGCGGCCCATACTGGTTATTTGTGTATTTATGAGCCTTCATATATCTGGAATTCAATTATACACTAGTATAACGCTCGAACACAAAATTGCTTTTAGTTTCTTTAGATGTAACTGGACATGAATGTGCACAGAGAAAAATCCGTTCTCCGGACAGCAGTATATTGTACAAATATACGGTATCCTCTTGCTTACTATAGAAATCAGTACGGAGCATACGTTATCCATATTCTACATAGGCACTGCTCTTAGATGTTACATCATGCCGTTGCAGGATGTCTGACATCTAACAGTTTTCCTTATATCACATACATATACTTATGCTACCTTCGTCGGCTATATGTTATATACGTCCATTTGTATGTGAGATCCTGACCGCCTACATTGTTTCATACAGAAAGTACGTATAGATGGAACACTTATACAGAAAGTATTATAAAACATGCGTTTTCAGTTACACGTCTGCTGTACGTTTCAAAAACTACAGGAATTACGCATGCAGCCTATCTTTTTAAGTACGCCACCTACATTTTTTTCTCATTGTAGGCATGTGCAAAACAAATTTGATCAAGTACTGCTTCTCTGACACATGTTACCAACCTCAGCTGCCATATTGGATTCAACTTTCAGTTTTTCAAAAGGGAATAGGTGCAAGTGATACATGAAATTCATGTACAACTTCTCGGAAATTCACTAATATAGTGAGTTTTACCGTAGCTATTGCATGTTAAATATCAGGCACTTCATGAATATTGAATCAAATAGAAAGTTGTGCAGGGCCCGCTGTGTATATGTAATGTTTTGCGTAATTTATCGTTGACGAAATATTTTCTGAAAGTACATAATACAGACACACAGACGTTAATACGAAAATTGTCTTCACCTAAATATGGTCGTATCTGAATTTACATTAAGTATTTTGACCGTTATACAATACTTCTTTGTTGTAGTATATCATGGAAATAATACAATCACTCACAGAAATGTAATAAGAGAATGAGACCAATGTTGTAAGGAGTTTGTTAATACCTACAGTATTTTTTCCAGTTAGAAATTTTGATTTGTCAACATCAAAAATACATGTGTAACTGATATTACTCTGCAATGTCTATTCGCGAAATGCCTGGAAGGATTTAACATGCAATACCTTGCAAACGGTACAAGCTACAGTAAAATCCTCTACATCAGTGAGTTTCCGATGTCTCCCTTGCACCTATTCCCATTTGAAAAACCGAAAGTTGAATCCAAGATGGCAGCTTGGGTTGGTAACATGTGTCAGAGAAGCAGTACTTGATCAAATTTGTTTTGCACATGCCCACACTCATGTCCAGTTACACCTAAAGAAACTAAAAGCAATCTCGTGTCCGAGCGTTATACTAGTATATGATTGAATTCCAGATATATGAAGGTACATAAATACCAGTATGGACCGCTAAAATTTATACAATACACATTGTGACGAGGAGAATTTTTGCATTTGAATCAATTTTACACGAATCCTGAGGGTACACTTAGCGAATGTACCTTGTTAGAAAATGAAAGACAGTAAATACTACAAGCATATCCTACGAAATTTAAAGAAATACGCAATTGCAATATTAATTGATTTGAATTGTAATTGAAACGCAATTCCTGTAGCTTGCTTAACACCACGAGAAGACTCACGTACTCACGAACGGGAAATATCATATGGCACCAATTTTTTATGAACCAGTAATACATACAAAAACTACATTTTCCAATGTAGCTATATACATTAATGGGTTACTTCAAAAAAGTGGGGGGGGGCAACTGCCCCCCTTTGCCCCCCCCTAATCGCCGCCCATGACTGGAGTTGTCTGTGAGGGCGTAATGCCTCTCGATTGTGATTGTGGAGAAATTCCCTATAAGACTGGCATGAGCATTTGATCGGAGTGAGGTACTACGAAGGAAGGTGAGGTGTTAATGATGCAATTGTAGAATTTGGGATGTAGAAGTTACTTGCATCTTGAATGGCAGTGGAGATTCTATCTACTCTACCACTTAATGTACTCTTCCAAAATTTAAGAGGTAACATCATTGTTCTCATGTCTTATGAAAGGTGGAACTCATATAATCTAATAAAGCCCTCATCAAAAGAGATAAATTGTCCTTGTCCGTCATTGTCGTACGTATGTAGTTTTTAACTAGCTTCAATTTGCTGAACGCTCTCTCATTAGACGCAACTGACACTGGGGCTGTAATAGCAAGACGACAAATGTTGTTTGCCAGGGGTAGCACATTTTTCATAGTTTCAGCTGTACTCATTACACCTGATAATGATACTTCACTCACGCACTGATCACTGAGAATTTCCAACTCGGATAGCACTGCAAAAGAATCAAACTTTGAAGCTGCTGCTGGATATAAAGAAACTGCTCCTTCAAAACGGTGATATTTTATCTGTTCATGGGTGCACTGAAAATTGAGAAAAGAGGTTTGACTATTTCTACTCACTTCTTCAGATTTTCCTTGGACAAGATAAGAAGCGTATCTAACACTGCTATAAACTCCTTTGAATAAAAAGACTCCAGAGTATGATGAACTTGCGACTCCGCGTTGTCATCCAGACGTTTAGGCTCTACACGACGACGATGATGACGATTGAAGTCAATTTCAGCATCAACACCCAAAGAGTCTGCAAACGAAATGGCACTCAGAATCAGATTTTTCATTCCTTCACTATCATTCCTGATATCTTCCAATGATCTTATGACGCTTTCAATGATAACAAATGCCTCAAGAATGTTTAGTTTCTTCTCTTCAAGTTTCTGTGTTAAAATCTTAAGCTTATACATAATATTTTTCATAAACATTATTGAAACAATGAAGTCAAAACACAACAACTTCTTTCTCAGACTAAGCGCTGCAGATTTTGTGTTATTATCAAACTGACAAGACGTAGACATTGTATTTAGAACCTTCACTTCATTAAGTGATGCCCGGAGAGCTCTGATTGCTTCGGCGGCACCTGTCCAATAGGGTGTATCGAAAAAAAACTTTTTTTTCGAAATCCGGTTACGGCTAGTGCGGATTTTTGGCCAAATGACATCAATAAAACGTATAAAAAATTTCAACTCGATCAGACAACTTCTGCTGCCGAGTAGAGCCCAAATATGAGAAAAATCAACAAAAGACTCACTTTTCAATTGATTTTCCAAAAATTATTTTTTTTAAATATTTCCTATATTTTTCGGTCGTTTAAATTATTGAAATAGCATTGGAAAGGAGAAATAAATACATAAAACAAATTTGTTACTGTTATTTCTTTACACCACAAGCATAAAAACCTAGTTAATTATTTGTAAAAATGCACTGATTTTCTGGAGTATCGTACAATTAAATTTTAATATAAAATTATTGAAGTCTCTTAAATAACGAAGAAAACACTTTAGTGCTAAATTCTAAGAGCAGTAATACTATAAATAATTTGCTCCCAATGCCTTATGCATCTGTTTATCGCACTAGGTCACCTGTCGCCCACCTCTCCCCGAACGCCTCTTCTCTTGTACTTGCCCAGCTGAAAGGATCGGTCTTATCAGTCGCCAGTAGTCAACCAGCTGTGTCGAACGTGATTGTCGCTGCTTGAGTTATTTATTAGTGATGTAGGAAATTTTAGCTAAATAATTTGTTGTGTGAAGTGCTGTGTGTAAAAGTGAGAACAGTGTTTCAGTTGTGTTAACTACCTTTTATTAGGAAGAGAGTGACAAATACGCTGACGTTATGGCATCGACAAGTTTGTTATGGTCTGACGTTAGGAATAGCATTATTGGGACACCCAAGGAATTCGGTAGAACACAGCTACCTACTGTAGAAGATGTATTGAGACAATACCTATGGGAGCGAGAAGAAAAAATGAGAATTTCGGGATCCCGGAAGGAGCCTTCAACAAAGGATTTATCTTCTATCGTCGCCAGGAAGATTGTAGAAATTTGGGATTACGCCTCAATCAGCGGCGAAGCAATTCTCAGTGTCAGAAGGATTGTTGCAATGATATTGAAACACCATAATATTGTCCGTGACTTGTAAAAGTCAGCAAAGTCCGGTTTCCAAACTTTGCGCAAGAATTGCTGATTTTCAACAGTCTGCCAAAAATATTTCATTTGATATAGCCTTTTGTAAGTATTCCGATCTTCTTGCCTGCAACTGCGAAAAACGAAGAAAAGTGCCAGTGCTAGAGGTGCCTTTTCTTCTAGATCAAAGAACCACAAGGAAACTGGTTATAGGAAACTTGAATCATCAGAAATCCAAACGACGTATCAAGAGATTACGACGAAAGCTTCAGCGACAAAGATCAATAGCTAAAAGAGCAGATAAAGAACAATCAGCTCAAAACTTTGATCCAGAAGAAGTGGAATGCGAAAAACAAGCGGTGGAAGACAAGGACTCAAGTTCAGATAAGGAGTACCTACTGTTCAACAAAAGAGGTTGCAACTACCCGCCTTTTTTACTACAGTATACAGGACTAAGACATCAACTAAACACGCGGCCCTTCTAGCCTCTTCCCTCCTAGAAGACGTCGGGATGGTCGCCTCAAAAAATACAGATAGTGTGATAGATGCCAGCAAAATTCAAAGACAAAAAAGGGCTTTAGCTAGAAATATATTAGCCGACACTGATACAGCTCTCAAAGAAAAAGAATAAGAGCTTTGTATTTTGATGGTAGACAGGACCAAACTTTGACCTTAGAAAGGAAGAAAAAAGTGTTAGACGTGTTGCGAAAAAAGAAGAACATGTGTTAGTTGAATAGCCTGGATCAGAATATGTGGTGCACGTCACTCCAGAATCAGGATCAGGAGACTGCATTCAAAAAGCAATACTTAATTATCGCCGTAAAAAGGACACTGATCTCACAAATCTCAGTGTTATTGGCGGGGATGGTACCCCAATAAACTGCGGCCTTAAGAATGGTGTTATGTCCCTTTGAGAAAAGTCTTTGAACAGGCCTCTCCAAAGTGTTGTTTACATGTTCCACACCAACGAACCTCCACTTAGATACTTATTTCAGTCCCTCGACGGAAAGAGTACAGGACCAAATACCTACGCGGGTCCAATTGGAACATTGCTTCATAATTGTGAAACTAAAGGCATCACGCGTTTTGAACCAATTCCAGTACGCTGGATCTCTGATTTGAGGTTGGAAGAAAGCAGCAGTTTAAGCAGTGATCAACAATATCTTCTTGACATTTGCAAGGCAATATCTTCAAGAGATTGTCCTCAAGGTTAAGCAGAAATAAGTATAGAAAAACTTCATCAAGCAAGGTGGTTGACCCTTGCGAATAGAACATTGCATCTTTATGTATCAACCAGTAAGCCATCCCACAATCTTGTGCGCATAGTTGTTTACATCATGAAAGTCTACGCATTCATTTCGTTTTCAATTAAGAACGAACCATCTATCGAGGAAGGACTACCATCTATGGAAGTTGATGACATCTTCCCGCTGTTTGAACGAAGTTACAACAATCATTATTTACCATCAAGAGAAATGCCTGGTTTAGCCATCTACAGAACCTACTGTTGTCAATGATTTCGGATCCTGATGCTGTCAAAATTCAATTAGGTTGGAGAAGAATACTCAAAGCTAGAACAACATTGGTCAATCCAATGCCATTCGAGAATTTTCTGTTCCTCTGGAAATTGGACTTGACGCCCCATTATACGTAGAAGTCATCGATCGGTCAAATTGTAAATTAACGGAGCCACCAGTGACAAAGAATATGAGTACTAAAGTTCTGCGTGAGAATATTAGAAGTTCTGCCTTTGTAAATGAGGACATAAATACTTTCCTTGTCATACACAAAGTGTTGAACGAATGGTCAAACTCGTCACTGAGGCTGCATCGGCTGTTTGCACTCCTGAAGAACGGCACAAATTCGTCTTAGCTACTCTGAAGTCACAGAAGCAAATGCCGAAATTTGCTACAAAGTCCTCCTACATGACTGGCAAGTAACAAAGAAAAAAATGAACGCGGGCGGGCCGGTGGGACTCGATCTGCAGCCACCTCCAGCTGCAGAATTCTCTTTAGTCGTATACAGTAAGCTCCTTGTTTCTTAAAAAGCGATAAAGTAATTTTAAAGCTCATATATTGTAACGTTTTTCAGGAAAGAGATTTGGTGCTTTCTTCTTCTTCTTCTTCTTCTTACAAGTGATGACTTACACCACCGAAAAATATAAGAAATATAAAGATATATTTTTCTTTTGGAAAATTGGTTAAAAAGTTACTTTTTCTGGTTTCTCTAATATTTGGGCTCGTCTCGGCAGCAGAAGGAGTTGTCGGATCGAGCTGGGATTTTGTATACGTTTTATTGATGCCATTTGGCCAAAAATCCGCACTAGCCATAGCCGGATTTCGAAAAAAAAATGTTTTTCGATACACCCTACTGTCCAACGGGTCTTTGAAAGGCTACGCAAATGAAGTGCTACTTCAGATTTGGATAGTTCGCTACTTAAGAAATTAAAACGTTTTGTACTTTATGTAAAAAATACATACACATTTTCAAGGACACTAAAGAACTCACCAATAATAGCACTTGCATCACAACTATGTTTCAGAAACGTGTTAGCTCTGTGTGCCTGACAAGGCAAGTAAGGGATTTCGCGCCCTACAATTTTAGATAACTTTCTCTGTGCTCCTTTGTCTTCTCCTGACATTGCGCTGCTACAATCGTAAGACTGAAATGCTATATGATTCAAATCTAATTCATTCCTTACAAGAACATCATAAATTGTTTTTGCAATTCCCTCACCAGTCTTGTCAGGAAGTTCAACAACTTCAAGAAGTAGCTCCTTAGCCTTACCCTCTTCATCAACATAACGAACAACAACAGAAAGACGGTCTTTATTAGAAGTGTCAAGCGTCGAATCTGCCATAACTGAAAAAAATTCCGCATTTTTTATTTCATCATTTTTTTTGTTTGTTTGTTTGTTTCTGTTGTAAGTAGCTCTATGAATTCATTCTGTGATTTCCCTCCCAAGTAAGACACATGATATGGACACAAATTCCGATCATAAAGCCACTTTTTCATTACACTGCAATGCCTAGACATAAGCCGAACGAGTTGCTGAAAGTTTCCATTGCAGTCATCGCCCCCACCACGAAATGCCAAACCTTGTCTTCCTAAAGTACGAGCGATGTCCATTAAAATTTTTAAAGCCTGTGTGTTGTAAACATTCTCCTCTTCTTGTCTAATTATGTCTTTTCGTTTTGTTTTACTGAATAGAATGTCATCATGAGTTGTCTTTGAAAAAAAATTGCAATAGTCTTGAAGTGCTGCTTTATGTGCTTTCGAAGAAAAGAGCTCTGCCAATTTGCCGTCTTTAGACTTTCCAATGCTTTTCATTCTATGCCACTGCCTTCCACCTAGTCGAACCCAAGCTTCATCAACACATTCTCTGCCAACACCCTCTGGAAAAAGACTGTAAACGAAACAAAATGCTGCGTCTTTCTCAATGCTCTATTCAATATGAGGATACTCTTTATACCATTTAGGACTGAAACGTGATTGCTTCGTTTTACTTGCACTTTCATTTACTGAAAACGGCGTTAACACTGGCTGATGCGGACCAAGAGCTATTAGATAGTTTCTTTGGTTGTCTGTCGTAATCTTCTCTCTCTTCCCTGGATCATGCTCTACAAGATCATTCAGTTCTTCATTTGGTAGAATCTTCACTTCATTTGATATGTGTTCAAGAGCTTGGTTTGCACTTTATATAAATTCAGCACATTTGTCTCGTATAGTTGTCATAAGTTGTATGCTCTCCAGAAGGAACAAGTCACTGAGAAGCGCTGAGATTTGACCAGCACACTCCACCCAACTGCATTCGGTTTCGTTAGATTTTTGAGTAGAAGAATTATCATCTTGTTTTAGCATTTCTTTTGATTGATTTGTTAGAGACGGACCAAGATCACTAGTGTCTGCACTACAACTGGGCAACACTACACTGTCAATTTCTACGCTTTCCGTTGACAACAGAGCCTCAGAATTCCCACTAACTTCTTTCACATTTAATGGAACAGTATCCTGTATTTTTTCTACTATTTCAACTTTATCTTGCGTTAAAGGCCTTGAAAGTGTCTCAAGGGAGGGCACCAATGTTTCTGCTGGTACAGTCAGCGACAGTAGAAACTGGAGGTTGGATACATAAGAAATGATAGCTTTTTCCAGTAGGAGAATAGTTTCACTCGATGTCTGATAGTTGGACAACCAATATGACAGCAAATACGTGCCCGAAAACATAACATGCCAGGATATTCCTCCATTTGGAGGAAAAAGTATTACTATCTGAGAGCATCACTTAGAGAAACAACCACGAGATAAATCTGCAGAAAATCCATTCACTTTAAGATCAAAGAGATAGGAATTAATGCAAAGGAAACGAAAAGAATAATACGCATCATGCAGAGACCGAAAAAGTATGGAAAGCTAAACAAAATGAGAAAAGAAGGAAAGAGGGAAAGGAAAGAGCAAAAGACATGGGAATAAATTAAATTTTAACACTTAAGGATAAACAGTGTCCGTCTTTCCCCCTGACCCCATCGTGGGTTTTCTCCCTTCATAGGATAAATCTCTTTCAGTATCAAACGCGAACATCATTTATAGCGTTGAAAAAAAATTAACTCAGTCTAGGCCGAGACTCGAACCCCACACCCTTAGAATGACAGTCTCACGCGGTATCCACTTACCTACACAGGCTTTATCTATAAACCAGCTCTTACCCGCGCTGTTATTAAACGTGTTAAATCAGCCATTGTCGGTGAATCACCCCAGTTCCATTTGAAGTTTAAATTTTATTTACCTCACTTAGCCATCTATGGGTAGCAGTCCCCTTGCTTTCATAAAAAACATTTGTTCTGTAGATTAAAATCAAGAATAAATTAATCTGTACTCTTGGGAGCTTACTGGTGCACCAACATATCTATCTATCTATCTATCTATCTATCTATCTATCTATCTATATATATATATATATATATATATATATATATATATATATATATATATATATATATATATGTGTGTGTGTGTGTGTGTATGTGTATGTGTGTGTGTGTGTGTCGAATTGATTTTGGATTAAAAGAGCGACTTCGTAAATTTACGGAACGCGTGTTAACGCGACAGTAAGGACATCTCGTAACGTTGTTAGGTAACACACGCACTGTAAATAAAGTTTCAAAACCAGAAGTCGGAAGATATGCCGTGGGTAAGTCGGTAAGACGTCTGCTTGCTGAGTGCAGAAATTCGGGTTCAAATCTTGGCTGTTACGTTTTTTTTTTTTTTTTTGTTCCGTTGAAAATACATTTCTATATTTTTGCGTTTGAAATTGCTTTCTTTCATTTTTTGTAGATTATCTTAAATTAGTGAAGGCCAAGTAAGGTCAGATTACATATATGTCTGCTTTATCTGTGTGTACAGTCCAGAGATGGAGTGAGTCAATTGGGTCAAGATTTGTGAGTAGGTCAGTGGATCGTGGGTCAACAGGACGTGACTAACTGTGACACACCACCCCCCGTGACCTCTCTGACTCACACTGACCCTACGTTTTAAATTTTAAAGTCTCCCTCTTTATTCGGCCTCCCTCCTTATTATTAAATTCAATGTATAGATAATTATTGAGTTGAGTTGATTTTGAGTTTAGCGCCCTTTTCAGCAGCGAGGCTATATGAGACGGGACCTACTGATTAACATAGAAACCGAAAAACGTGAGCTCCCGTTGGGAATCAAACCAGGGTCTTCCACGCCACAGGTATATAATAGTGTCTTATATAGCAGTTAATATTCTTGCTATAAAGTATCAAATAACTAAACATTTGATGTAAATAAATGAGAAACCTAAAATATTGCAGATTACTGCAATTGCGATTTAATTCAATTTAAGCATTATACATCCATATGATTGTTAAAGTTGCTTTATAAAGATGCAGATTATGAATTATAGTAATTTTTTCAATGAAATGAAATTAAATTAAGTTTGACGTCCCATGCTTATGTCGGCTAGGTAAAGGAGACGGTGATGATGAGAAGTGAACGAAAATTGTGCAACGATGTAGGTAGGAGGAAACAGGAGAATCCTGAAGAAACGAACGCACACGGTGTTTCTTCACCACAAATCTGACTTTGTGCAAGCTGGGATCGAACCAAGGACCCCATGCACCAGAGGTGAACGCTCTACCACTAAGCCACTTTGGCCCTATGAAAAATACAACCATATTTATTCTCTCTCTCTCTCTCTCCATTTTTATATAGGTATCAGAAGCATGAATAATTTTCATTTTGGGGGGTGCGGTGGCTCAGTGGTAGAGCGTTCACCTCCGGTGCTTCGGGTCCCTAATTCGATCCCAGCTCGCGCCGTTTGGACTTTGTGGTGGACAAACGCCGTGCTGGTGGGTTTTCTCGGGGTTCTCCCGTTTCCTCCCACTTTCTTCATTCCACCATTTCACTCCTTTCTCATTATCACCGTCTCCTTTAGCCTAACCGGCATAACCATGGGACGTTAAACATAAAGATTTCATTTTATTTCAATTTTTGTTTTGAACGTATGGTTTCAAGTTGGTATTAAACTCAGAACTCTTATCTTAATGAGTTGAGTTGATTTGGAGTTTAACGTCTCTTTCAACAGCAAGACCATATATGACGTGGGCATATTGATTAACGTAAAACCCGAACCATGTAAACTCCCGCCGTGTGGTGGTGATTGTGATTTTGAGTTTAACTGCCCGGTCAGCAGCGTGGCTATAGGAGACGTGGACCTACTGATTAACATGGAATACGAAACACATGAGCTCCCACCAGGAATCGAACCCGGGTCTCCCACGATAAAGTCGTGCGTACGCTAACTCCCACCGGGAATTGAAATCTGTTCTCATTGTAAGAATGTTAACGTTCCTTATTTTACCGATTTTTGTATAACTTCATGGACCAAATTTCACAGAAGTAAATCCCCACGGTAAGCAGGTTTGCATATCCAGACTCCTAAGTATGAAAACATTTACGCTCACTTCAACCTCAAACAATTCATGAATTGAAGAATAAAGGATAATATTCCCGATAAAGTATATGGTTTGAAAAATACCATATAGGAGAGGGACATATCAGTCCTTTCTGCTCATGGAGTTATTAAAACAGGATCATCGGGCAGTGGTCTTTACCATTGAAAGATATTGCTTCTAAAATATTTCCAAGTAACTTCCAATTTTCCATCTATGGGTAGCCGTCCCCTTGCTTTCATAAAAAACATTTGTTCTGTAGATTAAAATCAAGAATGAATTAATCTGTACTCTTGGGTGCTCACTGGTGCACCAACATATCTATCTATCTATCTATCTATCTATCTATCTATCTATATATATATATATATATATATATATATATATATATATATATATATATATATGTGTGTGTGTGTGTGTGTGTGTGTATGTGTGTGTGTGTCGAATTGATTTTGGATTAAAAGAGCGACTTCGTAAATTTACGGAACGCGTGTTAACACGACAGTAAGGACATCTCGTAACGTTGTTAGGTAACACACGCACTGTAAATAAAGTTTCAAAACCAGAAGTCGGAAGATATGCCGTGGGTAAGTCGGTAAGACGTCTGCTTGCTGAGTGCAGAAATTCGGGTTCAAATCTTGGCTGTTACGTTTTTTTTTTTTTGTTCCGTTGAAAATACATTTCTATATTTTTGCGTTTGAAATTGCTTTCTTTCATTTTTTGTAGATTATCTTAAATTAGTGAAGGCCAAGTAAGGTCAGATTACATATATGTCTGCTTTATCTGTGTGTACAGTCCAGAGATGGAGTGAGTCAATTGGGTCAAGATTTGTGAGTAGGTCAGTGGATCGTGGGTCAACAGGACGTGACTAGCTGTGACACACCACCCCCCGTGACCTCTCTGACTCACGCTGACCCTGCGTTTTAAATTTTAAGGTCTCCCTCTTTATTCGGCCTCCCTCCTTCAAGGTCTCCCTCCTTATTATTAAATTCAATGTATAGATAATTATTAAGTTGAGTTGATTTAGAGTTTAGCGCCCTTTTCAGCAGCGAGGCTATATGAGACGGGACCTACTGATTAACATGTAATCCGAAACACATGAGCTCCCGTTGGAATCAAACCAGGGTCTCCCACGCCACAGTATATAATTGTGTTTTATATAGCAGTTAATATTCTTGCTATAAAGTATAAAGTTAAAGAAAACTTGTAGCTTCACGAAAGGCATTTGTTGGTCCTTCAAGGTCAACACAAGAACAAAAATGAAAAACTAATACTAGGTGTGCCTTTACAAGTGACTACTATGATAACAACAGAATGCTGCCTACGTTTAACATATTATGCCTCCGGGGGTTAGTAAAACGCTTAACTGTGTGAAAATCGCTGCACACAACAGGTCTTAGGAACACTCGCAAATACGTAAAATTGAAAGAACAGAAAATAGTGCATTTTTGAAATGAGCATACAATTCACACTTCACGCAAAGTTCCAATATGGGAAATCAGTCAATATCTTCAGTTGGAATTACTGAAAAAGACAGAAACTGGCTATTTAAAATTCCAAGTGTAAACCTGCGCTTGGAGCGATTCTATTAGCTATATCACAACGCATTTTCGTGAGTTGCCTCTGTGGTCAAGCGTGCTTAATAGCGCTGTTAAAGTTCTAGAACCGGAGGGCGGCGGTTCGAGCCTAAGTACAGTAATTTTTTTTTTCAAAATAGGGATGGCTTTTTAAAAGTATATATAAAGTTGTATTTTGAAGTGATTGTAAAACAAATTCAGATGAACTTTCACATTTCCAAGCTCACTCGTATTTATTCGCCATGTCCCAAATTTCACAGAAATAAATCCCTACGTTAAGCGGGTTTACATATCCAGACTCCTGAAAACATTTACGTTCACTCCAACCTCAATCATTTCATGAATTCAACCTGCTTTACATATGTTATTAGGACGTAAAATTGAATGTGATTTATTCTACAAACACTTTTATACATTGCAAGAGCTGTGACGTCTAAATATTCACTGAGAACTCATAGTCGTATCGCAATAAATAAAAGCGAGTATGGAACAGTAAACTGCTTTCACAAAGGTTAAAAGAAAGACTCCAAAAGCATGCAAAATGGTCGAGTGGTTTAGGTCGATACTCTATCAATCATATGTTTGTGTTTTAAAACCCGATAATAAGTTTCTCTAAGTGTCTTCCTATTTTCATTTGGAGGCGGAAAACATTTCTTTGAATAACTCATTGGAAACTTCTTTTGTTTCAAATTCGGCTAAGACGGAACAATATATCAATTGCAAATCTAAAATCCATAGCTGAAAACAAAATATAAAGTATGTTTTCCCATTATTATCCTCCGATTTGTAACGAGACCCGGGTTCGATTCCCGGAGGGAGTTCATGTGGTTCGGATTCCACCTTAATCAGTAGGTCCCCGTCTCATATAGCCTCGCTGCTGAACGGGACGTAAAACTCAAAATCAATCAATCAATCTCCAAGAGAGAGAAATAAAAAAAGTTTTTTTTTGGTAAATTCTAGTTCAAAGTTCGAAGCACTTGCTTTTGCACGTGATTTTTTGTTTCTTTTTTCAGGGAACAGAAAAGTTCTGGCGCCTAAGAAATTATACCATATAATATTGCAAATTTGCAAGTGGATGTATTTACATTGCAATTTGTGGTAATAAAGATATTATGATTAGAAAACAATATTGTAATAAGTAAGTTTAATTTCTTCATCCATCGCCAGTCTTAGGGGCCCCTTATACCTCGCCGCCCCCCGAATATCGATATCGAAAATTTCGAATGATATATTCATGTCCATATATTCGCGATATCGAATGTTGATATATGATAATATATATATATCGACGATAGCGATTTATCGACATATCACAGGCCCAGGTCCGAGAAGTGATGCTTGAAATATACTGGAATCAACAATCAAATTCTAAATAAGTTCCCCATTTCCCTATTCAATCTTGAGGGGGAAGAGTGTGAACCCGAATAGAAATTTTAAGAAAAACAAATGTTAAGATAAAAGTAGGTTTTCCGTCTCCCCTTGAATATAAAAATTAACAGAAAACTATTACTGCAATTTACCTTTTACTTCTGTTTCTGATTGTTATCACAAATCAGCGACAGTACACATACTTTACATAGTATACCAATACCAATACACTCTATAACTTTTCACAACCAAGCAAGCCGGAAGATGAATTTCCTGTAATATTAAAGTGGAATATTCTACAAAATAGTCATAATTCATTGGCCATATTTCTATCAGTACTTTGGTACGGACTAAGAGCTACAAGACTAACAGAACTAGAAATTAAAGATTTCATTCCTTTTTTCTCTCAGACTAAAAGACTTCTGCATTTTCCTAAGATTTTCATTTTCTTAATATAAGTCCCCTATCCTGGGCTAATTCTGGCTACCGCGGTTTCGAGGTAATCGGTAAACGAAAGAGCAAAGTTTGTCGACTCTCAGCTCTCGACAGTTTGTAAGAAGATATTTCACAGTTCATGTTGTTATTTCTTCGTTACAAAAACACTTCTAGTTGACTCTATTCATGGTGAATTACTGAACTTATAAACATTGACAATTATTGAAAAATGAATAATTATTTTTAAACATAAAAGGCATTACAGTTCACTAGAATGCAGTAGTAGAATGCAGAAGTGAAAGAAAATATTGTTTATTTGTTGAGATGCGCAAACTGAATGTGAATAATAAGTGTTTCCCATTCTCTTGTCCAGAGGTGGATCTACGATGGACTTCTGGGGGCTCGGTGGTTGGTAATACTCCTATTTAGAGCTACTTTTAAGAGCTCCAAACTCTTAAATGGGTTTTATTTCTATATAAAAACACAAATATTCCCTTTCTGGGAGGCTATCGCCATGATCGCCCACTGGATCCGCCCCCGCTCTTGTGTAGCAGACTTTGAAGATATTTAGCTCCTGCGATGGTGATTAAGGATTGTAACATCTGGATAATTTTTATACTGATATCGGATAGAAACTTATCCGGATTTGCAATATCCGGTTGACGGACAACAAAACGGATGACGGATAACGGATATTATCAGTCATTCATTATCCTGATATTATCCGTTATACGGATAATATCAGGATAATGGATGACTGATAATATCCGGATAGCGAATGACGGATAATATAGAGGTAACGGATACTATCCGCATGATGGATAACGGATGACGGATAAGATCCGGATAACGGATGTTATCCGGATGTCGGATAACACTGGCTTACAGTGGTTTTGGTGCCGGGTGTTTCTTAGCTGATTTGAAGTAGAATTGGGACGCTGAATCCAAATATGGCGTTAGTTTTCCCCTAACAGCTTTAGTTTTTGAGATATAGGAATTGCAAGACTGACCTGCTACAACGTTGAAAATTGCATAGGTGCTGTTTTACTGTAAGTGAAAAGAAAACTATGACATTTAAATCTGTTATTTGGAACACTTTGAAAATAATGAAAACCATATAAACACAAACATCAAGTACATAATAACTCTGTAACTACATTTTATAATAGTTTTTATGAATAAAAAATCAAATAATTTGTTCAAAACGATCTATTCAACACTTCGGAAGCTTCGTTTTCGTGACATCCTTGAATGTTTCTTTGCACAGTCTCTTTTTAGGTTCCAGCAGTAATCTGCCATCATATGGGCATCCCATCTTCCTTGGTAGCGGTCCTCCATTGTTTTAATATCTTGGTGAAATCTTTCACCTTGTTCTTCACTCAGACTGCCTACGTTGTCTGGGAAACGGTCCAAATGGCTGTGCAGGTAATGAATTTTGATACTCATATTACATCCAAGTTTTTGGAATGCATTAAGCATCTGGTTCACTAGCTCAACATAGTTATCAGCTTTATTATTGCCAAGGAAATTCTTGATAACTTCTACAAATGAGGTCCAAGCTCTACGTTCAGTCTCATTCATGGACTCCACGAAAGCCGGATCTTTCATGAGTTGTCTTATTTGGGGACCATCAAATATTCCAGCTTTTAATTTTTCTGTGCTGATCTGAGGTAGCTTGTTTCCCATGTAAGCAAAGCACGGTCCGTCCTTATTTAGCGCCTTTACAAACTGCTTCATCAAACCGAGCTTGAGATGTAGAGGTGGCAAAATGATTTTGTCACACTCAACAATAGGCATGTTAATAATATTTTTCTTACCAACAACCATGTCGTCTCTCTGCGGCCACTCTTTTTTTGACCAATGGTTTGCTTTGTCTCTGCTATCCCACAAACATAGAAAACAAGGATATTTTGTGTAGCCACTTTGCTGTCCAAGAAGAAAGTTCACCATCTTTAAATCCACACAAATCACCCACTGATGGTCCTGATATTTAATTTTTTCCATAACCAAAGCAATTGCTTCATATTCTTCTTTCAGTCGTGTTGAATGAGCGATTGGAATTGAGCCATATTTATTGCCATTGTGTAGAAGGACGCATTTTAAACTTCGCTTGGAGCTATCAATAAACAGGCGCCAATCATCTGGATTGTATTCTGGAAGACCCATGTGTTCTAGGAGACCTCTAACATCGTGACAGAATACGAGATTTGTGTCTTCAGTGAAAAATGGTAAAAACTCCTTTTCCCTTGTTCGGTAGAATGTGATTTTAGTTCCTTGTTCTAGTACGTTTTTCTCCTTCAATCTGGAAGCAAGTAATTCAGACGATTCTTTTGAAAGATTAAGGTCCCTAACTAGATCATTTAGCTCATCTTGATTAAACTGTTGAGGAATTGTTGACATTCCCTCATAATCACTGTCACTTCCATCATCCATGTCACAAGAATGTTTACTACGTTCGTTTTCAGTCTCACAAAGCTCTGGCAAGTGGTGAAACGTTGGGATTGGTATTTCATCGGAATGAACAACTGGACGTCTTGCTGAAGGCAGATCAGGATATGTCCACTTGTTCCGGTTATTTCTATTCATACCCGTAACATTTACCAGGCAGAAATAACAGTCATCAACATGGTTTGTGGGTTCCCTCCAAACCATTGGAACACCAAACTTAAGACTTTTTCTTTTTCCAGTTGTCCACTGTCGCAAGTGTTCAGTACACATTTTACACACAATATGTGGAGCCCACGTTTTATCTTGGTCCCCTAGGCGTACACCAAAATATGCATGATATGCTTTTTTTTACAAAGTCACTGATATGTTTTCTATTGTCTTTAAATGTGTACTCACCACATATGTAGCAAAACACATCAGGATGGTTAACACAACTTCTTCGACTTGAACTCATTTTATGTTCAGGCCACTAACACGGATGTTAAATATAAAGCCTTAGTATACGCGATACAAGTTATGATTTCAGAACAAAACTCACATGTTCCAACATGTCACTCCACCTGCAAGACAACAACTACGATCCACTAGCCAAGTAGAATACCAATGCAATCTAGTGGACGTTCCTGGAACTACTATATGACTAGTTTCCGTTTAGTACCGACAGATAGCAGCACTAATGAGAAAAGAGCGCCGTTCTTCCAAATAGAAATCTCTATAGAGCACAGTAGGATTTATTTGAGTTGCAGAGTTTTTAAGATCATATTCAAACTTGTTATTACGAGAATATTTGTATTTCTTTTGCTTATTTTGTATACTATTGCAAGAAGCATGCAGAAATAGTGGTTACATCATTTATAATTTACATATTTATTTTGGATTGTAATATTTCTTCCACATACATTGTAACGTAAATAGCACTACTGGTACAGTAGCCTGTATCTACCAAAGTAGAGCTGATAGAAAAAAACTGCTTACATTATTGGATTCAGCGCCCCACACATAGTTAAAATCAGCTCTAAAATTTTAGGCACCAAGAATTTTTTTTTTCTGTAGGCCTGTGTAATTTTCGGATAATGGATTTATCCGGATAATTTATAAAATTAAGATAACGGATAATATCTGGATAATAGAACATTCGGATAACTGATTACATCCGGATGACGAATAAAGGATAGTATCCGGATAAAGTATGTGGTTTGAAAAAGACAATATAGGAGAGAGACTTATCAATGCTTTCTCCTCATGGAGTTATTAAAAGACGATCGTCGGGCAGTGGTCTTTACCATTGAAAGATATTGCTTCTTAAAATGTTTCCTAGTAACTTCCAATTTTCTTGTTCTTGTTGATCGCGGTGGCTAATGGTAGACCGCTTACTTTGGCGCGTGGGGTCCTTATTGTTTCGATCCCCGGCCAATTAAGTTTGCGGTGGACAAGATCGTATCCGTAGCTTCTCTCAGGGTACTCCCGCTTCTTGCCACTTTTCACTCCATCAATTCTTCTATTATCAATGACTTGCTTTAATCATTCGACACGGCAGCTCAGTGGTAGAGCGCTTCCTCTTTTGCGTGGGGTCCTTATTGTTTTGATCACCACCCAAGGAAATTTGTAGTGGACAATATCATATCCGTGGTTTTTCTCAGGGTACTCCCACTTCTTCCCACTTTTCATTCCACAAATTCCTCTATTATTATTGACTGGCTTTAATAATTGCGCGCGGTGGCTCAGTGGTGTAGCGCTTCCTCTGGTGGACCAATTAACATTGAGGTGGATGAGATCGTATCCGTGGGTTTTCTCAGGGTACTCCCGATTCTTCCTACTCTTCATTCCACCAATTCCTGTATTATCATTAACTTGTTTTAATCATTGGGAGCGGTGGCTCAGTGGTAGAGCGCTTCCTCTGGTGCGTGGGGTCCTTATTGTTTCGATCTCCAGTCAAGTAAGTTTGTTGTTGACAAGATCGTCTTCGTGGTTTTTCTCAGGGTACTCCCGCTTCTTCACACTTTCCATTCCACCAACTTCTCTATTAGCATTGACGCTTTAATCGTTGGGCGCGATAGCGCAGTGGTAGAGCTCTATCTCTGGTGCATGGGGTCCTTATTGTTTCGATTCCCGGCCTAGTAAGTTTGTGGTGGACAAGGTCGTATTCGTGGGTCTTCCCAGGTACTCTCGCTTCCTCCCACATTTCATTCAACCAATTCTTCTATCATCATTGACTTGCTTTAATCATTGGAGAGGTCTTGGTCCCTTGAGGATTGCGGTGATGTAAGAAATCAGATTCGATCCTAAGCATTTGGGTTGTGATGTAAACCTTTGCTGTGGTTCAGTCTCAGTATTTTATTACGCGACATAAAGCCATCCATACAGCTATAAATGTTGTTCTATCTTGTGCAAGCAGGTATTGATTTTGAGCCAATTCGGAACCACATTTTTGGCGCTTTGAGGCCAGAAACCGATTCCGGACATTACGCTGTCCTCAAACTACTAGGATCTTTTCAATGTTACCATCCGCGTCCAACAACCCCATGTTTAAAAGGGAAATAGAAAGGACTCGTGTCTAAAACTTCCGGACCCAGTTTCTTGAGGTTCAAGAGTAGGGATCGATTTCTGATATCACCATTGTGCTCAACGGATCAAAACCTTTGAAATGTCGCCAACGCCGTCCAATAACTTCATCTTTAACAGGTGAATAGAAGGGACTTGAGCCCATAACGTCAGGACCCCATTCCTTGAGCTTCGTGGTCTGAGCCTGATTTCTGACATTACTACTGCACTCAGGGGCAGTGGTTAGGGATGGGCACGAGCGAGTTCGAGTGTTTTTTTTTAAACTTGATTCGACTCGAAACAGACATCTTTTAGCTCGACTCGGGAACTCGACTCGAAAAATTTCTTCTGACTCCACTCGAAACTGGACTTGAATTTGGATCGAGTTTCGAGTCGAGTCGAGCCAAATCGAGCCAAATCTTGTGTGTAGTTTCAAGTTCCTTTTTCACTTATTCTGCATAAACAATATAATTATTATCAATGTTGCTACTTCCACTACAGCTTATTATTATTATTATTATTATTATTATTATTATTATTATTATTATTATTATTATTATTATTATTATTATTATTATTATTATTATTAAATTCTGTAATTAAGCTTGAAAGATAGGCGGTTTCCATCTGAATACTAAAAACTAGTTAACTGCCGATTTCGGTAGTCGTGAAATCTAGGACACAAGGACATCGTTCACGAGGTTCTGGGTTTGAGTTCCGGAGGATCAAGTATTCGTGCTTGGGCCAAAATTTGTTAAAAGTTATAGCGTGCCAGGAAAACATGTTTAAAACTGTTCTGCCTGGGTCTACGGTTGTCAACGACTTGTGCGGCTTGGCTCACAGCTTATTTAATATCGAACCGAACCGAGAACCGAACCGGATGTGCACGAGTCGAGACACAATTTGTAAAATTCGAGTCGAATCGAGACTGCTCGTAAAACTCTTCACATATTTTTAACAATAGTTTTGAAGAAACTAATCACTCAGAAACAGTTTTATA
The DNA here is from genome assembly GCF_964235325.1 of Thermobia domestica. Lineage (NCBI taxonomy): Eukaryota > Metazoa > Arthropoda > Insecta > Zygentoma > Lepismatidae > Thermobia > Thermobia domestica. Next base: position 100,093,405 of record NC_137465.1, on the reverse strand, counting down.
TATATATATATATATATATATATATATATATATATATATATATATATATATATATATATATATTATACAGGTGCGGATCCAAGGGGAGCTACAGCCCTCTTGACACTCAGGTATACACTGGATAAAATAGGCTTCAATCCTGCTTTACACTGGATAAAGCGGCAAACAGTGATTTAGTCGCTCCCTTGATCATATCCTGGATCCGGGGCTTTAAGGGTTCATAGCTGTAAAACTATGGGACCTATCGTTAGTGATGCGCACGAGACGAGTCGAGACAGAATTTTCCTGACAAATTTCGAGTCGAGACACAGCTCTTGCAATAAAAAAGAATACATTTTTCGAGTCGAGACATCACTTTTACAGCACATTTTCGAGACGAGAAAGCCTCAAATCTTGTCTCGTGCGCATCCCTACCTATCGTAGTCGGGTTAAGACTTCACTTAGAAACTAATATGTGCGCTATCCAAAAATACAATGTTTCAGAATCTAGAGTACACATGCGACAATTTTTAGAGAGGAACTTTGGCTATGTGCATATAATTTGAAGTACTCACCAAATACCTGTATAAAAATTGTTGCAGAAGTATGTTAGAATTCTAAAATATGGATATTTGGACAGCGCACGTACTAGTTCCTAAATAAGGTCTTGACCGTAGTACGGTAGGTCTCCTAGTTTTGGAGCTATGGACCTTTAAAGTTCATTTCTTCATGTTTTTGGCAGCCTATAACTCCGAAATTAAGCATTTGTGCGCCCAGGTTTGTTATTACCTTTTGTCTTATCTTGGTGTCAGGAACAGTATTTCTTCCAGATATGTTTTTGGGGCACTGCCCCCCTCCCGGAGCTCTGAGAGTGCCCCCGGAGGAGACCAAAATATTACGTCTATAATACAATAATAAATAGAATAGTACCAGCAGTGCCCCTTCCCCCACCCTGAACATTTTTTCTGAAAGAACAACTGGTCAGGAATCTCCTTGCATTTTTTAAATGGAGTATCGCATCGCAGTTTGCAGTGCAAATGGGAATGCAATGCAGCGCAAACATGGAAATGCAACATTGCATTTACATGTTTGCACTGCAAATTGAAAAATGTATTGCAAATTGCGATACATCTTTGTGTCTTAAATTACTACATAAGCTAAAATAAGGAGCAAGTTAAAAATATATTACTATTATTTCAAGAAACTTCCCCCGACTTGAAGGGTCAGTTATTGCAAGAAAAAATGCCTCGACTTTGAATTACAATAGTTTTCCACTTTAGTATTTCCTTCCCTTTGTCAGTTTATTGTTACTGGGTCATTCTCCAGATCTTCTCAGGTTTCGGGTGATTATCCTTGTTTCTGAGCGTGTAATAATAAAAAAAATGTTCCTTGAAGAAAAGGCGCATTGGCAGCAGATTGGACCTAGCCGATATATGGTATATATAGCATGATTGTGGGTTGGTTAGTAAAACGCAGAAGTGCGTACAGTAGATCAATAAAACAGTAACGGTATTCTTCAATGCCAAAAATACAGTATAGGAAATTACTCATCTTTATCTCTCTTTTCTTTTTGCTTTCCATTTGAAGTACTGATATACCTGATACCCATTTACGTTCCTTGTTAAAAACAACATATGTTTTAGCAAGATTTCTTCTTGGGAGACGCCGCGAACCTCAAAAAACATCCCGAACAAATGGACTCTATCTTTCTGTGTGTGTTTGAACCAATGAGTTGTTTTTCCTAAACCTAATTGTTGAATTTGCCGCTGTGGTAAAACTATTTCGCTCAATTTGACAAATAATATAATAAAATATAATACTTATCCAGCAATGAGCGTGGATTGCAAGGAAAAGCAGTGAACTCTAAAGTACCCCTGTAGCAGGGGCGGATCCAGAACGGACTTCTGGGGGGGGGGCGTGGATTGTAATACTGCTACTTAGCTAGTTTTAAGAGCTCCAAATTTTGGGATGGGTTTTATTTATATATAAAATAAGAAAGCTTCCTCTTCCGTGGGAGGGGGGCGATTGCCCCGATCGCTCCCTGGATCCGTGTCTGCCCTATAGCCTCTCCTCGAAATTAAATGCATTGATCTATTATTTCCAATTCGAAGTCATTTTCGCTTCCATGTTAATGGTGACGGAGTTCTTGTTCTTTGTATCTCTGTACTCAGAAAATAATAATAATAATAATAATAATAATAATAATAATAATAATAATAATAATAAAGCATCTGAATAATAACGATATTTTTAACCCCCTTCTTTAAACTTTCTGTGTATTTCTCTGAATCTGGATATGTTGTTTTATAGTGTATAATACAAAAAGGCTTCAAACAGCAATCAGGCAAAAATTATTTGTGTAAAAGACACAAACGCCTTATCAGTGGCTCTGCAAAGAAGTACTAAACAACTGACGTTGTTTCTGCTTGCCTTTAAACATAATGTTACGGTTTACAAGGCACAGACAAAAGTAGAGAGCAACGTGAAATTTCGCCTAAGGGCACCTTCGTTGCTAAACTGAAGACTAGCACTCTGTCAACATATTGCATAGCTATCAATAAGTTACACTCAAAGGTTCTTTCCAAACGTTTTGGTATAACAGGTTAATCAAACTACGCTGTTGTAGGTAAGGGATGAGACTCTGAATGACCGATAAGTGTTGGAGTTCAGAGCCGTAGCTAGAAATTTCGTTGCCCGGGGCGAAGTAGAATTCGGCGTCCCCCGACACTCACCTTACCGAACTTTGACTTTTTCTTTCTGTGCTTTTATTTTTAACATATAAGAGAAACACCTTTTTGTTGTTATGCTACGCTGTTTTTTCTTTTTTATCAAGCCGCTTAGACAGACCATTGCAACAGCCAAAAGCGATCGTTATGTATTCTTTAACAAATAAGAGCCACTCTCAAGAGGCTTATTTTAGACCTGCTGCTAAACTTGCCAAACTACCTTGTATACAAATCCATTTGGAGAATAATTATGAAAAAAGCATGGAGTCGATTCTCCTACGTCAGGACGACCATGTTAGACATGGAGTTGCTGGACGCGAGTGGTAGCGTTGGAAAGGCCCGGGTCCCCTGAGTGCAGTAGTAATGTCAGAAGTCTGGCCCAGACCACGCAACTCAAGGAATGGGGTCCTGACGTTATGGATTCGGGTCCCTTCTATTCACCTATTAAAGATGAAGTTGTTGGACGGCGTTGGCGGCATTTAAAAGGTTTTGATCCGTTGAGCACAATTGTGATGTCAGAAGTCGATCCCTAAACTTGAACGTCAAGAAACTGGGTCCAGAAGTTTTAGACACGGGCTCTTTCTATTCCCCTTTTAAACATGGGGTTGTTGGACGCGGATGGTAACATTGGAAAGATCCTAGTCGTTTGAAAACAGCGTAATGTCCGAAGTCAGTTCCTGGCCTCAAAGCGCCAAAAATGAGGTTCCGCATTGGCTCAATATCAATACCTGGTTGCGTAAGATAGAACAACATTTATAGCTGTATGGATGGTTTTACCTCGCGTAATAAAATACTGAGACTGAACCACAGCAAAGGTTTACATCACAACCTAAATGCTTGGGACCGAATCTGATTTCTGACATCACCGCAATGCTCAAGGGACCAAGGCATCTCCAATGATTAAAGCAAGTCAATGATGATAGAAGAATTGGTTGAATGAAAAGTGGCAAAAAGCGGGAGTACCCTGAGAAAACCTACGGATACGATCTTCTCCAACGCAAACTTCCTTGCCCGGGGATCGAAACAATAAAGACCACACGCACCAGCGTAAGCGGTTTACCATTGAGCCCCACAACAAGAACAAGAAAATTGGAAGTTACTTGGAAATATTTTAGAAGCAATATCTTTCAATGGTAAAGACCACTGCCCGATGATCCTGTTTTAATAACTCCATGAGCAGAAAGGACTGATATGTCCCTCTCCTATATGGTATTTTTCAAACCATATACTTTATCGGGAATATTATCCTTTATTCTTCAATTCATGAATTGTTTGAGGTTGAAGTGAGCGTAAATGTTTTCATACTTAGGAGTCTGGATATGCAAACCTGCTTACCGTGGGGATTTACTTCTGTGAAATTTGGTCCTTGAAGTTATACAAAAACCGGTAAAATAAGGAACGTTAACATTCTTACAATGAGAACAGATTTCAATTCCCGGTAGGAGTTAGCGTACGCACGACTTTATCCTGGGAGACCCGGGTTCGATTCCCGGTGGGAGCTCATGTGTTTCGTATTCCATGTTAATCAGTAGGTCCAAGTCTCCTATAGCCACGCTGCTGACCGGGCAGTTAAACTCAAAATCACAATCACCACCACACGGCGGGAGTTTACATGGTTCGGGTTTTACGTTAATCAATATGTCCACGTCATATATGGTCTTGCTGTTGAAAGAGACGTTAAACTCCAAATCAACTCAACTCATTAAGATCAGAGTTCTGAGTTTAATACCAACTTGAAACCATACGTTCAAAGCAAAAATTGAAATAAAATGAAATCTTTATGTTTAACGTCCCATGGTTATGCCGGTTAGGCTAAAGGAGACGGTGATAATGAGAAAGGAGTGAAATGGTGGAATGAAGAAAGTAGGAGGAAACGGGAGAACCCCGAGAAAACCCACCAGCACCGCGTTTATCCACCACAAAGTCCAAACGGCGCGAGCTGGGATCGAATTAGGGACCCGAAGCACCGGAGGTGAACGCTCTTCCACTAAACCACCACACCCCCCAAAATGAAAATTATTCATGCTTCTGATAACTATATAAAAATGGAGAGGGAGAGAGAGAGAATAAATATGGTTGTATTTTTCATAGGGCCAAAGTGGCTTAGTGGTAGAACGTTCACCTCTGGTGCATGGGGTCCTTGGTTCGATCCCAGCTTGCACAAAGTCAGATTTGTGGTGAAGAAACACCGTGTGCGTTCGTTTCTTCAGGATTCTCCTGTTTCCTCCTACCTACATCGTTGCACAATTTTCGTTCACTTCTCATCATCACCGTCTCCTTTGCCTAGCCGACATAAGCATGGGACGTCAAACTTAATTTAATTCATTTCATTGAAAAAATTACTATAATTCATAATCTGCATCTTTATAAAGCAACTTTAACAATCATATGGATGTATAATGCTTAAATTGAATTAAATCGCAATTGCAGTAATCTGCAATATTTTAGGTTTCTCATTTATTTACATCAAATGTTTAGTTATTTGATACTTTATAGCAAGAATATTAACTGCTATATAAGACACTATTATATACCTGTGGCGTGGAAGACCCTGGTTTGATTCCCAACGGGAGCTCACGTTTTTCGGTTTCTATGTTAATCAGTAGGTCCCGTCTCATATAGCCTCGCTGCTGAAAAGGGCGCTAAACTCAAAATCAACTCAACTCAATAATTATCTATACATTGAATTTAATAATAAGGAGGGAGGCCGAATAAAGAGGGAGACCTTAAAATTTAAAACGTAGGGTCAATGTGAGTCAGAGAGGTCACGGGGGGTGGTGTGTCACAGTTAGTCACGTCCTGTTGACCCACGATCCACTGACCTACTCACAAATCTTGACACAATTGACTCACTCCATCTCTGGACTGTACACACAGATAAAGCAGACATATATGTAATCTGACCTTACTTGGCCTTCACTAATTTAAGATAATCTACAAAAAATGAAAGAAAGCAATTTCAAACGCAAAAATATAGAAATGTATTTTCAACGGAACAAAAAAAAAAAAACGTAACAGCCAAGATTTGAACCCGAATTTCTGCACTCAGCAAGCAGACGTCTTACCGACTTACCCACGGCATATCTTCCGACTTCTGGTTTTGAAACTTTATTTACAGTGCGTGTGTTACCTAACAACGTTACGAGATGTCCTTACTGTCGTGTTAACACGCGTTCCGTAAATTTACGAAGTCGCTCTTTTAATCCAAAATCAATTCGACACACACACACACACACACATATATATATATATATTTAATAGGGGATGACAGGAGAACAGTAGAAATAAATGCAGAGATATTATTAAGCGCTTGCAGGGACATGGGTTTAGAAGTAAATGCAGAGAAAACTAAATACATGGAAGTGCGTCGGGACCGTAATACGGCAAATTGTGGAGGCGTTAAAATATTAAATAATACTTTTGATAAAGTGGATACTTTCAAATATTTAGGATCAATATTAACAGACGAAAATCATATTCACGAAGAAATTAAATGTCGACTAAAAGCAGGAAATTCGTGTTACTATTCGGTTCAAAATCTCTTGTCGTCGCGAATTCTGTCAAAGAATTTGAAGCTTAAAATATACGAAACGATAATCATGCCTGTTGTTCTGTATGGTAGCGAAACATGGTCACTTACTCTGAGGGAAGAACATAGACTGAAAGTATTTGAGAACAGGATCCTGAGACGAATGTTTGGACCCAAGAGGAACGGAAATGGGGAATGGCGGAAACTTCATAACGAGGAACTACATAATTTATACGGTTTACCCAACATTGTTAGAGTCGTCAAGTCTAGGAGGCTTAGGTGGGCAGGTCATGTAGCTAGAATGGAAGAAAGTAGAAACGCTTTCAAAGTCTTGACTGGTAGACCCATAGGAAAACGACCATTAGGAAGACCTAGGCGCAGATGGGAGGATAATATTAAGATGGATCTCGCAGAGATAGGAATACAAAGTAGAAACTGGATCCAATTAGCTAAGGATAGAAGTCAGTGGAGGGCTTTTGTGAACGCGGCACTGAACCTCCGGGTTCCATAGGCCATAGAGTTAGTTAGTTATATATATATATATATATATATATATATATAGATAGATAGATAGATAGATAGATAGATAGATAGATAGATAGACATATAGATATAGATAGATAGATAGATAGATAGATAGATAGATAGATAGATAGATAGATAGATAGATAGATAGATAGATAGATAGATAGATAGATAGATAGATAGATATGTTGGTGCACCAGTAAGCTCCCAAGAGTACAGATTAATTCATTCTTGATTTTAATCTACAGAACAAATGTTTTTTATGAAAGCAAGGGGACTGCTACCCATAGATGGCTAAGTGAGGTAAATAAAATTTAAACTTCAAATGGAACTGGGGTGGCTCACCGACAATGGCTGATTTAACACGTTTGATAACAGCGCGGGTAATAGGTGGTTTATAGATAGAGCCTGTGTAGGTAAGTGGATACCGCGTGAGACTGTCATTCTAAGGGTGTGGGGTTCGAGTCTCGGCCTAGACTGAGTTAATTTTTTTTCAACACTATAAATGATGTTCGCGTTTGATACTGAAAGAGATTTATCATATGAAGGGAGAAAACCCACGATGGGGTCAGGGGGAAAGACGGACACTGTTTATCCTTAAGTGTTAAAATTTAATTTATTCCCATGTCTTTTGCTCTTTCCTTTCCCTCTTTCCTTCTTTTCTCATTTTGTTTAGCTTTCCATACTTTTTCGGTCTCTGCATGATGCGTATTATTCTTTTCGTTTCCTTTGCATTAATTCCTATCTCTTTGATCTTAAAGTGAATGGATTTTCTGCAGATTTATCTCGTGGTTGTTTCTCTAAGTGATGCTCTCAGATAGTAATACTTTTTCCTCCAAATGGAGGAATATCCTGGCATGTTATGTTTTCGGGCACGTATTTGCTGTCATGTTGGTTGTCCAACTATCAGACATCGAGTGAAACTATTCTCCTACTGGAAAAAGCTATCATTTCTTATGTATCCAACCTCCATTTTCTAAAGTCGCTGACTGTACATCATGTTCCTACAAACAAGATAAGAAAATTCTATTGGTATGCATATTACGAGGGCGGTTTGATAAGTCCGTGCAAAATTGAAAACTACTGCATTTTCATGGATAACACTATTTTATTTTTTAACGTAGTCTCCCTTGAGGCTGATACAGTTAGTCCAACTCTGCTCCAGTTTGTTGATCCCCTCTAAATAATATGATTGGTCCAACTCTGCAAAATAGGCACTAGTTGCTGCAACCACCTCCTCGTTTGACGAAAATCTGCGTCCCGCCAACCATTTCTTCAGCTCGGGAAACAAGTAGTAGTCCGATGGGGCCAAATCTGGCGAATAAGAGGGATGCGGAAGGAGTTGGAATTTTAATTCCATCAATTTTGCGGCTACAATGACAGATGAGTGCGCTGGGGAATTGTCGTGATGGAAAAGAACTTCTTTGTTGGCCAATCGTGGATGTTTTTCTTCCAGTTCAGTTTTTAAACGGTCCAATAACTATGAATAATATCCACCTGTAATAGTTTTCCCCTTTGCTAAATAGTCGATGAGGATTATGCCTTGAGAATCCCAAAAGACAGTCGCCATCACTTTCCCGGCTGAAGGAACGGTCTTCGCCTTCTTTGGTGCAGATTCCCCGCTGGCAACCCATTGTTTGGACTGTGCCTTGGTTTCAGGTGTGTAGTGGTGTATCCACGTTTCGTCCACAGTGACGAAACGACACTTACAGTCCTGTGGATTCCGTTGAAACAGCCGCAAACCGTCCTGAGAACACCTCACACGATTTCAGTTTTGATCCACTGTGAGCAATCGCGGCACCCATCGTGCGGATAGCTTTTTCATGCTCAAGTGTTGATGCAAAATATTATGTACCCTTTCACTAGAGATTCCCACAGCACTAACAATCTAACGCACCTTCACTCGTCTATCATCCATGACCGTATCAAGGATTTGCTCAATGATTTTTGGTGTAGTGATCTCGATAGGGCGTCCAGAACGTTTACCGTCACTTGTGCTCATATGGCCACTCCGAAAATTTTGAAACCACTTATACACTGTTCTAATCGAAGGTGCAGATTCACCATAATGTTTATCTAGCTTCTCCTTCGTCTTCTGACACGAAGTACCTTTCATAAAATAATATTTGATCAGCACACGAAATTCTCTTTCATCCATGTTTGTGAAACTCACTCGACTTACCCAATTTAACCGCACGCCAAACACAGAGCACTAAACAGATCTGGCTGCCACTTGGTGTATGTTCTTCCAAGAGATGTTACTAACTGACAATCACCTCGGCACGCATCAGTGTTGCCCTCTCTCGGACTTTGCACGGACTTATCAAACCGCCCTCGTATTTTGTCCCTTTGACTACATTAGTGTTAAAGGTAAACACTAACATAAGGCCAACAAGATTTCACTAAAATTGCAAGCAAAAAAGTTTGTAGGTTTTGTGCACTCTTTGCAATGAAAAGATGTTTTGGTAAAGATCCGTTTTTTTTCTTTCTTCAAAAAATTCGCATACAGGAGGGTCGTGTTAATCCGAATATTAATTACTCTAACTCTTAAGTCTTAACTATTCCTATTATCAAGGTGACCAGAACTTTTAGTTTCGAAAACGGGACGCATACGAATCGGCGACGGGAGGGGGGTTAACTTCCATATTGCATTTTGGGACTCAGCAGTGTTTTCAATTTACAAAATACAGAAGTAAGAATAATAACACAGCGTTTCTAACTGAAGTACTACCCAACAATATCTTTAACTACTTCAACATTCAGAATTCTCACTCAATTCCCACTTGAACCACAGAACACTCAATTCTCATTTGAATATTGAGAAGTTCTAGGCACGGCTGAACCTTCCCAATGCAGGGGCGAATCGAGGACAGACTTCTGGGGAGGGCGGTGGGTTGTCATACTGCTACTTTTAAGGTCACCAAACTTTGGGATGGGTTTTATTTATATACATAAAATAAGAAAGTTTCCTCTTCTGGGGGGGGCGATCGCTTCCTTGGATCCGCCCCTGTCCCAATGAGTGTTGGTACGGAAGAGTGTAGAATTAGCATTGACCATTCATATTTTGAATAATAATTACGGGACACCTGGGTCATGTTTGCTTAAAAAGGGTACATTTAGGCGTCCCGTTTGAGAATCAGAAAAAAAACGGGGCAACGGTTGAAAATAATGGACTGTCCCGGCTAAAACGGGACGTCTGGTCACCTTGCGTATTATCGAATTGTTTGGATTACCAAGGCGCCCAAGAGGCAGTCACAAATACAAATACAGTTAAAACGAATATAGGTTTAGGTTCAAGTTCAGTACAGTACTTTTTAATAAATATTAAAACGTCATTTATTTATTTAACGATCACTCGATACGGCTCAACACGGGATATTTAACAATAACAACAACAACGAAGGAAGGGATTTGGGGAAGAATCGGCCAGTGCCTATTTACTAAGTACCATCTCGGCATTTGCGTGGTAAGACTGAAGAAAACCCTGAAAACCCCGCAGTCAGAATGGTCGGCGGCGGGATTCGAACCTACGATCTCCCGACTGCGAAGCGAATGCTCTACCGACTGAGCTACTTCGGAGTGTTGTATCATTTTTTTCTGGCCTGATATATTTTATTCTACGATAAGTTCCGTTAGCTGTTTCAGAAAGTCATAAACATGAAAATTAAAAAAATATCGACTGGTGACGACTGAAGCTCGTTTGGTCTAGCGCGTTATTTGAATTAACGTTGTTTCGGATTAAGGCGACCCGCCTGAAATATGTTATGGAAATATAATATGCAATTTGTACTTATTTTAGTTGAATTCGTTTTCACTCCAGTTCTTCGAGCGGCCTCAAACAGATTTAGGGGTGCACCAACATGTCGTATCTGTATTTTTTTTTTACCGCCGTGAACTAACACTTCATGTCGTCGATGATAATCGTTATCAAATAGGCTATTGCCTTACAATCACGGCATTCCACTTTAATCCGTTTTCGACTTCTTTTCAGGCATTGCTCGTCTTTAGATGCCATGATCACTTAAAAGTGCACACTACAAATCACAAATACACCCTTAAAACCTGCACCAGTTCTTTTCTGGCTCGAAAAAGGGAATGGACTTACAAAGTGTTAAGAAAACAATAATCCATGTCTTATCAACATTCAGTGGCGCTGTTACTCTGACTCATTCACGACCCTACCCGCTTGGAGAAAAACAATTAAAAACTTAATAATCAACAGTTGAAAAAGACAATGATCATAATATCTTACCTCAACAATGTAATGGACTTCTTGACTGACAGACGGCGCCTCGACGGCAATAAGCGAGAATTTCTTGCTCTGGTTTTGGTATTGATATTTTTAGTATATTACAATAAACATGCAACGCCGTAATCGACGTTTTCTTCAGAAAGAAATTTTAAAATGCAGATTTTGAAGAACAAAATGTTCATTTAGGGAATAGCGATTTTGCATTCTTATTTTTGAATGTAAGATTGTTGCACTAGTTGACGAACACAAACGAATGTTTCTGATTCGACCTTATCTATGGATATAGCAGGTTTAGTTGTAACAGAAGTAAGCTTAAAATTGTCCTAATAAATCCCGACAATCATGTGTGTTTGACGAACTGTTTCATATTTGACGAATGGAAACGAACATTTCTGTTCCGGGTTCAACTATCGAAAATAAGATTAGTTACTTTCATAACTTTCTGTTTTAAAGAAGTAATTTTAAATAGCCCTGACCAATCCCGAAAAACATGTGAATTTGGCTAACTATTTCACAGTGTATATTAACGGAATGAAAAAGTTAATAAAATACAAAGCGTAATTGCCGAATTGGCAATAAATTTGACGAATATTTTTCTATATGGCTCGCCGAAACCATAAATTATTCTTGATTAATACAATTTTGAATCTGATTAAACGTAAAAATAATGTTTACTTGCATTTCATTTTCCAAAGTTTCAATGTTAAATCCTCAGAATCCCGAATTTGCCAAATGGGTTTTGAGTGGGGAGGGTGTTACATCCCCCTCTAAGTTCGCTCCTGCCCCTGTATACGCCCATATAACCATATAAGTTAATAAAACCTCATCAAAGAGCACAAATTAGGTCAAGAACCTCCAAAATATACAATTCTGGCATTTTTGCCCATAGAAGGAAACGAGATGGACCCCCAAAACTTACAGACGTGTATTCGACCGGCTATATGCTACCATATCGAATTTTTAAATTCGGCAATTTCCAAAATTTAATGGGGGTGAGCCAAGATACCCATATCGTATGAAAGAGAACGGACCCTTGTATACACCTATATAACTATATACAGGAGCGGATTAAGGGCGGAACCAATGGAGCCCAGGCTCCAGGGCCCCCAGGGTCAGGGAGCCCCCAAAAATCCCTCTCTTAAGTATTAAAATATAGCAATCATCATATTATACAGATGTTGTTCAGTCTATATTTGTTCAATTTCGACTTACCTAAAAATTTAGAAGAATCCATGGCGCCAGGTCCGTAAGTGCTCGATGTGTTTCCCTTGGTTCCTATCAATAGCCCGACAGCGTAATTTCCACTGTAGTAGGCTTCTCTGAAGAACTGGGAGGGGAATCTTGTCCCATTCCCTTTGCACAGCTTTCCAAAGTCCTTCCACAGTTGTCATACGCCGTTTTCCCAAAGTCCGCTTCAGCAATCCAAATCCACAATAGTCCATAGGACTTGCATCTGGAGATTTAACACGTACCTCATTGAATGGTATCACCTGTATACCACTTGCCTCCTCCATCTCCCTGTAGAATGCGAGGGACGATCGTGGGGTATGTGATGAGGCCTTGTCCATGTGAATGCGCACCAGATTGGCGTCATTTCCGTACATTGTTGGAATCTCATGCTCGTAGATCGACCGCATGATCTGCTCCTAAAAATACTGCGAATTCATTTTGCAGTTCTTCGCCAACCTACGAATCTTCAGTTTACCTCGGTAACAGTAGCTAGTAGTAACGACCATGAACCCTTTTGGGAAGGATTCTTTACAGACACGGACCCACCTTCTGAAGTTCTTGGTGCCTTTCTCTCGATACACGATGGCTCTCGGTTTGCCGCAGTAGGAAAGGTAAATCCATGCTTCATCGAGCGTTACGACGTACATCCACCTTTGTTTTGCCAGATGCCGTTCGTACAGCTTCCGGGCGTTACACTTACGTTCCTTTTGTTGGTATCCGTGAGAAGATGGTCGCGAGCTTTCATGACAGTCCCCAAAGACACGTCAAGATGATTAGCCATACACCTTTGTATTGGTGGATTTTCTTGCATTGCCATTTTACGAAGTTTCCTCTGCATGGTGGAGGTGGCCTTGTTGCATTACCGCTTCCTAGGCAACTTCGTTTGTGATCCAAAGGGTAGAGCTTCGTTGCCCTTGTACTTTTTAATAACATTTTTTATTCCTCTTAAACTGATGTTGCAACCATTCTTCTTGTACTGTTTTCTAATGACAGTAACACTATAGTGGGCGTCATAAGGAGCCGCAACATAACCTTCCCAAAACTGGCTTAGTTTGGGCAGCATTTTGGTCACAGAGCGGAACCCCACACACTTGGAAACAAATTTAACATAACACTCACAACAATGGTCCTGTTTTGTGCATTATTGTCGTCCGCGCGGAAAAACAACTCCGTTCCCAGGAAGCCACTGCACAACACTGCAGGACGCCACGAGCCAGCTTGGGTGTGTCCATTCTGCTCGGGAGGGGAAAGGAACGAATTCGGCCAAACGTAGGCTGAACAACCTCTGTATTATAGGCTTCAAACCTATGCATTTTTTCTCGCTCGGTATGCTCGCGGTATCGCTTGAGTTAAGTATTCTTCCACCAGCATCTTCACAATATTTATTTTGTGAGAGTGTAAGCTATTTGAGAAAATTTATGCTCTGGAATTATTTGTAACATAGGGCCCCCTTGTAATAGTTGGATCCAGGGCCTCAAAAGCCTTAATCCGTCCCTGACTATATAAGGTAATAAGGCCTCATGAAAGAGGATAAATTAGGTCAAAATCTTCCGAAATTTACATTTTTGGCAATATATTACCCATGGAAGGTAACGAGATGAACTATCCAAGCTTACAGATATACAATACATACCCTTGTCCTACACTACCACATCAAATTTTTAATTTTGGAAATTTCCAAAATTTAAGGAGGCTGCTCCTAGGTATCCCTGCCAAAATTTAGAGGGGGTGGTTATATTTACCCGTGGCCATGGCCCCTGGACCAAGGACTCAGGGTCAGAAAATTTCGCCAGGGTGACCCATTACTATTAAAGGAAACCAAAAATCGAAATTTGGTTTTGAAAACTGAAATTATAAATCGATTTTGAAAACCGAAACCAAAAGTCAGGTTTGAAATCGAAACCGGAAATCAGTTCAGAAAGCCGAAAATTGATTTTTTGAAGTTTCAGTTTTCCCATAATTCGATTTAGAGAACATTAGTTTCAAGTAAATAATTTATTTATTTGTTGCAGTGAGTCCTAGCTATATCCTTTATAATACTGTCATAATTACTGAATAAACGTGATATCTGGTATAAAACAGTTCAAAATACGTTTCGTTTAGAGGTAAATAAATAAATATAGATTGCAGAAGTATATGTATACTTAGTACAAAGAAAATTTTTTATAATGTCAATTGTGCGATGAAATGATTGAAAAATTGCTTTGTAGAGTGAAAAAATGTGACTGGTTGGTGCACACTCTACAAGATGAGGTGTGATATGAACAGCAAGATGACATTCCCCAACATTTGCTTACACGTGACTGGGTAGTTAAACAGTGTACCTTGGAAGTTATTCGGTTCAGAAATTTAGTTTCTGCAAATATCATGCAGGGTCCAAAGGGCAACACTACAAGAGGGAGAATAGGGTAATAAATCGAGGTATTTAGTATTAGCCATTCGTATTGTATAGATAAGATTCCTGTGTATATATTCCGAATACTTGTGTTCAGTGTACATATTTCTCAACAGCAGTACTGACATTACATAATTAATTACTTTATAAATAAGGTTAGTATGTTTTTGCAATTTAATAAAACTAAAAAATAAGTATAACTTTAGTTTCATGATATTTCCGCACTATTTATATCTTATTTGTTTTGTTTTCTTACAGCAAGAAGGAGTAACCATTGGACAAAGAGAACACCTCAGTGCGCGTGATATCGAAAAAGTAAATTTAATGTACAATTGTGTAATGGAAATGGAAAAGGCTGAAAGTGCCACAAAGTAAAATTTCCAGTATTCAATAAAAACTTCCTAAAACTGTACTTTATCCTTTAAGGTGCTGCTCCTTGCGAGTGCTCTAGAAACTAGTAGGAATTTTTCTGGCACTTTGGACCTTCTCTAGGTTATTGGCGATATCGTTTACAACCCATTCCATGCAAAAAATCGATTGTTTATTTTTTGGCACTTTCAGCCTTTTCATTTCCACTACACAATTGCTACTAAAATGAAAATAATTTGTACAAATTGTAAGCCCAGAATATCTTGCTTCTTACTTCATTATTCTAATTCGTAATAAACTTTTTTCAAACCCGTCTGGTTACTAATTTATTCACTACGTTGATCTATGTTGCTGGGATGAGTTCCAACTAGACCACAAAGCAGACATTTCATTCACAATAACCTAATATGTCCAGAATTCAATTCCATCTTCCCTAGTGGCTTATCAACCACTAATTTATCTTAGATAATATTTTCCGACATTTTAGATAAGATGGAAATTCATATTTCACCTAATCCTATCTCGTCTAAGATGTCAACTAGATCCATAGAGTAAATTTCTGTACCGAAGAGCAAATTTCTTTACTAGATTCTTAATCATCACTTTTACAAAATTGTAAAATTATAATCATTTGTTTCCTTTCATGTTAAAATGATTCCACAACTTTCTGGAATGAATAAAAAAGGTATAATAAATATTATAATATTGCAAATAGACCATAAGTAAATATAAATACTATGATTAGCGAAATCTAAAATAACTATTTTCAAGGTTCCGGAAAGTAGAATCGAAAAATTTCAGCTTTCAGAAGAATAACGGAATTCATACACTCACACACATACACACAAAAAAAGCTTTTCTTCAAAAATCCGGAACTAAGAAAAATTTCGGGTTTCGGGAAGACATGGAGTTTAAAAAATTCCAGATTTAGAAACATTTCAGAGTTCTAACAAATCGGATTGCGGAAAAATTCTGGAATGCAAAAAGTATCCGAAATTCGGAAACTTTCAGACATTCTAAAAGGGTTAAAAAATTCAAGATCATGGTTTAAAACAGCGACCAAATACTATTAACGAACCCTTTGGCTTTGGGTTGAGATACCCGTAAGAGGAAAAAATACATAAAGTATCCACTAGTGCAATAACCGTAACGAATTAAATCTTGTGTAAAAACCCTCTTTTTTTCTGTAGTGGTTAAATCGATAAGTTACGTATCAGAGTTTGTGTTTCACAAGAGAATTGATAAATCCCATTTTCTTCTGCTTAGCTGGAAATGAAACTGTGATCAAACCTCCTTCTCTCTTTGGCAGCCAAGGAAACCTTCCCTCTAGGAATTTAATAATGTTTAGTAATTTAAGTTAGCAACTGGATTATTAGTTTACCTTTATTTTTACTTATATAAAGTGGTAGTGAGTCATTGTGGGTGACGGTGAGTCGTGGATCACGATGTGTGGTGGGTCAGTATTGTGGATCAAGGTTTCATTGACCCACGCCATCTCTGGTTAACATTGTACTAAAGAGAAGAGGCTCCGAAGGTGCTCGTCGGCGATTTTCTCAAATTTTGCACATAGATAATACCCCACCAGAAAGCAATAAATCTCGAAACGGTTCACAGTACCATCTCACAGAACTCGAGATAGAGGAATTTGTTTGATTGGCTAAATTAAGACCTCAACAATTTATTCTTCTACAAGCGAGATTTTCTTCATCGTTTCCGTGGAGAAGTCAGAAGAATACACGGCTAGTAAACTTAAGGTTGAAGGTTCGCGCCCACCTTGGGGTACTTTTTTTTTCAGTATTTTTTTACACTCACCTGAATATAAACAATTCAGGCATATAGGCGATTTAAGATATTTTGGGGAGTAATTTTGTGGTTCTTCGGCGTTTCGTCGAGTCTCTGCCCCTGGTGGTATAATTTTCAAAACAGAAGTGGGGCCACCACGGATCATAGCTGCGGCATTGCCAACTTTTGGCGAAAGGTCCTCAATTACGTATCGGTGGTCCACTGACGCTTACGGCATGGGGGCTTGTATCTGAAAACTAAGAGAATAAAGAAGCATGATATCCATGAAGCCCGTTGGCACTCCTAAAAGTCTGAAACGATGAAACAGATGTCAAAACTGGAAAACACGTATTTTATAATTTCAAATAAAATACCCCGTATTGAGGTAAAAGATATGCGCCAAGGTCCCCAGGAGGGTCTGAGGAGGGGTGCAACTCAAAATTTGAAAACGGCAAAGGGAATCAAGTAATATATCATTTAAAAGTATTGCTAAAATTAAAAAAAAGATGGTAAGAGTCTCGTCTTTATGCTAAACTTGTGCAAAATAGCGAGCGTTCAAGATGATAATAAATCCTTCATTGAAAACCCGTGACCACCTCTAGAAATGTGAAACTGTGAAAATGATACCAGAAGAGGTAAACACTTGTTTACCATTGCAAGAGTATAATGCACCAAGGTAAAACAAGAAATACCCCATTGTGGGTTTATTACATCGTTAATACTAAATTCTACGTTCCACGGTTGTGTCTTTAGGCTAAAGGACAAGGTGATTGTGAATTATGAATTTAATTGTAGAATGCAGAAATGGAAGGAACGTTGGTGTATTATACTTTGCAATGATAAGACAAGTGTTTACATCTTCTGATACCGGTTTCACAGTTTCACATTTCTAGAGATAGTCACGGAATGTTCAATGAATTTATTACCATCTTAAAGACTCGCTATTTTGCTCAAGTTTAGCTTGAGTTGATTGAGTTGATTTTAGTTTAGCATCCCTTTCAGCAGCGAGACTAGATGATAATGGACCTGCTGATTAACGTGGAATCCGAACCACATGAGCTCCCGCCGGGAATCGAAGCCGCGTTTCCCACGCCAAAGGCGCGTACGCCAACTGCTTAGCCACGAAGGAGCTCTGTTCAAGTTTAGCATAGAGACTCAAAACTCTTAAAATCTTCCTTCTTTTAGCAATACTTTCAATTGATTTACTACTTAATTCCACTTGCCATGTTCAAATTTTGGGTTGGACCCCTCCTGGGACCCTCCGGGGGGCCCTCGGGCAAATGTTTGTACCTCGACACGGGGTACCTTTGAAAATATTAAATACGTGTTTTCCGATTTTGACATCTGTTTCACCGTTTAAAGTTTTTAGGGGTGCCAACGGACTTCACGGATACCATGCCGTAAGCATCGGTGGATCACCGATGGGCAACTAACGATCTCTCGTCAAAAATTGACGGCCCCGCAGCGACGATCTGCGATTTCTCCACTTCCGTTTTCAAAATTATAACACCACCGGCAGAGACACGACGGGGCGCCAACGAACCACAAATCTACATCCCCAAAATACGTTAAACCTCCTATATGCGTGATTTATTTACATTTAGGCGAGTCAGAAAAAACACTAAAACAAATACCCCGGGGTAGGCGCGAACAATCAACGTTACGATTACTAGCCACGTGTTCTTCTGACTTCCTCACAGAAACGATGATAAAAAGCTTGCTTGCTGAAGGATAAATCATTGCGGTCTTATTAGCCAAACAGACAAACCCCTATATCTCCAGTTCTAGCAGGTGGTACCGTGACCCGTTTCAGATGTATTGCTTTCTGGTGGGGTACTATCTATGTACAAAATTTGAGCATAATTTGGCGCTTCATCTCTTCAATACAATTTTAACCAGAGATGGTGTGAGTCAATGAAAATTTGATCCACAACTCACCATGACCACTATCATCCATCACCCAAATGACCCATTGACCCACTCTGAACCATTGTGACCAACTCCGATCCACCAAAACTCATCGACATTAACTCTGACCCATGATTCTAGTCCTCTTTTCCATTGACTAAAGATGTTACACTTGTAATAAAATAAGACTGTGAAATTATCACTTATCGGAGTTTGAATTCCTACCGTCAATCGCTCAAGCACCGTTCTGTTACAACACCGGTGGATCTGACCTTTACGATATACAATGGTAAAGTGTTTCTCATCTCCGAATTAAGATGAATTTAAATTTATCATATATAATTATGTCTTTGTTGGCTTACAGATATATTTCGGTAGAAAATAGGATGAAATTTGAGTCTCAAATCAAGATAAAGTAGACCAACGTAAAAAAAACTAGTTTTCCATATAATGAAGCATGCCGTACTTATTTTAAAATACCCATGTAATTAAGCTTGGAATACAAATTTTATGGCCATTTTTCTCACAACTTTATGGCTTGATTGCCTTATGCTCAGAACGCTCCATATATTAAACACCAGCTTCAGCACTTATTATAATAGAAATCAGTTAGTATAAAATGCGAAGAACTGTAGTTTTCATTTCTCAATTTGTTTCTCAACTAATATCAATCGTTTTCGATTATTTTTTACAAATCAACCCACTAAAAATTGCCAATATATAGAAAATGACCCCCACTCATAAAAGAAAATTTTAAAAAATGTCAGGACACGTTCTGTTTATTTTTAATAAAGAGTTATATACTGAATTTCAGCTAACTTGAACAGCTTGTGAGATACTCAATTTTTCGCAAAAATTCGGACCCCTACTCCCCCCTAAGGATGTGTATTATAATGAAAATGATACGAAAACTTCCCAGTTGGGATTGGGGCCTGATTATTAACCAAACGTCATTTCATTTGACTTTGCAATTTGACCGTGATGATTACGCAGACATAATTGCTTTAATTTTTTTTATATAATATACAGGTCATTCAAAAATATGCTTTTCCAGTAGTTACCTTCTCTAAAAGCTCACAGGCTGCATCTCAAAATCGATCCCCTATTGCTATTGCCACTCTTACAATTACAAATATCAAAATCCAAAAGTGCTTGAACTTTTTTTCATTAGAAACAAATGAAAAAAGAAGAAAAATGGAGATCTTGAAAGTAAAACGTGGACAAGCTCACCAGTGTTTAGAAGATGCTGTCTACAATGCATTGAACAGAATGGGTCGGTGGGTCAGTGTGAGTCACAGTGAGTGGTGTTTCGCAGTAGGTCACTTCCTTTTGACCCACGATGAACTTACCCACTCACACATCTTGACCCATTTCACCCACTTACCAACCGACCCATTGACGAAGTCCATCTTTGATTTTAACATGTCTTATTTCATTTAAAAGACGAAACATACATCCACACAATTTTTTCATCGATTGCGAAGGTTGGCTTAATATAATAGTTGAAATGGACAGAGATGGAGTTGGTCAAGTTTCCTGAGTGCGTCAGTGGGTCGTGGGTCAACCGCATGTGACCCACTGCGAACCATCACCCACCATGACCCACTGCGAACCACCACCCACCATGACCCACTGCGAACCACCACCCACCATGACCCACTGCGAACCACCACCTACCATGACCCACTGAGACCGACCGACTTACTCTGACCTACCGATCCACTCTGCTTACTGCATTATAGACAGTATCTTCTAAAGACTAGTGAATTTGTCTGCGTGTTACTTTCAAGACCTCCATTTCCCTTCCTTTTCCATTTGTTTCTGTGAACCATTCCTGGAGTAATGCAGATGTATTGTGGATAATAACATATGCATAGAAATTAACAATTTAAGAACAACACAGCACGTAAGTGAGTTTCTACCGTGTATTAAGCAGATTGTATAAAATTGATTACTTTTATTCGATTCCATTATAAAACAGGAGCAATCTGTTAAACGCAGGAATGAGATGTCAATAGCTAAAGGTTAATTTAGGGTTGATAGCTTAGATACTTCATAATACCTTGTAACTGTAAGTCAAGTTAAGGCTCACGATGCTTGTGTTTGTTTTAAGTGTATGTTTATCGGTTGACAAATAAATTATTTTCTCGAGTCTTAGCCAAGGAAGAATTCCGATACGTTTCCACTCGAGAACTGTGGAAGTTCTTTCTATTGGCCTATTGGCTAGCGCATCTGCCTTTGCTGTACGTGGTTCTGGGTTGAAATCGCAGTGAGAGATCAAAAATTAATTTTACAATCCTTCATTTTCATTAATCTGTCTCCTCTAGCGTAAAGAGCATAATCATGGGACGTTAAACTAAAGAAATTTTATTTCATTTTCTCGATGAATGTGAATCCATTGGGGGAAAGGAAGGTGAAGAAGAATTTTTGCTTCATTTTCTTTAAAGGCCTATGAGATTGCATAGTTTGCCTTTCGGGATTGATTTGTAAAATCTTATTACGTGCATGTTTCTTTTAGGATTATTATAGAAATCCAGACTTTTGATAAATGTGGAATAAAATTGTTGATAAAACATCAGCATATGGGTAACTTAAGCGTAAGTATCATTGCTTCAACACATAATAAATTCACAACTTTTATTTATATGAGTAGAGAAAGTCACCTTGAACTCCCTCTGAATTTCTTTCAGATTCTAGAACTCAGGTGACAAAGAATTAATTCTACTAACTGCTTTCACACACAATATAATTTTGAAACTTGTGAGCCTAGTGTTATCTTTGTGTCTGTAAGACATAATCATTTGTCGATTTATTTCAGAGGACTGAGTTTAGCCCTTACGCACAAATTACCTATAGTTCAAACATATATGTATGGTCTTAATTAATAAACTCTCCCCCTCCTCTTTCTGAAAAGCCCTGTATTGTTATCCACATGAAATTCAAAGATAAAGGCAATCATCTTTAAGCAGCTGTATTTTTGTTTCAAGTCTAAAGTATTAAAATGTGCTAAGTATGGTTGCAATTTTTTTATTTCTTTTTTTAAATACTGAACTTAGGTACCTAACATTGACACTCATTTTCTTCTTCATGAATTGATGTAAGAAGCGACTGCGTGATTTTCTGCCAATTGTTTCATTACCGGTATCTTTGAACAATGAGATAACAGTGGGAGACAAACTTCGTTCTTCTCAAAGTTCATACTTTGAAAAACTTATGCAAGTGGTTTTGTTATTCAAATACATATCTATTCACTCTAATCAGATTCAGAAGTACCGGTAGCATTTATTTTATAATAACATAATGCCTGTAACAGCCTGAAAATGTGTTTTGTATGTTTTCTTTTTTAATACGTAATTCATTTTTTTTCTGAATTTTACTGGAGTTATAAGTAACCTTTAATTGTCAGGCATCCCACTTTAAACCTTACTCGCTTTCCTACCGCCTCAGTGTAACATTGCGTATATTTCTTTTAAATAAAGTTTTCAAAATATGGCAGAAATACTGGATTTTTTAAATTACAAAACCATGCTAACTAATGACAGGTTAAACATCACAGAAAGTTATCCTTACCTACCATCTCAATCAGGGGCGGATCCAAGTCTCCGTCGGAGGTGGTTAGGAGTTTGGCGGTCAAAGGTTATCAGTTTCTTTCTGACCGAACTTTTGCAGCACATCCGAAAATATTCTCAATGACAAAGAATTTTGTTACTCAAGACACTGCTTAGACAACCGATCGAAGATCACATTGTCCAACTTGATTTCAATTTCTAATACGTGTTATCTCAAAACTACACAATAGAACTTGCTTTAAACAATGAAAGCGCTGTTGCCAAAGTATTACTTTGATTCACAAATATGAACTTCGAGGTTTTGTTAATAGAAGTAGGAATTCCTTACACTCGAATGCTACGAAGTTCTTAGTGTTTCTTTGTACAACACTGAGATTAGTTTATTTGCAAGCTATTGCCAAATTAATATGGAGGGTGTATGTCCCTTAAAATGTTCAGGAAATAACTTACATAACTTTTGAAACTGTGTTTGTCTTAACTTGAACATATGCTTGAAGTGGTTTATTATGAACAGGACAAAAAGAATGGTGATTGATTAATTACAAGTAATCCGGTTAGAAACACTGTTGCTTGTATTTTAGTTACAAAATCATCCGCCCGTACTCGTTCGCTGGTTAGGTAATATCTAAGTGAAAAAAGAAGTTCAAGCACTTTTGGATATTGATATTTGTAATTGTAATAATAACAATAGGACTTGTACTACTACTTGACTCTTGAGGCCTGTGAGTTTTTAGAGGAGCTAACTACTGAAAAAAAAAAATCGAATCACTGTAATACATAAATTATTATATAAAAAATTGAACGTAACTAGGTGTGCCTGATCATCACGGTCAAATTGCAGTCAAATGAAATGACTTTTGGTATATAGTTAGGCCTTAATAAAAACTGGGATGTTATATTGCTTTCATTATGATACATATGCTAAGGAAGTAGTGAGGATCCGAATTTTTGAGAAAAAGTTGAGTATCTCGCAAGCAGTTCAACTTACGGAGCTGAAATTCAGTGTATTAACTCTTCATTGAAAATAAACAGAATGTGTCCTAGCATTTTTTTTTTTTTTACATTCTCCTTTATGGGAGGGGGAGGACACTTTCTATATATGGAAAATTGGTAGTGAGTTGGTTTGTAAAAATAATCGAAAACGATCGATACTAGTTGGAGAAAAATCAGAAACAAAAAATACAATGCTTCGCTTCATATATCCATTGCTTGCTACTATAATAAATGCCGAAGCTTATGTTTATTATATGGGGAGTTTACAGCACAGGGCAATCAACCCATAAAATTGTGAGAAAAATAGACAAAATTTGTAGTGTAAGCTTAATTACACGGAAATTTTAAGTTTGGACTGTACGCATAATTATATGGAAAATCGTACACTCCCCCCCCCCCCTTTATGTTGGGTCTACTTATTTTGATTTGGGACTTTCAAATTTCATCCTTTTTTCCACTGAAAAGTATCGAAAATTCAACAAGGAAATAATTATACTATGATAATTTAATTGAAGTTCCTCGTAACTTGGCCCGTGACAAACAGCAGTGTAGTAATTTAAGGGGAAGGAGAGGGGAAATTAAGAGGCACTTCTGAACACTTCCTCGGAACCTCGTTCCCTTTTGCTTTCTAGGGGGGGACTTGATAATGACTTCAAACCTTCATGTGTAATTACAAAAATTAAATTTATAAATAAATAATAAATCATCAAGCTTTAATTGATAATTTTATGCGCAAGATTCCCTATCGAAGGTGTGATAGATGAAGTTTCTGTTTTCCATGAGTCGACATTGCTAAGTGACATGGTCGATATGGAAAAGATGTTGTATGGTGATAGAAAGGTGATACTTCTTGCTGAGTATTTCAAAACTGACCGAGAAAAATCATTATCAGACTTAAGTCTAACAATCAGAATGTCGATGAGGAGCTGCAGGAATTTCTACGTCGGGTAGAAGTATTATCAATTTCCACGACAAAATGCGAACGGGGATTTCCCCTTATGAATTTACAGACGACTGATATTAGAAATAGACTAAGTGCTCAAACATTGTCTAATTTGCTGATCATCAATGCTAATGGCCCTCCGCTAGACAAGCTCAAAGTAGACGAACTAGTTATTTCTTGGCTGAAGGATGGACATCATTCCGCTGCGGATGATTTACCACGAAAAAGTTCTGGAGACAAACAGGAAAGAAACCCGATTTCAGATTTGTTTTAAGGTGGCAAATTACGAGTTACGGGAAATGTATACTTATATTACTAGTGGCTTATTTGTGTTATTCAACTTAGTACCTAATTTTTAATAAGTCTCTTCTTTGCTTTTTATAAACTAGAAGGTAAACTACTTTGAATAAATATTGATAATAATTGCAATTATGCATATTTGCAACTTAAATTTAACGTTTTGTTTTAGTGATTACACAAATTACAATTATGAGCATAGAGGGTACCCAAGCACCTTAATACGCTATGAAAAACTAATTTTTCAAGTCTTTTGTGAGAAAAATACTGTGAACTAAGAACTCATAACCTTTTCCATATTGTATAGGGTTATTTTTCTGCGAATAGAAGTTTCTTTTGGAATGTGTTGAGAAATTAACACTTGCAAGAATACTCTCCTAGTACAAGTATATTTTAGGCACACACTAATCCCCCCTCTACCTCGAAGTGCTTCAATTTCCACACTGACAAACACTTTACCATTTTATATCGTAAAGGTCAGATCCACCGTTATTGTAACAGAGTGGTGCTTGAGCGATTGACCGTAGAAATTCACACTCCGATTAGTAACAATTTCACAGTCTTGTTTTATTACAAGTGTAAACTCTTTAGTCAGTAGAGAAGAGACTGTGGATCATGTGTCAGAATTGATGACGATGGCTATTGGTGAGTCAGAGTAGGTCACAGTGGATGAGAGTGGTTCATGGTGGGTGGTGGGTCAGAGTGGGTCACGGTGGGTGGGGGGTCAGTACGGGTCACAGTGGGTGGTGGGTCATGGTGGGTCACAGTGGGTCATGGTGGGTGATGGGTCATGGTGGGTCATCGGTCAGAGTAGGTCACGGTGGGTGGTGGGTCACGATGGGTGGTGGATCAGTGGGTCGTGGGTCAAGTTTTCGTTGACCCACGCCAACTCTGGAAATGGTCATTTCTTTTCACAGTGAGAAATTGATATGATTAAAAAGCCCATCTTGAAGTGGTTACAAACTACCTTCCAAACTTATTAAAATCGCTTTCTCAACCCCGAAAACTATGAATTCGACAAATATGTCAGTAATTTTTGAGATTTTATTTTTAGCTCTCCCAGGTCATCATCCTGTGAAGATGGGAATTAATTTGGATGTAAACTCCATTGGGAGCGTCACTATCCACGTCAACGACGGAGAAAATTATGGATAAAACACTAAGATCAGTCGTTTAACATTATTTTTACATGTCACACCTCCCACTTCCATAATTTCATACTACTGCAATATTTTCTTCTTAGATTGAAAGTAATATGTCCCAAAAGTTTCGTAAAGGTTGTCCCAGACATTCTGGAGTTGGCTGGAATATTCATTTATACAGAAACATTAAAATACTTAGAGCTGTGCGAGCAATGCTTTCTATGTTGCCCCTGAAAATTCAAAATCCAGCTGACATGTTTGTTAAGAAGTGTTGCTATTTATCTCGGTGATAACGAAACTATTGACTCTACACTAATATCGGTCGTTTTGAATCATTGTATATGTTACTTCCTTCGACTCTCCTTATTAGATGTTCTAGGGGATCTTACTCACACTGGAAGATGAACTTAAACTTAAAGGTCATCAGAATTGCTCCCAATGAACTTGGGGACCCCGAAAGATATGGATTTGACACTAACATTGGTCATTTTCAATTACTTCTACATGTCATTTTTCACACACTCCTTCAGGGTGCTAATGGGGGCTTAAATTACATGGCATCTGGAGTGCCACTCTTTATCTAAGCGACCCCTAAAATTATGGATTCGTCACTAATGTCGGTCTTTTATATATATATATATATATATATATATATATATATATAATATTTACCATTCGCCAAATACTCGAAAAGAAGTGGGAATACAATACCCCGGTACATCAACTATTTATTGATTTTAGAAAGGCTTACGACTCGGTTTGGAGAGAAACATTATACAACGTTCTTACAGAGCTTGGAATACCAAGAAAGCTAATTAGATTAATTAAGATATGTTTAAGTGAATCCCAAAGTAAAGTCCGGGTAGGAAAATTTTTGTCCACGAGCTTCCACGTCGAAAATGGCCTGAAACAAGGAGATGCGTTGTCGCCATTATTATTTAACTTTGTGCTGGAATACGCCATAAGGAAAATCAAAGATAGCAACCAGGGCCTAGAGTTGAACGGCATTCACCAGGTCATGGCATATGCTGATGATGTAAATTTAATAGGGGATGATAGCAGAAAAGTAGAAATAAATGCAGAGATCTTATTAAACGCTTGCAGGGACATGGGTTTAGAAGTAAATGCAGAGAAAACTAAATACATGGAAGTGTGTCGGGACCAGAATACAGCAAATTATGGATGCGTTAAAATATTAAATAATACTTTTGATAAAGTGGATACTTTCAAATACCTAGGATCAATATTAACAGAGGAAAATCATATTCACGGAGAAATTAAATGTCGACTAAAAGCAGGGAATTCGTGTTACTATTCGGCTCAAAATCTCTTGTCGTCGCGAATTCTGTCGAGGAGTTTGAAGCTTAAAATATATAAAACGATAATCATGCCTGTTGTTCTGTATGGTTGCGAAACATGGTCGCTTACTCTGAGGGAAGAACATAGACTGAAAGTATTTGAGAACAGGATCCTGAGAAGAATATTCGGACCCAAGAGGAACGAGAATGGGGAATGGCGGAAGCTTCATAACGAGGAGCTACATAGTTTATACGGTTTACCCAACATTGTTAGGGTCGTCAAGTCTAGGAGGCTTAGGTGGGCAGGTCATGTAGCTAGAATGGAAGAAAGCAGAAACGCTTTCAAAGTCTTGACTGGTAGACCCATAGGGAAAACGACCATTAGGAAGACCTAGGCGCAGATGGGAGGATAATATTAAGATGGATCTCGCAGAGATATGAATACAAAGTAGAAACTGGATCCAATTAGCTAAGGATAGAAGTCAGTGGAGAGCTTTTGTGAACGCGGCACTGAACCTCCGGGTTCCATAGGCCATAGAGTTAGTTAGTTAGTTAATATATATATATATATATATATATATATATATATATATATATATATATATATATATATATATATATATATATATATATATATATATATATATATAATTTTGATGTCAGTCCCATTCATTCCACCTAGGAGAGCAAACGGATACTGCCACCGCTAGGACTAAATTTGGTCTTAAATGACATTAAAATTTCTACCAATTAATTTAGCGACCAGTGCTGCATTTAGAAACTATGTGTCCCTACGCACTTTTGCTCTCGGTGCCCCCAATTACTACATACTTTTCCGCCGTTGATTTCCATAATTTTATGTAGCTACGTAACCATCCTGGGTGCTAATGGGAGCTTAATTGGACTTGAATTGGAAGTACAACTATTTACCTAAGCGACTACGAACTATGGATTCGATACTACTATCGATTCTTTTCTAACATTTTTGACATGTATACCGACAGTAATCTTTCCAGATTGTAAGAAATATGGTTAAAATTGCTCTAGTCATATCAGAATGATGTTGAAATACACACACATACATCCACTTTTACATATATATAAATACAGAGTGAGCGAGCGAGTGAGAGAGAGAGAGAGAGAGCGACCCAGGGCATCACCACTTCAAAAGCATATATCAGATATTGAATTGAAAATCTATGTAATGACTTTCTGCTGTGGCATGCTTCATGAGGACAATTCAAGTCTGCTCACGTGACCTTTGAGGCTCATGAATTTGTTGCAAGCGTTCCGACTTTGGATTCTCTATTTATACCCTCTTTTTATGCCTTGGATAATCTTTCAAGAACATAAATGACATGCTGTAACATGAATGTTGAGAAGTAACCTATATGTGACAAATAGCTGCAAATAAATACGCTATATAACCTATTTATTGCTAGGTATTATTTTCTTAATTTGTATTTAACATTCTCATTTATATAATACCGACCTGCTGAGAATACCTATATCAGATGTTATATTTTAACCATAATAATTACTGTTCTGCAATGATTATGTTATATATATATAACTGAGTATTTTAATGTAATTATTTTATATAATTTTTCATGTATTGCAGAAAATAGAATGTCATAAAAAACATTGACCCAGATGGGAATCGAACTAATAACCTTACAATTCGAAATCCAACGACTTGCCACTGAGCTAGCGCACGCACTCTTCGGAACGTGCTTCTAGAGATGTATACGGCTTTCTAAGTAATTATCACATTCATATCAGATCCCTGCAAACTCAGGCCCGAAGACGGCCCGCCCCGGACCGGATGGATCTGTATTCTGTGATCGGCTCGACCCGACCAGTACGGGCCCGACTCTGGAGCCTTGCGGAGAACGGGTCGGGCTCTAACCGGTTCGGGCACAAACGGGCCGAACCCTAAACTGACCGGGCTCTAAACGGGCCGGGCACAAGCGGGCTGGGCGTAACCGGCCTGAGGACAACCAAGTCTGATATGTGAAGTCAATCCTTCAATATGCAATGGAAAATGAGAAATGTGTCGTCATAATATTGATGTCCTTTCGTCCTTCTTGAATGGAAATATCGTGTGAAAGGTTACCCAAGGTTTACTTTCTATATTCCTATTCTGTCTGTCTATTTGTTATCTGTACTTGCTCTCTCCAGCCATGTTTATTATACAATAATACAGCTCATGGACGTAAAAGTCTTGTACTACACTCATTACTGCGTTACAAGTAACAGAGAATATATGTAAAACTGCTACACGGTGTATAATACTAATACTACAACTGCTACTGCTAACACTACTATTACGATTACGAATGCTAGTGCTAATCCCACTATTACTGTCACTCCTACTAATATTACTACTACCACTACTACTACTACTACTCATTACTATACTAATACGACAGCGAATACCACTATAGCTATTACTAGTAATACGAAAACAAAACAATGAAAATGAAATCTTCGAATTTTACGTCCCACAGTTATGCCGGCTAGGCTAAAGTAGTAATGGCGTGACCTGAGGAAACTTTTGGCCCCTGAGTTCCTGCCTCAGGACCCATGGTCCCTGGCCCGGGGTCAATGACCTTTAGGACCACCCCCTCTAGATTTTGGCAGGGGTACCATGGCCCACCCCCTAAATTTTGGCAGGGGTACATAGGACCACCCCACTTAAAATTTTGGAAATTGACAAATCTAAAAATGTGGTATGGTTGCCTAGGACCATAGTATGTACCTCTATCAGTATTGGGGTCTATGTCGTTCCCTTTCATGGGTAAAAATTGCCAAAAATTCAAATTTCGGAGGTTTTTTTTACCTAATTTATCCCCTTTGATGAGGTGTTCTTATCCTATATAGTTATATGGGGGTATACAGGGGTCCATTCCCTTCCACAAGATATGGGTGCACCCCTTTAAAAATTTGGGAGGGGTACCTTGGCCCACCCCTTAAATTTTGGAAATTGCCCAATTTACTCATTTGGTATTATAGTACTGGAACCTAACATGTATTATGATAAATTTGGGTGGTCCACCTCGTTCCCTTCTAGGGGTACAAAATTGCCAAAATATAAACGTAAGCAATACGTTGTACCACGTGTTTGGTCTTTTGGCCCAATTTATCCTCTTGGATGAGGTCCTATTACCTTATATGGTTATATGGTTATATATAGGGGTCTATTCCCTATCATAAGACATAGGTACATTTGTGCACCCCTTTAAAAATTTGGGAGGGGTACCTTGACCCACCCCTTAAATTTTAGAAATTGCCCAATTTAAACATTTGGTATAATAGTATAGGACCCTAATATATATTACTATAAATTTGGGTGGTCCACCTCGTTCCCTTTTAGGGGCACAAAATTACCAAATTTTACTACAACCACGTGTTTGGTATTTTGGCTCATTTTATCACCTTGGATGAGGTCCTATTACCTTATATAGTTATATGGGCGTATACAGGTGTCCATTTCCTATCATAAGACGTAGGTACATTTGTGCACCCCTTTAAAAATTTGGGAGGGGTAACTTGGCCCACCCCTTAAATTTTAGAAATTGCTCATTTTATATATTTGGTATTGTGATACTGGACCCTAACATGTATTATGATAAATTTGGGTGGTTCACCTCGTTCCCTTTCATGGGTACGAAATTGCCAAATTTTAGTACAACCACGTGTTTGGTTTTGGCTCAATTTATCCCCTTGGATGAGGTCCTATTACCTTATATGGTTATATGGTCATGTATATTGGTCCATTTCCTATCATAAGACATAGGTACATTTGTCCACCCCTTTAAAAATTTGGGAGGGGTACCTTGACCCATCCCTTAAATTTTAGAAATTGCCCATTTTAAACATTTGGTATAATAGTATAGGACCCTAATATATATTACTATAAATTTGGGTGGTCCACCTCGTTCCCTTTTAGGGGCACAAAATTACCAAATTTTACTACAACCACGTGTTTGGTATTTTGGCTCATTTTATCACCTTGGATGAGGTCCTATTACCTTATATAGTTATATGGGCGTATACAGGTGTCCATTTCCTATCATAAGACGTAGGTACATTTGTGCACCCCTTTAAAAATTTGGGAGGCGTAACTTGGCCCACCCCTTAAATTTTAGAAATTGCTCATTTTATATATTTGGTATTATGATACTGGACCCTAACATGTATTATGATAAATTTGGGTGGTTCACCTCGTTCCCTTTCATGGGTACGAAATTGCCAAATTTTAGTACAACCACGTGTTTGGTTTTGGCTCAATTTATCCCCTTGGATGAGGTCCTATTACCTTATATGGTTATATGGTCATGTATATTGGTCCATTTCCTATCATAAGACATAGGTACATTTGTGCACCCCTTTAAATTTTTGGGAGGGGTATGGCCCACCCCTTCAATTTTGGAAATTGCCCATTTTAAATATTTGGTATTATAGTATAGGACCCTAATATAAATTACAATAAATTTGGGTGGTCCACCTCGTTTCCTTTCATGGGTACAAAATTGCCAAATTTTAGTACAACCACGTGTTTGGTTTTTGGCCCAATTTATTCCCTGGGATGAGGTCCTATTACCTTATATGGTTATATGATCATGTATAGGTGTCCATTCTCTATTATAAAACATAGCTACATTGATGCACCCCTTTAAATTTTTGGGAGGGGTACCATGGCCAATAGGGTGGAGCGAAATTTTTTTTCGAAATGTGAATTTGGATAGGGGGCAAAAGTTGCATCATATCATAATACTTTACCATAGAAAATTTCAGCTCTCTGAAATAATTTTTAGTCGGGGCCCAAGAGGCCTTAAGTTGGAGATTTTGTAAATCAATTTCCATTTACTACGTAACTATTTTGCAGATCTTCGCTGGAAGCAGATTGTAAGTTTTAGTGTAGATAGAGTGCAAAAGATGCATCCTGTATCAGTACATAACAACAAGAACTTTTAATTTACTACAATTATTTTTAGCCGGGGCGCAATGGTCCTGAAATTTGATAATTATTAGACGAAAAGTAATCAACAATAAGCAATTTGCTAGTTTGCCATAAAGAAGTTTTTTGCTATTTAGTAACAGTCTTTTTCTGGTATAATGAACTTGTTAGCAGTATTAAGTCACTAGTATAATAGTTTAGTGGGTGGAGATAAGAGGGTTCAAAACGAAATCAGGGCGCACGCTCGTGCAGGTGCTAAAGTGTTGTGCAACTGTTTTGCAGCTTGACGATTATTGGTGTGTTGCACCTGTGCTCGGGGTACGTGTCATGAAAGAAGAAATAAATTACAAGAATTGAAGAAGCAGGGAAATAAACCATTTGATATAGCAGCTTGCAAGTGTTTAGATTTCACGGTGTGTCGTTGTACAGAACACTCAAAATGCCTGAATCGGAGAGTGTTTTATCAGACCAAAGGATAAGTAGAAAAATGGTAATCAGTGGTATTGATGTTACTTGGACAAAGAAAAGAGAAGTAAGGAAAGCCAAAAAGCAACTAGCGGTCAAACTTTCAACCAAAGCAGTACCAGTTACATTATTGAATCTTTACACTCCTCGTCATCTTTGGAAACAAGAAACGAAGGCAATAAAGAACACGCTAAAGCTGGAGGAGATCCTGATTTTAATTGGAAGTATCCTTTAAAGACAAGAAAGCAATCACAGATTAGATGCACGGAAATGAGAAAATTCCTCTCGACATTAGCAAAGGTGAAGGAGAAAACCGGCATGACTGGAAGAAAAATTGTAGCTATTGCTACTGAAGTTTTGGAAGATTTTAATATTGTGAGTCCAGAGCAGCTGCAAAACATAATTGATAGAAGTAAAATACAAAGAGAGGTTGCGAAAAATCGTAAAAGTGTAAGAACTAAAGTGACTGTTAATAAAGAGAAACCTCGTACCATCTATTTTGATGGGAAGAAAGACCAAACACTCGTAATGTCCGGCTCCGGAAGTCATAGAGATATGAAGAGGAAAGAACATTATTGTGTTCTTGAAGAACCGGGTAATAAATTTCTCAGCTATGTCTCTTTGACAGTTTCAGCATCAGCAAAGAATACTGCTAATTCCATCTGCCGGGAATTACAAGAAAATAATGTGAAACTATGAGATAGTAGCTATCGGCTGCGATGGTACTAATACTAAAGTTGGGTCAAAAGGATGATGATTAGAGTGCTCGAAAACCATTTGAGAGGTCCTGCAGTGATGCATTTATTGCACATCATTGAACTACTATTTCGTCATTTACTGAAAGAAATCTATTATGTAACTACCGGTACTTTGTCTGGTCCTATTGGTAGATCATTGGTGAATTGAGAGACGAATCCAGTGTGCTGCGTCGGAAAGATTTCTTCAGAACTCCCTACATACCTAAACGTGCGTCATCTCAGTTATGATCAAAGATATTTGTATGAAATATGTAAATCTGTCATAAGAGGAGGTTGTGATAAAAACCTAGCAGATAAACCTAGGAAACTTGCGTATACTCGCCGGTTAACAATGGCTTGCAGACTTTTGCGTCTATATATGTACGGCAAATTCTTGAGAGAAGCTCTAAACTCTCGTAAAGTTCGTAGTAAAAGTATATGCAACAGTGTGGTTCAGCATAAAACTGAAACCTCTTGCCAAATACGGAGCTAAACATTTGTTCTTGACCATAAGACTTTCGAGATATTTACAAGAACCATACATGACTTTTGTCAATGAAGTAATTTCCAGAAATGTATTCTATACGAATTCTGAAAATATTCTTATTGCCATGATTGGTGACTACAGATCAGCTACGCGAATCCTTGCTGCCGATAAAATCCTCAAATCCAGAAAACAATGTAAACGTTGTGGAACTCGTTCCTTCCAAGTGCCAGTGTTAAACTTCGAGGCTAGTAATTACACAGAAATGACAAACTACAATGGGTGTAACAACAGAACCGCCAATACTGACTCATATTACAGATGATAAATTGCGAGAAATTTGTTCTTGAGAAAGTACAAGTGTTGATATCCCTGAGTTTCCATGTTATACGCAAGCAGTGGAAAGATTAGTGAAAATACTTAGTGAAGATTCTTCGTCAGTATGTAAGCCACGAGAGATTTCTTTATTCGTTCCAAATTTGACTTAAGAAAATACATGACTACTTTTCAGATGAAGTCGCAGTATTTTGCTTGAAGACGTGAATGAAATTTATGAAACATTCAATCTAATACTGATGTAGCCTGTAACATAGAATATGAACTTCGATAGCTTTAGAAATCCACCTGGACACGACAACGAATCTTAACACCTTCAAATTATAGTATCCTTCAAGCGAAGAGCTGCCTAATAATTACACAAATGAATAATAAACGTGTATTTACAAAACCTATCAAACTTAAGGCTCATTGCGCCCCTACAAAAGAATATTTTAGAGAATTGAAATTTCCGGTGGTAAAGTACTACAATATGATGCAACTTTTGCCCTATATACGAATTCGAATTTAAAAAAAAAAATTGGGCTCTTTTCACTCATTTATAAAATCTATCAAACTTAAGGCAAATTGCGCCCCGGCTAAAAATTATTGTAGAGAATTGAAATTTTGCATGGTAAAGTACTACGATATGATGCAACTTTTGCCCTTATCCAAAATCGAATTTTTTAAAAAAAAAAATTGGCCTCTTTTCACTCCACCCTAATGGCCAACCCCTTAAATTTTGGAAATTTTCCATTTTAAGCATTTGCTATCATAGTACATGACCTCGACATGTATCATGATAAATTTGGGTGGTCCACCTTGTTCCCTTTCATGGGTAAAAAAATTGCCAAAATATAAACATAAGCAATATGTTGTACCATGTGTTTGGTTTTTGGCCCAATTTCTCCCCTTTGATGAGGTTCTATTACCTTATATGGTTATATGGTCATGTATATGGGTTCATTTCCTATCATAAGACATGGGTACATTGATGCACCCTTTAAAAATTGGGAGGGGGTGTCTTGGCTCATCTACTCAGTTTTTTAGAAAATTGTTTAATATAAGCATTTGGTATCATAGTACAGGACTTCAATATGTATCACTATAAATTTGGATGGTTCACCTCGTTCCCTTTCATGGGTAAAGAACTACCAAAAATCAAATTTCGGAGGTTATTGACCCCGTTTGATAAGTATTTAGCACGTTATATGGGTATGTACAGAGGTTTATTACCTTCATATGTTTATGTTCCCTTTTAAATTTGGGAATTATCAAATAACAAAATTCGGTAAACGTTTTCTAGGACCCATTGTAGATGTTGGTGTTCCTCTTATGGCCAAATATTCAAAATTTAAAGGTTATTGACCGGCTTTATTATTGAATAAGTACAGGATTTATTACTTTTTCATAAGACACAGGTGTATTTGTGTACCAATCTTAAATTTTGGGAGGGGTACATTTCTTATTGGCGTATCAATAATTGGTAATTGTTCTTAAAATTGGATAGTATCTCATTCATTGGGTAAATCATTGTCAAATATGAGTACGATCACATGATCAGTTATTGACCTAGGATGGGATTAGGAGTCCAGGACATTGGTACATTGAAATTTTGTAGCATAATTTGAGAATTGTCAAATGAAATTGCGTCATTGGTTTTGATTATTATAGCCTATGGACCAAATATAAACGTAAGCAATACGATGTACCACGTGATTGATCTTGATGAGGTAGTGTACAGGGATTCATTTCCTTTGTTGTGGTACTTCTTAAGTTTGAGTACACACTTGCAGGAAAGAGTTGGTTCTACTCAGGTAAACAATTGACGGACATTATTGCCCTTATTGAACATATAATGATATGATTAATTCTAAGACTTAGGTATATCGAGAGAAGTATTCTTTAAATTTGAGAATTGTGATAAACAGAACTTTAACATGAGGCGCGAAATTTGAAACAATACTTTGAACTTTAGTCACAGCTCATAGTCTAAGATCATTTGTGGTGATTGATTTGACCTTGACCTTTAGAAATCTGATAGCTAACTTTATTGAATATTATGACTCATAATCTTAAGGGAATACATGCTACAACACTGAAATTTAGTCACAAGGTGATGTAATCTGACACTGGCAAAGTTATTGTTGATGCAATTTGATTGGTTGATCACTATCTTTCGTGCAATCTGATTAGCTAATCACTATCTTTCGTGCAATCTGATTGGCTTATCACTATCTTTCGTGCAATATGATTGGTTGATGATTTTCAAATCTTTGCTGCATTCAGTTTTGTTTTGTTTAACATTTAAAAAGTTTTTGAAATTTTTGTTTGAAACTTTGGTTTGACATTTTTTCGTTTGATATTTTTAGTTTGAAAGTTTTTGTTTCGAAATTTTTGTTTAAAAATTTTTTGAAATTTTTGTTTAAATTTTTTTTGAAATTTTTGTTTCAAAATTTTTGTTTGAAACTTTGGTTTGAAATTTTTTCGTTTGAAATTTTTAGTTTGAAAATTTTTGTTGGAATTTTTGTTGGAAACGGAAATTTGATTTTTGGTAGTTCTTTACCCATGAAAGGGAACGAGGTGGACCATCCAAATTTGTAGTGATACATATTGAAGTCCTGTACTATGATACCAAATACTTATATTAAACAATTTCTAAAACTGAGTGGATGAGCCAAGATATAACCTCCCAATTTTTAAAGGGTGCATCAATGTACCCATGTCTTATGATAGGAAATGAACCTATATACATGACCATATAACCATATAAGGTAATAGAACCTCATCAAAGGGGAGAAATTGGGCCAAAAACCAAACACATGGTACAACATATTGCTTATGTTTATATTTTGGCAATTTTTTTACCCATGAAAGGGAACAAGGTGGACCACCCAAATTTATCATGATACACGTCGAGGTCATGTACTATGACAGCGAATACTTAAAATGGAAAATTTCCAAAATTTAAGGGGTTGGCCATGGTACACCTCCCAAAAATTTAAAGGGGTGTATCAATGTACCTATGGTTTATGATATGGAATGGAACCCTATACATGATCATATAACCATATAAGGTAATAGGATCTCATCCAAGGGGATAAATTGGGCCAAAACCAAACACGTGGTTGTAATAAAATTTGGCAATTTTGTACCCATGAAAGGAAACGAGGTGGACCACCTAAATTTATAGTAATTTATATAAGGGTTCTATACTATAATACCAAATGTTTAAATTGGGCAATTTAGAAAATTAAAGGGGGGTGGGCCAAAGTACCCCTCCCAAAAATGTAAAGGGGTGCACAAATGTACCTATGTCTTATGATAGGAAATAGACCCCTATAGATGACCATATAACCATATAAGGTAATAGGACCTCATCCAAGGGAATAAATTAGGTCAAAAACGAAACACGTGGTACAACTTATTGCTTATGTTTATATTTTGGCAATTTCGTACCCATGAAAGGAATCAAGGTGGACCACCCAAATTTATAGTGATCTATATTAGGGTCCTATACTATTATACCAAATGTGTAAAATGGGCAATTTCTAAAATTTAAGGGGTGGGCCAAGGTACCCCTCCCAAAAATTTAAAGGGTTGCACAAATGTACCTATGTCCTATGATAGGGAATAAACCCCTATACATAACCATATTACCATATAAGGTAGTAGGACCTCATCCAAGAGGATAAATTGGGCCAAAAGACCAAACACGTGGTTGTACTAAAATTTGGCAATTTTGTACCCCTAAAAGGGGACGAGGTGGACCACCCAAATTTATAGTAATATATATTAGGGTCCTATACTATTATACCAAATGTTTAAATTGGGCAATTTCTAAAATTTAAGGGGTGGGCCAAGGTACCCTTCCCAAAAATTTAAAGGGTTGCACAAATGTACCTATGTCTTATGATAGGGAATAAACCCCTATACATAACCATATTACCATATAAGGTAGTAGGACCTCATCCAAGAGGATAAATTGGGCCAAAAGACCAAACACGTGGTTGTACTAAAATTTGGCAATTTTGTACCCCTAAAAGGGGACGAGGTGGACCACCCAAATTTATAGTAATATATATTAGGGTCCTATACTATTATACCAAATGTTTAAATTGGGCAATTTCTAAAATTTAAGGGGTGGGCCAAGGTACCCTTCCCAAATTTTTAAAGGGGTACACAAATATACCCATGTCTTATGAAAGGGAATGGACCCCTGTATACGCCCATATAACTATATAGGATAATAACACCTCATCAAAGGCGATAAATTAGGTCAAAACCCCCCGAAATTTCAATTTTTTGGCAATTTTTTACCCATAAAAGGGAACGACATAGACCTCCAATACTGATAGAGGTACATACTATCGTCCTAGGCTACCATACCCAATTTTTAGATTTGGCAATTTTTAAAATTTAAGGGGGGTGGTCCTAGGTACCCCTGCCAAAATTTAGGGGGTGGGCCATGGTACCCCTGCCAAAATCTAGAAGGGGTGGTCCTAGGTCATTGACCCCGGGCCAGGGACCATGGGTCCTGAGGCAGGGACCCAGGGGCTAAAAGTTTTCTCAGGTCAGGCGATTACTACTGCTAAAGGAGACGGTGATGATGTAAAATAAATGCAATGGTAGAATTAATAAAGTGGGAGAACTCCAAGAATACCCCCACACACGATGCTTGTTCACCACAAAGTTCACTTGGCGCGAGCTGGGATCGAACCAAGGATCCCATGCACCAGAGGTGAACGCTTAACCACTGAGCCACCGTTCCAGGAATACTTAATCGAACCTGTCGTCTTGGTGATTTATTTTATCATCATATTTTGTTATATTTGTAGTATCATACTATAAACAGCACAGGAACATGTAACACCATTTGGTATTTGCCTTGCTAATTGAACATTACTAGAAATTGCACTGATCTTATGAACACGCCAGTTCACGGTTTTGGCCTCCGTGGTCTAATGGCAGCGTACCAAATTTACTTAGTAGGTCAAGTACTTGACTTCATCATACGTTCTTTAGATAACTACGGCTTAGGCCGTATGGATGATGATGGGATGAATTGGTGGAATGAAAACAGTGGGAGGAAACGGGACCACCCCGAAAACTCCCACGTACACGTTGTTTGTCCACCAGAAAGCTCACATAGCACGAGCAGGGATTGATCTGACTACCTCTAGCACCAAATGTGAGTGCTTTACCTACTGAGGCACGTTTGTCCCTCGTAGATCAAGCATCGGTTTACATCCTATGCAGATCGGCCATAATAACTAGCATTTTTCCGTTTTTTTCTGTACTTAGAAGGTAAATTCTGTATCACCTGACATGTCAACTCTGACGTGAAAGCGTAGTAGTTGTAGTAATATTAGCTGTGGTCGTAGTAGTAATAATAGAAGAAGTAGTAATAGTAGAAGTAGTAATATTAGTAGTATTACAGTACTTTGCAGTCTTGAATAGAGTCAGTTTCCCAAAACACATTACGATTAACATAGGCTGACAGTAAGACCGTACGAACACGGCAAAGGCAGGAATATTGGAGACATTTAAGAAAAAAAAGGATGACTTTATTTTCCGATCTGTCTTCCAGTGCCCGGAAATACATGCGCCCGGTT
Organism: Thermobia domestica; assembly: GCF_964235325.1. Taxonomy (NCBI): domain Eukaryota; kingdom Metazoa; phylum Arthropoda; class Insecta; order Zygentoma; family Lepismatidae; genus Thermobia; species Thermobia domestica. The sequence continues at coordinate 100,053,889 of NC_137465.1, read as the reverse complement.
CGGCCGTATAGCATTTGTGTCCGGTTCTGCCCGGTTAGGGACCGGTCCAGTTTGATATTACTTGAAACGGGCCAGGCCGGGCCGGGCACGTTCCGGGGCGAACCGGGCGCACTCGGCCCGTGCAGGGCTCTGATTCATATCCAATGCAAAGGCTTTGACTTTTATTTTAGTACTCAGGCGAGAATTATGTTCTATGTCTTAACTTTCAGCATTCTTTCACATATGGAAAGATTCGTTTACGTATCTTCACCTCTGGTGCTTAGGGTCCCGGGTTCGATCCCAGCTCCCGCCAAGTGAACTTTGTGGTAGACAAACACCGTGTGCGTGGGTTTTCTCGGGTTTCTCACGTTTCCTCCCACTTTCTTCATTCCACCATTCATTCATTACTCATCATCACCGTCTCCTTTAGCCTAACCGGCATAACCGTTGGATGTAAAACAAGATTTCATTTCATTTCGTATCGTTTACGTATTTAAATGTTCCGTTACGTATGGAGAGGTAAATGACAAACAAGCATGTGCTGACATTAATACAAAGTTTCGAGATATTGTATCATTAAATATTTCAATCAATGTTGCGTTTTTTATACAATTAGTAACAAACCTTATTATATTTAAAAGAAGAAAAACACATCTGCAAAATATTTCCCGCTTGCAAAGGTTGGCTTCGAGGTTCGAAACTGGTTTCCTTTTTCCCGAAGATACCCGAAGTTGAACTTTGAAAATTTTTGCCTCAAAATAGCAATAAAGAATGCGCTCAACCGTTTTGAGACAAGGTGTACCTTTCAGGCGTCAACTTTCAAAATTTTGAGGTGGGTTCTTTTGCCCCCAAAAACCGTCTTTCCGCAGAAAATTAAAAAGCAGTATTCCTTTATTTATTTATTTATTTATTTATTTTGCGTATTGTAAATACAAAAAGTTTCGTTGCAATTCTTCATGGCCTTTACTTACATCTGACATACTGTTACTAGCACTTTGATTTATCGTGATCAAATGTTTGGATGGGTGCGTGCCCCATCAAACCGTTTTTTCCAGGAAAATACGAAACCCGTATTCCCTCTATGTCTACAATATCTGTGCAAAATTTCATTGACTTCGAATAACTTCTTCTTACCTTTCGGGCGTCAACTTTCAAAATTTTGGGGTGGGTTCTTTTGCCCCCTAAAACCGTCTTTCCGCAGACAATCAAAAAACGGTATTCCTTTATTTTTTGCGTATTGTCCATACAAAAAGTTTCGTTGCAATTCTTCATGACCTTTACTTACATTTGACATACTATTACTAGTGCTTATGATATTTCGTAATCAAATGTTTGGAGGGGTCCAAGCCCCACCCAACCCTTTTTTCCAGGAAAATACGAAACCCGTATTCCCTCATTTCAAGCCTACAATATCTGTGCAATATTTCATTCACTTCCGTTCACTCCTTCTTACCTTCCTCGCGTCAATTTTCAAATTTTTTTGGTGGGTTCTTTTGTCCCATAGAACTGTATTTCCGCAGAAAATAAAGAAACCGTATTCCTTTATTTTTTGCCTATTGTCCATACAAAAATGTCGTTGCAGTTCTTCATGTCCTTTACACTCATCGGACATTTGTTACTAGTACTTTTGATATTTCGTGATGAAATGTTTGGAAGGGTCGTACCCAACCCAACATTTTTTTTTCAGTAAAATACGGAGACTGTATTCCCTCATTTTACGTCTGCAATATCTGTGCACAATTTCATTCACTTCAGTTCAGTTTTTCTTGCCTTTCGGATGTCAACATTCAAAATTTTGGGTGGGCTATTATATTAAACATTTACATTATGTAACTTTTTCTTTTTTTTATGAAATTCTTTTTTTGGGGGGGAGGAGAGAAATGCTTTTTTCTTATATCTGTCTCTTGCCATTTTTTTTTTTTTTTTTTGAACTGCTTAAGTAAGATCATTTTGTAACTTTTGATGTCATCCAACTCGGTCACGATAATAAAATTGTCATTCTTAGCAATTTGTTTTATTTTCTTATTTGCAGTTTTCCACACTGATATATTTGTTACAAAATTCAGGTTTCGTCCAACGCCTTTCGAATTCACAACCAACCCAACCGCCGAGCTTTTGGGTTGCCTGCTATTGCAGAAAAACGAGAATTGCAGGTGGTAGTGCACTTTTGGAGTCGTGTATACAAGCAACCTACTTAAATCTACCAAAGAGTTACCTAAAAAAGCTACCTAATTCCAAAAAGTTATATTAAAAAAGTGATAAAAAAGAGTAACCACTTTATGAACAGTGTAGTGCTCTATTGCAATTAAAAGTATCAACTTTATTAATGTTATGTGATCGCTTTCCATCCATATCAAACTTTAAACTATTTCTTCTGCAGTGTAAAGTGATATAGAAGTTAGTAAAAAATTCGTTGAAAATAATTACATCCATACGTGAAGTAAAATATGTCAAAATTTCAGATGCCATGAAAACAGTTTGTTCTATGCAGACCAACCCAAAAGAACTTAAAACCAAGGAAATGTTTTTACCAAGAAATACACTTTTTATATGGCTTCAATGACTCAAGTATAGATTTGACTTGGACATTTGTCCTATTCAAAACGAATGTGGTGGAAATCTACGATTTCCATCTTCAACACTGATCGCCATAGTAAAATAAAAATGTAATAGATACTGAGAAACAGTTTTTTTTTATATATAAATGAATTTTATCAAGCTTGTAAATGAGAGCGCTCATTTAAGTTAGTTCACTTAAGAACGTTCGTTTTCCGTGAGTTTTATCATGAGCAAACTCATTTCGAAAAAATATTAGCGTAAGTTAAGTTTAATTCGAAATATAGGTGAGATTGAGAGTTAAACAACCCTCAATTTCACGCCCAACCCCAGATATTATTTTCACAAAATAATGTAATCGTCCATTTGTATGTTTGCTGTTGTTCGATCTCTGACAAGAGATTTTAATAGTATTTTGTCACTAAACAAATGATGCAGGTTAGGGAGGTTAGCGTTAGAAATATCTCGAGCTGAATGGAAGTGCATCTATTTCAAGTGATATTTGTTTAGTTGGCGGTGTCCAAAATTATAACACTAGAGTTATGTATAAATCAAACACGGAGAAAATATCTTGAATTGTGCATAATAGGTAGGTTATTTTACTTTTAAAGAAGCCAACAGAAATAGAGATTGACGTAACCTGCAAGTTTTGTGGTTAAATAATCTCGGTATCAAAAAATTCATCTTGGTATTTTTTTAAAAAAGGAATTAATTCTTAAATTTCTCCATGTAATAACCAAATATAAGTATTAGGGCCAGATGTTTTTCATTTTTCTTTTCTTTCCTTTCCATTGTAAGCTTAAAGTTTCTAGCGTCTTGTAAATAATAATAATAATAATAATAATAATAATAATAATAATAATAATAATAATAATAATAATAATAATAATAATAATAATTATTATTATTATTATTATTATTATTATTATTATTATTATTATTATTATTATTATTATTATTATTATTATTATTGCAATAGATAAATAAATTAATTAAACATTAGTCAGGTTTTCGTTTTTTACTTTCGAGGGATGATTGGAGAGGGAAAAGTATGAAGATGGTGGAAAAATCAAATTCGAGATTTTAAAGGATTGACATGTTTCACGGACCGTACATGCCGAAAATTGCTTTTAGAATGTTCGTCTGTCCGTTCTTTCGTCCCGATGTATGCATATTTGCCTAGAGACCATATTGGTCAATATCCGCACCAAATTCGAATTACGCAAACTTTTTATAAGACTTTCCAGGAGAGTCTTTTGGCTTTTCTTCCTAAATATTGGTAGTTTAATGAAGCATACAAATCTAAAATTGCGATTTTTCTCAGAAACAGTTATATCGATTTTATTTATATTTTATAGATGAATATTTCATTAGCAATGTATATTGTGGTATAAGCCGGTTTCCTGGGACAAATCCAAAAATGCTAATTACTCTTGGGGGTAAACTATTTTCGGACAATTTATTACTCAAAAACGACAAAGGTGATTTTCTTCATATTTTATAAATAAATATTTAATTTAATATAAATTAATAATCTGACAATACGAAAACTCATTTGTCCGAAAAAAGTGCATAAGTGGCAGTTTAGTCTTAGGGTGAGTTTTTGCAAGACGAATTTCTCAAAAATGACAGCCGATTTTGTTCATATTTCAGAAATTCGGCAACATAATCAGAGTTTAATGAAAACACAGTATCCAAAGACGAGACATATCAATTGATATGTTTTATTGAGTTGAAAAAAATAATATGCATGAGTGAAAAACTCATTCGTATTTTCCGAGAAAATGGAGAAAACTGATTAATTTGTAAATCTGAAATTTGATGCTGTATCAGAAGTACTATTCCACTTATTGAAGTGAAACTGATACTAACTTATATCCTCACTAAGTTGTTCATTATGATATTATAAAGACAACACTACAGCATGGTCAATAAGATATAGCCAAAAATTATCATACAATCTAATATTTTAGTTTCTGTCATAGATCACATAAAGTCAACAAGATAACATGCTTGAGTGTAAATTCTAATGTGTAGTTTTTCGAGAAAAGACAAAAAGTAATTTTTGTTGTGCTAGGAAGTGTTATTCGTTTATTTTTTTTTTTACTTTATTTTACTCAAATAAATTGTTATATAAGCCTATTTGTGTACTGTATATGTATCAAAATAGAGTGTTAACTAGCAGGTTGTTGTCCTTTCCTAACGATGATGCAGTTACTCTTTATACACATACTACTTGTAAATGTTTCACAAAATACCTTACAATATCACATAATTCTTTTTTTTTTTTTTCTGAAAAAGTCTAAAGGAGTAATTTATTTTTGGGAGTGAGTTTTCACGGTTTTCAACATTTATCGTTATAGAACGAAAACGTTAACAGATAGCAGGAAACGGTTTCTTGAAAACGACATCATGACTATCCAGAAAACTAACAAAACCGGAAGTGGTTGAAATGTACTGTTACTATCGATTACAAACGCGACTGCCGCTTGATTTCTAAACTAAGTCCGTCAACTGTTAATTGAAGTAACTCCTTAATTGCCTTTCACTGCTACTCAGGCCCGTATCCACGGGGGGCTAGGGGGGCCGGGTTCCCGCTATAACTTTGGCTGGCCCCCTAAAAGTTTCACAGTATGCTTGCAAATGAACTATATGATGATGATGAAGTATAATATGATTGGGTCGGGCCCCTCCCTAACTTCTACCGGCCCCCCCTAAACTTTTGGGCTGGCTACGGGCCTGCTGCTACTGGATTTCTAAACTAAGTCCGTCACCTCTTAATTGTAGCAGTTCCCTAATTGCCTCTCAATGCTAAGCCAAGATTAAAGATTCTATGACATCACTGGTAAACATACTCAAGACATTCTACACTAAACAAAGATGCGCTAATAATAGGCTACACATAATAATAATAATAATAATAATAATAATAATAATAATAATAATAATAATAATAATAATAATAAGAAGAAGAAGAAGAAGAAGAAGAAGAAGAAGAAAGTAAACTAATTGAACGAGAGACAGTTATTTAAATCGATGAACTTGTGCCTTTTTGTAACATTTTTAATACATATTTATAATTAATTTGAAAATTTGGATTGAAATCAAAAGCTATGCTTTTCAAAAGCAGCAATTGATAATCAACATCAGTTGTCATATGAAGAACACAGTGTTTGAACATTGTTTAAAAACTATTATATGAATACAATAACACCATATCTCCCAAACTAATCTATATATATAAAATTGAAAATCACTATGTTTGTGACTCTAAATCTCCTGAACCGCCCGACCGATCTCGATCAAATGTGTTACATGGATGAGGTTTGAGGCTAGGCTGGTTTTAGGCTATTCACTTTGATGGTAGAACTGAGGGGCGGGGGAGGAGGAGGGAGTATAAAAATAAATAAAACAACTCCTGAACCACTCGACCGATCTTGATCAAATTTTCAACATAGATGAGATTCAGGCCTGGAATCGCTTTTATGATTTAAACTTGACGAAGGAACGTAGGGGAGGAAAAGGACGGGGATATATATAAAAATCAATTTATAAAGACAGAAAGTAACTATTTTTCTAATTTAATAACTCTTGAACTATTAAACCGATCGCAATCTAATTTCCAGGATACACGAGGTTCGGATCTGGAAACATTTTTGTAATTTCACTTTAACGGTAGTTCCTAGGGGAGGGAGAGGGGAGGGGACGTATAAATAAAAACTAATAAAACCTAATAATTTTTTAACCACCCAACCAATCTCGATCAAATTTTCAACATATATGAGGGTCGGGCCTTGGGTGTTTTTTGTCCTTTCACTTTGACGAGCCAACCTATGCGAGGGGAAGGGGGGAGATATATGTAAAAAAATAAAAATAAAAATGACACCCTTTGTGACTTCATCACTCTTCAATCACCCGACCGATCTCAATCAAATTTTCAACATACATTAGTTTAGGGGCAGGGATTACTTTAGGCTATTCACTTTGATGATGCAACGTAGGGGAGGGGAGGGAGAGATAAATTTAAAAATGATCAAAAATGATCTATATTAGTGTTGAATCCATAATTTTCGGGATCGATGAGAGAAACAGTGACACTTCTGATGCTGCTTCAATCTAAGTTCAGCCCTGATTGTTGGGGAGGGGAGAGTACAACGTAAGGGAGGGAGATAAACATTTTAAAATGATCGAAAATGACTAATATTTGTGTCGAATCCATAGTTTTAGAAGTAGCTGAGATTAACAGTGACGATTCTGATGCCGTGTGCCGAAGCACGGAGGAGGGGGAGCTATAAATAATAATATTAATCGAAAATAACAATATTAGTGTCTAATCCATAGTTTTCGGGATCATTAAGATAAACAGTGACATTTTTGGTGCGATTTAAATCCAAAATCAGCCCCGCCACTTGGGGGAGGGGGAGAAAGAGATATATAAAAATGATCGAAAATGGCCACTATCAGTGTCGAATTTATAGTTTTCTGGGTCGCTTAGATGAACAGTGATACTTTCGAGCCCATTTAAATTCAAATTCAACCCTGCAACTTGGGGTATATATATATATATATAGTGAACAGATTCCCAGACACAGCATAACTTTGCCAAATGGTCGAAAAGACCGATATTAGTGTTGAATCTATAGTTCTTGGGGTCGCCGAGATGAATAGTGACACTTCTGATGCTGTTTAAATCCAAATTCAGCCGCGCACCTTGGAGGAGGGGGAAAGAGAAATACATAAAGCTGATCAAAAATAACCCATATTATTGTCAAATCCATAGTTTCCGGGATCGGTGAGATGACCGGTGACACTTCCGACGCCGTTTAAAACCAACCTCAGTCCCGCAACTTGGGAGAGGGGGAGATAATAAAATGATCGAAAATGACAAATATTACTGTCGAATTCATGGTTTTAGGGATCGCCGAGATGATCAATGATCTTTCCGATGCCATTTAAATCGATACCATTAAAAACGAAAACAGCATATTTCACGGGTCCTAACAGATGAGATACGGAGTTGTGAATTTAAATTTTCATTTCAACCCGGCGAAGCGGGTAATATAGCCTATGCTAGTTACAAATAAATTTTATACAAGAACAACTAAGTTTCGTTTCGCAGTGTGAAACTACAGTACACTTCAAAACTATGGGAATTCAATACTCAAGCGCGAAGTAGTAAGCCTTCATCTATAGCTACTGGTTGCATTAGATTAATAAGATCAAAGATAGAACCCAAAAATCCATGCTCACCATAAATTTGTATTTTTGTTATATGAAAGTAAAGGTTGAAAAAGGAATCCATTAATTTGAACCACTTTCGGATCGAATACATGATTAAGGGAGAAGAGAAAACTTACTCTTGGGAATCAATTGCAAAGAAACTACTCTCGACATCTCTTATTGTTTTTGCTCTATGGAAATCAGTATGGAAACTGGAAGTAACAATAAATTTCAAGCACTTCCGGTTTTGGTAGAGTGTTGCAGATTGTGGTGGTATGTAGACCCTTGAGACTCCCTCTTAGGGCCGGATTATGGGAGGGGCTTAGAGGGCTGTAGACCCGCGTCTGTAGGTGGACGGGGACCTCCACCAGGGGCGGATCCAGGACCGACTTCTGGGGGGGTTGTCATACTGCTACTTTTAAGGGCTTCAAACTTCGGGATGGGTTATATGAAACTTTCTTATTATATCCCCCCCCTTCGGATCCGCTCCTGGCCTCCATTCTGATCAAAATCTCAGTTGGCTGTCTAAAAAAAAGTATACTTAAGAATAAGAGTAAGGTATTGTGTCGGTGCCCCAACAACGAGGTCTTTTTGCACACTTTCAACGGCAGAACTTAAACAATTAAAGGAAACACAACAGAATTAAAATGCAGAAGTCTGAAGTAGTTAAAAAAAAAAAAAAAAAAAAAAAACATGTATTAAACAAAAGTTACATCAGACTACATCTAATAACGTAGATAAAGAGTGCATACGGAAAAGAACGATAAAGAAATGCTATGACATAACAAAATCAAATCTAAGACAAAGCAATAATAAAACTACGGATAAATTAATTAAAATACAAAAGAAAGCATCCACACACGAGCTAAAATTAAATCGCATGCAAAACTTGGTCTAAAAACTGCAGCAGTCCAGTGAGAAAACGAGTGTCGTTACCAAGCAGCAAGTGCAGGTCGTCAGGAAGCTTGTAACGTTGTCGATGTCGAGTCAGAGCGGGGCAATCGACAAGATGACGAATTGATAAAAAGTCCCCACAAAACACACATTCTGTAGCTGCAAGTCCATGTAAAAGATATGCATGTATCAATACAATCATTATCATGAGATAAAATATACCAAAAATTAGTCCCTTACCGTTTCTACTATACTTTCACAGAAATGTATTTGGCATGTCAACAGCGGCCACTTTTTTTTTTTGTTTTTTTTTTTGTTTTAAGCCCCGGGCCTCCAGATGAGTTAATCCGGCCCTGATCCCTCTCGATTGCTGAAAACCACTTGTCGCTATCATTTACCATTTTTGTTATATGATGATACATATTGAAATAGAAAATGGTTACTTTGAACCATTCCCGGTTTGAATACAGCTTTAACGGAGGAGATAGAACCTATTCTTAGGACACTTAGTCAATGTAAAAACCGCATCCGTTTTTGGTCTATGAAAATCACAATTAAAATCAGAAGTAATAGTAAGTATCAACTACTTCCGGTTTTGGTAGGCTGTTGTAGGTTTCAATGATATGATCCTTTGAGACTATCGATTGTAGAAAACCGCTTGTCGTTATCTACTCCCATTTTTATTCTATGGCTATAAGCGTTGAAACCAGAAATGACTAATTTGAACCACTCGCGGTTTGAATAGAGGACTAATGGAGCAAGTGGAATCTGTTGTTTGAACAATGAATCGATTGCAGGAATCGGCATCTTGATATCTCTTACCATCTTTGCTATGTGGAAATTGGTATTGAAACAAGAAGTAATTTTAAATTTGAACCACTTCTGTTTTTCGTAGTGTGCCCGTGGGCTTTCTCGTTGTACTCCCGTTTCCTCCCATATTCTCATTCCACCAACTAATCCATCATCAGGCATTTTCCTTAAACATCCATCTCCCTTAGAATAAAGGGCATAATCTTAAGACGTTAAACATAAATATTTGTTCTTCCTGGAGTGTTCGGGATTGTCATGGCCGTTGCCTTGAGACCCAGAATCATTTGAAACAAAAAACTTCAATTTATTACTGTTTTCGTTCTATGGTGATTAACGCTGAAACCAGAAATGGCTAAATTGAACCACTTCCAGTTTGAATAGAGAGTTAGCCGTAAAACTCTGCTTTAATGTTCGAGCGGACCTGTCACTGAGAGTTTCCTTCCTACCACTGTTCCTCTTTATTGATGTGGTTTTGCTGTGAGTGTTGAATGATCTCAGCCATCCGTACCAACTCAGACTCTGAAGTGTTTCGAACACCAAGTGTTTTCATTAAATTGACAACAATCTGTATTTCAGTTGTTAAATACTAATTTAAACTTCCATACCAGGCCATTGAGTACAAATGAATTCGAAATTCTTTCTTCCAAGGATGTTTTTTATTGAATACATTTTTAAAGGAGGCAAACATACTAATTTTATGACTTGTGTTCTTAATATATGCAGTGACTGTAAAAGTATATACTTACCTCCCAATTATACATTACATGTGCTATTCAGTTTCATACAAGCTGTAACAGATGTCTGCATATCGATATCACATTACGGGAAATAACATATGTAAACATTCGAAGGTTCTTTTGATGTACGGTACATAAAAAGAATAAAACAAGTCCATAATGTTAGGTTAAAAGCAAAAAAGAGAATTATATCTCCATTAAATCAAGGCATATTTGTTGGTATTCTTTCAACGTACTCCCAGGGCCTCGCGTATATCTCAGATCATTATATCAAGGGAAAATTGTAGAGATTCCTTGCTAACTACAAATATTTCAAGTCCGTTTGTTGTTTAAACTGTGGTTAACAGAAATAAAAACAAAGCGTACATGCGATGTTCTCTCATATGTCACGAAACTTGCCCGGCAACGAAGTTCTCTGTTAGTACTAATTAGAACCACTTGCCACTGAAGTTGCATGGGAAATATTACATAAGATTCTCACTGGGCCAGCGATGTTCTCAAGGACATCTCACGGTTCACGTGAATGTAAATTGTGTGGATCGTAAAGAAAAAGAAAAACGATTTCCTGCAATAGTGAGAAACAAGCAATAGATTCAAACTGAAGGTTTATTTTGTATATAACAATTTTAGACTGTAAAAAGTAAAAATTTGTGATTTTAAAACTGATTAGTAAGTTAAAAATGCTCAAATTCTTTTTACTTTTTATTAGATTCTAATAGTTCCACCTTTCTCAAGTATGAAAAATAATATTGTTTAGAGAACAAATAGGTTGAGCGAAAGGGAAAATTAACATTTTATGATAGGCTATAGTATTTGAACTTTCAAGTGAACACGCGTCTACTTCGACTCGGAAGTAGTCAGAGGGGGCCACGTTGGCTCAGTGGTAGAGTGTTCATCTCTGGTGCGTGGAGTCCTTGGTTCGATCGAAGTTCGCGCCAAGTGAACTTTGTGGTGGACAAATACCATGTGCGAGGTTATTCTCTGTGCTCCCCCGTTTCCTCCCACTTTCTTCATTCCACCATTTCATTCATTTCTCATCATCACCGTCTCTTTTAGCCTAGCCAACATATCCGTGGGACGTAAAATTTAAAGATTTCATTTCATTTCGAAAATAGAGAAGTAGACGCGTGTTCGAAAGAGATTAATAAGCGTGATCTCCAAGAGGTTAATGAGTGGGAGTCTCATTGACGAATGTTAATACAAGCGCGATCCTCATTGAAGGGTGTGAACTTAATCCCGAGTAAGCGCGAACCTCAACGAGAAAAGGGAGCGCGAGCCTCACTATATTCAATGAACCTAAGCCCACATGAGAGCAAGTTGAACTGATGACATTGAGTTCGAGCCTCATTAAGGGATGTAAAACCAAGTACTAATTAGCGATAGCGTCAACGAGAATAGGAAGAGAAATCTTTCATTTAACATCCCACGTTTATATCCTTTAGACTAAGGGGGACGGATGACTAAAATAAAAATTGGTAGAATGAGATTATGGAAGGAAACGGGAGTACGCCGAGAAAGCCATGGACAGATGTTGTTAATTACAAACTTACTTGGACGGAGATCGAACCAAGGACCTCACGCACCAGAGCTAAAAATCTCTACCACTGAGCCACTATGCCCCTCATAACGAGAACAGAGAGCACGAGCCCACTAGAGGTAATGTACCTAAGTCCATATAACTGTCAGCCCCACTAATGTCAATTAGTTTGAGCTACATTGATGGTAATGAGCTCACGTCTAGTGGACGGAAGAGAGCCAGCGCAAGTGAACACGATCCAATTGAGAATCGTGAGCCCGAGCCCAAGTAAGCGTGTGACCGAAGGATATTAGGGAGCACAAACTCCAAGGAGCCTAGTGAGTGCGAGCCTCATTGAAGAATGTCAGGCCGAGCCTGAGTAAGTGCGAGCCCCACTTAAGGTAATTAATCCGAGCTCAAATAGCTACAAGCCCCACTGAAATTAAGGACCTTGAGTTCCACTGAGTGTAGGAGCCTGAGCCCAAGTAAGCGTGTGCCTGAAAGACATTAGTCAGCACCAGGCAAGTAGTTACGATTTCGTAAGGGAAGGGGGGGGGGTCCATGACATGAAGTACTGTAGTCATCACACCAGAGCTCGATCATTCTAAACTATTTTACTGGAACATATATTGGTTCGTTTAGCTAGGATTTCGTAATGTGGAGGGAGAAGTACATGAAATATTGAAGGCCCAGGAGCTCGATCAATCTAAACTAATTTACTGGCAACATATATTGGTTTGTTAGGACAATAAAATGAGGATATGTTAGTAAGTATTTTATTAACAAACTATGAAGAAATCTCGAGTAAAAGAATAAAAAAAATATTGAAAAAGGTTTTACAATATTTATGTTCCTTCCTCTGTTCATTCAAATATAACAATTTTCCTTTCATTATGACCTCAACTATTATAAAAAGTATATATCCACTATTATAAAAAAATACATATTCAATAACGTCTTGCAAAATATTTTACAATATCTGCGTTCCTTTCTCTGCTGAATCAAATGTTAACACAATTTTTTTTCCACATTTTTTTTGTTTTCGTTATTCCATCAACTACTATCTGTTCTAAATGACACTTTAAAGGAGCAGTAGAAAACTGTTTCTGAAATAACATGTTTGATACTGCAGAGAAGCAATAACGAAAAATTATGATAAAAAAATGTTCACGCTGTTACAGAAGGACAAATGCTTTCGAAAGCTTGAAATGTCCCTGATTAGTAGCAGAAACTCTGAAAATTCCGTAACTTATCTAGAAATTTCAAATTCCTTGATTGTTTCAGGATATCCCGCTCATTCGTCACCATGTATTGCAAGTAATACAAATCTCCTCATGCTTGCTCTATCTTTTTATTCTAACACTGATTCTTCCTTTTCTCGCTTCTTTTTGTTTCATCCTTCCTTAATTTTTGCATTTCTGATTTTGCAGGGGGGTCCGGACCCCCCTTGGCTACGTACCTGGTCAGCACGAATTCCAAGGAGCCTACTGAGTGTGAGCCTCATTGAAGAATGTGAATCCGAAGCCAAGTAAGCTTGAATCTCAACGAGAATAGTGAGTGTGAACCCCACTAAAGGTAATGAACTCGAGCTCACATTAGTGTAAGTCCTAGTGGCGTCAGTGTAATCGAGTTAGCGCGAGTCTAATTAAGATTAGTGAGCCCGAGCATAAATAATTGCAACCCAAAAGAGGTTAAGAAGTGTGATCTCCAAGGAGTCTAGTGACAGCAAGCTTCATTCAAAGATGTGAGACCGAGCCTGAGTAAACACTATCTTTATTGAAGGCTATGAGCTCGAGCCCGAATATGCGTGAGCCCCATTGAAGGTAATTAATCCGAGCTCAAATAAGTGTAAACCCCACTAACGCCAGTGAGCTCAAGTTCCACTCACTGTAGGAGCCTGAGCCCAAGTAAGTGCGTGCTCTAAAGAAAGTAGTCACCGCTAGCCCAAGGAAGCTAGTGAGTGAGTGCGAGACTCATTGAGAAATGTCAAGCCGAGCCCGAGCAAGCGTGAATCTAAACGAAAAGAGTGAGCGGTAGTCTCACTGAAGGTAATGAACAAGGACACAAATGAGTGTAAGCCCCACTGATGTCATTGAGCAGTACTCATTAATAGAAGTGAGCCCGATCCCGGTTGAGATTAGTGAACCCAAGCTTCACTGATTATAGTAAGCCCAAGCTCAAATAAACGCGCGCGCCAATGAAATTAGTGAGCGCGAGCTCCAAGGAGGCTAGTGAGTACTATCCACATTGGAGGATGTGAGCTCGAAAGCAAGTCTCAATGGAAATAGGAAGTGATCCCCATTGAAGGTAAAGAACACGAGCCCGTAAGCTGCACATGTAACCATTTTGAACATTAAAGCAAAGATTTCAACAAACGCAATAAATACTACATGTTCACATACAGAGAACATAATGTTTTGAGCGAACATTAATGGTTGAAAAGAGAGGAGCTAATCAGGTTTAATGAGCTCGCTTGTTTTTCGGCGTCACCGAGTTACGAGACAAATACAGCTATGGGCATATATATTATAACATCCCCATGCCGTAAGCGTCGGTGTACCACCGATGGGCAACTAGCAACATCTCGCCAAAATTTAGGTATCCAGGGTGGCCCCACTTCCGTTTCGAAAATTATACCACCAGCGGCCCACCAGTAGCAGAGACGCGACGAAACGCCAATGAACAAAAAAAATTCTCCTCCAAAATATGTTAAATCGCCTATATGTGTAATTTGTTTACATTAAGGCGAGTCTAAAAAACACAAAAAAAGTACCCAGAGTGGGCGTGAATCACCAACCTTTTGACTACTAGGCGCGTGGGTCATTAAAAAAAAAAAAAGTCAACCGATCATACCTCAGTTTCCTGAGCAACGCGAGTTTTCTCTTATACAAGACCTCCTTGACCTTTACTATATTCAACCGGGGCACTGACACATACATATTCAGGAAAGTTAAAATTCCGAAAGCTCTCCCACTGGGAATTGCACCCGGGACCCCGTACACCAAAGGCGGACATGCTAGCCACTAGACCAGCGGAGAGGCCTAACCAGGGAGGCGATGAGAAACACATTGCTTGCAGAGGGATAAATCGCTGAGGTCTTTTTAATTCGGTTAATCTGAATGCTCCTGTAACCGTGTATATTCGACGATAGCCATTTGGAATCAAATTACACCCGCTCGTCATGTAATTTTGTAACAAAATGACGCGCGTCTATTTACTTTATTTCATGGTTCTCTCATATTCACTTTCAAATGATCGGCGAGAGTTGCCATCTAAATTCATACAATTATACGCACTCATCTAAAGATTTTTCAGTTCATGATGTAGAGGCAGGAGTTACTCTTGACCCCTGGAGCTTACTTTAGGAACAATTCGTCAGGATAAATAATATATAATAACCGCATGCACATGACTGGCGATAGTTTGTGTTGGTTCCTTCGCTATTCTCCGCAACGAATCGAAGGAGCGCGGACCGAAATGAAGTCCTCGATGCTACGTGGTGGTAACTTCAATACCCTGACTCTAGATCTCTCTTTCGACTCGATGAAACTCTGCCGCCAGTGGCACACTATTTGCAATCCTTCGACGCGTCGCTATAGCGACGATCAACATGCCACATGCCAGCAAATAAGCCACAAGGTCAGCGTTTCCCAACCGGTGTGCCGCGGCACACTAGTGTGCCGTGAATGGGCCGCTGGTGTGCCGCGAGGAATCGAAACAAAATTATTAATTTTATAGCAATCAAATTGCAAAACCTAGAGAAAAATGTATATTAGTATTTCACATTACTATGAACCTCTACTGTGAAACTACAATTTTAAGTTTCATGCCGGGTTACTGTTCTGAACATTTCTAATGTTGAAAAAAATGGTTATCATTGTTATGACCATTATTGCTTCTTTACTATTGCAGACTATTCAGTAACTTGAAAATTTAAAATATCATTCAATCCTTCCGACAAATTACCTACATTTGTGGTTTAAATGTAAAGGAGATTTGTTTGTTCGTTCAATATTTAGTGATCTTCCTTCTTAGTAAAAGGTTGGATACAGTTTTTAAAAAAGAAAGCGTAATTTTAAAAAACCTGAGTCCAACATTTCATTGCAATTGTTTTCTATTTTAAAATTAGAATGAAAAATAAGCATAATGATTTACCACGGGGAAAAACCAGTGATAGAGCTTTCTTCTCTGTGAGAAGGAGATCAATAATCACAGAAAAATACAACTGTGTTTTATATTTACAAATAATAATATCTATAAGTGTGCCGCGAGAATCCAAGTAACACCCGTAGTGTGCCGCAAGTTGAAAAAGGTTGGGAAACGCTGCACTAGGTGTTGGCGACGTTTACGGTATGGGAAACCTTGCCCGAAACCATATATGTTCAATTTAATCCGTCATCAATGATACATACAGAACTTTCCCAGTTTTGCAATAAGAGTAAAAATTTTCAACCCATGCCTGGGATCAAATCCGAGCCTCCAAGATTTAGGCAAACGTCTTACTGACTACGCACTTCCTTTCGAGACTTAAAATATTTATTTTCTTAGATGGTAAAAATTACTATTGTTTGTGGGAATGACAATTTGTTGAACTGTAAGGAGATGTCAGTTTAATAAAATTTTAATGAAATCATATTGTTAAAGAGACAGACCATCCTTAATTTCCACTCCAGCCCCTCTACAAAATCTTGGAAAAGAAGTTTAGAGAGTTTTAAGTTTTTGAGATGCTGTTTTCTTGCTATTCTATGGATTTTGGATTTCAGCATGTTGTTCTTCGCAGAGGCAACTGTCTGTTTACCTGTGGTCTAACAAGCCTCAAAGCTATGTGTGACGTGTTTCTAATGAAAATGGTAAGTAACATTAGTATCAGAACAATTAGTTTTAAACAACACGTGTAGTTTGAACACAGAAAGCGCAGCTGAAAGATACCGGTATTTGATCACCTCAGAAGAGCAATGTGCTTCTATTACAAGGAATTCAAACAATATGTAGATGTATTTTCAGAAGTTCTTCCGCGGTTTCTTCAAAGGACAATGTTCTGTGGATCCCCTTTGGTTCTGTGGAATCCAACCTCCTACCAGAGAGGGTCCAGGAAGGGAGGCGATCGCCCCCAAGAAGAGGGAACTTCCTTATTTTATATACGTAAAACCCATCCCAGAGTTTGTAATTCTTAAACGTAGCTCTAAGTAGCAGTATTACAACCCATGCCCTCCCCGCGGAAGTCCGTCGTGCATCCGCCCCTACCTTCTGCAGGCACTTCACGAATATGCGTAAAGATGAGAATTACATCAATTGATAGATGACATTGCCCTGAACAAAATGACCCCCCGGCTCACAAAAATGTATACGTAATATGGCAAACCATGTATATTGAATATCAGAAATACCATGTGTGATATAGCAACCATGGAGACGATGCCCTAGAAAATTTTCTTCGGGCGCCCCTGGTAGGAAGCGATAGCTATTAGCGTCAGACAGGGAAGCGAACGCGTAACTTTTTATTAGTAGGGTTAGCTTGACGCACAGACTGAGATGTTTGTTATTAGCATAACAACGCCAAACAGAAGGCAGACAGAAACAATATGTATCAGTGGCGGCCGGTGGATTGTGGTTTCGGGTTTTGCAATACGGACAATTGGAGACAGAAGATATAAACTGCACTTATTGACTAATCAGCATAACTTTGGATGCAAATGCTATGTGACACGTGAAATTAAATAAAATTCTGATTTTAAAAAATATAAAATAATACAGAACATTTTATTCGATTAGTCACCTTATTTAATTAGTAACTCCACTCTCTTCTCTTTAATTGGAGTAAATTTATCTAATACACGCTGGTTGAACTCTGGTATTATCAGGTCTTTTTTGATGGAAAGTATAACCAATGGTGATAACCATTCTTGGAACATTCAATTCCTTAAAATATCAATTCTTTTCGATGTGGAAAAACGCCTGTCTCCTTTTGCTGACGTCATAGTACAGTTAATATTAATTTTAGAAGTTTTTAAATATTTTTTTCTAGATTATTGCGAACAATTCATTCTAGCAAACCCAGTCCCTGGCAGTGATCCAAATTCCTCTGCAGCGTAGACTGAAGACAGTTAGTGGCAGAAATTAGTGTTATAAAAACATGTAAATTGAACACATTTTATTCATTGTTTATCTAGGAAAATGTAAAAGAAATTGTAGAAATATATCTAAGGCAAACAATATTGTTGCCGTAAGATGTCTTGTGAATTTAAACCGGCTTTTTGGAAGGGGTCCAAAAGATTTGAGGGGATTCAATACACCTACGCAGTGGCGGCTGGTGGATTATGATCTAGGGTGTTGCAGTACTAACGATCGGGACAGAAGATAGAAACTGGATCCATTCACTAATCAACATAACTTTAGACGTAAATACTGTGTGACATGTGTAAATAAATAAAATTTTGTTTTTAAAAAAAAACTAAAAATTAAAACATATTATCCAATTACTCATCCTACTTAAAAAGAAAGTCCATTCTCCTCGTTTTGATTGCTGCAATTGTCTATTATAAGCTAGTTGAAGTCTAGTATTCCCATTATCAGTTCTTTTTCGATGAATGCCAATATACTGATAACATTGCTTGGACATGGAATTCTTTTAAAATATCTTAATTGTATTCAATGTGGAAAACTCCTTTCTCCTTCTGCTGACGTCATAGGTACAGCTAATATCAATTTCAGAAGCTTTGTAGATTCACTAAATGATTTTCCTAAATTATTCCGAACAATTAATTCTAGTAAACCGACATCCCTGACAGTGATCGAAATTTATCTGCAGCGTAGACTGAAGACAGTTCGTAGACGAGATTAGTGTTATTAAAAAGTCTCTAAATTGAACATATTTTATTCACAGTTTATCTAGAAAAAAATTAAAGCATACTGCTGAAACATATCTGGTCCAAATAACATTGCTGTCATGATATGTCCTATGAATTTAAACAGGGTCTTAGCTTCGTAAATTATAACATTGCACACTTCTTTGGTTTCTCTGTTTCATGTTGTATTGTTAGTCTTCTTCCTTTTTGATTCTCTTTGTAGATTTCATTCCCTTGCTCCTGTCATCATGGGCGCCCGAAGAAAATTTTCTAGGGGAGCCTCAAATCCCTGGTTGCCATATTTGTATTAAGAAAATCTTATGAAATTTAATACATTTTCGTGAGCCAGAGGGGGGCTCGGGCCCACCCTGCCCTCCCTTCGGACGCCCATGCCTGTCGTCATCAGTTTGATTTCTTATTGCATTACGGTTCCTTTCAAAGTCAAATTTGAAACAGAAGATTTGTATTTTTTTATGTTTGAACACAAACGGTTAAAATCTGTTATACCTGATTTTGTCTACAATTCTTCATAACCCACCAAACAATAGACACTTAAAGCAAAGCTGTATTCTTTATTTCGTACCCGCACAACCATTCATTATTATTGTGTAGACCCTATATCTTCTTTGAACAAGCTCTTGAATTAACTGTTGCCTGTTTTGATGCTCTACATAATGTCTCAATCAGGTGATGACCTTCCAACTTCCTTAATTGCAAGTTTTTCCTCAGCGGAGAGCTGGGAAAATGGCTCCGTTTGGAATTGTTTACAGAATTCATAGTGTAGAATTCATTTAGAATTTGTAAGTCACGGAATTAGAACACACGTAACGAAAGTAAGTTTAATAACTAAAAAGCAAAATATTTGATTCAAAAAACACTCGAGAGGTACATAAATCACAAATGCTACATATACATCCACATACGAGTGCGCGAAAGGAAAACTACATTCCAAATCATCGATCTTGGTTGTAATCAATGCACTATGAAATAATACCTCATGAGGCGAATATCGATGTCATAGTTCTGTAAATCAAACTGGAACCCGCAAAATGTAGGGACAGCATGTAATAGGAACCAAAAGTCAAAAACGTAAAAATAAGTAGCATTGCTAACTAGTCCCATATGCATTGTGGCGTTTCCCAACCACATAGTTTTATATGGAAAGTTAAATATTTCAGTTTAACGTCCCACGATTATGCCCTTTAGGGTAAGATAGGCGGATGATTTAGGAAATGGATGATGGTGGAGAAATTGATGGAATGAGAATGTGAGGGAAACTGAGTACCCCTAGAAAACCCACGAACACGATGTTATACACCACAAACTTACCTGGGCGGGAATTGAACCAGAGATCGACGCGCTAGAGGTAAGCGCTCTACCACTGAGCCACCGTGTCCTCATATGGAAAGTTATCAAAAGTGTATGATACACATTTATTTTATAAAAGATATAGCCTACATATATATATAGTAAAATGCTATCTAAAGAGGGGGAGATGCTGTATAGTTTTTGATATAAACGAGTGTTCTGATATTTTGGTAAGCAGAAACATGACTTTCATTGCATCAACTCAGGTTCTAAGGTTTACTAGATTTTTTTTTTTTTTTTTTTTTTTTTTTTTTTGTAAAGCAAAAGCACGCATGGTTGCCTTTCAACGAATTTCGCTGTCTTTGGAAATTAAGGAATCGTTTAGTAATTCTTGAAATATGATACTTTATAATGACTTATTATTATTTGGTTCACAAATTACTGTAGAAGAAGCCTTCATTTATCTGTATAAGCTAATGATGAACTTGTAAATGCATGTTTATTTTCATTTATTTTCTGCAATTCTACATATTTTCTTCCTTATTTTGTAATTCTGTGATCAGTTAAAAAAATTGTATCACTATATTGGTTTGTTTCAGCACAATCCCGTAATTTAAATACAATTATGAATGTATACAAATGAATTCCATTTGTTAATTGGTAGTAAAATAAAATTCAGAAATTTTATCTAGCGCGAAGAGCCTTCTCGTTCACTAGAGACCGTGCCGCGTTGCACGAGCGCTGCAACGACCAGGGTCTTTAACTTCGGAGATAGAGAAAACGAGACTTACCACTCGCTCCAATTGTCAGTGCCTGGTCGTTGTATGCTCGCTGCAACGCAACATAAATTAGAGACTCGGACAGATTTTTTCTCGTTTTTAAAACGGATTAATGGATTTTACAGTTACAGAAGTAAAAAAAAATAAAAAAATAAGTATGTAAGGGAGTGATAGAACGTAAAATTCTTCACTTTTTTACTACTATTTTTTCTTGAAAAACTGGTCGTTGCGCAACGCTGCAACACTATCATTAGCCGCCACTGCACCTACGTAATATCGAACCTGTCTTATTCTGCACCCGAAAAGAAGATAAGTAGTTCATTACTGTCACTTATATTTAAAAAAAAACTGACAGAACGATTATTTTTGTAAAAGAAGAAAGAGTACATGATGAGGAGTAGACTAAAATATTTAGCCTATATCAATCATTTCTCTGTTAAGCAAATGTAGTTTGTTAAGAAAGTCTACAAATGTTAGTCGAGTTTGGAAATTGTTGGGAGGTCCGGACCCGGTGGACCCCATCCTCGTAAACATTGCTAACTAGTCCCAAACTCAATGTGGCGTTTCCCATCATAATGTTTTATGTGGAAAATTATCAAGAGTATAAAATACATTTGTTTCATAAAAAAATATGTATATGGTAAAATACTATCCACAAAGGGGGGAATTCTATATATTGACTTATTAATATCTGGTTCCCAAATTGCTGTACAAGAAGCCTTCATTATCTACATAAGCTAAGAATTAACTAGTAAACAGTGATGTGCCGTAAACTATAATTTTACGTCTACGCGATTGTCTACTGTAATCTATACGTAATCTACATTACACCTTTTCCCGTGTAGACAATGTAGACCACCACTATCAAATGTAAAGGACAATTTCGTTGCTCGTTTGTTCATATTTCCTCATTCAGTTGTTTTGCTTCGGTGCAGGGAGCATTTTTGGCGATCCCAAAAGTTTCAGCATTCTTGCCAATTTGATGTCGAGAACAGAACCCAAACAACCCCTGCGGGGCTTCTAACCCATTCCTACTACTACTACAACTACTACTACATTAGCTGTGGATCTATATAGTACAAGGGCAACGTACTACTACTACATTTGCTGTGGATCTATATAGTACAAGGGCAAACTTATTTTAATGAAAGAAGTTTAATGAAAATTAAAAAAAGATCGTTAATTCACTTTTTGAATATTACTTTTAATCTTATTTTAACGAAAGAAGTGTTATAAAAAATTTTAAAAGTAGTTAAAAAAAACTGTCCGTAGGCAGGAACATTTTTTTTACTAGCATGTTGCGCTAACCCACTTTTCTTTTTTTTAATAGTCACTTTATTTTCCTATATACATGGTATTACAGAGTAGATTTACAATGGAGAACAAACATGTCTGATCAGCAAAGTGAAGAAATAAAGTGATGGTTTTATCCTACTTGGCCAATACCACCTTAAGAAAGTTTTCAAACGTTTTGTTTTCCTCCAAACACTGACACGTCTTCCATCTTGTTTTTCTCAAAAAATCCATGTAATCTTCCACTGTGAGGAAAGATCTATAGCTGCTAATATACCAAAGAGTATTGGCTATTAGCCATGATACAGCGTTATTTTTAGATTTCGGATAGTACTTGTAATCAGGGTAAATTATTATTTCAGGCAAGATAGCATTGGGGGATGTACGACATATTAACGCTAGCATCGTTACAAGTTGTATCCAAATGTTCTTAACGGTAGTACACGTTGTAAGTCTATGTATCAATGTATCATCATCTCCACATTTTGCACAGGCACTTGAATCCGAACGTTGTATCTCGGATAGGCGTTTGTTTGTCGGGAATAAATCATGTATAACCATATACCAAAAACTTTTCACCTGAGATGTCAAAAAGGTACAATGCAAATTAGACCATATTTGGGACCAAGGTCTGCATGGATTTTTTGTGACTACTCTTGGTACATATTTGGTAGTAGATCTGTCCAAGAGAAACATATAAAATTTTTGAAGTCTGACATATTCCAGGCACTTCCGTGGGTAAATAACTCCATTCAAGTATAATTGTTTGCATATATTTTGGGCTATGTTTTATGTAATCATAATTTGGTGGATTTGGGGCAGGTAATTGTGGTGTCCAGCAACGTAGCCATTGACTTGTATGTGTATCATCAAGATGAAACAAGGTGTAGGTGCGCATGAGAAGTAAAGCTTTACATTTAAGATCTATATTAATTAGTTTTAATCCTCCTAGATTGTAATCATTCATCATAACTTCTTTTGCATTTCTAAAATAGCACCCTGTCCAAATAAACCAGCCGATTACTGACTGGAGTTTCTTAACATATGTATCTGAAATTTGATAAATTTGTGCAGCATACCATAGCTTTGAACAGAGATACGTGTTCACGTACCAAATACGCTGAACAAGATTTAAATTTCGATACCGAACTATTGCACTATCATGTCTAATTGCATTCACAATTGGAGTCCAAATTGCATTCTCTTGATCGTCTTCTCCACAAGTGAACGTAATTCCTAGAATTTTCAGTTTTTGTTCCGAATCACATTGCATAAGATTTGATGACATAGCTCTCCATGACCAATTATTAAACATCATGCATTTACTTTTGTTAAAATTTATTTTAGCGCCACTCGCAGAACAATATCTTGTTAAAGTACGTTGTACATGTATCATTTGTTCATTAGTAGTACATGTTACCGTGACATCATCTGCAAAGGCCACCACAGTTATAGTGCGGAAATCATGAAGATTGGCTTCCTTGTAGCAAATTAGTGTTCGTAATAATGGTTCTATTGCTAGTCCAAAAAGTAGCATAGACAAAGGACATCCTTGACGGATCCCTATCTGAATTTTGATTGGTGTGCTTAAGTGGCCATTAATTTGTAACTGAGAGGTAGCGTTTGTATATAGATCGTGTATGTTTCTAATGAATCGTGGTGCGATGTTATAACCAGCTAAAACGGCATACAAATAATTATGTTCCAATAAGTCAAACGCATTTTGAAAATCTACAGAGAGTAAACATGCTGGCACTTTCCGAAAACGAAAATATGCAATAATGTCACGGATTGTACTTAGTGCATAATAAATATTCTTTTCTCGAGAGTAGGCTGTTTGATTGTGGCCTAGTATTTTGTCGACAAAGAGGCTGATGCGACGTTTATAAACTTTAGTGATTATCTTGATGTCTGTGTTTAAAAGAGTAATAGGTCTAAAATTTTGAATGTGTCCAGACGTTCCCTTTTTGGGAATCATAATTATTACCCCGTTGTTTTGAACTACATTGCCGTGTTCGAATATTTCGTTACTAATTTTTGTGAAGACGTCTCCAATGATATCCCAATATTTTTCGTAAAACATATAAATAATTCCATCTTTACCAGGGCTGGTATGCTCACTTGTAGATTTAATTTCAGTGAACAATTCTTCTTTTGAAATGGGTGAAATCAAACTGTTATTATCAATATCTGACAATGAACCTGTTAAGTTATCAAAAAGGAAAGGCCATTCATCATCTTTTGCCTGGTTGGCTGTAAAAAGATCTCTATAATATTCCTGAAATTGAGTCATAAGCTCTGAAAACGCTGTTATTTTTCTCCCATCAACTGTGGTTATATAGTCTATAAAATTATTGTTTTTCCGTTTGAGTGTTCGAACTACATGATAGAGTGTCATGCGTTCATTCGTCAATAAATCGGCAGTTTGAATATTATGTTTATAGGTATCGAAGTATTGCCTTTGTTTTATTAAAATTTTTGCTTTTATTTCTTTTACACGCCAATAGTTCTGGGGAGTCGCATTAGCTTTCCACAAATCATTTAATACACTATATAAAAATTCTAAAGTATTTCTACTGTCCCGTTGTTTTTCGGCACTCATCCATTGAAAAAACTTCCTAATTTTTTCTTTTGTATAGCGCACCCACCAAGCGTTTAATGTAGGAAAATATTTTTGTTGTGTACACCAATACTTCCATTTTTCATTAAATAGCAGCTTTGTATCGTCGGAAAACAAAAGCTGTTCATTCAGTTTCCAATACGAGCGTCCATATGTCTTACGTGTAATACCTTGAACTTTTAATATTAGGGAGACCGCTGCATGATCAGAAAAGGAGGTCGGAACAATTGAAAGTGAGCATACATTATGTAATATTTGTTGGGAGACATACATTCGGTCAAGCCGTGATTTAACTGTCGAAGTTATGCACGTATATTCAATATGTGTATATTGAGTAATCCAAACATCGTGTACCTTTAGTTGTCGCACTATATTGTCCAATGCATGACATTTATTAAAATGTCCTGTTGTATCTTCTTTTCTCAAGACACTGTTAAAATCGCCACATAACACAATATTATTCGTTGTTGGTGGTATTAGGGGTATAAGGTCTTCATTAAAAAAGATTTCACGTTCAATCCGTTTCGTCGTTCCAGAAGGACTATATACATTAATATACAGGACATTATCACACACCACACTGATACCTCTCCCTGATATAATTCGATGCACTTGGTCTACCGATATTCCTTTTTTTTATTACAAAAGCAGTACCTCTCCCATCTAACCCGATATTCACATATGCATTGTAATTTTGTAAAAATTCGAATTCCGAAAACACAACTTCCTGTAAACTCAGAATGTCGAAATCATGGATTTTAATAAAATCCACCAGTGCTCGTTTTCTTATAGGACTTGTAAAAGCATTGATATTTAATGTACCTATACGCCTGGCATTGGGAACTACAATATTCATTACTTCTTAGTTAGTAAATATAGCTGCATATATATGGGTGCATACATACGTTCAGATTTAATTTGACCTAGTAGATCCAGAAATTATCAACACTTTTCATGTTTTCTGCGCATGTAAATGGACTGAAGTAGAAACGAACATTATAGATGCATGTCATGGAACCACAGTAAATATACAAAAGTAAGAAAAAACTATGTTGAAGGCTCGTTCATATTAGAATCATCCTGTACTTTTTCTGATTCTTTGCTCTGTAAGAGGTGTTGATTGCCAGTCTGACCTTGTCTTTGGATGAGCTTCCTTTTCTTTTTCTTCGTTGAACATAATGATGGTGTACCGTTTTCTTCCCCATCCCGTAGCGTGGAGACAACACCAGTTTCGTTCATATTTCCCGCACTAATAGTCGCCTCGTGCACATTTGCTGACTTTGCGTCAGCTGAACCGGGTTGTTCCTGTGAAACTTTCTCGGCAAAAGCATCACTTTGATTGGAGACCTCAGTGTTAGAACAAACGGCAGTATGTACGTGTTTGGTCCTTGTGCTTGTACTCTGTTCATGTATTTGTTCTTGAAGGGTTAATGCATGTTGGTTCGATAAGGTACTGAGCAAAGTCGGAAATTCAGTTTCAAAAACTGAGTCAGCAAGGACAGGATCTTGATTTATTGGATGTGCTTGTGCTAGAGGAAGTCTATCTTTTTCGTTAGCACTAATGCAAGCACTTACAGAGCTGGATGCACCAGTCGGCTCTTTTTTGAAGGGTGTAATATTGCTTTTACTACTTGGTATCGTTTGCTCTGGTAATAAATCATGTAATGTCGTATTGTGGGACGGTTCCCTTTTTTGACGGTTTTTGTTCAATAAACAACTATGCACAAGATGTTGGTCTGAGCCACACAAAAAACATGTTGGTGGCTG
The DNA here is from genome assembly GCF_964235325.1 of Thermobia domestica. Classification (NCBI taxonomy): domain Eukaryota; kingdom Metazoa; phylum Arthropoda; class Insecta; order Zygentoma; family Lepismatidae; genus Thermobia; species Thermobia domestica. The sequence continues at coordinate 100,027,565 of NC_137465.1, read as the reverse complement.
GCCATAGTAAGATACTGTTGCACGATGACCATTGATTAAGAGTCGGGAGGGGATATGCTGTTTGATTTCCATGTAGACTAGCCTATTCCCATTATTTACAGGAAATAGAAATTTTTCTGACCACTGTTCTTCCACAATTTTTTTAATGTTTCCGTACTTACGTAATTCAGCACTGATTGATGGATTTTCAACTTCTATAGGCAAATTGACTATTTTAACTTTTGTTACATCCTCATTTTCACTCGTTATGAACACGTCACTTACAGTGCCGTCTTCATGCTTGAAAGGCAACTTATCCGGCAAAGTCCGTAAAATATTGTCCATGGCACTTTGGGATATAAATTTGACATATATACAATACTCATCACTATTTAACTGCAAGCCCTGGATTTGATCAATATGTAACTTGACAACATCTGCTAACCAAACATGAACTTCAAAAGGTTTTGGTCGAACACTCATTGTCTGTCTATCAAATGAAAACTTAACTGTATTTTGCCTTACCTTTTTATTCATAACTGTGTTTCTCTTCTACTGGTGCAAAACAAGAGTTTATGCAAATAAACAGATTTTCTGTCGATATATCTATTAAAGAAGATAATGTGATATGTTTACAGCACGAAACTCACAGAAAAGCCTGCCCTATTGCACAGCGCGCAGAGGCATCCACACACTTCAGCAACCACACACAGACTGGCCCACTCGGCTACCAGAGCCGACACCATTTGCCGTTTACTTTGTGCTATATGTAGATCATGTTTTGTGATATCGTATCTGTATCGACCAATCAGATCAGAGGATATCTGAAACGTTTGGGATCCGAAAATATGCGTGCAGCGAAAGATTAGGGAAACGAGTAACATATAAAAAGTAGAGGGAATTATGTAATCTGTATGTTTACTCTGCTCTGCACATACCACTTCCTTAGATTTTCCACTTCAAGCACTGCTTTTATAATGAAATTTACAAAACTAATTCTCACCTGTGAGCTTTCAGTCTTGAATATGCTGTATTTGCCAATTTTTTCTTGAATATTTTACAAAATGCATAATATTTTTCATTTTCCTTCATCAAGACGAAACTAAGTATTCGAAAGTTACTATTCGCTGGTCTAGGTATTTTATTTTGTACGCAATTTCGCAAGGTAACGACAAAATAAAGCTCCTTTATTGTCCACGATGCCATATTAAATTACGTGTTGTTGACATATTCTACATAGTCTACGTTGTTTACATTGTCTACGCATAGTTGACACGTAAACGTAAACTATCGTTTTTTACGCGTAGACGCACATCTCTGCTAGTAAACTAGTGCGTGTTTACTTTCATTTGCTTTCAACTCTATTACATATTTTCTATCTTATTTTGTAATTCTACAGTCACTTTTTTTTAATTGTCATTATATTGATTTGCTTCAATATAGCCCCGTAATTTAAAAATATGAATGTATAAAAATAAATTCTATTTGTAATTGGTAGGGAAATAAGATTCAGAAATCTTATGGGGCGCGCTGCATTTGCCACTAAATCGAAGCAACTAGGCCGAATCAGATTGATGGACGTGTTCAATTATTTCAACCACAGAAAATAGAACGTCTTTTAATTCAGTTGCCAGTCGATTAGTCGCCTTCGATCAACAAGCGATTAAGTTGAAGTCCCGTTTACACGGTCGATTAAGTTGAAAGTGACGTCAATTCAACTGAATCGAACGCAAACCAACTAAGTGTAAACGCCCCATTATTTAGCGTGAGAAACCTTCTCGTTCACTGGAAACCGTGACGCGTTGTTGCGGAAGCACTGCAACGATCAGGGCCTTTAACTTCTGAAAAAGGGGAAGGAGACTTAACATTTGCTCCAATTGCCGCGCTGAAGAAATCTCGTCGTTGTGTGCTAGCTGTAACGCAACATAAATGAGAGATTCTGTGACGCAGTTTTTCGCTTCTTAAAACGAAACAATGGATTTTACAGTTATAGAAGTAAAAAAAAAAATGTTATTTAAAGTATATGGGAGCATTAGAAAGTTTTTTTTGTTCTTTACTATTACTACTAATAATATCTCTTTTCTTGAAATACTTTGGTCGTTACGCAACGCTGGAACACTAAGATTAGCCGCCACTGATATGTATACTGTACCAACGCGCCGATTTCTGTATGACTTTGAGAGAATCCTTTCAGATATGTGTTTACTGTCATGTATCCAAAGGAAGACCAAATATATTCAGATCCTGAGGGGCCTACACAAACTTTTGGGACGACCCTTCGCTCCCCTCCCCCAAGGATCGGCGTCCATGTACTGTACATAAACTATTTATTTTAGGCCACGCACTTGTTGAAAGAATAACGATGCGGAATAAGTTACGTACAGCCAGGGCCGTAACTTGTAGGGGGCAGGGAGCAACTGCCCCTCAGGGAAGCTCCCCGTTGTTCGAGTGGGCATTTTAAGACAAAATTTTCTTACTCCATATACGATACAAACATGAAATTATAAATGAAGCATTAACCTGGTTCACTACATTACATAAACAAAACAGCGCACAAAAGGTAAATAAAACAAAATGAGTCGTGGGACCCTTGTGGACCCCGCAGACCTTGCCGTGCTGGAGGGTCCACAGACTCCGAGGGTTCCATAAAGAGTAAGAAAAAATGGAAAGAGGGGGCATAAAAATTACAAACACAACTTTTTCTAGGGGGCTCAAATACACGTATTAATGCTTGCCCCCCCCCCTCTCAGAAAAAATCAAAGTTACGGCGTTGCGTACAGCTGCAACCTAGAGTCGCACACTTGCTTTGATATATGGGTCTATGCCAGCCAGGAGAAAAATCAATTAATGGTTGTTATTCGAAGTTGAAAATGTGTCAAGTAATTTACTTCCTCGTTAAACTCAAAACATGTTAAATTTCCTTATTAATTTAGTAGAATTGGAGGGAGCACATATTCTTTAATGTTACGATTTCTAAATAGTACTGAGCCTCTTGTTCACGAGATGACGTTAGTGTCTCAAATTTCAGACAAAAGCTAACATTTTTTTCTTTTACCCTTTTTTCGTAAGTAAAAAGAGATAATGAAATATAACTTACTACAATAATAGATAATGTTATTCTACAACCGAAAATACGAATCAAAAGAATTTTCAATGTTGCCATCCATAGAAATTATAGGCTGGCCAGAATTTGAATTATCCAAAAATCTATTTTAAGGCAGCGATGAGAAAAATGAACTCAACGGTAATTGATGACTTATTATGTTGTCTTGGTTGTTAGCTACTTTTTAAATAATATTTGTATTTATTTTGTACTGTTTATTACAAAATTAGTTATTTTGTACTATTTATTACAAAATTATTTATTTTATACTATAACTTATTTTATACTATACTATTTCAACAAAGTATTAGATACTTCTAAATCCTTTCTGCTAATCTTGAGGTGACTACTTCATATTTGCACTTTCTGGTCTGCTAATAACTATATACAGACCCGTATTTATATATTGTGCGCCCCTGTGCTCTAAATAATTTGCCGCCCCTTCCCCGAAAATTTTCTCGCGCTCTCTGACTCGCGGGACTCTGCGAGATGCTAGTTTTAAATATTACTTTACTGTGTATTTAAAAAAAATCCAAACTTTTGCCGCTCCCTGTTTACTGCCGCCCTGTGCTCGAGCACAGAATAGCACTTATCTAAATACGGGTCTGACTATATATGAACAATTATAATTTTTTTTTCTCTCTGAAACGGAATCGAACAAAGAATAATGTGTACCAAAGGCACACGCACTAGCCACTAAACCAGAGGCGAGCACTAGGAAAGCTATGGGGAGCCTAAAGAAGACCTTAGGGCAGGGATGCAAATAACCACTCGCCCGAGTGGTTTATCGGTGTGGGCGAGTCACTATTATTTATTTCAAACTATAATGACTGGGATGTGGGTTAGCAGCTTTTTCTTTTTCTTCGGCGAGTAAAATTTTGTTGCTTACTTGCATCTCTGCCTTAGAGTAAGCAAATGTAGCATTTCAATGCATTTCTTATTCTTAAAAGTTATTCTAAACAATTAAATTCAATATTCGAATACACTCGCTGCCACCTGTGACCTTTTAGAAATCTTATTTCAAAGGGGAATAAATTATCGTCTGCTGAAAATGCCCTCTCCTTTGGTTTGTGGGCGGGCTGGAAAATACTGATACGCGACTGATTAAAGCTATGCATTTTTTTTAATCCAATAGAATAAAAACAAAATAGGCTATCTCCGTGACTTAAAAAATCCCATTTACACATACGTGAATGGGTTAATCAAGTTCACATAATAATTACACTCATTTTTGTTTCGATTTATAAGAGTAGTACTTCATTAATATTTCAGTTACTTGATGTAATTAAATTCCGTCCAGATTCTGAAATCAAATTTTAAATTAAACAAATTTTCTCAGCACTAAAAAATGATCATCCCACACACGGTGCAATGTGGTTCGATAAAGTCATCAGTTCTCTGCGCATGCTTTAGTTTTCTGTATAAAAACAACATGCATAGTATAATTCATTATAATTACTGCGTCCGGATATTAATTATTGATTTTTGACATTTTGTCTTTCGACATGCAAATTGCCCGTCACTTGCCTCTGCGTAACTAATTATAACTCCTCAAGCACCTAAAGGATTAATAACGTGTTTCAACACTCATTACACTTTCGCAAGATTCTCAATTTCAACAATAGATGGTGTGCAAGTCATCTGACTGCGAATATGGCTGGTGATTATATTGACGTCTCGAAATGATATTTGTTTTTTGTTTCTGATGTTCGACGCATTAGTGATGGTTATAAGTACTTATTAACGTAAATGTGACTTTGTGATCGGACATTGCTATTTATGTGTTCTAGTGGAGAATGAATTGTCACCAAATATTAAGCGGTGCCTGCAACGCAGGGGACCACTGTTTTGCGGTGGGAAGTGTTGAAGGGATACCATTCACGGTTCGTGAGCTAGTTAATAGTATTGTGTTATAAAAATATAACTTTTAGATTTTTTCCCTGAGGTATTAATCATTGACCCACGTGTCCAAAATAATTTTAATGTAAGAGAAGCTAATAGAATCATAATCAACTGTTGTAATCTGACGGGAGAAGTTAAGGTCGGATATGTAGTCTGCGTTATTGCAATATGCAAATGTCATGTTAATGTAAATATAATCAATGAAATCTGAAACCGATATGCTGATAAAATGGGAGTTTCGAATGTGTCAAAATTGCCATCAGTAATTCCTACCTGATAAAATAATACCTTGCACATTCATTAAACAACATGCCACAGTGTTTTATTGCATTCAGTGTATCATACTTTGAGAAGTTTCGAGGGTTGTACTTGAAAATGTGAGAATTAAACTTTTGCAGTATTCAGGCTGTAAACAGATTGTTTATAAATTATGCTTGAATGTAGCTGTATTACTGTTTTTCGTTTTCAAGTACAAGGAATGGTTAACCAACAATACCTACTCCAGCTGATATCTGGATAAATTATGCTTTTGGGGGGCCAGATTTTTTTTCCTAAAACTTGATGCGTTTTTGCTAAACATAGTCTTATTTTCGTTAGTTTCAGTTAGATTAGGTGTTTTACGGAAAGCTTAACTTTGTACTTAACCTTCACGGTTTGTATAAATCGGCAATGGATTTCAAAAACTTGCGCCCAATATTTTCTTGTTTCACTAGACGTCTTAATACGTATTCAGCCCAATATCCTTCCATGTATTGTATCCTCCTCCGAACACAGGTATCGAGTACTTTGCCCAACGCCTCCTGCTGTCAGTTGTAGCGTGGGTACTGTTCGTGTTCCTCGGCAAGATTCTAGAACATAGGTCCCCCTTCCCATTTAGTTGTAATAAAGACAGAAACCATGCCCTGCGGGGCTCTAACCTGCCTTCACTCGCTGACGCTCGCTCGCCAATACTATGTGAATTAAATATTAAACTGATACAGAAAGGAACCAACCTAGCTACTAACCTATATGGGAAGGGGGAGGGGACCTGTGTTCTAGAACCTTCCCGTGTTCCTCCATTACGCACACTGCATTTTTATTCTTTTTACTTCCCAGATTACTCACACATTAATTAAACTTTCGTAGCAACTCTTTGTCCTGTAAACATTTTTTTTTTCTGGTTTTGGCCCCCTAAATACAGAATTAACTCCTGGTATTTTTACGCAGAAAAATAAATTATACCCAGTTAATTTTAATAAAATGAGTCCAAACTTCCCTTACTTAAGCCAACTCGACCCTACTCTACTTACCGATGCGCAGCTGAAGTTTGTATTTAACGTTTATCCAAAGATAATATGTAAGAGGTTTGTTGTTGATAATAATATACATTGTGACTGTTCGCTTATTATAGATGGATTTGCGGGGAAATTGATAGGGTATTACTCGAGCACACGGCTGTACCAAGTTTGACACATTGCTTAAATTTTCAAGTTAGGCTAGAGCTTTGTATTCCTTGTAGCAGAGCATGCGCTAAATGAGGAGTTGCATTACTACTTGCAGATTGACTTCAGCAAGGCTCCGTATAAGTACAGTGTAGATGTATGGCATAAAACGTACAGTGCATAAAATACAAACCAACTTGTGCTATGTGGCCACTAATGCCATCTAACCGAGCGCAGCAGGAGGACCCTAGCAGAAGCGAGGGGATACGTTTGTAGGGAGCAGACGCGTCAGTGACTGGGGGTATATACATAAATGAGGATAGTGGAAGATCACACTTACCGTATATATATGATACTTTCCCTATCACTCAAAATCCATTTCAGTATGCTATGCACTGGTAACATTGTTATTCTTTCAGGAAGAGTGTTCCACAGCGTATTTTACCTACAAATTTTCTGTTTGGTAAAACCGTCTGCACAAGTGAACCCATTTATAGTGTACAAACAAAAAAGGTAATTAAGTTGATCACTGTATGCTGACTGATCACGGAGAAAAATAAAGATAAATCTCTGCCACACGCAAGGCATCGTGTTTTTATGCTATTTGTAGTGTTCCTTTCACTACCCTCGTTTATGCGTATACCCACTGTCGCTGACGCGCCTGCTTCCTAAGGACGCGACCTTCCCAGCTGTGCTCCTGCCTATAAGTGATTTTTTTAGTAATCACGAAGCACAAATTGGTTTGTGTTGTATACTTTGTAGTTTTTATGGCATATGCTCATTGTTTTTGATATTTGCGAATATGACAAGAGTTTCCAGCACCTAGTATTTGAAAGGTGCTAACTGTTGCGCAGTAATACAATGTGAATGCATCCTTAGTTTGATGAAGGATAAAAAAAAACAGGAAATTGATAGTTATTTGCGAAGTACAGTTACACTAAGTGAGAGCAATTGTATTAATTGGGAATAAAGTATATTAACTGAGAAATAGGAGTATCGTACAAAGTAGAAACTGGATCCAGTTGGCTAAGGAAAGAAGTTGGTGGAGAGCTTTCGTGAATGCGGCATTGAACCTCCGGGTTCCATAGGCCATAGTTAGTTAGTTAAACTATATTAACTTAACCCTTTCGAAACGAATGAAGCGAACGTAGCATCATAAAGCTTTACAGTCAGGTGACAGCCCAAATTAGCTACCTATTTCATTCAAACTGTATTTCGCCATTCTATTGTCTAAAGGAATGGTGTAATAAAAAAAAAAAAAAAAAAAAGTGTACGCGTGTTTGCGTTGAGTGGTCGACGACATCATACTTAAAACCCACTGACTTAAATCAGGGCGCTTTAACTTATAAGTGGTGGAACTGGGGAAGTACAATGTTTCTGCCGCTTGGTGATGCTAGTGCTGTTTGGTGAAAGAGAAACGGAGGAGACGCCAGAAAATGCATTGCTTAGCGCAGGAAAAACAAGTAAATATTTTTGCCCATATGCACACACTAGATGAAAAAAGAAATAGTAACCATAAAAATTCATTTACACTTTTCAAAATAACAAACTGAAGCTCAGTATATAGAAAAAGAAATTTTAAATTTAAATTTAAAAAGGCAAATGTTTTAAGAAATTCTACTTACCCTAGCTGGAGGAAAGTTTTGTCAATTTTCTCGCCGATTTTGCAACTGATGCAGATCTTCTTTCCCTTGACATTTCTTTCGCGCGAAAAATGAAACGACACTTAATGTAGTGGAATATTAACTTTGGTAAATACATGAACAGGTGATCCTCTGAACAACATAAATTTCGGAACACTGGTATTTCGTACAACATTTCCACACAATCAGAAAATACGTCACCCCAAAGTGCGTCTTCTTTTTGTAGTTTCTGTTCCAATACCTTGTCGACGTGTCTTATTACATCATAAAATGCTATAGAGGGGTATTTGAGATAACTATAATCGTTGCCCCCAAAATCTTTTAACCGAGTAAGAATATGAACGGCATTTGTATCGCTTGGAGATTCAGAATCGCTTTGCAAAGATGCCAAGCAATTTTTGCACGAAACAAGTTGTTTACTTGCACTGTGAAGCAAGTAGCCACACAAATAATAAATTACATTATTCCCCCTTGCGGTTGTGCTCTGATCACTAGCAGATAAATTAAAAGGGTCTAATTCCGGTTCAATGTCAGTTAGTGTAATTGATTTCTTTATGTGGTCTTGAATGCCTTCCTTTATTTCCTTGCTTTTGTTTATCTCCATTTGAGCCATAGATCTTATCTGATGCGTAAAGGATGTTAATTTTCCATCAACGGAATCTTCACAGTTTGCTTTTGAAGAAAGTGCTCCTTTCACGGGTACGTATATGGACTGAAGCAGGTGAAGGTGGAAGAAATCAATTGATGTCGGATGATCATCACTACTCAAACCACGTATAAGACCAAAATGTCTTTCAGCAGGATCTTGGTTAAATTTAGCTGTTAAAACATATTTGTAGCCTGAGGACCAAAGCAATTCACACAATTCAATAGTGCTTTTAACTGTTACTCGAAGAGATTCTAAAGTTTGTTTGGATGCAAAGGTGTTGTCTGAACGCTGAAGAATTTCGAAGAAACGTATCAATACATTGTGAAGTTCGTCTCCTTTCCGAAGTCCTTCTATTGGGCGTTTGGAATTCAATGCGTCAAAAACTTGATTTATGTCTTGCGTGAATAACTCTGTATCTTCGCTGCTTTCGAAGCCGGGCACTCCAAGTTCTCGGTAAAATTGCATACCTGTGGCAACTGTTCTACTGAAAAGCTGTGTGGCTAATTTTACACTCATCTTCTGAAATGCCTTAGGGTTTATATGAGAAGAAGTTAATTTCGGAACTACTCTCTTACTAGTGTGTGATTTGGTCTCGGAATCATATAGTTTTCTGTAGTAATCAAACCGCACAGAACGACCATTGTAAATTACACTTCCAAATTTTTGAAAATTATTCCTAATACATTTGATGATATGACAAATGTCTCCCATTGCAAAAATTTGTCTATTGGCATCGCAGGGATTAGAAATGAAATTCTTTATATTGCCTAAATTTCCTGATATTCCTAAATTTTTCCAAGCCTTTTTGTTTGGTTGACTACCATCGCATGTGAAAGCCACTACCCTGACGTTATTATTTTCTAATTGGATAATTACTTGTAAGATGATTTTTGCAAGTGTATAACCATCAGTGGCATTCTTGCTTAAGTAAATTGCAATGGGTTGCACCCACGATTTCATAAGAGGAGCGAGAAAAAACACTAAAGCATGGTCGCCTAAAACATTCTTATCTTCTTCTTTTGTGAATTCACCCATGTTCACAAAACCATCGAAACTACACTTGCTGGAATTGTATCTAATATCCTCACGTAATTTTACTTCATCAAAAATCAGAACACAATTACGACCATTTTCATCACTATCTTCCATGTTCTTAGCTATAGCTGAGAGAGCATGAGGATTTATGCCATAATTACACTTGAGACCGCGCAATAATTTACGTAGTAAAGAAACGGAAGGCAACGGTAACAATTGATGATTCGCACAATGTTCATATCCTTTCCTTGATTTTATTAAAAAAAGCAAACTTTCCAAAATGAATTCTGATTCATAGCGCATTCCGCATTTCTTTGATTCATTCTTCTTTGTCATGGTACGAACGACTAGTTTTTGTTTGTCCGGTAGTCTTTCCGTTTTGTACTGTCTTATAATAGTTCGTAATTTTTCAATTTCTTTGATGTGATCACGTCGCTTCTTCTGGTTTCGAGTGAGCATGTGTTTTATCGTTTCACTTCTCTACGAATACGCATTACTTCATTTGCAAGGTTATTTGAATTACTTGCACTTGAGCTTTCTTCAGCACTATAAACTACTGGTGTCGCACTACCTGGTTTTGGGTTCGAAATTACTTCCGATTTCTTTTTCCGGGGAGAAGGGGGGCGCCGACGTTTAGAGGGGATTTTTCGTTTACGCGGGTTGAAACTTAAATAGCTTGGAATCCCGGGAAAATTATGCGGCACAGCATTTGGGTTTAGTTTCCATTTGTCACGTTTTATTTCCACTAGTTTCTCTTCTACTGTAAAAGAATCTACTTTCACTAACATGTCATCACTGAAATGTATATCACAAACACGATCATTTAGGGTTAACGCACGGTCACTTCTAGGAATTTTTCTGTTCCACTCGTCTAAACAATCTTTTGGAGGTCTAAAAAAATGCCTACCATCGCCTTTAGTATGTCCTGACTTACAACCTGGCACAAAACAACCTGGCATTATAAAAAAGACTTATTTCAAATGATTTTAAAACTCACACAAGAACCTCACCGGCACTAAACTTACACGTAGTATATACTTTGTTTTCCCTCTGTTTTCACCAAACGAACGGCGCGCCGCATGGTGTTGGAATTTGGAACTATTTCAGTCTAACTACGGGGTCTTATGGAAGGTGCACCACTTGTAATTTAAAGCGCCCTGCTTAAATGAACTACTTTGTGTGTATGTTTCGGAGCGGTTATTTGTAACTGGCTTCAGAAACAGTGGGTGCAAAAGGTGATGGTATATCTCTGTGATTGCATCGGTTCATAAACATACAGAGATACAAAACTAAGCATTTTATCGCTCTTTTCCTTTCCCCCTCGTACAGTTATGTTGAATTTGCTTGGGGAGTAAAAGATTTTTCAGCGCGGTGATAGTAAACTATTCATTATGAAGCGTGTATTTGTGCTTGCTAGAAGGAACTTTCGTTCTTGTTCTTGTAAGTGTTAAACTTTTATGACAGAAAGATCTCCCCTTTTTTCGTGTGATGTTTGTGGATCTTTCCAGCATGAAAAGTTTTTTTTTTTTTTTTTTGGTGGAAATCTTTGTTGTTCATCAAGTATTTTTTTTATTGTTTGACATGGCGTGGCATTTTATAGCAAGAACTGAAGTGTTCTCTGATTTGATAGTGCAGTAGTAGGATATTGGCACGTAGATTCATCCATGAACGTTCTACGGGGTCCAAAACTCCCGGAAAGAGATTTTTTCCTTTCCACGTACGTCATGGAGCCATGGGCATCATACCATCTGAAAACTGGTTTCATTCTGAACAAAATGACACACCGACCGTGAAAATCGAATCAATATTGCTCTGTTCAGATTTTTTTTTTTTTTGTTTCAGACCCTATTTTTTTCCTATTTCTGTCTACGATTTTGTATATTCCAACAGGATTCAAAAAATATTTTTTTTTTTTCTCTCGTAACTGAAAACAGTATCGAAACTGGTTTAGTAAAAACATTTAGAGTATCCTTACGCATTTTTCATGGGATAGGCCATTATGGGCGGTACATTCACCAGTGACAATTCTACAAGGGCCAGAACCCCCGAAAAGGGATTTTTCTCGATTTCTCCACAATATCCCTTGCCATGTATGTCATGGTACCATCTGAAAGCTGGTTTGATTTTGAAGAAAATGTACGAACCAAGAAATTTGGATGAATAATGTTGGAGCAGTAGCTACTTAACTGAAAGTACACAATTTCTTAAAAAGGATGCAGCGATAGTATCGTAATTAACCGACTTCATTGTGTGTGTGTTTACGTTTAATCTCGACATAGGTACACTTTGTATAAGCGTTCGCTTTTGCTGTGGTTTCGTTTAAATTTAAGAATCTGGTGGTGGCTTTTGGAGTTGGACTGTGAAACTTCTCAACAGTTGACTGTTATACCATAATTCAGTGTAGCTGTGTTCACGTATGATACCGTAATCCGCAGACCGATTTTAAGGGAAATATTTGTGCACTTTTCATAGGACCAATTGTATAGAAAGTTAGTGTCCTACCTTTAGTGCAAATCACAGCCTTCTATATGTTCCTAGCCACGAAGTGAAAATGGCAACGCAGCATTATCTGTCATAGGTACTCCGATGGTCCTACCTAGTGTACCTATATATATTGCGATGTCTAAAATATTTATGAAGTTGAAAGACAATGTTGTGGACGATCAGAGGAAAAGATTTGTCTTCAACGTTGGGAGGCGGACAGATTGGAGGCTTATTCTGGGGGACACCAATTTCATCTTACGTTTCTCTGTGACAATCAGACAAAAATCATCCAATTTTTCCCCAAAAACACATTTCGAATCAGATTAATGGGGAGAACAGTATCCCTCAGCTCCAAGATTGGAGGGGACATGTCCCCCTAATCCTCCCGGGATTTGCGCCAGTGGTAGTAGGAACGGGTGGGTTATGTTCTCGACATCAAATGGGCAAATTAAAGACTTGCCCAAATTTTTCTGTACATTGAGCTGAGTTAATTTTGAATTTAACGTCCCGTTCAGCAGCGAGGCTATATGAGACGTAGACCTACTGATTACCGTGGAATCCGAACCACATGAGCTCCCGCCGGGAATCGAACCCGGGTCTCCCGCGTCAAAGGCGCGTACGCTAACCGCTTAGCCACGGAGCTCTTTTCTGTACATTTTACAATCTATGGATCCGTATAGTAAAACTGCACCAAACATTGAAAATATTCGTATGAAACACGTACGGATTGTCCAGAATTTATTGTAATTTTCAGACAGCTCATGCACCTTTTCTCTTGCAAAATATACGCTTTAAACTATAATAATCGTAGGACACACATATATAGGTTGGGTTAGGTTCGGTTATTTTTTATATATCATTTTCATAGTTGACAATCAGCTACTGCCAATCCTCCCCCACGACGGAAACTTATATAGTCCAAGGCTTTTTTTTTTCTCCTTATTCCAATGTTTTGACTTTAAAACATTCTAATTTACGTTTTAACATTACTGCAAACTTTCCTAACACAATTTTTGTCTCTTGTACATTTTACTATCTTTGAAGTATATCAAGTAAACCAGACCCCATCCGTCACATCGTCAGTAAGTTCATTTTGTTACTGGATTTAAGTTGTGGACATTACTTCCGAAAGTGGGTCGTACATTTTTACACTCGAATTCCGATGTTTCTCATGTGAATTGCATAAATGTCTTACTTTATCATTTGCAAGTGATAATACCCGCATTTTTGCACATCCTTGTGACTTTCCAAGACATACATTACATAAAGAACTTAATCTAAAGCTTCCTCGCGATCACAAGACACAGACAACCAATTATTTCACATTTCCTTTGCTGAGAAGATTCTACGGACGGGACCCACAATGTTTGGTAAAGTAGACTCGGATTCACTGCGTTCAGTTGCATCCTCAGCGGATTTGAATTCACAATCACGCGCACCGAAGGACAGTGTTCGGACCACTGCAACGACTGTCGTATATTTGCTGTTTCCGAAGGAATTAACTTTACTTAATCTGAAGTATGTATGGTGCCGACTGTCACTCGTAATATCCGTGGTTTGACTTCCAGCTGGACGGCGATCATGACTCTTGGTTTTCATGAAAACGGGGATAGATATGTAAGTATGCAGTTGGAGAATAACTTTTACTAAAGAGGAAAAGTCTTCGAATAAGAAACCTACTTTGTGGAAAAAAGTTTTCAATGTTTCGTCTCCTCCTGAAATAAAGTTGAATTAAAAAAAAAAAAAAAAAAAAAGAAGAAGATCCAGTGTTGAGGAGTAGGTACACAGAAGCTTAGATTCCGAATCCTGAATTTTTAATACCCCCGACCCCTTTGCATTTGTAGGCCTAATATATACTTCGTTATATTAATTGATAGATGCAGCGTATAAGCTGTTTCCACAGTCAAGGAGAATCATCACTCTACGTTTAGAACTTTGCTAAGCAATTGTTAAATTTGCTATTTGATTTTCATATAGGTGCACAAAATGTTTGAAGATGAAACTAATTATAGCACCTGTCTAGAAATATTTTAATAATCGAGGCATGATCATTACAATCGACGTTGCATCTGGACGATTGGTATGATGCATTTTTTTTTTTTCATTTAAAGTAAGATACAGCATGTGGGAGCCATTTTACATTCGGAAATACGAGAAAGATAAAAGCAAACACTATAGTATGAATAACACATAACTAAAGTCAATAGTTCATCAATTTTAAGTCCTGAGTTCCAGTTCATTGCGTTTTCACATTCCACTACTATATAAATCTTGTTTCTTTCATTTTCTGACAGTTCTTCCACCTTCCTGTCCCAACACTTTCATTTCCCTACAATCCACTAAGAGTCCGTGTCTCTTATATGTTTGTAAATAGCATTAGTGTGTCCGATGAAGCCAAGTTGTTAATTGGCGAAACGTTACACGATTTTGGTTTTTAAATAAAGCGCATTTGCTTTCTTCAGCTATTATTTTATTTTATCCTGAACTTATTGATGTGTAAAGGTCTGACTTACGTTTTCCACTGATATTCCTTAATTCACACACATATAGAAACCCCTGTACAAAATATCAGTGAAACTTTTACACATCAATACATCACAGCGCTAGAAATTAAATTACTTAATAGTATCATGCAACTTGAAGTAAATTTTGTAACGGGGAAAATTAAAGATGTAATACATTTTGACCATATGTTTTAATTAAAAGTAACACAAAACATCAAGAGAACGGCCCCACAACGTTTACTTACAAAATAAAAATGTAGTAGTATAATGTACACCGCTAGGCGAAACGCTTATTATTTAACCCGGCGGCATTGGCACCACATCTCACAGACCCGTACCACCTGTTTTTGTAGCATGAGAGCACCGTAAGTGTCCTTGGTAAGTGATGCAGTATTAGGATCTTCGTGCCTTGATTTCAACCAGTCCACAAATTACTGTAAATACTGAATTCTGGGATCATTGTCATTAGTAAAAGGCATTGAGTATTCGTCCCTTTTAACTTTTCCTTTTAATACATTTTTGACGTTCATTACCTTTCACTATTTGTTTATTATTTCCAAGAATTTCATTGTTCCTCCATTTTCACTGTTGTTCGTAAGGGCTGCAATAGTAGTATCATGAAAAATATTGCACACAAACTTTACATTTTGTCGTTCCAAATTGTTAGGGTACAAAGACTTATTGTTCAACTTATGCCTTCCGCAAAATCTTTTCTTCCTCGCCTTTATGAAATTCCCGCAAGTGGCTGAAATAAGCTTTTTCTTCATATGGATACACAAATGTTTTTTCACTGTTTTTCAGATTTAACCAACACTTACGTATATTATTAAATATATGTACACTATCATACGAGGGCCAGTCAAAAATTTTCTACAGTTTATTTACATGAAGCTAGGGTTATACTATGTACATTATTTTTGTACGTAATCAATGCATTAATGCATTTGGCCCAACTGTCAACGAGCGTACGTATTCCTTCCGAATAAAAGGTTTTCGGTTGGTCGTGAAGCCACTTTGGCACCGCATTTTGCACATTTAAATCTGAGGCAAATCGGCGACCACGCAAAGCATCCTTGAGTGACCCAAACAAGTGAAAGTCAGATGGAGCTAGGTCTGGGCTGTAGGGAGGGTGTTCCAGTAACTCAAATTTCAGCTTAGTGATGGTTTCAATAATGTGATGAGCCGTGTGTGGCCGTGCATTGCCATGCAACAACAAAACTTTCTTCGACAACAAACCTCGGCGTTTGTTGCGAATTGCCGACTTGAGGTTCTTTTCAAACATTTCACTATAACTCGCACTGTTGATCGTCTTTCCCTTTTCCAAGAACTGTGCCATTATGAGCCCCTATGAGTCCCAAAACACAGTTAACATAACCTTTCCTGTGGATGGCTCAGTCTTGAATTTTTTCTTCGTCGGAGATCCAGGATGTTTCCACTGCATACTCTGGCGCGTTGATTTTGGCTCATAGTGATGAACCCATGTTTCATCGGCTGTAACTATTCTGCTTAAAAATGCATTACCTTCGTTGTTGAAGCGAGTAAGCAAGCGTTGACAGACCCTAACACGAGTGAGCTTGTGTTCAGCAGTAAGCTTTCTTGGTACCCACCGTGCACAGACTTTATGAAAACCGAGCTCCTCGTGAATGATTTGATGGGCAGAAGCCATGACTGATGTTCAAAGCAGTTGCTACCTCATCGATAGTTATTCGACAGAACCGTTTCTCGAGCTTGCTGAATGTTGTCATCTGTAGTGGAGGTTGATGCCCGCCCTGTTCCCTCTTCATGCGTTACACTTGTTCGACCACTTTTCAACTTCTCGAGCCACAAAAACACAGTTTTACGTGATAGTGCACTTCTCCCATATTGCAATGAATGTCTGACCCTTTTACACCCTCCGACTAGAGGAATCGGATCACTGCTCGTTGTGGTGCAAACTTCTAATGGAGCAACCATGATATATCTGCAACAGAAGGAAGAAAAATGGAGGAATTAAGATCACACTTTTACAGCATTACCACAACAATATAACAATAAAATATGCGAGGACAGAAGACAAAGTGCGCAATGTAAGAAAAGTTATGACAAAAGTGTAGATAATTTTTGACTTGCCCTCGTACATAAGGAAAATTTTCTCTCCAAGCTATAAGATCTACTAACAAGAAATTTAAATAGGCTCTAATTAATTCTATTATTGTCTGTAATATACACAATACCTTGAAGCCTACAGTCTGAACATAGCTTACTACATTTTGAACAATTTCAAAAAGTTGTTTCCCTGACATTGCATTTGCTGGAACCAATTGGACAACCTCGTGAGACCTTCCAAAACATGAACTTAACATGAGTTTGTACAGTGGTGGCTTGTTCTGTTGGACTGTTTTCAGCATAACTTGTAATTTTTTGAGCTTTGTAAGTCGAACAACTTTTAATATGAATTTCATCTATTAATAATGCTACAATTCTTTCAAGGCTACTGAGATTTTTAAAA
Source organism: Thermobia domestica (assembly GCF_964235325.1). NCBI lineage: Eukaryota > Metazoa > Arthropoda > Insecta > Zygentoma > Lepismatidae > Thermobia > Thermobia domestica. The sequence continues at coordinate 100,010,357 of NC_137465.1, read as the reverse complement.
GTACACTTGAAATACATTTCATTGCTTTTCTCAATTTCAGGCGAAGTATTTAGTGAGGAGGACAATGCTTGCAAACGCCGGAAACTTGGCAAGATTAAGAAGTTTCTCAAAATTTCAATAATACTTTTACAAAATGACTGTACACATGAAAGGCAAACACTATAGTGTGTTTGGAATACCTACCTAGTGGGGTATTTAAAAGCATAATCTGATCAAGACTTAAATGTACATTAAAATTATCCTTATCTATATATTTGATTGCAGTTTCTATACTGTCACAACCTTTACTTATATAATAGCTGGAATCACGAGTAACCTGAGTCACATTTGCATACCTAGGCAATAGTTTTCAGACTGAGTTTCAAGTTAGTAGGTAAAATCCAATTAAGATCCTTTGCTGACAACTCATAATTGCAAATCAACACACGAACACTCATTTCATTCTTAACAATTATGCTGTTCATTACAATTACTTCTTCAAACTCTTGGTTAACATCACAATCAATATTCAGTATGTAAAAATACACATTTTAATTAACAATTTTCACGTTCCATTCACGAAGATTTAGTTTTGTTGATAAATCATTTACAAAATCACTGAAATTTTCAATAACATCTGAAGACAAAAACTGGTTAACTTCTTCCTCATGTCTTTGTATTATTGTCCTCCGTCTTTCTTCTGGATCCTTCCTAACGTTTCTTTGACTGGACAAATACGAAGGAAGATTTTTGAATATATGAGGTATGGCTCCATCCACCAGCTTCGGGTAAGTCAGATCAGTCGTATGTTTGTTTCCTGCATAATCTGTATAATCCTTAGTTCTGATTATATCAGAAGAGTCAAAGTGGTCTAAATACACCGCTGAATATTTCATTGGATTCCAATTACTTCTTGGTATTGCGCTTAGTCATTTCTTGAAAAGCTATTCTTCTTTGGGGAATGAGAATGTTGACTTTGTACCTTCAGTTTTAAGAGTACTCTCATAGTTAGATTTGCATCCTAAACCGCAACACCGTCGTGGCATCTGAAAAAAAAAAGAAAAAAAGGAAAAGTATCATAGATTACACAGCAGAACAAATTACCATTTACACACATATATAGGATACCAAGTTTGTCATTAACGCCCTTGTTATTAGCGTCCAACAACGACATACAAACAAACGGCATACACTGTGTTTTAAGAAGCAGTAAAACGTTAGCACAGGAGAAAAAGGGGCGGGAGGGATGTTGCCCCTTTCAGACCAACGTATTTATGTAAGGTATGCCTAGTTTGAACTTTGGACTTGGAGAAACGAAACTTGCTATGAGGTTTATCATCAAGAGTAGGTTACCACGTATCGAAAAGTGCAAAAAGTCTCCATCTTTAATCCAATATATACGGCTGAATTTCGTAAATCGCCTGTAAAGTATAGACCAGATGTTGAAACAAGGCGGGATCAGGGGAAGGAGGCTCCAAATAGCGAAGCGAGTTTTAATATTGACGTTAAATCGTGCCACAGGTTTAGAAGCTTTTTTTTTTTTTTTTTTTTTAATTAGATTAAGATTTTCTAAAAACTAATCATGATTTTGTAATTATATATCCATACACAAGGTCTAATAAAAATGACCGAATTCTTTAAATAATGCTAGAAGAGTTCTAATGACAAAACCAAATGCCGAACGCATCTAGTGGCATCTCGTAGCAAGGTATTGGTTTCTGCAGTGCTCCTTCTTATGCGTTAGTTGTAAAGATAAACTTATCAACAATTCATATACATGATAGATTTAATCAGAGCCCCTCCCTAGCCGAATGATTACGCCTAGCAGTGCGAGGGGTTTCGGAGTCGCTACCCGGCGGTGGCTCAAATTTTGATGTTCATCCAGGACAAGAGAATAGATAATTTGCCCACCATATGAGTAACACTAAATTTTTTAGTATTCTTTTAAGAACGAGGCCAAAGTGTTACTATGTTTAATTTACTGTTTTTAAAGCAAAATAGCCGAACTTTATCTAGCAAATTAAACACACTAAAGCTAGAAGCAGCAAACATATGTCCCTATAGACAATTTTATAATACAATGTATGAAAACCAGACAAACATAACTCTAAAAATTCGATCATCGTTTCGTTAGATGTATGTACCTAATTTTCAAAGCTCCACTTGATGTCAAATCATCCTAACTCCATCTTTCCTTACCTCTTAGCGCCAAGGAGTTACGGCGCTTTGATACCAAGTAGGGCTTTCAAAATTATGTACATCTAAGAAAACGATGAGCGAATTTTTAAAGTTACGTTCTTCTCTGGTTCTCACGCATCGAATAGCTGTTTAATAAAATATTCCAGTATCTCAAAAGTGATTCACACCATTGTCATTCTCACTGGCTCAACAATACAGGGCAAATATTTCCAAAAACAGATAAAACTGAGAAAATATGTTTCTGCAGGTTGATAGCCATTGAAAGGGCTAAACTTATGAACTATATAGCAGTGTCACTGATGAAACAGTATTGCCAATCCTAAAAATATTCTTTGAATTGCACTACGGCAGTTTATTACAAATATGAAATTTACATGAAGATCCAAATTCAAAGATGTATCACGTTTTACGCAGTGTTGCAAACTGATGACACTACATTGTTACAAAAATTATATTTTTAGTATTTCTACCCCTTATATCTCTGAAACAAATTTTGAAAGTAGTTTTTTGCAAGTCCATAGCCAGTGTGAGCAATGCCACGAAAGAAAGTGTTGCAACTCACACACACACAAATACTGTATATATATTAAGCCGGATCCTTATGTTGGGTTGGATACATTGTTTATTTTCTGACATTGTTCTATTGCATCTGAAGATAGCCCACTACAGTTATTACTGATTAAAAAGAAATCAAAATAACCTTTTGTAGTGATGTTGTGGCGTTACTTTGCAATGCTTCGTGCAAGTCTTTGTATGTAGATTTCATAATTGTAATAAGGTGCCATAGTGCCATTCGAAAAAAAAAAGTATATCTTAGGGTTGACAACACTTTTCCACCAATGACACTGCTACATAGTTCATAATATTAGCCCAGCTAATGGCTATCAACCTGCAGCAAAAGATTTTCATTATTTCTCTCTTCTTCGAGATATTTGTCTTTATATAAAATATAATATTAGGAATATCTAATGTAAAACAAATCCATAATATAAAATATTTTCCTCATAAATTTTGTTAAAGCTTTCATATAACTAAGTCTCGTTCTGCAACTACATATGTGCTGAGAAATAATGATTCAGGGTAAATCAAATCAACACCTTAATTCAGCTGCAAATGCATTCCTACACTGGTGCGATATCACTCTATTCCATCTAACCTGATAGGTAATAAATGTAAGCTAAACCACAAATTTGTAGTATGTGGGCAACTCCATGTAGCAAATCAAACAGTATTTGCAATAGAGTGCCGATTATCCGATCTAAACGGGGTGTGGCCTGGTCGGACGACGCGGAAAGTAACAAATACGACATTTAAATATTCATTACGCTAAAACTTATAGTCAAACGTACTTAAAATTTATACTGTATGTACTACAAAGAACAATCAATCCTGACGAAAAGAGTTGGTAATTGTCGTTTGTTTTCAAGCTGTTTGACGTGTTTTATTTACTTCTTTCTACTGCCAACCAGGTCGGATAACCGGGACACTACTGTACTAAAAAAAAGTTGGAAGGACGAATCATAACGTTTGTTTCCCATGTCAGTACCAAGTGTAGAACTGTCAAATGGTTGTACATAATTGCAACAAAATATTGCTTTTTGACATTGATATCAGGTGTTATGAATAAAGTCAGAATGGCTGCTTCTCTCAAGGTTGGAAATCGTACAATAGTTAATGTATGGTATTGCCACATGATTGTAGCCTATGTCCTCATACAGTGCAATAGGAAAAAAAAATAGTTATTGTCAATAAAGTGATTTCAGATTTGCATTCCTTATCAGTATTCACGCTTATGTCCCTCACAACTCTCCCCCACCTGCTCCAAATAGCGAACCAACGGAAGCTAAGTGACACCAAGAGTACATAATGATAATGTCAATTTTTTACCTACTGAACCTTCAAACATTTTTTCCCTGAAATAATCAAGAGCTGTACTTCAACTCTTCAGACAGCCAAAAGTGGTAGAAGAATGGTCTATTTTGATCGCCTATCAGATTTAATGAAATAGAGTATTCATTACTCTTCAGTTCAATACAGGAATTACACGCTACAAAGTAAATATTATAGCTACTTACTAAAATCTAAGTCTAAAATATGAGAAATGCATAAAAAATCCTCACAGCCTTATCAGTGTTAGAGCCACGGAGCCTCTGATTACATGTTATCATTAGATCCACGGTTCGAATCCCTCCAAAGCTGAGAGAATTTTCTGTCTTTTTTTTTTTTTTTTTTTTAATTTACTGATGACAAACTTTGTATAGCAAGAAATCATATCTAAATGTAAAATAATTACCGTTTCTTATTTCGCCGCTAATTTCTCTGGTCACCTATTTTTATTTTTATTATTTTTTCTGATATATTCCTCATTCGTAATTCTGATTATGAAGTCATAAAATCTGAAAAGGAAATGATACTTTTGTGAAAACGCACTACTCAGAAATTAGTTGTTTAAAGTACAAAATGCTTATTATCCTATAAACGTAGGGGAAGGAGTGAGCGAAGCGAACTGGCTAGGTAAGGTAAGATGACACACTCCATTTGTTCTAGAAGGATTTTAATCAGATTTACTTCCACTTGATTTGTATCATCCCGCTACTTACACATACTTAGGCTAATGCAAGATATAGTGGAGAAATGTTCAGATAAACGGACATGTACGGTTGCCGTCGTTTCCTATAGCAAAAGATTTACCATTCTGTGCTCCATATAATACTCATGGCTAAGTTTACAGTTCCCTTGAAAACAAATGTGACTCTAGTGTCTCAATACACTCTTTAAAGTGCGTGTACTAGTTGCGCAAAGTGCACCGCTATCGGAACTTCCAGATAAATGAGAAAATAGTAAGGACACCAAATAACATTCAATTTTTTACTTTTGTCTATAACTAACTACACATGTTCTTTATCTTTTTGCAAAGTTTTTAACCACCAAATCGGAGTTTTGGCGAAATGTTAATATTTCTCGTTTCTATTCCATATCACGGGGGGAGGGGGGGGGGCAGCCTAACCTAACGTACCTAGAGACGCTGGTTTACTTTTGGCGCATCACATTTTGCAATATTTACAGGTAAAATTCAATACTTTCATGAAAAGGCATGTTTATAAAGAACAAATTTTTGCAAGCGATAGAATTAAATATGAAGTAATATACCTGTATGTTATGTTTACAAATGCAGGGTTACTAGTATAAAATCCTTATATGTGCTTTACTATGGATAAAATAAGTGAGTGCATATGGAAGACGACTGTATTAGAAATTATTTTCCACCTGCGGTGTATTTCTGCACAATGTACAGAAGATTTATTTTATGTTCACATGATAAGCGCTATTAAAACTCGTATAATTACTAAAACTCACTCGTTTTCACTACCCTCGCTCATGCGTATACCAATTTTCGCTGACGCGTCTGCAACCTCCAAAGTTCGTCCCCCAATTACTAACCACTGTTCCTCGTTTAAAGGAATCTTCCCGAGAACCGAACTTGTGTCCACAGACTAAAAGCGACTCATTTAACATCTGTGTGCACCCAGGATGAATAGCATAGTTGAATAAAACAGAAAAAATAAATAAAACGAGCCCCCCAAAGAATCCCTCTCTGTAAGCAATGTACCGAGTCCGGTTTAGATGTATCAGATTTAAACAAAACTTAAAAAAAAAAAAAAACACAGACAGACAGACACACACACACACACACACACACACGCACACACACACACACACACACCAACAATCAAATAGGTAGTTCCAAAAACCTTAATGGGAAGTTAATATAAGAAAGGAAAACGCCCAAGGATTAACCTATAGCAAATCTTTATTCATACTAATAGAAAAAAAATCTCGAATCGCTTATCTGGAAGTAAAGAATCCAGTCCTTTATAGGAGAAAACCATTTATTGCGCATATCTCCCAAAATTGGCAGAAGAATACTAAACGAATCGTTATTTTAACGAAAAAAAATCAGATGTCTAATTTCGCCTCCTAAGTGAGGTGTCAATCGGGACTTGAACCCCTAGCCTCTCCTCCCTCTAAAGGAGTGGCGTGGCCCCAAAGCCAGTAAAAAAAAAAAAAAAAAGTTCGGCGACTTCATTTGCATCCCCCTTCACACAACCCTCTTGCTGTGTGATACAGTTTAAGACCAACAATCTCCGTAGCCCCCCAGACTCGCTTCTTAAGAGAGTTGTGGCCTGAAAATATGTCAAACTATATTTTTTGCATCACGGCGATACAGCCCTCTTGCTGTACCATCTGAATCTCCAGCCGCCTCTTCGACCGAGAAACTGAGAATCCAGAAAAGAGATCCCGTCCCCTCTTTGGACAGAACCCTAACCATCTACCTCTTTAGACAGTTGAGCTGGCATCCTTCAGATCTTTCCCGTAAACACACTTTGGTTGTCGTTCACAACGCGATCATACCACCCATTTCTCGAAAAGAAAGTTAACAAAGAATTAGCTACAGACTGAGCTGTGACCGGAAACAAAGAAACAAAACGACTGAAAGCGTCAATGATTATCAAGCAGAATTGATAATCTCCCCCCTTCGACCTAATTAAGACCCCCATAAGATCCAAATAAGCAGTAGACCCTGGCTTATTCACTAGACTGCTGGTCATAAAACCTAACTTACTATTTGACGAGTCCTTATAAATAGCGCAGGGAACACAGGATTGACAAAATCTTCTAATATCCTTTCCCATCTTGCTCCAAAAGAATTGTCTTTTTGTCCTATAGATGGTTTCTTCGATGCCTGGATGTCCCGAGAACTCTAAATTATGAGTCACCTCTAGTACTAAGCCCCTCAAATCTCTGGGTACGCACACAACCCGCCTCTTTTCGCTATTTAGTTTGATTTCTTTTTCTGACTCCATCCATGGATAATCTGGCACTGGAAGCAACATTCTTAATTTTTCTCTTTTCTGCTTTGCTACCAGCTAACTTCTTGGTTTGAGAAATAGAATTACCTTTCTCAGGAATGAGTCAGTTTCCTGGGCTTCTCTTATTTTTATTGGTACTATAAGTTTCACATACTGTTCAGAATTTCCCCGCTGCTCTTCTTCTTCTTCCATTAATATTTCAAATAGAAGATTTTTAAATAGATCTCGCTTCTCTCTCATCGTGCTAGGGAGAGTCTCAACGCTGAACACGTTCTGATCTATTTTTTTCTCTTTATAGCCTCTCTTGAAATGCTTCAGAGCTCTGCTGTCATAAAACGAGATTAGGTTAATTTCCTCCTTAGGAATATCACTCACATCCGTGATTTTTCCGTCTTGGTCCATTATTTTAATATATCCCGTGTCACTAGCACAGTTCAGAGGAAACTATTCATTTGCATGCTCAGTCCCCTCGAAATTTTGATCCTCATTGTAACCTGTCTCGATTCTCGGCAAAAAATCCACCCGGTGGGTCTTGCCTTTTCTATATTTGAGAGCCACTGGAAATCTTGAGATCCTAGCCAACCACCTGCTCACCATAGCTGGAACCTTGCTGGCTTTGAAGAGTGGGATCAATGAAGCGTGATCAGTGTAGACATACACACAAGGGGAATGTATTAAGTACAGTTCGAATCTCTCTAAGGCGAGCAGTACTGAGAGGAGCTCCCGCATGTGGTCCTATACCTAGTTTGGGATTCCGTCAAGGGTTTCGATCCGAACGATACAACATAGAAGTTGCCTTTTTTTGTCCTGCCCGAGATAGCCAGCGGCTATTTCCGAGACGTCGACGGCAAAGATATGCATGAGTTCTTCCATCCTTGGTAGCATCAGTTCACGGTTCTCAACAATCGCATCGTTTAGCTCTTGCAGGGTCTTGTCCTGTTGTGGCCCCCACGACCACCTGACTCCTTTTTCAATAGTGACGTCATCGGAACACAAATTTTCGCCATATATCTAACGTGGTTTCGAAAATACTGAGTGAAACCGAGGGTCCTCTGTAATTACTTGACATTCTTGGGGGGTTGCAGTTGTCTCACCATTTTAAGCTTCTCAGGAGTACATGACACTTTGCCAGGTGTCATGCGGAAACCGAGGAAATCTATCGTATCAGAGAATAGCACAGCCTTTGATGGACTAAGACTTATATTCGCATCCTCCATTCTTTTCAGAAGTTGCTCCATTGTGTCCAATAAATTCTCCGGTGATTCACCAATAACTGTGAGATCATCATAATAGACTATTACTTTGGAATAGTACAGCTCACCCAAGACAATCTGCATCAATTTGCAGAGAGTGTACGGCGTCGTTTTCAAACTATATGGGGCTCGTATACACTGGAAGATCCCAAACGGAGTAAGAAATCCGGTATATTTTTTACTACTCTCCTCCAACTTGACCTGAGCATAACTGTAGGACATGTCGAAACTACAGAATATCTTCCCTTTCCCCAAGTAGGATAGCGCCTCGTTAATGTTCGGGATCTTTCTTTCTCATGTTCGCAACTGAGTTTAAATATGTACAATCAAGGACTAGTTTCCATTTACCAGAGCTCTTTTTATGTAAAATGGGATTACTAAGATACTTTGTAGAGCTCCTTTCGATCAAGGTTTTATCTAACATTTCCTGCAGCAATTGTCCCAGAGTTCTCCTGTTATCTTCCGATATTGGGCTTAGTCGAGTTGAGAAAGGCCGAGGAGCAGTCAGCTCAATTTTGTGTTCTAAAACGTTGATTTCCCCAGGTCCTCAGAAAAAACCTTTTTGTACTTATAGAGGAGTTCCCTCAACTTTCGTATAAGTCTTCAGGAAGCTTAACGTCCTTCATCATTTTTTCAATGGCATTATCCTCATGCGAGCAATTAGTTTCTTTTGTTTCTAGCGTCTCAGGGTAATCAAATTCCCTAAAAGGAATTCCCCTACTCGGAATTTCCCATCCGAAAGGACTGAATTTTATTATCATTTTTGTTGAAAGAAGAAAGTCTCTGCCCATAATAATAGACCTCGAAAAGCCACGAATAATATGGAATTTCTGCTCTAACTTGAGTCCAAAAAAATCCAGAGAAACAACCATAAATCCAATTGTCTTTGCCCCTCCTCTGGCAAACCCCACATTTACAGAATGATCATGCAATTTTATTCCTAACCTTGACTATTTTTCGCAATTTCTTCATCTACAGCCGACAGCGAGCTTCCCGTATCAATATACAATTGATAATTATCATTTAAAATAGAGGAATTTATTAATAGCGGCCTCGGGGGAATGGACCCTTTGTCCCCCCCTCGGCAGCGCCCTTCCCGTTTTTTGAATTAGTCTTCTTAACCCGACTAGCTTTGGTTTTCTTATTTAAAGAATCATTTCTGCTGTGTTCTGTGAAAGGCTCGATTTCATCTTCTGGTGTTCCTCTCGAACATGATTTTTCCCCATTCGCAGGTCTTGATTTACGACGCGGACACTCTTGGGTATAGTATCTGTTCTTTTTCCCTCCTTGACCGCTCTTCCGTCCTGTTTTATTTTCAACGACCGCGGTAGGGGCGGGAATGGTTGACAGCATGTGGCTTTCACCTAAAAGTTCCTCACTTTGGTCTGTCGGATAAACAGCGTCTGTTCTTTCTTTTTCATTGCTAAACATTCATGATCTGCTTGCCATATCCAAACTTATTTTTGCTTTTCTCAGGAGATCTTGGCCACCGATAATGGGAGCTACGAGGTGGTCCAGAGCGAAGAAGAAGTGAGAGAATTTCCTTCTCTTGATGCAAATATCTACAAATATCTTCCCCACAGTCTTTACTTCTCCCGTTGCTAGGCTTACGGGCAACGAACAAGATTCGAACCGGGCCCCTCTCCACCTCCATTGATCCGCTACTCTCTTGTGGACGATGCTAATTTCAGATCCAGAGTCGAGGTAACAATAATAACGTTCACGATGTATAAAACCGTAAATAAAAGGGTTCTTATTCCCCCTTCTTCTCCTTTCTTTTTTCTCCTGTCTGTTCCGCACTACGGCCGAGAGCGGCTTCGAACCTGTATCCTTTTTCTTTAGAGCACAATCCGCTGCTCGGTGATTCAATTCTTTGCAATTGTAACATCTAATTGCCCTTTTCGACTGACTTTGCCCACCACCAGGCTTCATATCCTTTTGGTCTCCTCTTCGTTACCGTGCTGGATCGAGAGCACTTAATGGCGGTATTGAATCTCTTGAAACTGTTGTTGCATCCCTTCTCTTAAAATCCAGAACCGAATATCCCTGACCTCCTGTCCGACCACTGGACCGTTCCATGTAAGACAATTCACCCAATAGAATGGAGTGAATATGGTGGGACTCTTTTTCCAATGCCTGGGGGGCGCGGTGGCTCAGTGGTAGAGCGTTCACCTCTGGTGCTTGGGGTCCCGGGTTCGATCCCAGCCCCCGCCAAGTGAACTTTGTGGTGGACAAACACCGTGCTCGTGGGTTTTCTCGGGGTACTCCCGTTTCCTCCCACTTTCTTCATTCCACCATTTCACTCATCTCTCATTATCACCGTCTCCTTTAGCCTAACCGGCATAACCGTGGGACGTAAAACTCAAAGATTTCATTTCATTTCATTTTCTTTTTCCAATGCCTTAACGTCCTCAAATTCTCTTCCATACAGGAATTGCCTAAAATGAGAATGCGTCTTAGAAATTATCCTTCTAACCTGATTCTTTTGAGATGGTACAGATTCTAACCTCTAAAAAAGTTCATTTATCTTCCAAATAAAAACGGACAGACTTTCGTCTGTATATTAAAGTCTATTGGCAATCATACTTTCAACTTCCTCGGCGTAGTTGAAACTGAAAAACTCCTTCAAAAACGAGTCTCTGAAGATCCCAAAGGACTCAAATGGCCTCTTAAACGCTCTGCCCTGACTCTTTTAGATAGCATTCGTACTATTTAATGGCCACCTAGCACAGGTTGTTTTGTGTTTTTTGACTAGTTTTTATCCATACATCTGGATTTCGTATGTATATGTAAATCGAAAAAGAATTGGGATGGCATTTAGTATCTCTCCCAAATCTTTAACTTGCCTTTTTTATGTCGACAGTAGAACTCAGCCAAACCCTGCGGCGCTTCTAACCTGTTCCTACACTACTACCGTACGGATACTCCTACTCCTACTACTTAGATTGGGGGAGATACTAAATATCAGCTAAGAATTATATTTTTTCAACAATTGCTTATGATGGCCCTCTTGAATTTTAACTATGTTATGTGAGATACTTTCATATCGCCCAGGGCAAATCATTTAAGAAACAATAAGGAAATTAGTGAAATAATTCTAATTTTTGAAACATTATTTCGAGTGGTGCGCCAAAAGTAAACCTGCACGCCCTAAAATAACTTAAGTAAGAAAATAATGGAAACATTTCTTAAATCTTATAGACTTCTATTGGCTCCCTAATACGGAATTTTATAAATATTTCTTTATCTGAAAGTGCCAACGGGGTACATATTTGGGCAAAAATTCACTGTGGGTCTCACAGGGACTTCAGCCTTGTGATAAAGGTAGAAAACAGCAAACACTGCGGAGCTTCAACCTACTTCACTAGCTGTCGTTGGCTCAGCTATGTTTTGTGAACTATTACAATAGATATCGCACCAAAGAAATAACTCGTCCAGCAGAGATCATACATGTGCGACCCAAAGTAAAGAGTTGCTCACATTTGCTCAAACCTCTACATGTACATTAATGCTAAACGAGAGATAGTATGGTTAGTTATGGTTTCTTAGGTTATGTTCGCGAAAGCAAAACATTAGAGGCAGTTCCGTAAACCCTTCCAACCTAGAGTACACGGGAAATTTTATTCGAAACAAATATAACACTTTCCCCTCGCAATTAACTAATCAGCACCGTAAAATAATGGTGCGGCAAAACCATACCCGGATATTATCTCTTGTATACACGATTATTAGTTTGATGTTTTAGTATGTTGTGCTGTTGGTAATATGCTTTTGCAGTTGGTATCCTGAATAAAATATTGCGTAAGAATTAAATATTCTAGAAAAAAAAATAATAATAATGCAGTAAATTTCTGTAGTTATCAACAGTACAAGGTACATTTTATTTGAAACTTAAATCTAACATCTTCGCTTCCCAATAAACAGCAACGTTAAATAATTGCAAGGTTAGATCATTATGTGCGTTTCAAGTAAAGCATCTCATATTATGCGAAACTAGTAACACTAAAATCGCGCGTTATTTGATTTATTATGATGAATACGATTGTTCAGAAAATATGACTAAATCGGCACACTACGTTCAAATTTCAACGACAAATGAACGAAATTCAACTGGAAAATTCTAGAAAATAAAAATATACACTATAAAGTAAATGTTTAAAGAACCTACTTACCATATGTTTATCAATATTTTCCTTTTTCATCACAAATAAACTTCATAACTACCACACGCTACGCACAACTTTCACTTCAAATGCAGAATCATGGGAAAAATCAAGAACTACCTGCTGCGTTGCCAATTCTCCTACTTCGCGGCTATGATACATATATAGAACGCTGTGGTGCAGATACGTGCAAAGGTAACAAGAAACTGGAAAAATAAATGAAAGTTGTGAAAATAAAGTATTGACCAACTTTTAAAAAAGCACTAAAAATCAGAAAATAATTTTAAAAATACTATAAAGGAGAAAATAATTCTATAAAGCGCTAGAACGTTACTGTTACCATTAAAAAGTTTTGAAGTCTGCGCTAAGTCAAATTATTGTATAATATAAAATTGTAGTTTCACTAATAGTTTTATTAGACATAGACTTCAAATTTTTACTGATAATAATGACATTTTAGCACTTTTTAAAATTATTTTCCTCCTCTTAGGGTTTTTTAAATTTGTTTTATGTATTTTTTGACGCTTTTTTATTTTGTAAAGAGTTGAAACAGAAGTTACTCAGTTTAACGACTTAAATTCTTCTTGATAAGCAAATACAAGTAAGTTTAGTTTTCGACATTTGATTGTGTTCTTTCACGTTGATTTACAGTGTGTAGCTTGATGAATTTATTGATTTAATTTCGATTTTTACCACGATATTATGTTAATTTTTTAAACAAGTATATACTAAATGAATTTTACTAGATTTTTTTTTATCTAGTTATGATAGAAATATTTCTAGGGCTGCATATCAGAGTGGTAACTTTCTTTACTAAGACTCGTCGTCATGTGCAACCTTCTCAGTGCACATCAGTATTGTGTATGTGGAGTGTATCGTAAGACAATATGAAATTTCCATGCCTACATTATGGACTGTTTAAATATGCCTATGGGTTTGTTGTAATGAAACTTTTCAAAGTCCTTAAAACATAGGTATTTTTAAAATATTACAATAAAATCCAGTGTGATGTGGATCCATAATCTGATTTCGTAATGTTTTATTTTTTAATTTCAGGCCTATGCATCTGGATGCAATATAGTTATTCTAGCAAGTACATTTGAAAGGGTACAGATTATTCCTGGCGCTTGTCACAATTACATTAGAATTAGCTGTTTAGATTGTTCAACAGATACTGGAAAAATTGCTGCAGCGTATGAAAATCAAGTGTGCATTTTTGAACCAACTCCTCTCATTCAGTGTGATAGTGTTCATGTAAGTAAAATAGCTGAAATTTACCCTTATTTCACATATTTTTAAAAGTAAAGTAACTCTATAACCGTTACAGATTAATATGTTAATTATGTTCCTCTCTACCCCTTTCAGTTTAGTATTAACGTTTCGGCTATATATGATAATGAAGACACCCCATGAATAGCATTAGTAATTTAGGCATTAAGGAACTACATGCAGTATGGGTGAACTATTACCTTTCTGCTAATGGATAGCTTTAGGCTTAGTTTCCACAAAGAATTTTGTTATCGTTAAGGAAAGCAAAATTCCAGAATTAGAAATCCATAAAGTCATTAAATTATAAAGGGACATTGTTATGTGACTGTGCCACTGAAAGGGGCATACCGAGGTATTGCTGATTGACAACATCCGACGAAAAACTATTGCATTATAGAACTAATGAATTGTTAATATATAGGTGTTCATACATGGCTTTTCTATATTATTCACTTTTTCATCTTCAGAGCCTTGGCTATTTCTCACTTTTATGCTTCAGAAGAACTTCGAAATAGTTTGTAATATGAGATAGAAATACGATCATATAGGAATTATATGATACAGTTCATTGAATGCATTTTTTTCCGTATGTAGGGTTATCTCAGTATTACAGCCCACGAAAGACTATTGTTAGCCAGACAGTGATTCTATGATTAGCACATTGACTCTCAACGCTGTTCTGAATTCGTTATCTGTTAAAAAAGTTCCACAGTTGCATCACGATGTTGCACCAGCAGCGAATATTCTGTACACTTCTGAAAATCTAACTGCAACCGTGCACTGTAACTTCAACACTATGAATAGACAACTATTTAAAGAACCATTCTATGTCAATTCAACCGACCATGTCACGCACGGACAGCGTTCTACATGATAGTTTGGCAGAAGTTTTATGTTTACGAATAAGGGAATATAGCAGAATTTTAGATGTTTTGGTTGCAGTGTTTCTGAGACACGGTCCGTTAAAGTTTGTCAGCTTATCTATAATAGATGTGATTGTTGCTAAGTGCACAGTGAAAATAAAAATAAACGTAGAAAATAAATAAAGATAGCTAGAACCATAATTTTAGTTTCATTTTGTTCAATATACTTTGTAGCACTGTAGGCCTATTCCATCTCAAGACAGGCAGAGGGTGCCCAATGATTCTCTCAGATTTTCATGAAATTTAAATATGTTATACTAGGTACATAAAGGACCCATATGTTATACTAAAATAAGGGACCCATATTTTTGCGTTTTACTCAAAAAACATTTGACCAAGTTATGCCCACTTGAAATTTTGGGTCAAATCTCCCTCGCTTTTGGGGTCAAAATCTTTAAATACATGTATCTCAAGAACTGTTTAAGATATTTTCAATCTGTTTTGTTCCTCTGAAAGCTCTCTGAATGCACTACAAAATGAGACTAAATTCAGCTCTGTAAGTTATATACGTACTGAGCTATTATTGCTGAAAGAAAAAAATAGACCCATTTTTGGGTCAGTATATCTCAAAAATCCCACCTTCAAAAAATTTCATATTTTCAGGATAGATTCAACAAGATTCCAACATGCTTCTGCATGTATTTCAGAGTGAGTAAATGCTTGGTTCAGATGTTAGAGCACATTTATTAATTGTAATTATGTCGGAGCAATTATACATATTTCGTTCTTCAGATGCACTACTAATTAGCTCTATACATGAAAGCGTTTTAAATGTCAGATTCTTCTTCTTGTGTTATACCGTGAAGTCTTCCTGACTGCCCTAAAGGATGTGGTGGTGAAACTTCCACTGGTATTGCACACTCATGAGCCCGCTGCTTTTTCCCCCCTCTGGAAACTTATAGCCATTGGCCGGCCTATGGGGCAGCATGAAATGCACAAGCACTTCCTGAAGTTCAAAATAAACTTGTTTAATGTATGCAACCCACCAATTATCATCATAAATCACAGCCAAAAATGAGCCAACTTTGATGTCTTGACTGTTACATGAAACAACACTTGGCATATATGTTGTAACTGCATAAATTTCGTCTTTCTCGTATTCTGCTGTGCGTGCAGTGTACACTTTTTTGTCACATACATACCACAAATGACTCTTCTGTATGTCTTTTACAGCTCGTACACTGGTCAACTGAGCAATTTTTTCATCACGAAATTTTTGAACTTCTGTGGATGCAAGATGGATAATGGTGATGGTTTTCGTATATGTTGCAACAGTGGCAGCAAATTCTGTTGCATTTTGAATGCATTCCAAATGCTCTGATATCAGGTTGTACTTCGTTGCAAGATGCTTTACTGTTCCGCCTATTCCATCACAGGCAGATTTTCCGTGACCTGTTGCTGAATATAGCCATTTTTTATTTTTGAAGTTTAAGTTTGTGAGTTCATGAAGTTCATAACGATTTTTAAAATGGCTCGCTGCACCATCCGATATCATTGTAAAAGTTTTAATATCATTTAAATTTTCAGTGCAGGAGATGATCTTCTTTGTTGTCAGTAAAACATGTGCCGAATCATGGGTAAGGTCATCACTAACAACTGCATAACTTCTAGTATTGTTGGCACAGTAAGAAACTCCTGTAAATATGGTGACTTGGTCATTTCTCCAATGATAGCTTTGAATCTCATCTTTCATTATGACCGTCCAATTTTGACGAAATCTACATGGAGCACCAGATGATGAGAGTCTTCTTTAACTACCATGTTCTCTGTGGTTATGGCTTTTCTTTGTACTTCTTTGATGTGAAGATGAGTCGCTCCCTTCAGAGTCCATGTTGCTACTTCTTCAGTGAAAACATGTACTTCTGTTGACTTCTTCACTAGATTTCCTGCTTCCCACAGTGCAAATGAAATTTATTCATCATCATCTTTTTCCACTAATCCAAGAGACCCTGAATTGATTCCTTCCTTTCTCGGACAATCTACGCATTCTCCATAGAAGCAAGATTCACGTGGAGGGGAGCACAGCACCAGATTTTGCAACTGTTGCCTGATTTGTTTTGTCTTTAGATAGCGATGTGCTGAAACTTTTTAACGCTGCACAATAGAATTCAAAGTTTGCATAGTATATGCAAACGTATACTTCTCTTGGTAGATAGAGAATAACCCATTTCGGGCGAAGTGTGTAAAACTTTGACACGCCAATTTTTACATGCGGATGGTTTTCTGTGAACTTGTGATAAATTTCTTTAATTGTTCTTAAGAAGCGCTTTTTGAATACGTTCACCATTTTCTCTCACTGTTATAACGTCCTTAGCATTGGGGCTCTGAAGAGAGCAATCAACATCGTCACTAAGGTAATAACTTTTTTGCAAGTGCCACAGTTTCTGGAGGTAATGGGTGACCTAAATACGGATCAGGAATATGGTATACTCCATATGGCATTAATTGCTTTGTCACGTGAGGAAACCGGGACAGCAATTCCGTCTTCGTTATCCTGTTTGGTACAATTGTCATCAATCGTACTTTTTCATTGTAAGAGTGGCATCCTTCAAAGGCAGAGTGGCATCTTCTTATGCCACTGTTCGCAGTTAAGACACACTACACGCTGAGCACTTAAAGTTTGTTCATGGACAGGGACATCATAAATATCAGCAAACTTAGAGTTTGTTTTTGCTTCAAATTCTGTTATCAGTTGTTTTCGTTTTCTAGTCACATAAGCTCCTCTTCTTTCAGGCTTTACAGCAGTAGGTGTCCTCAGCAGTGTCACAGTCATTTCAAGGCTGGAAATGATCGTGTTCATAGTTTGCATCACTTCGTCAGTTCCGTTAAATGTTGTGTCCTCATCAAGTATATTGAATTCAGGATCACTTTCTTCTGTAGAAATATTTGCTGCGCTTGTACTCACATAGGAAACATACTCTGTTTGGAGATGTCAGAACTCACTTCAAACATGTTGGAATACCGGCGATAACAGTTGAAACAAACCAAAGTCTCACTGGATATATCATCACGTTTAAATAAGTTTTTTTTTTTTTTTCAATAAAAAGGACATATCTTCCAGTTTTACAAATCTACATGTGCTTTTGTACACTACATTTTATGTTTATGTTGAAAATCTGGGCAGTTATATCTTTCACCAGAAAACACAGATTTTCCACTCTTTTTCCCCATAACGTTTAGAATGATGTGCACAAAACTTTACCGAAATGATACAAAAATACCAGTAAGTGTTCAACCATCAGTACACAACTCTTAACATACATTCCGATTTCCAGCTGAGTTTATAAAATTGAATGAAGCACGTCTTCTGATTGGCTGGGAGTTGTGACTTTTGAGCCACACTTCAAAATGCTCTCATTTTAAGAAGAAATAAGACGAGTTTATTATTATGACATCATCCTGAAACATAAATAATAAAATAAAATTAATTTGAATGTAGATAATTGTTAAGGAGTAGCAAAGATAATTTGTTACATTTGTTGTATGTTAACGATTATAATAGTGCGGTTCCTCCAAAAATTTCATGGTAAGAATATTGCTTGCACAGCTCAGTTCAATTCACTGCAGAATAGTAGTACTTTTTACCACGGATAACGTAAGCTAATTTTACTTTACGTGAAGTCAGTAATACCTAGGTACATAAATAAAATAAAACCATTCTGCTCTGTGACTGCTCAGATTCTCGAGAAAATTAAACAGTGTTGTACAACCAAGGCGGTAACATCTGAACCAAGCATTTACTCTCTCTGAAATTTATACAGAAGCATGTTGGGATCTTGTTGAATATATCCTAAAATATGAATTTTTTTAAGGGTGGAGCTTTTGAGATATACTGACCCAAAAATGGGTCTATTTTTTCCTTTCAGCAATAATGTCTATATAACTTACAGAGCTGAATTTAGTCTCATTTTGTAGAGCTTTCAGAGGAACAAAACAGAATGAACATCTGAATGCCACTCATTCTAGCTTTGGAACTTCTTTTATAAAATAACAGACAAATTCTGACCAAAGCATATATTAACTAATAAATAATATCGTTAACTAATAAATAATAGAATGAACATATTTTACAGTTCTTGAGATACATGTATTTAAAGATTTTGACCCCAAAAGCGCAGGAGATTTGACCCAAAATTTCAAGTGGGCATAACTTGTACAAAATTTTTTTTGCGTAAAACGCAAAAATATGGATCCCTTATTTTTGTACCTAGTATAATATATTTAAATTTCATGAAAATCTGAGAGAATCTCTGGGCAGATTTTTAAAAATTTGCCTGAGATGAAATGGAATAGGCCTGTATTAACTGTTATTCGTGAAATTAGGTAGTTTTGTTATTGAAATATAAATAGGTTGAAAAATGAGTGAATGTATGATGTACGAAAAAATAAGTTGCTCTATTTTCAAAATGGTTTATCTTTTTGTATTATATGTAGGTTTAAAGTGCTCTTTATTAGAGAAAAAGATGTTTTGGTGAAATGAGCGGTTCCTGAAAGAAAAAAAAGTAATGAGGGTGTAAAAGTCTTTGAGCACACTTTTATTGTGAAATTTGAGAGAAAAATGTGAAATCTATTACTGGAAGATGATAGTTTAGTGAGAGCTGCAACTTTTAGGGTACATGGTGACCATGGCTGCCATTTTGAATGCAAGTTCGAAATGTCAAACGGGAAGGTGGCGTGTTTCATATGAAGAACACCGGCGTGAGCTCACGAATCCAATGGTTTAACTGTTTCTTTTTATATCTTGTATGGCTTGCGCTGTATGAACACTGAAATTTGAAAATCATCTACCAATGACATGCTGTAGCATATGTTCTATGTGGTAGCCATCCCATCTAATGTTTTAGACTTATAATTTCGACTCGATATAATTTATGAAGTCATGCGTTTTGTCTGTTGGTTACCTCAATCAAGTCTATATTTACACTTTTGGGAAGTCCGGTCGTACTCGGAACTTGGAAAACTTGATTGTGTATGCCTCCTCGGGGTCATCATAGTCGAGGATCGCAGGGTACACCACAATTTTTTCACTACACGTTGATTCTAACGCTTCAATGACGACAGGATTTATAGTAAATTAGTCACTTACAAATTTAATACTACCTAGATATTTCACTAAAATGGTCTACTTTTTAACCAGAAAAGAATAGCATGTTAAACATGCCTCAACATATAGAGCATTGACACAGTTAGTGTACAGTGGCTACATTTTGTTCGGATGATTAATGCAAGGAACTATTAATGACATAAATATACTAACTAAAGAAGAACAGCAACTTCTCTTCTGGAGAGCAGGCAAATCACCATCAAGTGATGTGATAGATTATTATAGTTATTATTATTATATCTGTGATTACCATATAGAAGTGTAACTATAATAATAATAAATAATATATTCAGTTTGAGGGAATTTTCAATTTCCTGTGATTTGGCAACAAAATTGTTGGAAAACAGATATAATGATGTGCCTGGTATCAAGATATTTGTCCAAGTTGTAGGGAAGAGTTATTGAAATACTCGATGTTCATGACACAAGTGACTTCATCCCTTTAGATAATTCTGATAAGTCAAACTACCATAGAAATTCCCAAGGAGACAATTGATGAAAACCTAATTAGGTTGGTTATCTCACCAGTTAAGCTTCATGGCATTGCACAACGTAGTAGAGCATCTGTGGCCAAACATAAAATAAAGCGGGTATCAGCTTCTCTCAAGCCAAAAATAACCAAATTGTATAAAGCGGGAAACGGCTTTGCTTCTCCTTCATAATTAAAAGATTAAGGCTAATTTGAAGCAAAAGGGAGATTTTTGACAGACTCATGGAGTTGATAAACGAAAGATTCAGACTGCAGCAAGAGAGAAGAGAGTTCAATTATTAACACTTGTTCCTTAAACTAGTCTAAACAAAAGTACGGGAGACATTCCAGGTATCAAATTATGCAGTCAGACAATTGAGGAAATTTATGCAAGAGAAAGGACGCTTCCAAATGTGAGATACGAAAAGACATTGTCGGATGAAATTATAAATACGGTTACCGAGTTTTATAATGATTCAGAGTTGGTTAGAATATCACCAGGTATGAAGGACAAAATTAGTGTTTCCATAAAGAGATACAAATAGAAACGATTAATACTTTGCAATCTGCGAGAATTGTGCTTCTCTTATAAATCAAGATATCTATCTATAAAAGTTGTTTCTTCAACATTCTGCAGCTTAAGACCAAAACTGTTTATGCTAGAAGGATCACTAAGAACAGATTCAGTATGTGTACGTACAATGCGTCAAAATCTGAATTTTTCCTGGCGACGTGATTTTAGTAACTCTTCTCGAGCTATCAGCCAGGTGAAGTTATTGAGCCACAACAACAGCCAATCAGGAGCCAGCATCCCTCAGCCAATCACAAACTCCCATTCATAGCTCTGCTCTTAAATAGTCACTATATAGACATGCTCACGTCTCCGGTTTCTTCATTGCAATTCCTGAAGATGAATGCAATGTCTGCATTCGAAGCCTCGGATGTCATGGTAAGTCAGCTTGTGATGATATTGGTAGAGCATTAAAGCGGCTTTCCACGGAAGCCAGTTTGCAAAGACCTTTTAAGGAACAAATAATAACTTCTCTTGACATGTACAAATTCTGTGAGAACTGAAAGAAATTGAAGTTGTCTTCGTACCAAAACAAGACATGATGGAATTACATGTTCAGTTGAATGAAATATTTCAGCAAGCTATTACAGTTCCAGATATTCACAATTTACATCACTTTGTGCTCGTATTGGTGCAAAAATTGCTCAGATTGGTGCAAAAAGACTAAGTGCTGGCGAGCATTACAGCATCATTTCAGAATTTGATTTGAAACATGGACATGGTGACTATAGTCGTTGTACAAATTCATATTTGGCCTGTGTTTATGATTGTCGTTGATATATTGGTTTTGGTAAAGCAGGAAATATTAATAAAGGGGATGTAATTGTCAAATGTATGCATTCACATGGTCCAACACTACCATATTATCGGTCTCAGTGATTCCTGTGAAGTGCTCTTTCACCATATACTATGTGAAGTGAGTGTGTTCACAGCAACAGGAAGAACAACATTAAGGAATCAAGTGATCGTGTTCTTTTCAAATGGATGGTAGAACTACTTAAGAAACTTACGGTAGTCGAAAACGTTTGCATATGAACATTATAGACTCCTTTAATTCTTACATGATATATATACGTGGTTAATAAATAATTTATGTATGACAAGATGTTGGACATACATCTTGTCTATGCATATTTACGATATAGAACTAAAAGTGCAGTGAGGGGTCAAAACTTAAGATAGTATTACAACAAAATATTAGTATGCAACGTGGGACTGACAGTAAGTTTTTTTTTTTCTTTTTAATATTTTCTTAAACACATGTCATTTCACCAAAACCTACTTTTAGTGTTTATTATAACGTTAGGTACCTAGTGTGCAAATTGAGTAATTTTCAAGATAGAGCAGTTTCTTAAAATTAATGAAGTATGTGAGATTAAAAGTTAGCATATTTATATATGATTATAAAAATAAACTAAAAACTATAAAATTGTATCTACAGTAATATAAATTTTAAAATCTGTAATAATTAGCGCTTATTTTGACACAAGAATCATGTTTTTAACTACAATGATTTTTGTTCAAGAAGTACTGACAACTGTGATTGTGACATATGTCATTTTTATATTTTGTAACGGCTGTACACAAAGAGCGCAATATAACGTAAAATGTTTATGTAGTGTTCACAGTTGAGTAATTAAACATATTCACTAAATTGGAAAACTATCTGAGATGGTGTTTGTTATTTTTAGAAAATACCGGTTGAATTGACACGAAATGACTATAATGAATATTAAGAATATAAGATTATATACTTATTTATGGAAATTTATAAAGTACATTTTCTGTTATCACTTTGCTGTATATTATTATTTGGATTATATTCCTACCAAATTGATGTGATTAATTAAGTTAGATTTTGATATTTCCCATATACTGCTATTAAGTGCTAGTTTACAACTTCCCTGTGTATGTGATGTATTATAAATGAGTAATACATATCATTTTGCAGCAATTGGATTATCGCTGGGTTCAAACAGGCACATTACAAACAGAATCGTTTATAAGTTCATTGTCATGGAATCTAGAAGGAACAAGGCTTTTAACTGGAGGAGAAGTTCTCCAACTTTGGCATCATCATATTTATCCTGCACCCACGGGAGATGAAGATTATTCCGATGGTGGTATGTATATGAAGGATCTTTTTATTTTATGTACAGAACCTATGTGGCATGACGGCCAACATATAGTTTCAGTGGAATTATTATCAAGTCTAATCTTACTCTTAGATACAGTGGTGTGGATCTAAGAATAATGTTAATGGAGTTAAAAAAAAAAATGTCTTTTTACTTTTCAAAATATTTCTAACTTCCTCTTGAATTTACACACGTTAGAAATGAATTCGCATAGCACATCACTACATTATTGAATTTAATGCGCCAGTTTAGATTAAGACAAAAAACTAAGACCTAACATTGGTCCACGTTTATTGTTGTAGATGGGTTTTACCAATGACTTGAGTAAATAAGTTAACTTATATCCAGTGACCACTGATACATGATTATGGCGGGTAATTGGAGAGAGTGTACGAGTTGGTTGCATGGAAACAGCTCGACAAAATGGGCCGAAGCATAGATCAGACAGAATGAAAGTGGCCATTTTATTTGAGAATGTTTATGGACATATAGTAAATGAAATTTTTCGATTTGTTAGTGTGTCAAGGCGAACTGTCCAATGTATCAACAAAATATGGTCTGACATGCGTGTGAACACACAACGGCGTCATATGTTTTCGCAGAAAGGTCCTAAACTAGAGGGACTGCCGACTGTTTCACTCCGTGTCAAGGAAAGTAGTTTTTTTTTAACCCTACATAAGTTAATGCACTCTGTGGGTGGAAGTCTGTTCTGCCCATTTTCCAAATTACCTTTGTAAAGAAAAATTCCTGCAGTGAACATTCGGAGTCGATGACTCCGAAAGAAGACACTTCTCACTGCGGTACAGGAAGTTGAAATCCGTCAGAAAAAAGTCACATTTTTCTCTGTATTCCGGTTATGAAAGACATCAGGTGCGTCGAAAGCCCAATGAAGCATTCACCTGCATTTATGAAGAGTGTGGTTCACTCTGGAGGAGATTCTACAATGGGTTCGGGATGTTTTTTTTGTACTATAACATGGGTCCATTTATATAGGTAAATATTAAAATGATTTTTTTTTTAGTTTGAAACTGAACATTACTAGATAAGTTTATTATAATTATTGATGGATATACACTGTGATTTACATTAAATATAATGTACAAATTTAAGAAAATTAAGCTATTATTCAACACAAGCATGTAGACAAATTTAACAATGCAAGACAATTTAACAATATATGTGTAGAAACATAGACTATGTCATGTGGTTCGGATTCCACGTTAATCAGTAGGTCCACGTCTCATATAGCCTCGCTGCTGAAAGGGACGCTAAACTGAAATTCAACTCAAACATAGACTATGAGAACAATAATATTGGAAATTGACAACACCTGCGGAACAATTGTTGCGATATATAAAAGAATAAGCAAATGAACATAATTACAAGAAAAACATATATAGGTTAATGTAAAATGATTAACAATTGTCGAGAAACTTTAAAACAACAGCACTTTCAAATTTTTGGTGAGATGATTAGAGAAAAAAGATCTCCTCCAGTTCCTTACCAGATGGTAGCGTTCCCAAAACTGATGCAACGTTCCCTCTGTACTGCCATACTGATGCGTTGCACTAGAAAAGAGGTTGCTCTAGCGTCTCTTGACGATAAATAAATGCGGTGACCCACTTCTTTTATAAAGTTAAGGCCTTCGGGACCCCATGAACCACCTGATTCGATAGCTATAGTGACAAAATTTTATTTGTCAAGTAAATTGCTGTACTTTTTGCATTTTTCTCTTTCACGGCGAGCAGCCACGTTGGCAGCTTGTGCTGAAGAAGAATGTAGATTTGATGGGGCGAAGGTATCGGAACAAGTAAAGTCCCATAAAAGTGCTTTTCCTTTCTTCCACGGTATTAGGGTCATACCATCTGGCCTCTTACCGTCTGCACGACTGCATCCCAACGGTTCGCGTATAGAAGGAACGCCTGCTGAAATTAGTGCCCTCATGATGATGTCGTTCACACTGGAGTGGCGTGAATGTCTACCCGCACTATTGACACAGGAGAGTCCGTGAAGGCCCTTCTTTTTACGACACTTCTACAGGCAGAACATCTGTGTTGCTCGCAAACATCTGCTCCCAAACGCAGTGCACTGGCAATTCGAAAACTGTCATTGGGAAGATGCAGTCTTAAAGAAGGCGATGGGATAGCATGAAACCAAGCGCCAGGGAGGGACGACTGCAACCAAGAGTTAATATTGAGCAATTCAGGATAGATTCTAGACCGGCTTTTAAGGTGTTGTCATAGCATTCCAGAAGATCAGCATCCCGCCAAGATGGAGCACAGCGAAGAAAGTATAGCAGCCTTGGCATGGACAATGAGGCGCGTAGTAGGTAAAAGGCCGAGTGTGTTGAAATGAAGGAAAGACGTGTAAAGAAGAATTCTAATTTTCAAATTTTCTCTTTTAATATTGTTTGTCTTGCCTCATTAGATAGATAATGCTGCTCCTAGTAAGCTGGCGTTATCGGTCGAAATTCTTTGAATCCCAGGCGCGGCTTCGTTAAACAGCTTGAAGAAGTTATTAGCCTGCTCATTGGAGACTCCGAGAAAGCTGACCTCACATTTGGAGATTCTCTCAGTAAACTAGTGTTACTATTTTCCCAATATTTTCAAGATGAATATGCACTGGGCATTCGCATTTTTTAAGATGGTTCCCGTGTTCACATAATTCAAAACATCTGTACTTGGTTTGAGAGATATTCAGACTTCGTCTTGCATCTAGTCTGGTCTGTAAAATTCTATACTTAAATTTCGAAGATATGTGGAATTATTATGGAACAACGAGTGAAACGCAGGAATAGGCATTCACATACTTTGCTGGAATTATAAGACCTAGTGATGATCGAGGGATTCACATCAGTGTGGTATAACCTCCACACTTTCTGGAGCCAATTCCAAACAAAATCCAGGCCATAGGCGATGTTATTTGGTATTAAGTTAGTTCTACGAATCAGTAACTAAGTTTTTGTATGTATGTCTGTTCAACCTACTTACGATGTTATGTTCATTATAGTCTTCACTGCCTAAAATCATTTAACAAACAGTTTTAAAACTCCAAAAATGTAATATATACACATGCGCAACTATGAAAGAACAAACATGTCAAAATCATATTTACTAAAATCTACCCATCACAATTTATTAAATGAAGTTATGAAGCCATCTGTCGTGTCTTATTTGGAATTTCCAATGTACTATTTTAATTTGTAATTTTTTTTAATGTAATTGCATTTAATTGATATTAATTTATTAATAATTAGTAAATAATATAAGTTTGAATAAGTAAACGTATAGTTAACTAGTACATGTTCTGATATATCCGTTAAATGATTTACTATGTTTTTACAAACCTTTGTTTAAAATTAATTTGAATTGGTAACCTTTGTTTAAAATTAATTAGGAAGCGGTAAAACTATTTCACTAACAACAGATATAATACGAAGTAAACGTCATAACTCAAAAGTCTGTGCAGTCTTTTGGCGTGGCATTACTATATAAATACTCTTACTATTGAAAATATCCATACTTGAGCTAAAATTCCGATTAATCATTAATATTCATTAGGTCGTATATCGTATGGACTAGGAAAATATTATATATGAAATCAGTTTATGTACACTTCTTGTCATAAAAATAGAAACTGCCTTCTAGAGTCTGTCCAAAAACTTGAACCTAGAACCGTACGTTCCTCGTATCTGGTTACCAGGGAAATTTCCATTCTATTATAGACCAACATGCATATTCTGTGATAGAAATAGACCATCTGGACATTGCTTGGAAGTAAATATTCTAGTAGAATGTAGAAAACAAAAATAAATTACGAGACGAATGACAAAAAGATGATAAAAAGTAAAAAACTGGCATACATGATGCCAGATTCAAACTTGTGGAAAATAGAAACAGAAAATAACAAAAACAGACGGAGGAAGGTGCTAGCCATGCGCTCTTGTTCTAGCGGATAACATAACGGATTCGCTTACCAATGTTCATTTTAATATTGGTTCGAATTCTGTCTATATAAGCTATATTTTTAAATATAGTCTTCATTTTACTGACAAAGAGCATTAATATTTAAGTGTAAGAAATTTACAAATATATCACAGCTATGTAATATAGAATCTTAGAACATGTGTGTATTAAAGAAAACCACAGCTCCTCCTTTTGTCTCTAACATTTACATCAGCGCGGGAGTTTCATGTTCGATTCCCGGCGGGTGCTCTTGCGGTTTGAATTTCACGCTAAGTAGTAAGTCCAGGTCTCATAACCTCGGTGTTAAAAGGGATCGAAACTCCAATACAGCACAGGTTAATGTTTAATCTTAAACAGAAGGCAATATGGAAAGATGTTCATCCTAGAAACTAATTGTTTAGCATTTCGCGCAAGCAGTGACGTCATTTGGGAAGGGCAAGGAAAGCAATTTCCCCCCCCCCCCTATCCAGTTTGAGATGTATATATATGTTAAAAAATATTATAATAATATACTCTTGGAACACGTGAGACTCTATGTTTATCGGAAAGTCTTGCCTCCCCTTTCCAATCAAAGCCTGAAGTGACATCATTGCGCGCAAGGGGAATCATTGTGTAACAAAATAAATGGTCGCTAAATTATATCAATACTAACAGAAGTGTCGTTTATACGTACGGGAAGAATAAGGTGTAAAAAATATAAAACTTGAAATTTGAAAATTATAGAAATTATCCTTTTTCCCTTTCAGATTTGTTACGATCGTGCTTTCCACGAATCGTAACATTACACTCATTAATTGTTATTAAATGTATGTATTATTGTAGATTTTGCTTGCGTTTACTTTTAAACATTATTCGTTCAAATACGGAATTTATGTACAAGGGTACATGTCTATATTATATTCGTTTTTTGTAAGTTTATATTGTAATTTCGGTTGTGTAATAGTGCTTAATAAAAATTCATTTAAATACGCATTGCTTAGTCATAAAATCGTGCTATAATTATGGTAAGTTATGTACCATAATCATGCAGATTTCTACCATATTTGACATAAACACCATAAATTATTAACATCATTACAATTTAGGGAGGATATAGCGTTTTCTTTTGCATGAAAACCGGAGTAGAATAATATGATGCCAATTAAATGAGACGGGTGTAAACAAACATTACTTATTAGGCCTAAATCTGGTATGTCTAATATATAAAAATTTTAGTCATTCACGGCGGTAAAGCAGCGATTCTAAGAAATAAGGGGCATAATAAATTTTTATTGTCTTTTAGATGAATTACGAAAGTAAACTGAATCAGTTTTGTAATATTTTGAAACAGTGTTCCCTTTGGTTTATTGTTCATAACTTCAATAAAAACATATCGTTTTTAATCAGATAACAGGATGGACTACGTGAGTGGAAAGAATATTAATTTTACAAAATGAAAATCGTGTAATTAGAAATGAATATATAGAGGGTAGTTTTCTTCTAACGAGAAAAAAATTTAAGTATTAAAATTAAAGGTCTCCAAAATTTGTTTGTAGATGTAAACATTAGTCTGCTCCCGAGAGGGCACGATGATTTACGGGGTTGTACTATGTGAAGATTTGAAGAAATTGGTATTCTGTAATTAAGTGTCAGCAAAAATAATTGAAATTGTAGCAGAAGAATCTACAATAGAATTGTAAAGTGGTAGAAAGTAGTTGCAGAAAATATATATACTGCGTTTTAGATGTACATAATAAGAACACAGGTAACGAGATTGACTCTCCAAATAGTTATAATCTAAATTCGAACATAATAAAGGTGCCATATTATAGTAAATCCTGCTTCACCTGGTCGGGTATTATTCCCCAATGAACTAAATTAGATGTTTTTTTTTTTATAATTGACTGTCAGTATATCCGTTTTGATTAAATTGATGTTATAATGCATTATTATGGATAAGTAATTTGTCTTCGTCCTGTCACACAAACACAGACAAGCTATGAGGGGCCGTGTCCTAACTTGTTTTGCTTCAAATGTTAAATTTATAGTTAACCTGACGTGGAATATTACTTCTTTTGGATTATATTCGAATAGTTGGGTTAGAATAAATTATTTATTCACTCTAGTGCAAAATAACGATGCGAGTATACGGTGAAAATTCGAATTAATATAGTAACGTCTGAAAATATTCAATAAGATATAATTGGTCTGCATTAGCTACTGAAGACTGATAGCGTTCAAGCAATTAATGAAAACAATTTTAGGCAGTTGTAATTAGCTGGAAGCTAATAATAATAATAATAATAATAATAATAATAATAATAATAACAACACGATCAGTTAAATGAAATACGGGATTGAAAATAAGATTATCTCATTTGCTACCCTGTACTCAATCTGGATGATGCCTATGCATTGGTCCCTAAATATATGCATATTTAATTGTCCTATTGTTATCAATACTAACAAATACATCAATTATAGCATTAAGTTAGCTAGGTTAGATTAGGTTGTGTTAGATTAGGTTAAATATTATTATTGTTGTTATTATGTGCTAATATGCTGAATTTTGTGGCTTGGTCCGATACTATAATTACTGAATAAATTTGCATAATGAAATGAACCGTTTAGAATTGATAATAGCAAGATGTAATCCTCATTAATAAGGTAATATGGGATTATCCCCTTCGCCAGATAAATATAAATTTAAAATGAATATAATATACCTTAATCAGATAAATGTGAAAATAATGATAGATATATGTATATGAAAATATGACTAACAAAGGAACCTTCCGAAAATGATAGTTGCAGTGAAAGATGTGACCTATGCCAATTGAAAGAGCTGTAACAGAGATAAGCATTTCCAAAAAATTAGCTGCCCATAGCAATAGGTTCAAGAAATATAAGGGGTGGAAGTTCGGGAAACAGCAAGGTTGGACAAGGGGGAAAAAGTACAGATTCCACAAAAAAGGGGGACACGGTAAAATACAATGCTGACAAGTGATGTATAGAAAGAGACTTGCCACAATAGGGAACAAATGAAGGCCAACAGTGGGGTTAACAGTGTTGCCAACTGCAATGAAATTTACATGTTTTGCAAAGAGCACTATATGAAGTGAGTGCAATATTCAGTGTCAACCTGTCATGCAGAACATAAGATATGACGTGTATAATCAGTGGTACAATCTAACAAAAGAAAATAGAAAAAAACAAGTATGAAAAATACAGAAAAGACGGAGTTGGCCATAATGCGCCACATTTGATCACGAGCTATGCATATTAGAATGAACAAAACAAGAAAGCACCAACTATAAAGGAAACCGACGTAGCTACAGTCAAAAAGAAAAACTAATTCCAAAGTTGGCAACACTGACCATGAAAATCCGACAATTCTAATATAGTTAGGCCACTCGCTTCACAAAAAGAAAATTCCGGCAACAGGCATTAGCCTTCGCATCATTTGTGCATGCTCGTCAACATTGTACGTGCTATTGTTCGATGAGACAATGATCCAAACAGAAGATACATTTGTAGTGAGCACAGCGGAATACTGCCAATCCGTCACACATGGTACAATGATTGCCTGTGAATGTTTCGAAACAGTACTCTAGAGGTGTCGGAACCTTTGATGGTCTTTCTATCACATCCACACTTGTAGAAAGCAAACATAATCAAAGGCTTGGCATAATCAAAGGCTTGAAGAAACATGCCGTAAACTGGTAATGGGTTAAGGCTTGAAGTTTCAGAAAATTCTCGCGGAACCAAATGTTAAAGTGAGTATCTGATAACCCAAGCTCTGTAACGTAGCGCACAAAGTTCTTGTATAGTCTAAAAGAAAGTTCTTGTATGGTCTAAAGCATCAAGTGGTTGTATCAGACCCGTACAACCAGAAGGGATCAGCTCAGCTTTGAAATTCACTCCGGATGGTACATGCTCATAGAGCAAGTTGGTGTCTTTGTTCGCTGTCCAAGAACCAATAAGTAGCACATCAGTTAGGTTTCTTTCTGCCAAACTTGGCCAAAGCACGTTGGCATAAAACACGCTTAAATTACTCTTCCGCATGTTTGCGGTTGTATTTGGGAAGGCCTTAATATTCGGAAGAGTTGACAAAAGTCTTTGGTCTTCTGGGGAAATGTTCCTTTGCCTTCTGCCACTTGCACATACATTGGTGAAAAGAGAGTTCCGTCAGCAGAGATGACAGGCATTATCATATACGAATGTGATGTTGCAGAGATCGATCCAACAACACCGTAAACATGTTTTGCACCTTTGGTTCGCAACACGCGATGAATATGCATTTTCCTCCCCCTCAAATCTATTCTGATCGGTATTGAACAATTGAAAGGGCGTGAGGGCGTGACTATCAAGCATTGTCCTGATCTTGGTTCGGAAAGAGTCTGCCAAAGTAGCCAGTTCCTGCCCTTTCGTAGAGAACTGTCTGTTAATCTTGTGGGTGATCACTCGTACAACATATTTGTAGCGCTTCTTAAATTTATAGACCCATGATTCCGAGGCCTTAAACTTAAATCTATTATGTGGATCTATGGCGTGTTTGATGCGGAGAGTCCATACTCGTAATGTCTTGTCATATTCTGGCGCCAGATTCTTCGTGTTCCTTGAAGCAACGGTAAACTTCGCGGTTTATATCGTCCATAGTTAGCGGCGAGGAAGAGAAGTACTTCTTCTTGATCCGTGCGAGATCCATATATGACCTGATGCAGCAATGACGGCTTTCAACGATCTTCGTCGCGAATCGTCCGGATTGTCGTAACAGTAGTACAAATAAGCCTTTTTCTTCTTGGGTGCATCAGAATCTACTATACGAGTTCGTGGACGGCCAACCTGCGGAGGAGACGGAACATAGGAAGAACTGCTGCCGCTACATCCCAACAACTGTGAGGGAGACCTGACACTTGGAGCTACATGGGTGGATGTGCTCGGCGGCGATTCAACACGCACGAAGTCATCACTCGCATCTTCAATACCTTCATTAGATGCATCAAATATATCAGTACCGCGACATACAAGTGTCTGATAGTGATCGAGAACAATAGCATAATTACGTAGTTCCTCCTTGATTCTGTGAAACACCTCCAGATCCTCTGCACTCGGTGGATCGCTACTGGTACCAACTCCTTAACCAAGAGAGTGATGGCAATTTGCGGATTCGTTCCTGAAAGAGTCACAAACAAGGGGGACGTATCACTGAAGGGGAAGATAAACATGTACAAATACAGGTAATGGTTACAAGAGGAGACGATACAATATTGTTGTGGTATTTTTACAAGACAAGAACTACAGATTTTGTTGTAATACTACCTACAAAACGAAATATTAACACGTTTTCGTGAGACAGGCTCAAAGCTTGTCTCGTGAGTATCATTAAAATATTGTGTTCTAGTCACGTAAACTGAATATTTAGGTGAAGCTAGGACAAACTGAAACAGAATTTCGGACAGCCGTTTTTTAGATGACAGATTGGTGTTGAAAACAATGGAACAAAGACGACCATTGAACTCTATAACGCCAACATGGCGGAAAGTAACACACTGTTGCATTTTGATATAATATCTCTGTCATTTGTGACCTAAAACTACTTGAGCGATTTTAACAAGTCGTATTTTGGATTTGCCGTGATCCATACTGTGTCCTGGGTTATATGAAAGTATGAAAAATAAATCCAACATGGCGGAAATAAACTTCCTTCCAAACCTGTAATTTTGGGATATTGCGAAAAGATTTACAGTTGTAGAACGTGTTTCATCGTTTCCAACACATGTTGTTACCTCACATCAATATAACTTTTTATAAAAGTAAAATGCGCCATGTTTATTTTTCAGAAATTTATATAACCCAGGACACAACATGGATCAAGACGAATCCAACTTGATCGTTTCTGCTATGTTGGAATTATGAAAAGAGTTACAATAGTATACTTTGCTCCATTGTTGGCAGCACACACAAAAACCGCTATAAATATTTTTTATGCAATTTAATTCTGGAGTCATTGCTATTTTTACAGGACTATCGGGCTATTATACACACAGTATGGATCAACCGTTAAAATCAAATTGATAGAACTCCCGGTCTGGTGTTGCCCATTTGTTTGTTAGGCATGGCCTTGAAAGCTCTTTACCGAGCGGTTGAACATTTAACCCAATATTTCCGAACCCTTTCCCAAGTGCGACACGTATAAGGTGTGATCTTTATGATCAGAAAATACCAAATTCCAGATTATGGCGAACGTAGGTAAAGAAGTCCGTAAAGGAAGTGAGGAACTCCTGGATGATTTGTGGGTTTAATGGTAATTAATACACTCTTGAGTAAATTCCCCAAACTCCTGAATTTTGGCTTTTAAGTACATGCAAACGTAACTACAAGTATAATTTGGTTTCACTTCACACAATTGTTCTAACACTACTAGCTGAAATGCCCCAAATTCTATGGGAGATTTGTTGAATTCTTTGAACAACTGCTATTTTCTACTATTACTACCACTACTAACTACTAGTACTACTACTACTACTATTACTACTACTACTACAGCGACAACAACTTTGGTAATGTCATTAATGTATTTGGATACCCAATAAACAGTGGATTTCAATCTAATATCTGTCATTTTGGGCAGTTTTTACACGCCCCCTGTCCTAGCGCCGCCCATGTGGGTGGTAGGGGTGTCTACTTTAACAATTTCGTGCCATACTGTAAACTATATGTGTACAAAGTTCGGCTGAAATTACTTCAGGCGTTCTTAAGTTACTCTATTAAAACCATTCCTGGCATGAAAACCCCATTTAAAAAACATTTTGTGTACTTCGCCCCCTGGAAAACGGGGTACGTTATAGGGGCTAAACCCTACAGTGTTTGTTACATGTTATATTTATGTCACGTTTGCTCAAAATCTGTGCAACCGTGTGGGATATGTGGAATTTACAAACACGCATAATCTATGCGCTTTTATCCTTCAAAGTTGAGTTTTTTTGCGCTTTTCCTCACCCATAACTTGGAAAGAACTCCGCTTTACATAATATGCATTCACCTATTTTTGTTTTCTTTCTTTTTTTCTTTCCTCGTTTCAACCTCAAACGCTGACATTGAAATTACTGAACTCCTTGTATTGATTATGTGCATATGTTGCACAAAGTTCAGTTTTCTCGTATTTCATCGCCACAAATGTTTTTGTTGTACTACCCTTTACTACTAATCTAGCATGATCATTCGTACAGAGGTTAATGCTTACTTTTAGTAGCAGGTTATGAGCCACCTTAACTAGTCAATTACAGGAAAGCAAGTGACTTACGAGTGTTTGCAGCGCACTCGTTTCCTTTCCTGTGATAGCATTTGTCTGTTTTTTTCTACACCTTCTCCCTCTCACTGATCTTATCGTTCTTACTTGTTCATCATCCTCCTTTCAACACAAGTGGAGTGACGTAGGAAACATCTTGTGCTGCTGTCTGCAGTACTATCACCGCCTATATGATATATGCAGAGTGTCCCACCTAACTCTGCGACTGAAATAGTTTCAAAGCGAAAAAAATGTGACACATCCAGTTGTGCAGGAATGTACCCATGTCAGCGGGCGACAAACTTCTGTGAGACGCAAGTGCCCCCAAGTCCCCCATCATAGGGTCCCAGGGGCCAACTTCAAAATTTCAAATGGCACCATCGGTCGAGTTATATTTCTTTCGATAAATCTTGGAATATGCAACAACGCATATCAGAAATATTTACTCTATGGGATTTCAAAATGGCCGCCAAAAATATCTGCTCGGTGACAACAACGTGAATTTTTGGCGGCCATTTTGAAACCCGTGCTTTATATAGCAAATGTTTCTTATAGGCGGTGTTGCATCTATCCAAAGAAATATCATCCGCCTCTTGTTCCCATTTGAAATGTTGCGGTTGACCCCTCGAGCCTTATGATGGGGGCCCAGGGGGACTTGCTTCTTACAAAGTTATCTTGGCCCTCGACATGAGTACATTCCTGTGCAATTGGATTTGCAGCATCTCTTTTCGCTTCGCAGCAATTTGAGATCACAATGTTCGATACCATGTTAAGACACAACGTATATTTGTGGTGGCCATTTTGAAAACCATGCTTCATATAGCAAATGTATGCTATAGTGTTATTGCATATTCCATGATCTATCGAAAGAGGTACCACTCGGTCCCTGTTGCCATTTGAAAGTTTGAAGTTGGCTCCTGGGGTCCTGTGATGGGGATTCTGGGGCACTTGCTTCTCACAGACTTTTATCACCCCCTGACCTTGGTACATTCCTGCACAACTGGATCCATCACATTTTTGTTCGTTTCGCAAATCTTTTAGGTCACAACGTTTTGTGGGACACCCTATATATTCCCACATGACCCAACCATGACATAATGTTCACTACTTCTATTATCGGTTGTTGGCTCAACCCAACCATTTCATGTTCCCCGACTTGACATTGCCTCAATCACTCCAGCATTGATGCATTCCGAGTGATGCCTGTTGCCGGAATTTTCTTTTTGTGAAGCGAGTGGCCTAACTATATTAGAATTGTCTGGATTTTCATGGCAAGTGTTGCCAACTTTGGAACTCGTTTTTCTTTTCGACTCTAGGTACGTCGGTTTCCTGCATAGTTGGTGCTTTCTTGATTTGTTCATTCTAATATGCACAGCTTGTGATCAAATGTGGCGCATTATGGCCAACTCCGTCTTTTCCGTATTTTTCGTACTTCTGTTTTTTTCTATTTTCTTTTGTTAGATTGTACCACTGATTATACACGTCATATCTTATGTTCTATATGACAGGTTGACACTGAATTGCACTCACTTCATATAGTGCTCTTTGCAAAACGTACTTTTCATTGCAGTTGGCAACACTGTTAACCCCACTGTTGGCCTTCATTTGTTCCCTATTGTGGCAAGTCTCTTTCTATACATCACTTGTCAGCATTGTATTTTACCGTGTCCCCCGTTTTTGCGGAATCTGCACTTTTCCCCCCCTTGTCCAACCTTGCTGTTTCCCGAACTTCCACCCCTTATATTTCTTAAATCTATTGCTATGGGCAGCTAATTTTTTGGAAATGCTCATCTCTGTTATAGCTCTTTCAATTGGCATAGGTCACATCTTTCACTGCAACTATCATTTTCGGAAGGTTCCCTTGTAAGTCATTGTATAATCCAATAAAAGAATAACAATAATGTTGAATTTACGTTTCAACCCTGTCACTATGAACTATATTAATGATGGCATTACTCATAGAACATATGTGAGTATTATTCATAAGGGACCAAGCATATAGTGGAATTCATATGCTAGGAATTCAAAGAAAACATCCAGAGTAAGTAGTGTAGTTACGTATTTCCAATCAATTGTCAACAAATGAATAAGTATAACCTTTATTAGGTTTATTGTATATAATTTAAATGTCATGAACTACTTTGTTACAAAAGATTGCAAGTTTATTTTAGAATGATTTAGCATATGTATACAGGACATCAAATACATAATCTTAATCGTCATGTTATATGTTGTCCAAGTTTCAACGATTGTGACTTCTGTAATGCAATTAACTTTAATAAAATTAATTTTCCAAAATCAATTTAATTTGTTTATATCATATTCTCTATAATCTTGAAGTAGCCATTGGAAGTGTCACTACTGCAAGTTCCTGGATAATTTAGAATGATACCGTTGCGCTAAGGACTTTTTATGCTAATACATATACTGCTAATATATATATATATATATATATATATATATATATATATATATATATATATATTACTCTCTATTCAGTAACTAGCAGATTTTTTTTTATCTTTTAAATTGATAATTGATACTGTTTTTTTTTTTTCCTAACCTAGTGATGAAAGTTAGTAATGTACGATATACATACACATATTTATTTATTTATTTACAGATTTGGAATTTTCGGAAATGCTTAATTACGTATTTTTAGTAAACAAATTGTGTACCGAAGAGCAGACTTCCAACTTTAAGAAAATCCCAATATAAGGCACTTTCTGAATAAAGAAAGAGAAATTTAAATATTTAATAAATTTTCCCGTTTTCTTTCTTAGAACTGGATTTTTTCGAAAATTCTGAAACATGCATTCCTTCACTTTTAATTAAGTTTATACCGAATTTCACACCTCCAACAGGAGTTGGCATTTTTTGAGTAGAGAAAGGAAATTTATATATTATAGACGTAATCTCCTTTCCACCCGTACGAACGAAATTTTTAGAAACACGTATTTCCTTATTTTTAATTTAGAGGTTATCAAATTTCAAACATTCATTTTAAAACGAACCTTCAAAATACATAAAAGAAAGGAAAATTTGTATATAGAAATGGTCCTCGGAAGAGCGGTTTTTTAATATATATATCAAGTATATAAAACTAAGTTTTTAATGAAGAATCTATTTACCGAGTTCCAGATGTCGATTCTTCGCAGAAAATCTACCTTTAAGCTCTCGTGGGGTACAGGCCTTGTATTTGGAAGTAAAGGAATTAGCCTTTTTCTTTAGACCGTATTCTGCATAGGTGAGAATTCAAAGAATGAAAAATTGAAGATTAAGCCAGGAATTCAAACTGTGTTTCTAGCTTACTGTGTCGATTTCGATTCTTGACTCAGTCCGGCATTTAATTCGCACATGTGGAGAATGTAGTGTAAGGAAAATAGGTGGAATCTTCACATTTTCTGTTATAATATTAACTTAACTGCCACCGATGTTCATGCATAGACACTGAATTTCAAGAACAAGAGAAGCTGTGGTAGCCCATATTGTCCGAAATATGAGCACCAATCAACCTCAAGATCGAGGGGTGTCGTGTCGTGACTGGGCAGGGAGTGGATTGAAGGTGTAATTGTTAATGCACCAGGGTGGTAAGCCGAAGGCCTGGGTCCGATTCCTGCTCAATCTTCCACTTTTTCACTCTTTGAATTGTCATTTGTTAACATGTGTCACTTTATTGATTGTAGAAGAATCATGTAAGGTACAGATTGTTTGTAATTATTGACTTATTCTGATTGGTTTATTTGACGGTTACTATACAATGACTGAATTCTATGTTTTGATTTTGTAGTTGCATCTCATGGCGTCACATTTGAAATCGGAGGTGATCAGCAGGTGCATGATGATGATCGAGGTTGGGAGTGTGTTTGGAAATGCCATACTGCAACACCTGTAGTTCACATGGCTTTTTCACCTGATGGAACTTTGTTTGCTACCGCGGGAAAATCTGATCGTTTAGTCAAGATATGGTTTGAGAACAAACAGTGTAAGTATTGATATTAACAGTACTACACTTGACTATTTAAAGTAATGTGAATAAAAATAAGTTTCTAGAAATCTCTTACATTGATTGCTTAATTTAATTTTAATTAATAACAAGTAGGGTCAGAAGATTCTTTTTATGAAGTTCGGATCCGTCGATCATCGATCATTTATGATTATCAATCTGATATTATTGTTCCGCTTGCTCGTAATTATGCAGATGAAAAAAATATTTGCATTTGTTTCAAAGGAATAGATAGTATGTAATCGGAGGCGCTTGCAGGGACATGGAGACAAGTAAATGCAGAGAAAACAAAATACATGGAAGTTCGCCGGGATCGTAATAGTATAAATTATGGTTGTATTAAAATATCAGATAATATTTTCGACAATGTGGATACTTTCAAATATTTAGGATCAGTATTAAGACCAAAACAAGATCCACGAAAAAATTAAATATCGACTGAGAGCAAAGAATTCGTTTTAGTATTCAGTTCAAAATATTTTGTCGTCGCGAATTCTGTCATGGAATTTGAAGCTTAAAATGTATAAAATATGTTTATAAAAATCATGCCTGTTGTGCTGTATGATTGCGAAAAATGGTCGCTTACTCTGAGAGAGGAACGCAGACTGAAAGTATATGAGAATAAAATCCTGAGATGAATATTCGGACTCAAGAGGAACGGGAATTCGGAGTGGCGGAAGCTTCATGACGAGGAACTACATAATTTATACGGTTTACCAAACATTGTTAGGGTCATCAAGTCTAGGAGGCTTAGGTGGGCAGCTCATGTAACCAAAATGGAAGAAAGTAGGAACACTTTCAAAGTTTTAACTGGAAATCCAATCGGAAAACGAGAATTAAGAAGACCTAGGCGCAGGTGGGAGAACAACATTAAGATGGATTTCGCAGAAATAGGAATACGAAGTAGAAACTGGATCCAGTTGGCTGAGGATAGA
Source organism: Thermobia domestica (assembly GCF_964235325.1). Classification (NCBI taxonomy): domain Eukaryota; kingdom Metazoa; phylum Arthropoda; class Insecta; order Zygentoma; family Lepismatidae; genus Thermobia; species Thermobia domestica. Next base: position 99,971,245 of record NC_137465.1, on the reverse strand, counting down.
AGTCAATGGGAGCTTTCGTGAACGCGGTATTGAACCTCCGAGTCCCGTAGACCATAGAGTTAGTTAGTTCATCTTAGTATGTCAATTTGCATTCACAAATCACTTGTAAACACCGGAAAATGATGGATGAAGTAATAGACAGATTCGTACATGAATCAAGGGCTACATTCGAGATTTGAATTGGAGCATCTGTTGATATCGGGTTTCTGTTTACAGATTGTGGCATATTGAATAAAATTGGCGTACACTTCTTCATAAGTGTAGTACACGGAAAGAAGTAAACGATCTGAAGGTGTGACATGATGTTACTGTTTCGATATAATCATTATTGTATATTATTGTCTTTATTGTGAAAGCTTGATAACGTCTTTAGGTAGGTTATATTTTAACGAATCGTAAGATTCCATTGTACATTTTTCTTTCTAGTTTGCAGTTACTAGTTATAATAATTTTGTCCCTGATAATAAAAGCGAACCACCGAAAGTTAGGATGTGTAGTTGTTGAAAAATATAAATTTTTAATATAGATGCTTGTCGCAACATCTACACTGGTGGTTTGCTTTGTGCAATATTTATTTTTACTTGTCAGACTTTAATACTAGTTAGTATGTAACATTTGTCTATATTATATATGGGTTATGAAATGCTTTTTCAAGTAAAATCATTTTGATGAGTTAATTAGATTTTTAAAAAATGCTAATTTAAAAAGTCACGTCAGAATGTAACTAATAAAGAGTAAGTATAATGTATCGGTCTGATATATGAGCTTCTTCGCATTGGCCTTTGGTACTTGAATAGTATACGCACCTTTGGCGTGGAAGATCCGGGTTTGATTATTAGTAGGAGCTCATGTGATTGGGATCCCACTTTAAGATATAGGTCCATGTCTCATACAGCCTCGCTGCTGAAAGGGACGCTGAACTTAAATTTAATCCAGTCCAGTCTGAATATATGATAGACGGAGATTAATCAATGACATTAGAGTAAAATTATTAACTGTTATCACATTGCAATGAAATTAGGTTATGACTGTTTCATTAATAATGTAATGCTTTACTTTCCAGTGCTCTTCCCATCCAAAAGTTTAGATCATACAATTTCGTACAGTCAGTCAACTGTCAATGAATATAACTATGGATTTGTTTATATTGCACATCCACGAGCTGTCACCGAATTGTCCTGGAGGAAAACAAGTAAATATATGCCAAAGTAAGTGCTACTTGCGTGGATATCGCAATAAACTTAATACTCCTAGCATGTTAACATTGTAATGTAGTTAAATAGTTTGTGGATATATTTTTGTGTAAAATATGTATCTTAGTACATAGTAATTACCTGACTGTATCTTAACTGATACTTTTTTAGTAGATTATTCTTTATAAGTTAAATTTGGACATTATTACTGTTAATATGTGCATCATATCTGGGAAACTACATTGTCATAAAATAGCTGAAAATATGAGAATTACTTTTTTAACTTGTTGGGAATTACTGAAAAGAAATTTCACATATGATATATTCCGTATATTTAGTTATACGTTACTAATATCAATTAAATTAATATGTCTAATAAGAGCATCTCGTTTGACATCTTTTTTAAATAACGGAAGGAAGCATAAAGAAAAATACGTAATTTCATAGGATGTGGCATTGTCGAATGATATATGAAAGCACAAAAGAACGACACCTGAAAGTTCCACCTTTTAAATACCAGCTGTGTTAGATTTTTGACGAGTATACTTTGAGGGCTAGTGAAACATATCTGTAAATGCGCGATTGATGGAAAATTAAGATAATGTTAGTAAGAAAGAGTATCCCCAGAAAGTCCAGACTTGCTTGCCTTGTGTTCACCACAAACTCATATAGCCTGGAGTCAAGTAACGGTCACTTATCAAGCATTGAGCTCTGTACCTTTGAGCCACCCTCCCTTTTTCGTTTTTCACCTAGTAATACTGCTTTGTGTACTCTGTACTCTTACATAAGTATGTTGATAAGAAGTTACGTATGTTTATAATATTTTCTTGTCTTGTACGGTAAAAAATAATCTGTGCATGTTTTTACATACTTTTTTCCAGAGTTGTAAATTATACTTTGATGTGTTGTTCAGGAGTGACACTACCCTTGCTTTTTAGCAAAAAATACTAAAAGAATTGATTTGTGTTTTATAGCGTGAATGTAGGAAGTTTTGATAAAGTTTGCTGCAGATAAAATTAATTTTTGCAATACAATACAAAGATCTCAATGAAATTTTTCTGTTTTAACCAGAGTACAAAATTTTTCAAAACTATAACTTAATTTGTGCAAGTTGTTGTACGTCTTTATTGTTTTCTTTCTGTTTATTACAGGGGTTCCGTTGCGAACATGCTAGTTACATCGTGTAAAGACAACATATGTAGAATATGGGTAGAAACTGTTCTTCCAGATGATGGCCTTGTAAATATGAACCAGTTTGATCCCTTGGCGGCTCAAAATCCTAAATTTCGAACACATCGTCATAAACATCGTTTTATGCAGAGGTTAAAACACATGAAGTAAGTATTGATATATACATTTACAGTTTTGTATTTGCTAAGTATATGCAAGATAGCATTATTTACAAAATTGACAACTTTCAGAATGAGTGGAACTTTAGTAATTCAAATTTTGGACAATAAAACTATATTATAGCTACTAACAGAGCGAATGGAATACATACTACAAATAAAACTAGTGATGTCATCATTAGGTCTCGTGGTATGACTCAGACAAACAGACTGATTAACCTATCGTGCAGACGATAGAACTTACCATTTACTGACGATAACTTGGACATGGTAAAACACACGCTCGAGCGTCTAAAAGTTTTTTTCCTCGATATTTATTAGTTTCTACCAATTATATCTTTAGGTCATAGTCACTTTTATTAGGAATATATATTGAATGATTGTAAAAATAATTCTAAATTATGGTAATTTCAGGTTCGCCGTATTTCCCCACGAAAGGCACCGTTTTCCATAAGGAGAATGTAGATACACTGCTTTCTAGAGTTCTATACCAAACCAGTTTCTATAGCTAGATTCATAAGTCCCATATTTGAACATGGATTTTTTCTGATGGTCCTTCCTATTGTAATCCCGGGTACAGCATAATTGAAAAAGTAAACGATCATAGTAAAGATACCATAGAATTGTAGGCCTCCTCGAGAGACAAATAAGCCTTCAAATAAGTTGCGTCTCGTTTCAGATGAGTTAGAAAATGGAAGAATAAGAATAAATAAATAAGGTTACAACAAAATTATGATTGAAGAACGAAAAAAGAGTACATACCAAACATGTACACATATATATATATATATATATATATATATATATATATATATATATATAGATAGATAGATAGATAGATATAGATATATATATATAAAAACTTCTCACTTATATTTCGGAATACAAATATTTACGTATTATGAGGAATTGAGCAACCGTTGTACTGAAATAAGCGAATCATTTTTTGATAACACGTTTAATGAAAAAGAAAGAAATATGTTACATTACGTGTAATACAAATTAAATAATTGTAGTTTTATTGTGCGAGTTCTCTATATTATTTATCATACTTAGTCTTACTTGCATATTGCAATCGAGGGTTCTAATTTATAAGAATATTCCACAAACATTGAAACATTAGTCCTCCATTATCATATCGTAAGTTTCTATTGCTGGTGTCCCTCGTTCTTCGTCTATTCTCGCTTTCTATCCTCAGCAAGGTACACAGGCAAGATTGACTTCACATATGATGAGAAAATGTGATTGAAGAAACACAAGTGCACCTTGCTCTCTTTGCAGACTAAGATGGGGACAGGAGAAATCTGCTCCAAATTGGTTATGACAAGTTGCAACAAACACTGAGCAAACAAGTGATGAAAACAAGAAATGGGGTTCTCTGCCCTCATAATCACGGACCCCACTTAAATGTTGTCCTTTATAAATTGCCACAAAAAACAAATTCATCAAATGACTCACTTGAGATTGAGTCTAGCAAATTAATATTACTGTTCAAGACACTAATATCATTGTTGCAGGGACATTGCAAATTGTAATAAAATTTTATCAGGCTGATATTTGGAAAAGGGTCAATCCAAATGAAATCGACCAATGATGGTTGCTGACAAAATTTAGTTTTTTATTATTTTTTTTTTACCTATGTTTGTACCACATTCAGGGAGTTAAAAGCAGGTATTCATTTATTTTTTAGCCGCTCATGTTTTGTCGTAGCGATCATTTTGTATACGCGCCTGAGCGTATTTTGAACTTTTTAGTGCATTCCGTTAAACGCTGAAACCTTTTAGGTTTTAAAGATAATGAGTTCACACCAAAATCATATGAAAGATAATGGAATGGACAACATTCTGTGTTCTGTGCACATTGAGACTTATTTTAGAACGTCGAAAAAAGAAGTTCGTAACATTGAGGTTGGAAACCTAGAAATGGCCATTTTGGAATGTACATTTTGAAACGAAATAAATGAGACTCACCTTAAATATTTTGTCTACATAGAGACTAGATAATAGACAATGTCCCGAACAAGTTTCAGATCTGGGAACCATATACTTGATTTTTTGGAAATTTTATAAAAATTGCGAATTTTCGAAAATCGTGTATTTTCACCATCAAATATCTCAAGAAGGACACAAGTAAAAAATCTTGGATTTGCACAAAATAGACAATAGTTGTGCAGTAACGATTGAGTAAAATTGCATCACTAAGACTCGAGTAGTTTCTGGGTTACAAGTTTTTGTTCACTGGGACTTAATATCATGTAACGCCATGAGGCGTAGATATAAACTTTGCAGCAAAAGTCAAAATAACATGACAGTAATGTTAATGGGTAAAGTGTGCATAATTTATGAATCATATCTTGTACAAAAACGCGTGTTATTTCTTTTTTGCCTATAGCGCTGCTGCTAAGAGATCAGTGAGAGGTAAATAGTTGACTAATTTGTGTACAGAGTTTGGCATTGATATTGAAAGTACAACCTGTAGGAGTTGTTTACTCTGTGGGTGTGAGTTTCCGGAGAACCTTAGAGATTGGCACCCACACTTTATTATTTGTAGATAGTTAAAAAGAGGTTCTTGGGCCATGGGGATGGAAATGTGCACAGAACACAGAATGTTATCCATTCCATTATCTTTCATATGGTTTTGGATTGAACTCATTATCTTTAAAACCAAAAAAAGTTACACCATCAGGGCTCATAGCGGGTCACTTTTTTAAATTAAAATTTACTTTTTTTCAAGTTGGTCACTAAAAGTTACTTTTTTGGGAGGTAAAGTGACTTTTTCGTGTAATTAATGTTTTGCACTGGCAGTTTTCTAAGAAAAATATTATAAAAATAAATGGAGAAAGGCAGAAACTTGTTACTCATTACTCTTCTAAAAGCTTCAGTACTTGCTGCCACTTGTGAAACAGTCAGCTTTATTCTCACTTCAGCTTTTATTCTTTCTAAAGCACAGTGGATGGTTGGTGGATGCTTAAGCTGTCAAGGTGGGGTTGAGAACCTTTCTGTGTCTATTCTTTCTTCTATCATAATAGTCTTTTAGTTTTCTCTCGTAATAGTTAACGCTCTGCTCAACGTTATGTGTGTGTGTTTGTGTGGTTCATCATGTTCGTCTTGCGTTATGCTTCTTGTATGTTCTTCTTAAGAGTAGGTGATGAATTTGAATATTTCATAGCTTTGAGAACTCTCAATGCTAAGTTAAATGTAATGTCTGGGGTGAAGAAATTCGGAAATAGGAACCTCCGGTGCATGGGGTCCCTAGTTCGATCCCAGCTCGCGCCGTGTGGACTTTGTGGTGGACAAACACCGAGCTCGTGGGTTTTCTCGGGGTTCTCCCGTTTCTTCCCACTTTCTTCATTCCACCATTTCATTCATTTCTCATAAACACCGTCCCCTTGAGCCTAACCGGCGTAACCGGGATAATCAAAGATTTCGTTTCGTTTTTTTTTTTTCCCGGAAATAGACTAGCACTGGTTCCACTTACTCCGAAGCTTCTTACATCTGCTAAGCCTGCTTACCGTAACTACAAAGCATACTTAGAAAACCTAAGAAAGGAGGAAGCTCAAAAACAAGTAAAGAAGAAAAGATGAAACAAAACAACAAAAAAAGAGGTGATGCAGAAATTGACAAAGAAAAAAAAGGGGTATGATGAGATTTTGGTCACTTTTTCGTGTGCTTCTGGTCTTTATTGGTCACTTTTCAACTATTTACAAGAGACCAGACCGCTATGAGCCCTGCACCATTCAATGGAAACCTCTGAAAAGTGCAAAATACACACACGCGTCTATACAAAATGGCATCTACAAACAAATCTGTGCGGTTAAAAAATAAATGAATACCTGTTTTCAACTCCCTGAATGTGGTACAGTCTTAGATAAAAAATTAAAGGAAAGAAAAATTTTGTCCACAACCTTTGACCTGAAAATTGGTCGATTTCATTTGGATTGCCCCAGAAGAGAATTCATAAATAATTACCCATGGGTTTATATATTGACATTAATTACTCCAATTTGCATATTATGGATACATTATTTTTATTTTTTCCGTCACTGTTCAGCTTTTGTTTGTTGCATTTTCATATTTGAAATCCACCTTTATATTTCTGAAGGTCTGAAGTTGCTTGCAGGTGTTATTCTAAGATTGGTAGGATGAAGGAGAGAGAGAAAGCAATGGCAGATATAAATTTCTGTGCAGTAGTAGTGATTCATATGAAAATACGTTCCCATTATCCTTCCGACTCAATCTTTCAATCGTAATGAAAGTGGGGGCAAAATTCTCAACTGATTCTAAGTACAAAAGAGACTATAGAGATATAAATACTATCTTTATGAATAAAGTTCTGTCTTATTCATAAAGAAAACATCTTCAGTTAACAAAGTTTCGGTCCCTTTTGAAAAAGTACCATCCACTGTCATTGCTCTGTTGCCAGCATTTCTGTAAATCCTGAGTGTAACCGTTGAATGCTTCTCTCTGGTTGGCTGTAAACTCCACCATCATAGTCTATTGAACAACCGTGATATTCTCATGGTGGCATCTTCAGCTTTTATTATTATTATTATTATTATTATTATTATTATTATTATTATTATTATTATTATTATTATTATTATTATTATTATTATTATTATTATTATTATTATTGGGAAACGGTTTTGTAAATTCTTGAAATTCTTGGTTTTGTAAATATAAACTTTTTAATATTAAAATTTAGTCTGTTTTTAGTACTCGACATGTAAATACTATTTAAATCTTGTAATTCTAAAATATCAAAGTTCTTTTGTATATCTTTATATTACTTAATGGCATCCGCATACAATACATTTAAAGTTCCTAACAGTTTTTGGTAAACCATTTATGTTCAGTAGATTATGATAAGTGGGAATAATAAAGGTTCCAAGTAAGTAATGGATGTTACTGTGAAAATAATGGCAGTCAAGAGGATTGCATGAAGATAAAATTATTTGTGGACGAAAGCAACAAGAAATGACTAAGAAACTTCATCATACAGGGTACTCAACGAAAAATATTAGAAATTGTGGTCACAACACTGATACGAATGTTGTCTAGGACCCATAAGGAAGACGTATAAGATATAAAAGCTCTAAAATTTTATAGTTATGTTTGTATTAATATTCATAACACACTGGACATTTATTTACTTAACATCTGACGTCTGTTGTTTGGAAGATGAAAACGTCTTTTCTACGTTGTTTTCTGGCCAGGAGTGGACTTTGAAAGAAAAAGAAATGTAATTTTGTTAAGGTAATATATTCACTCTAATGTGTTATATTACGTAGCCCTGATATATTCTGTAATTTTTTTTTATTCGTACACGCATACTCTTTGTCAATAAAACGGAGATTCTTTATTAAAAAAATAACTGATTTTTCATAGATAAGATCCTAACCCGTTCTAAAGTGACCTTAGGGACTTATCAGAAAACCCTTTTAAATAACACTTTTTGCGTCCTCCCTTCTTGGTGATCTCGCGCCCTCTACTGACTAATAATCTATCTACCACATAACTCCTGGACAACAAAATACATCATCCTTTGTGTGGCACCAAAGTGAGTTGTATTTTTTATGTGACTCACATATCCTTCGCAGTATGTGAGTAACGGTATTTCAATATTCACGGTATTTCCCGATGTTTTGTTTTTTCGTTCGCAGTTGTATAATACCTCTAAGGAATATAGAAAAAAGACAACAGGATACAAAAGCCTCTTCAATAATCCGATGGATTCCACGTGTATCTTATCAAATCTCATATGTGTGCCAAGACACTTAATAATCATATCGAAAAGAAACATACATATTAAATGAAAAGATCATATGTATGCTTCAGCATTTATGTCTGTCAAAACCTAAAAGATACCGAACACAACATTGATAAATTACAAATTATGAAAAGTCTTCATCGTCCGTAGTAAGTCGAGCATAGAGACCATTTTCATTCTAACGAAGGAGTCAACATCGAATTCCAACATTGGCAGACTATATAGAACTTAGAAGATCATTGACACTTTCACCGCTGTCACAAACCTCAAAAGAAGGACAATTTTTACGCTGAAAAATCCGTACTGGGAACCTCGAGATGCTTATCTTTGTACGTCATAATGTGTTAGTGTACTGCTAGGTGTGCAGTTACTTCTCATGTATTCTATCCCCATAATAAGTTTTTTCCTTACCTGTGTTTTGACAGCACTGCTAGTGAAGGCAGCTAAGCTTCGAGTTTGGTGATCGTTTAATAAACCCGTAAGAGAGTAGAGAAGAGCAGGGTGAATATCTTTTGAGTTCATTTTTTATATTGTTATTTTTTTTATAGGATTACTTTTCAAATGGTTTACGTAAACAACAAGTAATTTTTAATTGTTACAGAACGTGCTTTCAAATACGGCGGAATGCTAAACACCATAGCCAAGCACCATCTGGAGGAACACCTTCACCAATTCCTACTTTGCCTTCCACGTACAGTGTCCACGATTTCCATAACTACGGATTCCAGGGGACAGGAATCACACCAGCTCTTCATTTTCATTTGGCTGCCAGTATTAATGCTGAGACTGGTAAGTGAATTCATCATTTTATTGCTGAGTAAAACCTTTATATGGATTAATGATGATATAGGGTTCGTATTAAACTGTATTACATGTATGTTTTTTAGAAACTTCACCCGAAGAAAATTCGCCTCATTAGTATACTACCCCTTCTGGGTTATTCTGAAATAAATGGATTGTACCGTATTAGGATTAATTATGAAATATGAGTAAATGGGTGTAAATTTCAGCCCTCCAATACATTATAGTTTTGTGGTTCGCTGTATATTCGATTATTTCATTCGGTATCATGCTGGAACTATGTATTTACTGGCGGGAGTAGTGTTATGTCTGACCTTGTGGGTACATGAGTATTGTAGTGAATGCTATCAAATGGCGCCGAAAATCAACGGGTGTTGGGAGGGTGACATAATGGCCCTTTTCCATGCTAAGTTTTCGTACGTACGCATTGTGAAACAGTGTTGGAAGAATGGGTTAACACTAGGGGTGACTACTGCAAAAGCTATAGTGGCCCGTTACACAGAACAGGCTCCCCTTGCGCATTCGTCCACGAAAACCAGCAGGAGAAGGGCTGCAAGCAACATGAAACCCGTATTACTAAGGAAGATCCATCGATTGACGTGCCAAGATAATCCCTCGACGCAACGTGATATGGGACACAGATTCCTCCTCGCACTGTCAAGTGTGAACAAAACGATTCGCAAGCGCTTCAGGTTGAAGTGTGTGCGGGAGGCCCGTGTACACCACCTGCTACCACGTCACACTGCCAGATGTAAAACAAACTGCAGGAAACTGTGTGAAAAGTGCCTGGCGGGTTCCAAATGAAAGAAAGTTGTCACAGTGAATGAATCATATGTCTTTCTCACTGCTGGTGGTTGCTTTCAGGCAATCACATACCGTGACATTGACGGCAAGAGGTGCAGCAACTTTGTTCATCCCACAATTGTTTGGAATGGACGCGAACCAGGTGATCATCCATATGGACAAGGCTTCGAGTCATACCGCCAGAACATCACTACATTTTTATCAGGAAATTGCAGAGGAATTAGGAATTAGTGTCATTCCGTTTAAAGACATTCCTGTGAAAAGCGCAGCTGGCAATCAAATGGGTTTTTGCGCATTTGGACTGTTGAAACGACTTCTTCAACATCGCCGCCCGCGTGCCCTGGATTCTTTATGAAAAACGTGCAGGGAGGAGTGATACAGAATTCACATGCCTATCCTGCATGGGTAATACAGCACGAACTCTTAATCAGATTTCGAAAAAATATTCGAATAAAATTTACCGCGCTAATAAAGCATCTTTTTCTGAATTTTACGAAGTAACGTGCCATACTATAGGATTGTTAGTGAAATAAGAACAAATACAAAGTAGGAACTGGATCTGGTTAGCTAAGGACAGAAGTCAGTGGAGAATTTTTGTGAACGCAGCGTTGAACCACCTGGTTCCGTAGACTACAGAGTTAATTAGTTAGAACAAAATTACTTGAGGCATTTTCGCAAAAATTTTTCGAATAAATTTCAGTCCCACCAGATAAATTGAACATTTTTTACCGTTGTGCCATACGACAGGATTAATACTGAAATATTCATTTATGAAATGTAAATAAAACAGTTTTCTCGCAAAGTTGCAATTTCTTTGTGTATCATCCAGTAAAATACTCCAATTTGTGGGTGATAGGAGAAAAAAACTTGAATTCTTACAATATACTTAAATTTAAAATTTGGTCTCCATACATTGCTTGTACGTCTATAGACATACAGGTGAACGAACATCGAAAAAGCATTTTCAGCATGTCTTACCTTACCACTCGGCGCTACAGCCCTATGTGGGCCTTGACCTCCTCAACTATTAGCCTCCATTCGTCACGGTTCTTCAATCTGTTAGCCCATCCTTTTATCTTTATATATTTTCCAGATCTCTCCTTACATCGTCAATCCATCGCGACTTGGGTCTTTCTCTTCCTCTGTTCGTATACATTCTTTCGTGCAGGACTTTCTTCGGCAGTCTGTCAGCCAGTATTCTTTCCAGGTGTCCAAACCATCTTAACCGCTGAGCCCTAATGAACCTAACTATATCCTGATTCCCCAGTATATAAGCTATTTCCTCATTAGTTCTTTTTCTCCATTCATCGCCCTCTTTCACGGGTCTGTAATTTTTTCTTATAATTCTTCTTTCAAATATTCTGAGCATGTTCTCATTCCACTTCGTCATGGTCCATACTTCCGCCCCGTAGGTTTTTACCGGCCGAATCATTGTTTTATAGATCTTCATTTTTGTGCCCTTACTAATTAATTTACTCTTCAGAAGCTGTATGTTACAATAGAATGCTTTGTTCCCTGCTTGTAGTCTTTCCTGCATTGTACCACTCATTCCGTTTTGATTGTTCAGTGTCATGCCTAGATATTTAAAGCTTCTTACAGCCTCGAAGGTCTTGTTTTCTATCTTCAATTCCGTTATGTTCCTTTCTTTCATTTTTGTGGATATTATCATGCACTTAGTTTTTCTACGTTGACTCTTAATCCCATTTTTCCAGCCTCTTTTTCCAGTTTGATGTGTACCTGTTTCAGTTCTCGCTATAATTGTAACATCATCTGCGTAGGCTAATATCTGGCTCGGTTTGGTGAATATGGTTCCTCGTTTGTCAATTTTTATTGCTCTATGTAATGCTATGTTGAATAGTGTCGTCGAGAGACCATCTCCCTGTTTGACTCCACCATTATATTCAAATGAGTCTCTGATATTGTCTCCTATTTTCAGTTTGGCTTTTGTTTGTTCCATTGTCATTTCTATTAATCGCACCAATTTCCTAGGTATTCCAAATTCCTTCAATGTGTTATTCAGGGTCGTTCTATTAATGCTGTCGAAAGCATTCTTAAAATCTATAAATAACATGTGCAAAGTAACATTATGTTCATGATGCTTCTGTACTATTTGTTTTAATGTAAATAACTGATCGGTTGTGCTTCTGTTGGGCCTAAATCCTGCTTGATATTCCCTGATTATATTCTCAGAGTACTTCCGCAGTCTTTCGTTTATTACAGTGGACATTATTTTGTATGCTATGTTAAGTAATGTGATTCCTCTATAGTTTGCGCAATTCAACCTGTCACCTTTCTTGTGAATTGGACATATTATTCTCACTTTCCAACTGCTGGGCATTCTTTCTTCCTCCCATATCACTTTTATAAGCTTGTAAATTTCTTGTTTGACTTCAGGTGCGGAGTATTTAAGCATTTCTGCGATGATATCGTCTTCGCCGGGTGCTCGATTATTTCTCAGTTTCTTAATTGCTGCGCATATTCTTCCTCAGTTGGGTTTGCTACTCTTTCTTCCTCGCTGCGTTGTGGTTCATACAGTTTCTGCTCTTCATGTTGTTGGTCGTCCCTTATCTCTTCTATATTCAGCTGTTCAGGGAAGTACTCGGCCCATCTATCCATTACCTTCTCCTCTTCCAGTACCTTCCCAATTTAATTTCTACAACCTGTAGTCCTAGGCTGATATCTCATCAGCATTTTATTAATTGCTGCATAGAGCTTTCTTATCTCATTCTCTCGGTTTAGTTGCTCGATCTCTTCTAGTGTTTGTTTTAAGCTGTCCCTCTTTTTTCTTCTGCAGACTTTATTTGCTTTATGTCTCAGTTCTATATACTTTTCATAATTTCCTCTTGTTTCTCTTTGAAGCATTTTCTTCCTTGCTTTATTCTTTTGTGTTATTATCTCTCTACATTCATCATCAAACCAGTCCCTATTCGGTGTTTTGTTTTGTCTTCCTATCACTTCTTCTGCTGTCTCCTTTAACACCACTTTAATCGCCTCCCACCTTTGTTCCACGTGTTCTGCCTGTTCTTCCGGAAGCACTGCCTCTCTTATTCTTTCCGTTGTTGTCGTTTTATACTTTTCCTTAGTTTGTTCAACTTTGAAGTTATCGATGTTCCATTTCCTTCTTCTTTTGCCCTTTATCCCGTGCCATTTGCTTATTCTCTCTCTTACCTTAGCTCTCACTACATAATGATCTGAATCACAATTTGGGCTTCGACAACTTCTTATATCCATAATTGAGGTGGCACATCTTCTATTTACCAATACATGATCTATTTGGTTTATTGTATTACTATCAGGGGATTTCCATGTTCCAAGATGGATGTCTTTGTGTGGAAAGCATGTGCTTTTTATTAGCAGCTTATTTCTTACCGCAAACTGCCCTAGTTTGATCCCATTTTCATTGCTTTCCTCGTGGAGTGTATATCTTCCCGCTACTTTTTCCTGAAACTCTTTCCTGATTTTTGCATTAAAGTCTCCTAAAACGATTAGCATGTCATATTGTGGTGTTTGGTCACAGACTTTCTCCAAGTTATCGTAAAATTCCTCTTTTCCTTCCTCCTCTGTTTCCTCTGTTGGGGCATATGCCGATACAAGTGTTATATTCTTATATTTTCTTCTAATTCTTAGTTTGCATATTCGTTCATTTACAGGTTAAAATTGTAAAATACTTCTCACTAGTCTCTTCCTGACCATAAATCCCACTCCACACTGTCCTGTTTGTTCTACCATTCCACTGTACATCATAACATAGTCGGGTTTGTCAATCCTTGAACTACCTTTCCATCAAATTTCCTGCATCGCCACTATATCAATGTTAAACTTCTCTATTTCATCAGCTATCTCTTGCATTTTACCCGGTTGCATCATTTTTCGTATATTCCATGTCGCAATACCCAGATCCCGCTCCGTCATCATCTTAGTTCTCGTCATCCTATCTATCCGAGCCTTAAGTTGAGGTTTCTGAACTTGTTCCTTTTTACAATGTTGGATTGTTAGCCCAGCGCTTAACCCCCAACCAGGAGGACCAGGGGTTTTCTGTCAGGGTCCTCATTCCTTAGCCTTTGTAGATCCCTCTACTAATTGCAAGGCAGCAGTGCCGGTTTTGGTCCACCTCGGAAATATCCGGTACCCACCATATCTGATGGGCGTTTCCCTATCCGCCACCTGGGGAGGCGCCTAGTAGGAGTCCAGCAACTCCCGCCAGGATTTGCAACATGTAGGTTCATGAAATAAGCTAACTGGATAAAATGTCAAATTTGATTTTTTTTTTCTTCACGACCACGGGTTCTTTTTATAGTTACAAGAAAGTAGGTTAAATAAAGAAAAAAAGGTATGTTATTATTATTGAATGGGAAGTAGAGGTTTTAATTTTTTAAACGGTGGTAAAAATAGTTTTATGTTTGTTACTTTTTTGATAGATTTTTTTATTTTAGTTTTAAAGTTTGGCACTAATATTGATTGGTTCGTTTCGTGATTAACATTTCTTTCAGCACGAGACTGTGTTAAACTTGGGCGTACAGCTTAATATGGAATCCACCTGGAACCACATCCGATTTCCCTCGCTTATGACTACTATTATTAAACCAAAGGGGTGGCCAATTAAACGCCGTAACTAGTCTCTTCGAATGTTTAATATATGTTTGCAGCATACGTCATGTCTTTAAAAGATCAGTAGTGGCTTGCCGTTTGAAATAATTGCTTTGTTCTCATACTCGCTGAGTGGAATATGTGATGGAGAATAATCAAGAATGTTGATTTATTGAGGTTATTTTATTATTCTCTGAGTTATTTAATGGGTATTCGTTTTATTTATTTATTTATTTATTTATGTATTTATTTATTCCTCTTAGTCTTCTTTAGCCTTTGAGGTTCAATTTTGAAAACAAATTTGACAACTGTTACATGTAGTTCAACAGCAGAAAGGTAGAGTGAGTTTAAAATACTATTCACTGTATCAATTTTTAGTAAGATTCTTAATGTTCTTCATGAGATAGATGCCGGGGTACTTCGATTGAGACATTATTGAACCTTCGTTCCCTGATTTAGACTCACTGTCCATCTTAATTGCTAATTCTTATTGATGACAGCTTGTTCATGTTTCTATATTTTCTGATATTTCACTTGCTGAGTTTCCAGAATGTGAATAACTTCCATAACAGATTCATGACTATTTCTGAATCCTTTGTCCTATGATTTTATTCGTGTTACACTCATCGCATGGTTCCCGAAAGTCTTCTGAATCATCCGAATAGATTCTGCGGACAAATGTGCCAAGTTAGCACAGAATATGACACATATTTATTGCTTGTTCAATTCCAGTGCAAATGTGACGACCACATACTACACGTGCACACTCAACGGTGTCTGGCTTTCAGCTGACGTGGCCAATGAAATCCTCGTTCACGCAGGCTCATTATAGATCACTCTTATTGACTTCCAGGTTACATCAGGACCGCACAAACCGCTCACATTATATTAATATTGGTTCGATACTTTTAGGATAGGCTTCGCATATATATATTGAAAGCCATCTCAGGCATTTTTAAATAAGCTTGGGTTCGTTTATACTTGACACGAATTCAATTTAAAGGAATTCATTTAGTAATGAGAAATATATTTCTTTCAACAGATATTCCTCTTGTTCCAAGTCTAATCACAGGAGATCCTGAACGAGAACCTAATTTCGTTTTACATTGGCTAAACAACAAAGAAATGCATTTTTCACTCCAAGCGGAGAACATTATTCAGGTATGTAATCATGTATCAAATATAGCCACACGAGTGTACGTTAAGTAAAAGTACAAAATCATATTTTGTGTTACGTTTCTATATATATATTTAAAGAGAAAGAAAAAGAAAAAAATATTTGCTTCAGTTTTAGCTCAGTTTTCAGTTTCTAACAAGTTTTTCGATATAAAGTTTTCATTGTGTGTAATGTGACCATGGAGAACCTACCTTGCTCTGTTAACTGAAATGAGAGCTTTTTTAATCGTAGGTATTCGTAATTTAAGATTGAGCACATTATCTGACGTAAGTATATGTGCAGTAGTTTCGATCGGAAATATTATTATTTAAGGTGTGAAAAAGCGACATTAAATCATGATTTTTATCAATGAGAAATAATGAAGCAGACATTGCTCTTGTATTTTTGTCGTGTATTGTTGTTATGATTATCAATTTCAGGAGTTAACGAAAAAAGTTATTGAGAAAGAAGAAGGCGGGGACAGTGATCGTGAAATCACTGATCAGCAAGATTCAGAAGAACAAGAGGACCATTCACCAAGTAAGTAAAATGTTATAAAACTTGTTGTCTTGAGTTCTTCTACCTATTATATTAATATAATATTATACTGTTTCGATTAATATTCATTACTTCACAATGTTGAACTTGCAGTGTTTCTATTTAGAGAATTTCTGTTCTTAATTCAACAAAGAATAAATAAGTTGACACGAGCAAATCATCAGATGTATCTTGAATCCGCAGAGAAATTTACATGAGGAATTCATCCATAAATTTATTAGTAATAATTAAGATGGATTTGGTGTTCTATTTGTTTTGCTTAATTGCATTTTATTCACACCTTGAGAACGAGGAAATGTTTTTGTTGTAGGAACTGTTAAAACTAAATGAATTATTGAAATCACATACTACTACTGCTGAGAGCAACAAAAATATTGAAAACTGTCGTTATAATTGAATGATTGAATGAAATACATCACACTCCTTAATTTTCTTTATTTTGTTTTATTTTATTTTTGGTTTCAATGGTGTATTCAAGTGCTACTTATTTCAATTCTTCAATTCACCGTGCTAGTATATACAGTATTTCAAGCACTTCTCGTTTATTATTATTATTCCTCGTTCGTAAGTTCCGCTTTTTTCTGCATATAGTAACAATACTTAAAACGAAACCTCTGTCAAGTAGGGTGATAAAAAAAAAAAAAAAAAAAAAAAGGATTTCATTTGGGTCTAGAATTTCTAACTGAAGTTCGATTTTCATGCAATTTGTGGCAAATGATCAAGGAAGGATGGGAGATTTATGGGACTGTGTTTACTGGCGAATATTTGGTGTTTTTCTTAAGGTGTGGCTGATATTACCAGGGATGAATTTAAACCAGTTAAAAATTCTAGACCCAAATGAAATACATGAGTTCAGAAAAAAAAAATCACCTTATATTTTTCGTAACTTTATTGAAGTGATTTACCTACCACCATACACTGTCAGTGCTACCATTCATAAGGGCGTTCTCATAAAACACCTAATTTTTCCAAACTGCATGAACACCTATGATGATTTGAAATAAAATGAAATTTCTTGTTTTATATCGCACGTATATACTCTTCAGACTAAGGGAGACGGATGATAAATGAAATTGAATGATTATGAAATAATTGGTAGAATATTAAATGCAGGAGGAAACGGGAGAATCCCAAGAAAACCTACGGACACAATATATATGATAATTTAAGGAATATATTTAAGACAAAAGAGATTTTCGTTGAAGAAAACGAAATTTACATTTTCACCGATTGCAGCGCTATCGTTGAAGATTAAGAAAAAAATCAGTCAACAAAATTCTATCTTTCTTGTTAAATCATATTCTTCAGTAAAATTTAAATAATAATAATAATAATAATAATAATAATAATAATAATAATAATAATAATAATAATAATAATAATAATAATAATAATAATAATAATAATAATAATAAATAAAGTGTTTCCATTTGATTTCTTTTAAATTTACCCAACGCCTCCCATACGGAAAAGGTAGGGGCAGGCTTACTTTTGTGATATTGAATCTCCCCTAGACCATTCTTTGTTGTTAATTGATTTCGTATTGTTAGTAATAGTTACAATTCATAGAAATACACAGTAAGGACTTAACTACTAAATATGGAATGGACTAAAGATTTTAAAAAAATAATAATGAAGAAAACTTAAACCTATATAAGCTAGTATTTTGTATAGGTGTGCGTAGTAATTTTGGTAGAAAGAAAGGAAGAAGGGGATTAGTTACATTTTAACCCCTATTGTTCAATTTAAATCAACTTAAATTTTTTCGCCTCATGTAGGAGGAAAAATCAAGAGATTCTGTAGATGTCCTAGGACTTTTATTTTGTAGAGTAATTTATTATATAAATAATATTTAAAGACACATTTAAGGTAATAACTTTATATGAAAATTCAGTATTTATATTTAATATTTATAAGAGAACTGCTGAAAGTACTGGTATATATTCATATACCAGTAAAGTTTATATTTACCATTCATAATTACTACTATTCGGTAGAAGCATTTTCTGTAAATACCAAATTTAGTATATAATGCGTTCCTCTCGGTCCATGTAAAGTTACTGTTTAAATTGTTGGACAAATAGAAAGACTTGGAACAGTGTAAGTTTCTGAATAATAAAAATAGATAAGAATTAAAGTCAGTGACGTTAAAAACATTGCACTGAAAAGAAAAATCTTCAGATACGCAATTTATTTATTTTTACGGGCTATTTTTCAAATTTGTTTGTATATTTTACAGAGAAGAAACGTACCAAAGGCACAGAGTCGGGCAAATTAGGAAAATCTTTGTCTCAGGACGAAAGTAGCGATGAAGTTAGCGGACATCACTACAGCAGCTTCCCACCAAGCAGTGTTCCTAGTCATCAGTCTCTCAGGTAATTGAAGCTGTTACGTTTCGTTTTGTGTAAGTATTTTTATGTTTTTATCTTGTTTTAAATTCATCTTCTGAAATAATATCTCAAATGCTGAAAGTTTAGGATTTTTTGTTTGTTATTCAAGTCAAGGTTTGAAATATTTGTAAAGCAACTGACCTTTCAGGTTAGAAGAATTACTAAC
This sequence comes from Thermobia domestica, assembly GCF_964235325.1. Lineage (NCBI taxonomy): Eukaryota > Metazoa > Arthropoda > Insecta > Zygentoma > Lepismatidae > Thermobia > Thermobia domestica. The sequence continues at coordinate 99,952,472 of NC_137465.1, read as the reverse complement.
GATGCTATAATTCTGTTTTAGTTGGAATACTATGTAAAAAGTCGAGTTACTTCAAAGTCGTCATTTATTTCATTTTATTTTATTTTTTTAAAAAAAGTATTAAATTTACGTATTATTTCTATACTTTACTTTTCAGTACTGCAACATCCGTTAATTCACTAGTGACGGATATTAGTGCTTCTGGCGGTGCCCCTGTTTGTGATTCGTTGGACAACAAAATAGAAAATCTTTTACGAGATTGGCATCATGGCCCAGACCTTCTGTTCTCAATCCATCCAATAGATGGTAGCTTCCTTATTTGGTGAGTGTAAGGATCTTAGATTGTTTAACCATATGTAAGAAATTCGTTCTGTTAATTATAACTTTAAATAACTTTTCAGGATTTCATTTGCATTGTGATATAAGGAGTATGATCATTGGGTAGTAAAAGAGGGTAAAAGTACTCCTTCTCCTCCCTCATAGGTTACATGGGTGAAACGAAGCAATTTTTTTCTGTTAGTTATTTTATAAGCCGAACACACTTCTCAGAATCCAGAGAGATGGAGGAACAAAAATCAATATTGCCAATATTTAGTTTCTATCCAAAACTTCAACAAACCACGAAGAGACGGGACTACGATGGCTCAGTGGTAGAGCGCTTACCTCAGATGCGTGGAGATCCTGATTTGATCCCAGCTCGCACCAAGTAAACTTTATGGTGAACACTAATACTAAATGAAGAAATCACTATAAATTTTTACCACGTTATTGACGATGAATAAACAACTAAAAAGGGCACTAACTGTACTAGTATCATGATTATAAAAGCATACATTATTGTAAGTAATAGAATAATGAACTTTCCACACACTATTGAGAGCACATTATGGGAGCATTTTTTCTTTCTTTTTTTTTCTGGAAGCATTTACTTTACAAAGGACTTCCAGTTGTATGTGGTGACCACTTAAATTCAAAATATTCACTTTTTAAAAAAAAAAAAATTATTTACGATGTACTTCTTTGAACGTTCGCTTCAAAAATCTTGACAGATATTAATTTCCTTTGTAAATTCGCTTAATCATACGTGTTGGAAGTATATACAGTTTCTCATAAGGCAAGTTCCAGAAGATAATACGATGGTAAACACAAGTGAACAAAAATATAATGGTAGAAAAATATGTAAATGTAAGTGATAACGAATAAAAACGGAACGGCAATAGACATTCGAAACGGATATATGGAGATACATTTCGACAGAACGGAAACGGATTTTTTAAATGCATAAATATGCTAGAATTGAGAAATAAAAGGAAGTCTTTAGTTATAATATAACAAGAAAATTAATAAAATGAATTGAATAAAAACAAAATGAATTTGGATTACATGCTGTTAACTTCCCTTAAAGATATTAACAGGTTTTTAAAAACAGTTCTTCAGAAACAGCTGTAAATTAAATATACCAAATAAATATGTATTTGCATTATAAAAATTGGCCAAATTGTAGAAATATCTAGGACACCATATGAGTTGATTACTTAATAGGTATTATCGAAATAATATCAACCAACAAAGATTTAAAAGCCTGATTGCAGTAACAAATCCTATATTTTTTCTTCGAGATCAGTAAGTTAAGAAATCCAAGCAGACTTTTATGTTATCACTGTATTGCGAGCGATGATAATAATTAGAAAAAATGTAAGTAAAAGACTCTTATATTCTTTACTCTTTATTAACAGTCGTAATATACAAACTTTTTGCATCAACATTGTAATAAAACATTCATTACGTTTATTATAAAATTCGAAGTAATATTGATTGAATAAACTTTTCGCATACTCATTCCTCCTTTATTTGTATTTTCTCGAGAAAACATATTAATAACGAGGGGCATCGTCTACCTCTCAAAATCCTTTATAATTGAATACTTTTCTCTACAAATACATTTTAATACTCATGCACCATACTGACAATAACAAATGTTGGGTTTAACCGCCTCCAACATCGAATTTCTATAAACCTCATTAATACATATTTACACTTAAATTCAAGAGAACGCCTTCCTTTGAGTGCATTTGTCATTAAGATGACTCGCTAACATATCTTAACAAGGTCTGTAAAATGTTTAGATAACTAAAAATCTGGATTTCTTTTAAGATTTGGTAGAATATTACTTAAGTTTCTTTTCCAGTGTGGTTCAAGATAATGAATGACAATAACGTTGACTTTCATCAAAACATTGTTTCAAAATTTAAGCTTAAACAGTGATATTTAAAGCTGATCAGTGAAGTGTTGTATATTTCGCTATTATTTTCTTAAAAATAAATAAAATTTAAAAATCTAGCGTATTTTTTTATTAAAATGTAGAAATATTTCAAAAAACAATAAAATAATCACTGAATTTGTATTAGAATAACACTTTACTTAAACTCCTTAGATGATGCAGGTCTTTTTTTCGATATCCTTATTTTGCATTTATGTGAACTTTCTTTCAATTACTAACATTTATAAAAATTATGTATTGAAGAATTACTATAAACAAAACCTCTATTTATCCTAATATGTGATGGAAATAAACTCGTTGGTTTATTTATACACGTAGAATACATAAAGGATGAAAATGTCTCACAATGATGGAATAATAAAACTTCTGACCAGAGTATATACACTTATTTATTAAAAACTAAAATACAGTGTAACGGTTTTGACGACAACTTAACATTAGCTTCATTAGACACTAACTCTGAGTTAGTGTCTGTTGAAGATAACGTTAAGCTGTCGAAACCATTACACTGTATTTTAGTTTTTTATAAATAAATCTGGGGCTGAAATGTAAACTGTGCCAAGTCACTTTTTGGCCGAAGTTGAGTTATCATATTTTTCTCTACTTACATTTCAGCCGAGGAACAGTACGAGGAACACTAGGAACGTTTTGAGATATGGACAACTGGAACGCAGGAAGTGAACAATTTTTTTGTCAATAAACAATTGACGCAATTCAACAAAATATTTTCTTGCAAACACTTTTTCGCTTCTCCTGTGAAATTAATATTTTATGACTTATACTAGTTTACTTTTCACCCCCAGAAATGTACATACTCTCGTTAGAAATGATTATTATTCCTTCAGTGAATCACAATATATTTACAGGTTGCATATACATATAGTACGAATGATCGAAACACAATGAAATGATTAAAACAATATTGAATTTAGGCTACTGGTCGTGAATAACCTAATTGACCACTTTAGGCTCAGGACCTAAGTTGACACGCTATTTCAACTTAACACTTTTCGCGTGCCTGTAAGGTAAACTAACATTCAAAACAATATCAGTAACTTTGAAAACAATAACAAATTCTTTTATCCATCCTCGTTTTTTCTTCTAATTGTATCAAGAAAATAAAACTACTAGTATTGCAGTTATTGTAATTTCAGAAACATTAACACTTTCAAACGTCACATTCAAATATGACTTTTAAAAATTTGTAAAATTCACTAAATTGTCCTAACTTTTCTCTAAGAATTCTAATGGAATTCTAAGTTCCTAAACGTTCAAAATAAGTATTTATAGGAGGAATACCAATATACATTATCATTAATGTAAAGTAAGGAAAATAAAATTAATTAATGCAGGGATTACTAATATTTATTTTTCAGGCATCTTCATCCTCTGCCCTGCAATAGAAAATTCGGATACAAAAATATCCTGTAAAAATTATGCAGTCTTTTTCCACAAATAGAATGGAGATAAATTAATTTTGAAAATGAATGGGATCCTATAACAAAATCGAAATCCCGATATTCGCGAACTAAATAGCTTAATTACCTTTTTAACAGTCCATTATAGACAGTTTATTTTCCTTTTCTCTTTGCATTTCATCATACAATGAAGTTTCTGTTTGAAATCGTTACAGGGTAGTGGAATGGCTAGATGAGTATCATCCAGGGTCCTTTCGTCAAGCTCAAGTGTCCTTTTCAACTCGAATTCCAAACGCATTCCCGTTAGGAGATGCTATGACGATGTCCACCAATTTGTGTTTGTACAATACGTGTCATTTATTGAACTTTCGAGATATAATAAAAACACCTACCAAAGCAGTTGCAAGAACTGATGAACCCGTAACACAAACAGAAGGACTTCCTAGTGTGGAAGAGCAACCTGATGAAAACTCTAGTGAAACCCAAGAAGAACCAGAACAAAAAACACCAAATTCTTCAAATGTTCCTGCAGCAGATAGTGAAGCGAACTTATCGGAAGTGCTTTCTTCAGACCCGTCTCCCATTATTTCCATGGTGTCGAAACACAATAATGGTACATTGAATTTATGGCATTTGACATTTAGTGAGAAATCAAAGTTTAGTCAAGTGTTAAGTATTAGCCATTCGAGTCGTGCGTCAGGGCATCGTTTTCGTGTGAATGATATTACATGTCACCCAGTATTGCCGTTACTTCTAACAACTTCTCACCACAATGTTCCAGATTTCCCATCACCAGGAAGTGATATCAGCAGGCTAGGAGAAGAAGGCACAACACCTCTTATTAAAGTGAAAGACGTGTCTGCTCCTAGCGTAAGTATACATAATGTTAGTGTATTATATTTTTGGTTTTTATATTTTTATGTCCGTATTCTGTTCGTATTTTACATATTAATAATGTTAAGACTTGGTGGATCATACGGGTTTGTTATTATCCGTTAGGTCACAAATGTTTGCATTGTATTAGTAATTAGCTACCACTATGTTTTATTGGGATAAATAAAAAATGACGTTTCTGTGCTTCATTATAATTGAAATTAATCAGAAAAATAGAAATTACTAACCTATGTTTATAACAAGTTAATACAATCTGTTTGTTGAAAGAAAATATGGATACCGTAATGTTTTGATAGGGTTGCAATAAATGCTTGTAGCGCACCAAAACGGAAAGGTTTTTTTTTTTTTTTTTTTTTTTTTTTTTTATAATCTACCTTTCATAAGGACGTGTCGTGAGAGGGGGAAGCTTAATATTTACTAAAAAAAAATTAAAAAAATAAAATAAAGAACTACACTGAAAGAACTGTTAATGCATTTCTGAAAGAACCTTTCTACCGTTGTTATTTCACTATGCTGGAACAATTTTATGTACGATATTATTAGATAGTTGTTTCATGAATCATAGACCTAACCTGAACAAATGAATTAGTTAAAGCTTACACCAAATCTGGATTTTATTACTATGAAATAAAGTATGTAGGTATGCATAAAACAAAGCTCCCGAAGTGGGTCGAATTTGGCGGGTTGTAAGATTTTGAATCATTATTATGCTTATTCACAAAACTCCAAAAATTTATGAGGATTTTTTGTTAAAGAACATTCAATACCAGAAACATACGCTTTCCTATCCGAACGAAGTTTATATTTAACGTACCTTTTATAGTTCGCAAAAGCAATATTTACCTTTATTGCTTTAAGCAGATTTAGTTGTTTTATATTCTTTATACGCTTTATCTTTAGTCTTATTTAAAGAAATAAAATATTTGGAATACCGTAAAGGAAAACTTCTGAGTTAGGTGTATACTTGGGAATATTACCATATTTTACAGACTATAAGACACACTTTTTTCTTCGAAAAATTGTCTCCAAAGGTCAGGTGCGTCTTATACTCAAAATTAATATAAAAATGTCTAGTGTTTGATTTAAAATTCCCGACAGTCTTAAAAATGGCCATATATTCGATGCCGCGGGAAGCCTATCTCTATCTGACAACATTGGATGCAACTGGCAGCAGTAGTGCATCGATGCGATGAACATGAGTTGTGGGGATTCACAAGCTTGCTAACACTGTTTCCCTCCACCCCCGTCATCACAAATCCAGAACCACAGACTAGAATGTACAGACCATAAACTCTGTGGAAAACTGGAAAAATGTTACGGTATTTTTTTTAATGCTTAAAAATTAAGGTACGTGTTATAGTCCGTCGCGTCTTATACTCTGTAAAAATACGGTATTATTCGTACTGGTTTTAATTATATTTTATATTAACAACAAGAATAATATTCTCAGCTAACAAGATATTAGTCCAATCCGCATCTGCTAGTTCATGATATAAGGCTAAATAGTCACCTCTACTTCAACAACTTTTTTTTTTTTTTTTTTTTTAATCTTAACAACAATCACTAGATGCAGCTCAGAGGCCATTTTTTTAATACTGGATATCTAACAACAACAACAATGGAAAGGATTCGGGAAGGTATCGGCTAGGGCCGCTTTAGTAGGTACCATCCCGGCATTTGCCTAGTAGAACTGAGGAAAACCCCAGTCAGGATGGTCGGCAGCGGGAATCGAACCCACGACTTCCTATTGCGAAGCCAATACTGTACCACTTGAGCTACTTCGCCCTGTTCGCTCTATGAAAGGAGTATCTTGGTAAACGACCAATATCCTTAGAACATATCTTATTAAATATAATAGTCTCACTGGGAAATAAATAAAATCTGAAACCTGCTCCTAAAGCAGGAAAGGGAGACAATTTATGTAGTATTTTGATTTCCAATCCTTTGACCAGACAGTTCCCAGTGTGAAGATGTACTTAATTTAGAGAAATGGAGTTCAGTGTGTAAACCCTTAAATAAAAACTAGAAAGTACATGGTCAGAATTTTCTAAAATTATGCTCCTAAAACAACAATTTCTAAGAGTCCAAATTTTCATTTCTGTATTTAGAGGATGCTTTTTGAAGGAGGCCAGAAACTCAGTATATGAACTTGGGGCCGCGGTGGCTCAGTGGTAGAGCGTTAACCTCTTTTACATGGAGTTCTTATTTCTATCCCAGCTCGCGCCAAGTGAACTTTGTGGTTTACAAACAGCGTGTGCTTGGGTTTTCTTGGGTTCTCAAGTTTCCTTCCACTTTCTCCATTCCACCATTTCCTTCATTTCTCATCATCACCGTCTCCTTTAGCCTTAGCAGCATAACCGTGGGACATAAAACTTGATGATTTCATTTCGGTATATGAACTCTTAATTAAAAGCAAGGAAATACGTATTTTAGTATTTCTCAAAATTCCGTTTCTAAAGGGAACAACTCATATAATAATCAAATTTCTGATTTATTCAGAAAGGCACAATGCGAGAATTCGCTTAAGTTGTACCTGTGAAATTCAAGCTGTAAGGACTTTATTAAAAATAAAGGAAAACGTTTTTCAGCGATTTAGAGAACTCTGTTCTCTATTCAGAATTGTTATAATATTCTAATTTCCGATTTTATTTATCATACAGTGCCGAATTTCAAAATTTGCTGGAGTTGGAGGTGTGAAATTTAGTATATAAAGTTTCATTGGAAACGAGTGAACACTATTTCAGCACTTTTTAAATTTGTGCTTCTAAAGGGGGGAAAGGAGGCAATTTCTATAGTGTTCAGATTTATGGTTTCATGTTCTGTGAACTCCCGTAAATGAAATGAAGTAAAACATTTCAGTTTTACATCCCACGATTATGCCATGTGGGCTAAAGGAGGCTGTGATGAGGAATGAAGGAAGTGGTGGAATAAAAAAAAAGTGGGAGAGGGAAAACTCCGAGAAAACCCACGCACACGTTGTTTGTCCACCACAAAGGCCAACATCATTCCCGTTCAAAAACCTGGTACATCTGCTAGTTACATATGCCTGCCCCCAGCGCCATGTGCGATCAAAACAATTGGCGCTACGCTGCTTTTATCTTTGATTCGCGACCTGATCTTTCGTGGCACATTACAATTATTTCAAGCTTACTTGACCCTATCTCTTAACAAAGACAGCACTCCAGTTGCTACACACCCGAAAATCTCTATACTTTACCAGAAATTGGGCCCGGAACTACACTACTAAAGGCAGGAGCGCTGATCATTGACTTAGATGAAAGCTTGCAATAACATGGCCATTCAATAGTAGATAATTATAATTAACACAATTCTGAAACATTAGGTTCTGTTTTTATTATCAGAAGCGTTCTGCACGGAGTAGACATACACGCATAAAACGCAATAATTAAAGAAATAAAATAAAAGGTACGGACCACCGCACTAATTTTTCTCGCTCCAACTTCTTAAATTAAATCGTGCTATTACTGAACTGCAGCTATTACTGATTTATATATTTATAAAATACGAACGAAAGTATGTTTGCTGAAAACTTCGTTACAAGAAAACTCAGTTTCAGAGATAAACTGTTCTTTATGGACTTTTTCATGAGAAATAGCGTACTCCCTATATTAGGGTTATCAATGAAATGTATTTGTTCATGAGATATCAACTACATTGTGAATTGTACTTACGGAAAGTGTAAATAAATAAATTATCTCTTGTGGACTTATTGGTGAGAAGTAACTTATACATTATAGGATTATTAATGAAATATGAACAAAATCGTCTGTTTTTGAAAAAAATAAAAAAAATAAAAAGAAAACTTATCCTCGAGAACAAACTACCCCTTGTGGAGTTTTTCAAGATAAATGATGCCATATTGTCAGGTCATTAATAAAGCATTTGAATGGCACAGGGGGAAAAAAATGAAGGTCCAAAAATTATACTTTCGAGGAGACCGGTTTTGTAAGTTGAAATATGTGTACTTCTTTATGGGAAAACTTTATTCCAAATCCCAGTATCTCCACCTTCTGACCTCCCCCCCCTTTTTTTTAAATACAGCTTTTAGAGCATTCTTTACTTAATGTCGAACACAAAAACACCACATTTTCATCAAACGTGAACTCTCATTTTCTTTTCCATGTACCTCCATTTATCTCCGAAAATAAGTTCACTCGTATTCCTTGCGGAGTTTTAAAAGAGAATTTACTTACATCGCAATATAATGTTACTAATGAAGTATATATTTATGAAATATAAACAAAATCACCTGAGTCGTTTTCGAATTAGAAGAATGACTTATAGTATTGTTAATGAAACATTGATTTGAGAAATATGAACAAAATTGTAAGTTGTTTTTGAGAAAATAGGAGATTTTGATTTTCACCCTTAAGTAAACTACCCTTATTTTTCGGGATAGGATGAAAATTCGAAAAATATTCTTAGAGAATCTTATAATTAATTCGTTTAATAAATATATTTTTTTCATTATATATATATATATATATATATATATATATATATATATATATATATATATACTCATTTTATATTTGAGGTATAATTAATCATAGTCAATTAGTGCTAATATTTAGTATTGCTTAGTAAACATTCTTATTTTACTATTTATTCTTATTTTACGGTTTCAAATAGAAACTTCGTTCTTATACTGAAGTCCAACCGCGATATTTAAGGGTGTGAATTCCCTCCTTTTCAATTATTATCTGGGAATGGCACTCCCCGTCCCACCCCAGTGCTTCCGTATTTTCGTCAGTGTGGTTTTCTCTCCTTAGGATGCGTATTTGAATTGAAGTGAATTGATGAAAACTAAGCTTGACTCAAGTGCTATGTTCAAGACTAATTTCAAACGATTCAGCCATTTGCTCATAGTGAGAAAGCCAAGTCAATATGAGTTCTGTATTATATTATCCCCGTTCCCCCTTAAAAATGGAATTTGCGGAAATGTCAGAGTATGTGTCCACGTATGTGTAAAAAGAAATTTATATATACTAAGCTTCATCGTCCTTATATCGTCCTTTCAGACTTGGCACTCCTTAATCACCATCTGTGCACTAAATTTCAGCTCGATCGGCTGAGTACTTCTTGCTGCAGCGAAGTGCAATTGGAACATTTGTCATTCCCGAGAACGATTTTCTTGCAGTTAATTAAAACATTCTATTTTTCGTCAGATTTTCATTTTCAGCTAATTGTCTACTGAAGGGAACAATTGCGAAAACATTTCGGAAGAATTATGTATAGGAGAAAAATAATCACACGTAAAGATGCATATGAATGAAGCTCCATCTATAAATAAATTATAAGGCAAAATGGCATGTGAATAAGGAGTAAGTCAATATGTACAGTAAATTTAACGAGTATATTACCTACATTGTATGCAAAATGTAAAACAATGCTGTTGTGATTCAGTGAATTTCAAGGCGCAAACTGTCTAGATTTTCATCACACACTACACACTCGCATTAGTTACACGACCACGCCCAGGCGATAATCGAGTTCAGTGTTTTTATGTATTTTGTAGCATTCCCTTATTTATGGTCATCACGACAACGATGATGCTTCCTGTGTTGTTCGCATCGGGTAATAAATACAGTCCTTAACGAACCCTCAAAGAAGTGTCATGGCGTTATGCATATTGGAGTGTCATGGCGTTATAGAAGTTGAATAGCTCACATATTCCAGAACATAGAACTTTTGGTCCGGCATTGACGCCACTTTGTAACCTCACTGCACTCGTATTATAGTACCTCAGTGGTAGAGCGTTCACCTCTAGTGCTTGGGGTCCCGGGTTCGATCCCAGCCCCCGCCAAATGAACTTTGTGGTGGACAAACACCGTGTGCGTGGGTTTCCTCGGGGTTCTCCCGTTTCCTCCCACTTTCTTCATTCCACCATTTCATTCATTACTCATCATCACCGTCTCCTTTAGCCTAACCGGCATAACCGTAGGACGTAAAACTCTTGTGTGCGTGTACTTGAGGTGAACTTCATTAAAAAACCATAACAGGGCGTCTATCGGTCACGAAAAAGTCACGAATGTCAGGAAAAAGTCACGAAATCAGAAAACGGTCATGAAAGTCACGAGTCACGAAATTTAGCTTTTGGGTAACGATTTTCTATAACTGTGCAAATGTAAGTACAGATTAAAAAAATTTGTTCTGTGAAACACCAAAACTCACCACCAAAAATGTCTATGGTTGGCTTTAAACGCTACCAAATCGCAAGCAAAGTACGTTTGTATCGCATGGATGAAAATTCGGCCTAATTCGCACCCAAATTCGCTCTTGAAAATGTTAGGAAATTTTATGATTTGGTAAAGAAAAGGTCACGAAAAAGTCACGAAATTTCATTGTGGAAATTTACTAGACACCCTGATTAAGCAGCAGCTGCTTGTTCCTGCGCTATTTAAAGGAGTGTTTCTAATTGGTGAAAGTAAAATTCCAATGGCGTTCTCTAAAACACCAGCACCGATGAACGCACAACAAATTAGATAATTGTGTATGATACTGTAGAAAATGAATATCTGATTCAACGTAATTTCACTCTGATGCTCTGCCATCCACGTACGTATGTTACGGAATTGCACAAATAAGTGCGTTTACGATGGCTTGGTACCTGGAACAGAATTTGATCGAACGGAGGCGCGACGATAATCAACACATGTGGTAATGTTCTCTATTCGTGACTAAAAAGGAATGTGTCCAAATGTCTCGTTTCTATCTTAAAACCTAATTGTTTTTAATCGTTGTTGCGGCTTTCTTCAATCTTAAAACGGGACGTCAGGTTAGTTTTAAGACATTAAAGCAAAATGAAATGTAGGTAGCGAACACTCTCTTCATTTTTTTTATCTGAAATATATCAATTTGAGCACGGTTTTATGAAAAAACAGAAATAAAGTTATGATGTTATGCTCTTTTCAAGAGAGAGTGTATTAGAGAAATTTATTTTTAGAAATAGTATTTTATGTTTAGATACACAATAGATTCTGCGTGTGCTACAGAAGTTTATTTTTTAAATAACATTGTATGTGGAGATATACAATAGATTCTGCCGTTTTTATAGATATAAAACAAACTCGTTTTGCAATCTGCCATATCTTTGACAATATGCAACTGCTTCTCTGTATAGCAGAATAATTAACAAATATTTCCAGTACATGTGATACCAGTTTCACTCCTCGGAAAAAAGAAGTGAGTAATGCTTCGGATCAAAATTAGATTCCGTATTTTTATTTTCGGAGTTGCTTGAACAACAATAAACGATGTTCAGATAAATAACTGAGTACTGCAGAAAAACTAAAATTAGTGTTGTTAGTGTAGATATACTTAGAGGTAGAACGGTATATATATATATATATATATATATATATATATATATATATATATATATATATACAGGGTGTTAATGAACTATACCGACAAACTAAGAGGTGATTCCTCACATCAAAATAAGAGAAAAAGTTCATATGAACCTATGGCGAAAAGTGTATAGTTTCAGAGCGAGGGCTGCCCAAAATCGCGAAAAAGCTAAATTTCAAGAGGTCCTATCACGAATTCCAGAAACTGTGGGTGGTGGTCGTTATCAGCGTAAAGGAAGTCACACATACATAATCCAAAAGTGCATATTTCATCAATTTTCCATAGGTGTACAGGGTGTAATTCTCAGATATGCACTCAATAGAGTTGTCGGTATTGCTCATTAACTCTCTCTCTCTCTCTATATATATATATATATATATAATATACGTACATATAGACAGACAGACCGAAACAAAACTTTTAATACTGGTGTACAGCTGCTTCAGCTGTAATTGCAGATCGTTCACTATTGCTGGATGAGGCCTTTGGGTAGTCACGCAAGTGCAGTGCACTCCCAGATATTTTGCCCATGTTTATATATGACAATCTCTACAGTAGCACTTCGGAAAAGACAGTATTTTGGAATCAGAGCAATCATTTATACTAGATTTGTATTTAATTAAATATACTTATTTCGTTGGCTTTTTTTCTAAGTTGAAAATAAAGTACAACTCAGTTTCAAAATTTATCATTTTGCATTTTATACCTAAGGATTACTGAGACAACACAAGGAGTTCCACGAACTCGACGAATTTACAAGATTAAATACACTGATATTTGAGCTCGAGAATAAATACATGCTTCAAATCCTCTATTAAACTTAATGTTAAAAGTCAAGAGTATTTGCTTGTTTACGAGCAATTGACTCCACATAGTCGTCATATTGCGTTTCAGATTTGCATTCACGTGGAAATTGTTTATATGTAAAGATTGAAACACATGCCATTTGATGACAGTTGAAAGAAATACAAATACCAGTAAAGTAACCATTATCCCTTAAGCAAAGGTTAGTTTCAAGTTGTGTCGATTGAAAATAAAGTAAAATACGAGGAAAATAATCTTTACATCTTACTTCCAATCGATGATAATTTTTTTTTTTTTAATTAACGTAACATTTTATGCTCCGAGGCTAAGGGAGCCGAGATGCGGATGATAATGAACAAAATGGGGAGAATCCCGAGAGATCATACTCACACGGTCGGTGTTTCTTCTCCATAAAGCGCACTTAGCGCAGGCTGGGATAAAACCAGAGATCTCATATATGCAGGGTGCTTCAAAACAACACAGACAACGTTTGGGAGGTGATTCCTGACACCAAGATAAGACAAGAAGTATAGACCAACCTGGGTGCACAGATGCTTCCTTTTGGAGTTATAGTCTACCGAAAACATGAAAAAAATAAACTTTAAAGGTCCATAGCTCCAATACTATGGGACCTACCGTAGTCGGGTCAAGACCACTTAGGAACTAGTATGTGCCCTATCCAAATATCCATGTTTCAGAATCCTGCGGTACTTCCGCAACAATTTTTATAGAGTGATTCTGTGAGTACTTCAAATTATATGCCCGTAGCCAAACAGTCGTCGTGATCCATAAGTTGTTAACGGATTGACTTTCTTAACGAACTCGGCCGAGGTAATTGCTCTAGGCGAGGTAATCGAGGTAATCTACAAAAATCAGTATTCAAAAATTCGCTTTCATGCATGGGAGAAGCAACGGCTATAGAAGCAACCGTTAAAATCACCATTATCCATTGGTGTGTTACCCGATTGACTTCATCAACGACCTCAGCCGAGATAATCGCTCTAGCTATCTATTGCAATAAACAGAATTCAAAATTTCGCTTACGTATATGGAATGTGAGCTATAGATACACACCATTATCCATTAATGTGTTAATGAGTTGGCTCCACTAACAAAATCGACCGAGATACTCGCTCTTAACTATTGCAAGAAACAGATTTCAAAATTTCTCTTAGATGTATGGTATATAACATCATTTAAAGTCGCTGTTACCTGCTAAGTTAACAAATTAATTCAATTGATGAATTCGGTCGAGACAACTGCTTTGCTATCTCTTGCAAAAAATAATAATAATAATAATAAAAACACTTGTAGAGCCGAAGCCGTTGCTCGTATTTATTTATTTGTTTATTTCATTTCCTCATTATTTATTTCACTCATTACTTCAAATATGATATATTGTACACAACTCATCCTCCCCGTACGAAGAATGGATATTTCAGCTGATGAAGTTATTACTGTTCTCGCTTTATGTCATAGGTTGCTAGGTAAGAAGAAGGTTATTGTCCGTTCACTCTAGGATGGAGGATTGTTTACAAACCACAATTGTAGTGCGAGCGTCAAAACTTTGCTTCTCAAATTACATGGTTAATTCATGGTTGCCAGGCACATAAATCGTCAAACTGAATGTACCTACTTCTGCACTGTCATGGATAAATTATTATTACTACATATAATTGTTATTTTTGAGATGACTGAAACATTAATGTTATGACACATCGATTTAATTATGATGTAATACAATCTTACATATAATGCTCACTCAATTTTGTACAAGGGTTCTTGTTCGAAACTGTGAGAAAGCCATGTACGCCTGGCAATATTGAGGTTGCAGTTTGTGTTGTAAACAATAAACAGAGAGAGCAAAAGACCGTTAGGTTCGCTGGACAGCGTTGTTTTCATGATAAGGCGACAGAAACGTATTGTACTGATTGTAAACAGGGACTGGGAACTTCGATGCGAGTGTGGGTGGAAATGTTCTTGCCACATATTGCCTGTTGGTGAAGGTTTGCAATGTTGCAAACTGCCAAGGTTAGAATTTCATACTAATTGAATGAGCTTCGAGAAGGAGGATTATGATGCAATAATTATAATAACTAACAACCATAGACTTAAAGTACTAGGAAATAAAGCATACTGCTGTAAGAATAATAGAATACACATTGAATTACGGGTTGAAAGTACAATATAAAGCAAATTTTAACATGTAAACATTTTTAAGCAGTACAGATTTGTCCTTACTGTCTTGGTGCCCTTACCAGACTCTCCAACACAAAAAACCGTAATAAAATAGATAGATCGAGCATGGAAACGAAGTGCGAACGTGGGCTGCGGCTGGTCAGAAAGGTTAAGGTTTTCCTCAGTCCCACGAGGTGAATGTCTAGACGGAAGTTTCTGTAAGGCCAGAGCATCTAATTTGCACAGCCTTGTTCCTCTTCCGCGCAACACAAGTATATATTCTCAGGATAAACTAAGCACATAACCACCGGAATATGCGATATGTTCACAATATTCCAGATATGCGTAGTATCCTATTAGCAATTGCTAAGAATATCGCTATATCAGCTCTTTATATAATATTTTAGCATATTTTTTTTTCAATATGTTATATTCTTTTCAATATGTTTAGCATATTTTTCAGTTTTTTCTACGGATATTCTTTTTAGTACATTAGCATATTCTTTTCAATATAATGTGGCCCCGCGTCGCTAACGCTCTCGCCGTCGGTGCGAGCGGTCACGGGTTCAATTTCCGGTGGGGTCACTCGGTCAAAAAGTGTAACACGCTTTTTCATGCCAGCCACCCTGAATGAGGTTTTCCTGGGCTTTCCTCATTCACACCAGGTAAATGCCGGGGTGGTACCTAATTTTTATAGGTCCCAGGCCGGTTCCTTCCTTCCCTTTCCCCGGATTGTGCTCGCTGAGGGACGTCATCCCTTAAATCAGATGCCAAAAGCCCAGAAATCTAAATTCTTAATCTTTTCAATATATTGTAAAAAAAAAGAGAATATATTGATATACTAAAAAGAATATGCGTGGGAAAACTTAAAAGCATATATATAAAGAACACACTGAAAAGAATATATATAAAAAGCGGAAACAGCGATATTCCTAGCAATTGTCGAGAAGATACTACGCATATCTGGGAATATACTGAACATATTCGCATATGCTGTGCTATTTGGCTTTAAGTACAAAAAATACGAAGGAAATACTATATGCACTGCAGGTTATTTTATTTTTTTTTATTTTTGTTACTACCAATTGGCGGGGGATTGATTCATGTTGCCAACGCTTCCGCAAATATTGTGTTAGTGGGTTCAGATATCCCTTGTCCGTTTCACGACTACTTAAATGCATTACGAAGTAAATGCACAAGTGTTTCTTTTTTCATTCTTTTTCTTTCTTTCTTCTCATCGTTCTCATCCTCGCTCTCTATTCCCCACCTTCTTAAAATCCAAATAATATTCTCACTGTAAGGCCGTGTTTATTTCTACTGCACGAGATTTCTAAAAAAATCAAACTGATATAGTTCACTATTAACATACTGTATCAATAAATTCACAAAGAAATGAACTGTTTGTTTCGAAATGTATGCAAGTTGAAAATGCCAAACCCCACTAGTGGTAAAGTTGATTAGTTAGTACCACTGTTGCCATTGAGATAAGGGGAATGGAGGGGAAGGACAGCTAAGATTCGCTAGCCAGCTTTTGTGTCAAAACACAGCGCCAAGCTACAGTAAACAGACAATACATATCTTGGCCGTGGTTCTCACCAGACTAAACTTTACTCAGCCCTCTTCCGAGGTTCGATTCTCGGTGGGAGAGCATCAAACGTATTATGGTAAGTCAGGTCTCATTTTAAACTGTAGGTTTTGTCCTTTATAACCTCGTTGCTGACAAAAAATGTAAATACAAACTAATCAGTCAATTCTTAAATTTTTATGAGATATATTGAAATCTCAAAGAAATCAATACGACTGCTGTTTGGTAAGAATTAGTACTGTGCTTTATATTTTCTATAATGTAGTCTTAAACAGTTCGTTTCTAAATTACTTCGTTCGTTGACGTCCTTAATTCTAATTTGGGGAATCGTTGGACAAGAAAATATCTATTTTACTTAAACGAAAAAAAAAAGAAGAAGAAAATTTGCAATTAGCCGAAATGAGAACACACTAACTAATCTGTTTAAGACGGTATTCTTCACTAGCGTAGTGTGATATTCCAAAATGATTATGCCAAGTCGATGATTCATGTTTTACAACTTCTTTGTGAAATTACCCAAATCAGAAACACCAATTTGACGCTTTTGCTCCAAACATAATACAGACGAAACAGAACATTTTATTTCTTACAGAGTACCCAAAAAGCAAGAATACCTATCACACTACGAATACTGAAATATTCGTGAGTGATTACTAGTTGCTTTTCTTGAAAACTGAGGTATGTCATTTCATATCAAGAGAGCAGCATTGCTCGTAAGTTAACTGTGATACGAGAGTTCTTAATAAAAAAAATCCATTAAGTTTATGTGGTACCAGGATATTTAACATTTTTGTACCCCCGAGCCATTAAAAACGCCACCCTCTCAATATCGATAATACCGGTATAGAAAATTCGAGACAGTAAAGTGAATAATCAATATTTAAGTAGGAGTGAAAAATGAAATAAACATAATAAAAGAATATATATAATTTCAGTTTCATTTAAAATTTTATTTGATTTATTTGATGATAAAAAAGAAGAAAAAACTGGTCGGAGAATATTTGAGGACATGGGAAAAATCATTATTTTAAAAACGAATGAATCGAGTACAGAAAAACAGTGACGACGTTCATGTGATTTTATTTGTTTCCACAGTTCAGCTAACATGACTGTCATCATTGTTTTTCTGTATTCATTCTTTTTTTAAAAAAAGAGGACTTTCATTGGTTTTCTCTCGTGTACGTCATTTGCCGTCTCGAGCCATGGCCTATGTTAGCCCATGCGTAAATATATCCCTGTGTGGTACCGTTAGCACTGTCATCATTTACTAAAGTATTTACTTGGAAATAAGATTACAATACCTTATTGAAGCCAACACTTTCCAGAACATGAGTCTTTTACTTATAAATGTGTAGTTTCTTCACACTACACTAAAACAATAAAACAGAAATTCACTTCACCTGAAAAATGCAACACAAGCACGAAACATTCAGAATTAGATATACCACCAATTCTTGTCCTTCCATGATTAGTATCATTAATCAAAATAAGAACCATAATAGAGCAAAGTGAGGGTATACAATGTTTCTGCGATGAAGATTATAGTTCGTCCTTAATTATGATTACAGTTTAAAGTGAAACTACCTTTATACTATCAATTATGTAAGGAACATGCTCCGGAAAAGTGGTGAGCTGGTCATTTCTATCTTTTCGCCGGTACTGCTCTAGGCTTTGCACAGGTAACTTCAATTTAATTAAACTACATAGAGTTAATAATTCTGAAATATGTCAGCATCTATCGAAGAGAAACAACAGATTGTAAGGGACGAGGAGAGGTAGGAAAACAAGTGTTTACACATCCGCATTCTAATCCTAGCAAAAAACTTTTGTTAGAAATCCCGATGTGTACAACAGCTCTTAGACGCCCGAAGAATTTGGCGTACAAGAGGCAAGAAAGAAAACATGCATATGAGTGACGTGTATGCGCAGTCTTTCCGCTTGTCCATTCCGGAATAAGTTAGTTGTAAGCTAATAAAAATTCATATGGATAACTTTTGTGTGTGTGTGTGAACAGGGGATGCCGGCCATCCTGGCGTACCCTAACGCTATGCCACCGATGTTTTTGGAATTATATTAAAACTAGGAATGCAATGTATATACCCGATTACAATGAAATGAGCTGAGCGAGCTTAAACTACGTAATCAGGAAGCGTTTTTCGGTGATTATTCCTCGATGGTACATCGGATTTTTTATTTCGACCTATGTTCTCACTCAGCACGACATACTCTATCAGCGTGCTAAGTTTGGTTGAGATCGGCCAAACGGTCTAGGAGGAAGCGTTTTTCGGTGATTATTCCTCGATGGTACATCGGATTTTTGATTTCGACCTATGTTGTCACTCAGCACGACATACTCTATCAGCGTGCTAAGTTTGGTTGAGATCGGCCAAACGGTCTAGGAGGAGTTCGCGGACAACCAAACGGCTAACCCGAGTATAAGAGCTTCGCTTCGCTCAGCTCAATTAGTATTATTATTATTTATATCATATAAGTTGCGTATAACCCAGTCTATACGTTCCCCCGCCAAGTGAACTTTGTGGTGGACAAACACCGTGCTCGTGGGTTTTCTCGGGGTTCTCCCGTTTCCTTCCACTTTCTTCATTCCACCATTTTCATTCATCTCTCATTATCACCATCTCCTTTAGCCTCACCGGCATAACCGTGGGACGTAAAACTTAAAGATTTCATTTCCAGTCTATACGTTATAAATCAAATAGGTTTCTCAATATTTGCTTCTTTCAAAATAGTACTGGGCACATAGCCGAAGCAATTGCTGATAAGAAAGTTTGAGGTTTACAAGAAACATTGGATAGGGACTACTTCTTTTCTTCCTTTCTTTTTTCAAAAGGAAGTAAAATGTGTTCGGTTACTGTCATTTTATTGTATGTAAACTAGGGATGCCCGATTTCGGAACTTTTACTTTCTGGAATCCGGAAAGTAAAATCGGAAAAATTCCGGATTTCGGAAAAATTCTGATGTCGGAAAATTCCGGAATTCGGAAAAAAACCGTAATTTAAAAAATCTGATTTCCGAAAAAGTTTGGAATCTTTCTGAACTCCAGAATTTTTCCGGAATCTGGAAAGTGAAATTTCAGATTTCGGAAAATTTTCGTCATCCCTAATTAAACACCTTGATTTGATAGAGCTAGAATAATAAGTATGAAAAGAACTGTGAAAAGTTGGCTAAAAGTTATTTGCAAATGAACACATACTTGAAAGAGAAGTATAGGTTGGATAAGTGTTATTATCTGTGTACACTTACGTTGTTAAAATATTAAGTGAGACGGAAGTGAATAGTTTCTGTGAATAATAACGAGCATTATTATGACTTGATTTTTTATATATATGATCCAGTGGGTAAGATTTTAGCTTGTGTTGTTACTTGTGACAGTCTGAAGAATTCGGATGATAGTTCTGTTGTGCTCATGTATTTTTTTTCGTAGTGCTTGTATATATATATATATATATTGCTGATTTCAAATGGGGATACACAAACTTATGGAGAATATTTTTTTCACTTCAACAATGTACAACTGAATAAACACGTTAGTTCCCTTTAATTGGGTCGGAAAGGATAAAATTGAATATCATGATTAATTTGATGAATAT
Organism: Thermobia domestica; assembly: GCF_964235325.1. Classification (NCBI taxonomy): domain Eukaryota; kingdom Metazoa; phylum Arthropoda; class Insecta; order Zygentoma; family Lepismatidae; genus Thermobia; species Thermobia domestica. The sequence continues at coordinate 99,932,351 of NC_137465.1, read as the reverse complement.
TATGTGCATTAGGACGCTCATAAGTTTTGAAATATACACTAGTACGGTAGTCACTGTAGTAATCGAGTTAATAAATATTTCTGGACATACATGTAGTAGTCAGTGATGTTCTTCGTCACTCCTTGGACTAGACCGGCAAGATAGGTCTCTGTTTCTGTTAGACAGGAATGTCTTAAAAGTGTTATACATTTACATACAGTAGGAATGAGATCAACAAGTTAGTGGAATAAGAATCACATCCATGATTGCGATTATTAAAAAAGAATTATCAGTTAGTTTTCTGCGTTGATTGTAAGGTTACTTTTAACACTGGAGTAGTCTCGTGGAGGACAATAGTCCTCCATACTTGTTTTTCCATTTCAGTGAATTCTGTTGTTAATACAATTTATTATTTTTTTATTACCTTAATAGATCCTATTTCATTTAAAAGTAGTTAAATAATCCATTGACATGGAATTCATATACAATAAACGTTAACTGCATAAAAATTACAGTAAAATATGTTAAATTTTAAATGAAGAGCTAGTGTCCTCCATGCAGTCGTCCACGCGACTGATGCCGTTCCAGTGGGCTATGCGACCACTGCAGTGTTAATAAAAATATTGACTGTTCTAGAACTCAAAGATATTTTATACAGTTGAATTGTATGACCACTTATACCGTTATACATATTTGTGTAGCATACTATTAACTTTTTTTAAAAATAATTTTAAGAAGTTCCTGACGGTTATCAGGTCGTGGGACTTTTGTCAGCCAGAGCATTGCCATTTTTGTTTAACATGTAGTTGTTATATTTTTCAAGTAATTGTGAGCAGATTTTTAAAGGCATTTTATTTACGTTTGCACTTCTGAAGATATTTGGTGACAGGAGCAGACATTCTGGACTACATGCAAAGAACAATTTAAGATTTGAGTCTGTGGAAGAATATAAAGATTAGAGTCGACAGTATTTGAATAATATAGACAAACTTCTTTTCCTAGCCAGAACTTTAAGAATGTAGGGATCATAGCTCAGTTTTCCCTGCCCGATATTTTATCTGTCCAGCATCTAAAATTTAAATTAGAATATAACCTACTATATGAGAAGAAAATACTTTTGTGTGTGTGTGTGTGTGTAAATTGGAAAACGGTTTTAATGTTTTAAAATCAAATTCCAGCTTTAACAATATTGTGAAAATAAACATTTCTAGTTACTGTAAAAGTATGCATTAAATATTATCATATAAATTCAATAAAATAATAGCAAATCAGGTGTGAAGTATGGATCAATAATGTGGTGATAATTAGCTTCATTAATTATTTTTGTTTCCGCTTTAAAGAAGGAATAAAACTTGTTGAAATTTCACGTATTAAAATTTATATAGATTATTCAAGATGTTGAAAATCTGTCATTTACGGTATTGCTTCACAGGGATTTTGCAGTGAACTCATATTATGGAGAGTTGATGCTGTTGGCCCATTATCAAAATCTGGTGGTGTGTCGGAGCTTGCACGAATAAGTTCTCCTGAAATATCTTCTTTCTCTAATGTAGCATGGATACCAACCCTACTTCCAAGGTTAGTTTATTAATACAATTATATATATATATATATATATATATATATATATATATATATATATATATATATATATATATATATAATATTGTTCTGTAGCCAGAATAGAATATCAAATAAAGGCAAGTAAAATGAGGAACATACATACTACCTACAAAAAACAAATATAATTAACATAAAATATATTATTATTATTATTATTATTATTATTTTATTTTTTTTATTTTTTTTTATTTTATTTTATTTTTTTTTTTTTTGAATCTTCAGATAAATTATTAATTTCCAATGATTTCATCGTCTCAATTTTAAACTTATTGAGGCCTGGCTGTATGCCTACAACCACGTGCAATCACCCATCCTAGTAGGTGCAGTTTTCATTATTTCAATTCACAGAAACAGGTGTAATTCAGAAACAATAGAAACGCTTAGTTATTTAAATTATTTGTCTGTTTTAAAAATTTTCTGGGATTTTGTGATAATAAATAAGTTGTTCGCAAGTTTTCGTTTCTAGTTCTGTTATCTAATAAATAATTAAATAAATATACTAAGAAAATAATAATAATACAAAATTGTGACAAATGTTAATCATTAGTAACGTGAATGTGCGAAACTTACTTCAGAATGAAAAAATGTTTTAAAATTAATATTTCCTTTCCATTTTCGGAACTTAGATGTAATTGTAAAGTCCAGTTTTCTGCTTCAGATCCATCTAGTATTAATAATGTATTTTTATGTTAAGTTAGGAAATATTGTGTATGTTTTTTTTTTTCTGTATATTGCATTACTTGCAGCGTAAGTTGTGCAGTTTGATATCTTTGGTTCCGTTGCAAAATAAAATAGTGTTCTTCTAAACTGAAATCTCAATTTCTAATAATATATTACTTAACTCCTTATTTTATAAACATATAAACACTGAAAACAAGTTCGCATTGCAAACATGATATTTTATTTCCACATCTATAGTATAATTAAGTGTTCATAGATCAAGACGCTAACTAATTCAGAAATGAGACTTTTTTAAAAAAAAATTTCTCCGAGGACACTAACCTGTACATTTACAGCTTGAGTTAGTTTCATCTCTGTCTCGCTGAAAATGCTCCTTAGAAGCGAAAATATATTTCTCATACAATAAGCAACGACATACTTTTGCATAGTAATTTCACCTTTCTGGATTGGTGTAAAATAGAATGACGTCTTCGCTATTCCAGCTGAGTGGAACTGTTCTATTAAGAAAAGGCTGAAGTATGTTCATTTAGAGTTGCACGACAGACATGAATCGCAAACAGTAACACCGTCTTTCGTATTTTTGGACGTGTTCTCCGGTTAAAAGACATTTTTTTTTTTTCTGATTGGCTGGTGTTGGAGCCTTGCTTCTGAAGAGGTGCTTTGAAGAGACGCTCTTAAATTTGTAAAAGAATTAACGAGAACGTGGTTCCATTCTGTTATACAATACTGAAATTTATTCAACCAGTTACAGTATTGCTACCAGGATTGTTAATGCAGCAGCCTGCTGCTTGTAACAACATATGGAATTTGAATTACTTTCAGTGTGGGATTGTTTGTTTTGTCTTTCATGAGCGTTCATTATATACATTTTGTAATTCCTGCTTTCATACTGAGGATTTAGTTTCTTCATTACCCGCTAGTGTAGATTCGGATAACAGTTGGTGTTGAACACAGCATAAAAGGAAATCAGCGTGTAAAATAAAATATTCAGTTCATGGGATGCGCTGTTAACAGTATATTTGACTTCAACAGCTTGGAAATATTCCATGTGGTTGGCTTAAATACAGGTTGGTAAAATAATAAACTGACATCTTGACGCCTGACGTCATGTTTGTCAACTTTGAATTATGTGATGTAGCTACCAGACTGTAATCAATGTTTTTTTTTTCTCTCAAATTCACATATATTTGTGTTTTCTGTACTCCCCAAGTGCGTCAGTTATTTTTTTTAACATCCTATCTTTAATCAAAATCGTTATTAATTGAGTAACAAGTAAAACTTTTATTATGTGAGATATGATTTGTGTATTTTAAGGTTACTTTAATCCGGATTTAAACATGATGTATATGTTCTAACTTCAAGTGTGTTAATTGTATTAAAGCGGAAGAGATTCTTCTTGTTCAGCGCTACTAGGGTTAGATTATGTTATGTTTAATGTTCAGATAGAGAGTTGGTAGTGAGAAGGTTGCATGAATTTTTGTCATCGAGAAATTGATACACTAATTCAAAATTTTGTGGGCTTATCAAGTGTGATATTAGGTGGTACACTCATAAGAGTTGAAAATCAGCTGTTCAATGTTGATTTTTAAAAAAAAAAAAAAATTACTAGCTGAACCTGCGCTCTCTATACAACGCATCATTCACATATAAGGATGAATTACTCATTATATCTGTACATGTTCCTTTATAGACACAAGTAAAGATGTCTTGATAAAAATCAGCAACGGGTACCATAAAGGGGAAATTTTTAGATTATTTTTTCAATATCGCACCGTTTGCAAGATTTGAGTACTTCCGGTTGGAGTTCCTAATTCATGTATGATCAATGTTTTCTTTCTTCTTGTATGCAGTATGTAAAAGCAAATACATTACAAACACAATTAACTAGAATGTCAGTGATATATGGTGTTCATTGGGCAAACCACTCCAAACAATAAAGATTCATCTTAGATTGGAGAAATGGTTATCCTTAGTTTTTCATTATCATTTGGCTATGAAACAAACGCCTGAGAAATATACAATCCCTGTAGACAAACATGTGGTGTTGGAACGTATAACTCGTAGGATGTAGTGCTTTACTTTTTTAAAATTTCAACACTTCCAGTGTACCTCTAAAAATGTAATAAAGAAATAACGGCCATGTTTTTTTCAAATATTCAATTAGAACTGAACAATCTAGACAAAATTTGCAGTCGATCAGTGAAAACAGCATCTTTCTAGAACCTATGTTCCCGAGAACTCACTGTCGAAATTATTGGTCACAAACATATAAACGTCCACAAACATATAAACTTTTCTAGCATTTTAATATATAGATTATTTAAACGTTTGGAAAGTAATATTAATAGTGATGAAAGGGTAGTTAATAACGTAGAAACAGATAAAAAGCGTAGAAAAGAAATGAGTAGACAAAGTTAGGTAGTCAGTAACGGATATTTGAAGAACCATAAATAAGCTCCATAGTTTCCGCACTCCTGGAAAGTCTTGGAAAAGTAATGGAAAATTCTTGCAAAATTCTTGAAAGTTCTTGAAATTTGCTGGACAAATTACAATGAAATAAAGTAGTGTATGTATACGGTATTCATCATTTTTTTAAAATGTACTTTTTTATTAGAATTTTCATATTGTTACCGGTTTTACTCGTATTCATTGTTTGAACTGATTTGATTTGATTTTCAATTTAACGTCTTTTTCAGCAGCGAGGCTATATAAGGCATGGACCTACAGTTTAATGTGAGATCCAAACCGCGTGAACTCCCACTGAGAATCGAACCCGAGTCTCCCACGCCAAATATTCATTGTTGAAAATAATTGTTACTGAAATGTTTATTTGAGAAACGGACATTTCTGTAGAGGAGGCATTTTATGTATAGATTTTAAGTGAAGTAGACGTAAATTATCATTTAAATCTTGGTATTTTTATCAGTTTCGGAGTACAGATGTAAAACTGTATGGGGGCATCGAAATGTGGAAGAAGTTCTGTCACAGTTTTCGATGTAAGTCTGTATAAATGTGGACTTCTTGTTAGGAAATCCCCGGTTATCAGTTTAACGTATGAAAATATTATTAGGAATAGTGTATGGAGAAATTGAATACTGGTGGAAGATTCGTTGCTTTCTTATTTTGGTTTTTGTTTTTTTCAGCACTACACTAGGTAACTTGTCAAATTCTCCAAGTGCCTGCTTTGTTGCATCAGACGGGCATAGTTTGCGTGTATATCAGGCTGTGATAGATGCTAGAACCCTGTTGGCGGAAATATCTACGTCGGAACGAAGAAGTAGAATGATGGTGAGAATTTCATTTACACCTAAAATTTAAGTTAGACATATGCATTCGTTTGAATGTAACTATGAAGGAAGGTATTTCAGATGCTCGTGAGTCTCATAGTAAAATGTAGTATTTGTGTTAGAGACCAAATCGTTCTAATTCCATTCAAATTCCGTTTGTATTATGTAATGACTTAGTTAAGAAACAGTAGATATTTGAGCAACAAATCAATGGGTAGATATTTGTTGTAGCCTGCAGTTTGGCCATACTTCGGTTAGGTTTAGAAAGAGATTTAAACCCGTGCAACATTCTGGGCACAATTATGATTTTTTTTTTAATCTAGTCTCAAAAAAGTTGTGTGTTGAATAGTTTTAAGTTTTGGAGCACGCTTGTTTCTTAATAATATTTTAAGTGTATAGTAATCAAATACTCCTAGTAAGCGTTATATGTTATAAGTAACCGTAGTTTCAACAGATAAACTCCGTCATCATCAATGGTATTGAAAATACGTCCAGTAATCTCTTTCAGCAAAACAAGTATTTAAACAGGATTTTGTACACGTCCTGTAATGTTCTGAACCATTTTTAGCAGTTTCGCCTGCCATCGTTAATAGATATATAAAAATTCGAAATTCACTCTTGCACTGTTGTCTGGACAGAGTTGAATAAGGTTGAAGTCACAAATCGTAATAACCAGCTCTTGTTGAAAAACCGTTGAAGTGGAATTCTGTTTCTTGTGAAGACTTGAAAATGAGAACTACCTTCCTGTGCAAAACATAGGTTCAAAATGCATTGTTCAATTGTTGCATACAATTTCAATTTAACACAATTTTTGAAACAAACAATGATGATAGTGAGACTACCTTCATTATTAATAAGGTATAGGTTGTGAATAGTTACCATATATAAACCACAAACACTTAAAATTGGTTTAACTACAAATTGGATTACTGTTACTTTTAAAATGTATAAACAGTTACACAATTTATGAAAAATGATATTCATTTGGCTCTGTTGCCAGATTCCACTGAATGCTGCTTAAAATCCTGAAAAGTAGCCAGCCTTGAAAGGTAACTAAATTACAAGGATGTACTGCTTGGTTTTGTGAAGTACTAAAAATTGAATAAAGAAATGAAAAATGTATAACATTTTTGAATTCCTAATATCTGAAATAATTTGTGATATTTCGAATACTTTACGAGTATCCATTTTCAGGGTCCACAGAGACTTAAATCGTATTACTGAGTAAGATCTTCACATATTTTTAACTCCTGACATTAGTGAAATTTTTAATTTATTTACGAAGTACCTGATTTTAAAGAAGCTGACTGTTATATGGAGACTTTACGCTCTTATTCGTCCCCACATAAAATTGTGTGTGTGTGAAAAGTGCACTTAACAGAATAATTATTATGCAATTCTAATTCTTTAAAGCAAATATCTTGCAGGTATTTGAGAGTATTAATATCTACTTGAAACAGGTCTTGATGTTAGTTTTAGTTTTTTTTTTTTTTTTTTTAAATGTATTATGTCTACTAATTGAAACTGTGATCATTGTGGTTATTTAAAATGACTTACCATCTTTTATCTTACCTCCCCTTATTAAAATTTAAACCCCATGGCTGAAGTCTGAAAGATTATTTGACTAGATAATACCGAGAAATTGATTTACATTCAGTAGATCTCAGGACAGAACTTGGCTCATTAGTTAATACTAACTAATTAAAATTTGCTTCAATAGACGTTGAGAAAATATATAATTTTGTACGCATTAATGTTGCAAATAAATTGGGCCAAAAGTGGCCTAAAGAAAGCAAATTTATGGATTTAGAATTATACCAACTCACAAATAAGCTAAAGCGTTGAGTCACAACACATTACATCACTATCGATTACAAACAAATATAAGGGAACCCCATTGTCCTTACTATTAGCTAATATAGTAATGAATCTGTTTGAAACCAAAATTTTAAAGAATAATATAAATTTATCAGATATAGCTGCTCTGTAGATGACACGTTGGTAGTGTACAGAAAGAATGAAGTTAACTTAATGATAACTTAATGAAAGAATTCAATGATATTTATCCGGGCATCAAATTTATGTCAGAACTGGAAATAAATAATAACATCAATTTTTGAACCTCATCATTTCTCGGTACAGTCCGCAGCAAAAACTTGCAACATGAGAACATGAGCATGTACGTTTATTGTGAAACGACCAAGTCTTTTCCTCGAAAATAAGTGTGCAGGGGAGGATGCTGAGGTTCTCCTGGCGTGATTCGTGTCACTTAGACGTTATGTTGATTGCCTGGGCTGTTAGGCGTAGTTTCACAATAAACTTATATGCTCATGTTGTAGGTTTTTTGCTGCGGACTGTACAATAAGAAAATTTCAGCTTAATTATTCAAGAAAGCCAGCTTTTGCGATTACTGTGTCTACAAAATATCTACATATTCTAATAGAATAATGGCAAATGTTTGGATAGTTTTCTTTTTCTAAGAACTTCCAGAATGCCGTTCTTACAACAGGAGCTTCAGGATCAGTTAAAAATCATCTTCGATTTGGAATTAAAAAAATGTGCACCCATAAAATGCTGGAGGAAAAAAAAATAATTAAAACAATCTTAAATCGTTAAAAATATTGATATCAAAAGAGGATAGCCTTACCTCTATGACCCAGTTTAAAATTTAGATTATAGAAAAAGCCTCAGAAATTAGCATTCAAGGTCTCAATAAAGTCCTGAAGAAAATCAAGAAAAACTTTAGTAAGTTACAAAAAATATTCCGTAAACAAATAAACATATCAGGAATATAGAAGGCAAATTGTGAATGCAACAGGTCATACAAGGATTAGTCAAGTCTTGCAATATATTGGTACACAACATATCTGTATTTATTACAGTACACTGAAAACAGGTTAATATTTGTAGTATAATCCGTTATGTTGGACTGTGCAGTTACCTTCCTGCCAGTTTCTCAATTTCGCATCTGCACTACGTCTTGTCCTAAGAGGCAAAGAAGTCAGTCACAATTACCTCTGCTTCCTGCTGGTTGGTGAAACATCGTGATTTAAGAAAGTGCGCCATGGATCGAAACATATAGTAATCCATAAGGGCAAGGTTGGAACTATACGCCGGGTGTGGCATGAATTGAACGCCATCAAGTTGCTGAATAATTGGTTGCGGGTTTTTTTTTATTTTTTTTTTTTAACCAAGTATGTTTTGGCGTTAGCTTGTTGGAGCAGGGCGCGCTTTCGGTTGAGCAGTGGTGGATATTTTTGGCGTAGTGCAACATACATCCGCTTCAGATATTCGGAATGAAGGTCAGCATAGTACGACCGTTAGGAACGAACTCGAAGTGAATTACTCCCTCGTAGTTTCTCCATACATTCAGAGCATGACTTTATGATAGCAGCGGGCCTGTTTGATGCCAAGTTCTAGAAGTTGGCCCTTGCTCAACTACTGTTTTTGCCTATTTGGATTTCTGAGGAACTCCATGAAACTTCATGGATGTGAGAATCTGTTTCAGGAAAAGCACATTACGTAGATTTTGCAACAGTTGTTGGCACACATCCATTCTCTACTGGGCCTGAGCTGGGGTCAACTTATGTGGAAGGATGCTGCAGCATCTGATTATTTTTCGAGTTCGTGAAGGTGATGCACTATAGTGAAATGGGACAGGCGAGTTGGTTTGAGAACCATCATGTACTGATGGATTTATTTTCCTCAGTGGCATGTTGTATAATCATAAAATCTGCTACACTGGGGCGGCTGGACCTTGGCTGATGTTTAACGTTTTTACAACGTGCGCGAAACTTCTGAAACCAACAAATTGTGTGCTGCTGTGGTTCACTGCACCTCTCCTTTAGCATGATAAATATTTAGGATTGCTTCCGCCGCGTTATGCTCGAGTTCGAACTCATGTGTAACAGTTCACGTATCAGACGTTGTTGAACACTCATCGTCATTACTATAAAAACTAACTGAAGATTACGGAGTGGTGACCACACAAACTCTTAAGCCAGTTGAACCTTGTACTTACGGTTGATCACGGCGTATAAATGCACCTGCTGTTTGGGTTTTGGAAATGTTGCAAGATTTATGACTCACCATTGTACATTAGAATTGTCAAAAGGGATTTAGAAACCAGAATCAAAGAACGTATCAGGGACGCCAGAGAAGATGACTTGAAAGTGTCGAGTTTGTTCAAGCATCTTCACTCATTAAAACACAAACTTAATAGAGTAAAAGCCTTGCATAGATCAACATCATTCGTAGAAAGAAGTGTTTTGAAATTGCTTTTTTAAGCAAAACAGAACAGGTGAGTTTAAAGTTTGATAAGAGGAGCCGAAGTAAACAATGAGAAAGCATTATAAGTAACCAATAAAGTTCAGCGTTTCATAATATTTATTAACCAAAGCTATAGATAAAATTCATTTATATTTAAATAAGTGAATTTATTAATATTAATTCCAGTACTGTAAGTGTCTTTAGTAATTCATTAAAGAAAGCAAGAGATCCCCTTTTTTTAACAGCGCTCAGTGGAACCTGGCAAAAAGTACAAATGAAGATCGTTTTCCATAAGTTGTGCAACTGCCTATAAATTTTAAAAATAGGAATTTAGTTTGTTGTTAAAACGAATTTTCAGTGTTTACATTTTATATATTGCAAATAACTACATTCTGTAACTTATCAATAGTGAATGTAGTTTACAGTCATCATTATTCATTTCAAAAATTGTGTTAAAACGAAATTCTATGCACCAGTTATAGTGTGTTTGGAAGCTATATTCCATTTCTTAAATCTTACAGGAGATTGGTTGTCATTTTTAAGTTTTGACAGGAAATAAATTCCACTTAAAGAATTTTTCAACTACAAGAAGCCCAGTTTTTAAGGTGTGGACCTTCTTGAACAATGAACACACAAAATGCAAAGTGATATTTTGAAATATCAAATTATGTTCCTAAAGAGTTCTGATCTATTTTGATGACGACGGGCGAAACTGTTGAGAATATACGGAAAATAATGACATAATACAATAACTAACTAACTTCAATTTTTTTCTTCTTTTTCATCAATTCTTCTTCTTCTTCTTCTTCTTCTTCTTCTTCTTATTATTATTATTATTATTATTATTATTATTATTATTATTATTATTATTATTATTATTATTATTATTATTATTATTATTATTATTATTATTATTATTCAGTTTCTGCCGTTAAACAAGTATTGAACAATGTATATTCGTGTACTCTTGTTACAGGATTCAATGGTCAGTTTGTCAACGGATAGTTCAATAGAAGATGATGTGAAACATTCCTCGTTGCATAATAGAATTAAAATTGTTTCCCAGCAATCTACTTCAAGACCTGGCTGTGTCATCCAACTGGATGCAATAGCAGATGCGACGCATGTAAGTTTTTACTAGTATAGATTGACTTTACAAAACTGAAGTGAAGTACAATCGTATAATTTGTGTTTAACTCTGGATAAAACAGATATGAAAAAGACTTGTTGGTTTTCAATAAAAAACTAGATCTGACGTAAAACGATACAGTAAAATTTTTGGTTATCCAAAATTGCTGATAAATTGTTTTCCTTTTAGTGGAAATGTTGGCTGTGTAATGGCTTTGAAGGAAAGCACAATTTAATGCACCTTAAATGTGTGTACAGAGCTTTGCGTATCAAGTATTTGATCTTGTTTTGTCGAATTGAAAGAACATGTCTACTACAAACATGGAAAGTTAGAGAATCTGATTAATTTAAGGGAGATTATTGATAGAACGAGAATCAGAAGATTAAAGAATAGTAATGACGAAGTTAACGTTCCCAGCGTCAAGCTTAAATATTATTCACTAATATTACCATCAGCTAAGGGATTTTCACAGATATCCAATTTATTCTGTGAAAGAAAAATCGCAAATTGTTCCTCCAAAACTGAGATCTAAGTAGTCTTACTAGACACTTTAGGGAATTATTTACTATGCTAAATATTACATAACCACATGCAGATCTTGGAAGTTTCTGCAAATTGCCGAATGTGAACTCACCGGAGAAGATTGTGTTATTAGTAATACTGGATAGGTGTCAGTGAACATTGTAAAAATTTTGGTAGAAGCTGGCGTCAAAGAGCAGTGAAGGCTGTAAAATTGCAAATGTATGTATCAAACAAAAATGAACTCAATATTGTGATATAGTCATCATCATCATAAGTATTCTGCCTTTATTGGCAGGTCACTTGCCGCAGCTGAGAAGCTTCCATGCTCCACGGTCCTCCGCTAACCTTTTCGTCTTCGCGTATGATCTTTCTGTTTTAATATCATCCATTAATTGCAGTCTCCTTCGCCCCCTCCCTCTCTTTCCCGCCACCATACCCTCTAGGACGTCCCTCATGATACAATCTCTTCTTAGGCAATGTCCCAACCAGTTTCTCTTCCTCTTCCTAATAATATCTAAAAGTGTTCTTTTCTCATCCACCATTTCTAACACACTCTCATTCGTTTTCCGCTCTACCCAACTAATTCTTTCCATTCTTCTCCACACCCACATTTCGAAGGCTTCCAGTCGATTTTCGTCACCTTTACGTAATGTCCACGTTTCCGCCCCATACAGTACAACACTCCACACGAAGCATTTTATGAGTTTTTTTCTCAACTCTTTATTCAAGGTCCCACAAAACAGACTTTTCTTTCTCCTAAAGGCTTCTTTCGCCATTCCTAACCTTGCTTTTATTTCACGTTCGCACTTCATGTCATTACTAAGAATACTACCCAGGTATCGAAAACTATTCACTTGTTCTATTTTCTCTCCTCCTACTTTTATATTTGACACAGACCCCTTCGTTCCAATCACCATGGCTTTTGTCTTTCTAACATTTATTTTCATCCCATATTCTTCAAAGCCCTTTCTTATTTTTTCTAACATTTATTGTGATATAGAGTGATGAAAAAATAAGTTGAAGATCGCTACATAGTGGTGATGCTTGCTGTTAGGCTAGTAAATACTAAACGATGTACGCCATTAATAAGTGTATATTGTGAAAGAAAACGTGTTCGTTTCTAGTGCTTATCAAGAATAAACATAGAGATCAACTATGGAAAACGTAGTCTACAATAGAAATAATCATTCATTCACCTTAACATTGGAAAGCTGATGATCTCAAATTAACCATCTCATTAGCTGGGAGCTCAGTTCGTAGGTGTGATTCATATCTATGATTAAAATAAGTATAATATACAGACGTGTTCAAATTATTAGACTCACGCTCGAAAAATGCAAAATTGATGAAGGAGTCCTAATTTGAGTTATAGAACATTTAATTTAATGGTTAAACCACCAATATAATATCCTTAATTTGTTTACTGCACAGTTGAAGTAGTGATATCACCGTTGAACACCAGATGGTATTAGTGAGGAGGGGGGGATTCTGAAAGTGGTGTATCAGTTGTAGATACTTATTGTGGTCCCTATCAACAAGTTACAGTCCGAAGTGTTGTGGTTTCTGTCGTAAGAAGTTAACGACATTCAGAGCGTTCAACAGTTCAAATGGGTCACTTTAAAATGATCCTGGTTTCGTGTATCAATCTTTTCTTCTGTGTAGTCCTGTAATTGCATCATAATGGGAAAAGCAAAAGACCTGTCTCTGCGTAAAATGGAAGTTAACAAAATACTTATGGTGGAAATAAGATATACACGGCAATACATTGCTAGTAGAGTTGGGATAGAACAAAAAATCTGAGTAGAATCTCTGTTGAAATGAAGAAGAGCCAAAATAGGGTTGGAAAGTGTAGGCGAAAACCAAAGCTATCGCTGAGAGGTATCAGAAAACTAAAAAGGTTGTCTCTGGGAAACAGAAGAGCAACTTCTAATAGACTTAAGCATAAAAATGGCTTAGTATGGCACAGACATTTGGCCTGGAAGTGTTCGAAGGATTCTTTGTGCCGAGGGAATAAAAGCACATGATCAAGAAAGAAAACAAAAATTAGGGTCTACTTCAATCATGGCAAAGAAGCGCCTCGAATGGGCACGAGGCCTAGAATATTGGACTGCTGACGATTGGAGAATAGTGTGTTTCAGTGACAAATAATGTATCTTTGTGTCTGATGAATGTTCACAATATGTGCGACGTTGGTTTGGGAGGAATTCAAGTTGGAATGTCTTTAATAAACCGTGAAGCGTCCTACTTCAGTCATGGTCTGGGATGTGATCTCTATCTTCGGGCCTGAAAGACTGTATATAGTAGACAGCAAATGAAGCACGACCAATACCTACAAGTTCTTCAAGAAGAACTGCTTTCCCAGACTGCATTCTGGTTTGACGACGTACAATTCATCTTTATGTATGATGGAGCCCCATGCCACCGGGCCAAAGCCGTGACAAAATTTTTTGAGGACAACGAAATTAGGGTTCTTCCGTGGCCAGGCACTAGTGCTGATATGCAGCCGATTGAAAACTTCTGGAGTTTCATGAAAGAAAAGCTAGAGAAGATGCACATTAGAACCAGACTTCAATTGAAGGGTAAGGGGAAAAAACAAGGAATGTCCATGCATGTGCTTTACCGGGTGCTTTGTCCTAGCTGTTGGTGACTCTTGGTACTATTTGATTCTATATGCCATGCGCGCGTAGATGTACAAATATCCATGTAAAAAGGGACGAAAGATTTAAAACCCTATTCTTTGTACGTGATTTCCAATATTAAAATGCCGTTTTCTCAAAAATGTAATTTTGTGACATTCCTTCTTTTTTTTCCCTTACCCTTCAATTGATCAAGGAGATCAACAAATTGTGGTATCACGATGCTGAATTGAAGGCAAAATGTGCTAAACTCGTACATAGGATGCCACAAAAGATAAAAGACTTAATAAAGAATAAGGGATTTCATAAGAAATATTAATCTTTGTGTGAGAGATAATTTTCTTGTAAGTATTCCATTTCATTTTTTTTTTTTTTTTTTTTTTTTTGTTTCCAATTTGGATATACACTATAGTAATTATATTTGAATGCTACGTACGCATTTGTTTTATTGATATTGTAAAGCATATGCCAGACCCACTAGAAATTAGGACAGAGTTACAAGGTAGTAATTTGGACTAAGTTCGAACGTATTTTCTCACGTAATATTGTAAGAACAGTAAAATATTCAGAAACTGAATGTTGTGTCTGATAATTTGAACACGTCTATATGAAATAATTAGTCTATTTTCTATCAATCTTCAACTGTTATTGTAGCCAGTGAGTACGGTGGGTCTACAATAATTATTACACATTTACTAGTGGACGCTATAGGATATATATAATAAAAAATTATTAAACCTACATCTGTATCCTATGATAGTTTTTCTTATAAATGATCTCGGTTTGCGCTGAAACCTTCTTAAGCATCAATACTTTTTGTAAATCTTTGTCCTTTCAATAAACCTTTTTTAACACTCAATTTTTGCTCAGATTTTGATCGCTAGAAATCCCCTTACGATACGCCCTTCAATCTAAGTGACATATTAAAGACCTGGTTCGAGGTAGGTATTAACTATGTTACGAAATTCATTTCAAACTTTTCATCTGTTTTCATCGTTGATGCAATCACAGACAGTTTTGGTTTTAGTATGGCAACAAATATATATTTAAAAAAAAATCCGTTATCCCCATCATAAAACGGTGCTAAAAACAAAATTCTACTTTAAAAAATTAAAATGAGAGGAAATGAAAAAGCAAAAGAATGCATATTTTCCGTAGAAGGGGAAAGAAGTGGAAAGCAAAAAGGGTTTGATTGCAGTTATTATAATAAAATGACCATATCTTGAAATCCTTTCAGGTTAGAGACACGAAATATGGTATTTAGACTTTTCGTTTAAACTAACTAAAGACGTTATCATTATATTGCAAGCGGTAATAATGATTAGAAATAATGTAAGTAAAAGGCTAATAGTCACCGCAAGAAACAAACCTCATCACTAGGAAGTACTTTCAAAGAACATCGTCGGCCAGGCACACTTCAAAAAAGATTTAAACCATAAAAAGAATTTTAAAAATGTGCGAAGTAATAATCTTCTTGTCATTAGAATTAGATATATGTTAATAGTAATTCACTTGTCACTGTTCACTGTTTTTACTTTTTTCATTATCTTCCAGATGGGGAAAATGAGTAGCAAAAACATTGCTCCAAATGGCATTTATGTCACCTTTATCTGAATTCAGTGATGGTTTCTCCTTATGAATGTGATAAGCTTCTTTAACTTTCCGTTCAGTTGCTATTTTTGCTTTTTCGATCAAACATGAATTAACAATGTTGTGGTTATTTTCTTTGAGATGTGATGCCAATCCAGATAACTGTTGTAAGCTACGAGATTTGGACGTGCGAATGTGCTTAGCGATTCTGGTAGAAGTATTCCTTTTTGTTTGACCTATATATATTTGGTCACATTGACATTTAACCATATAGACGCCACTACTTTGTTGGGGATCAGTAAAAAATGATTTAAAATTTGTAATATATTTTTCTATAGGTTTAGAAAGAACTTGATGTTTTATTTATGCAATGCCTTCTTAATTTTTGCTGAAGTATGTTGAACCCGAGGGACACCAATCCATTTGTCTTCTTCGGCATTTGTTGTTGGCCGATGGTGGGTGCCGTCGATCTCCCGTTGTACCTGTTTATACCACTTCAGTAATAAAGATTTTGGCAGCCATTTTGTTGTCCAATTTTAATTAAATATTGAATTTCTTGGTTGAGATTATTAGGAAGATCACAAATTAGAAGAGCTCTTCTGAAGAAGTTTTTCCAAATATTCAGTTTCTGAAGCCATGAATTTGATGACTTACAATGAATATACTTGGTACCAGCAAAGGGTTTACGATATACTGAAGTAACAAACTTATTGGCTTGTCTTTTGATGGTAATATCAAGGAAGTTAAGAGCTCCATTTTCTTCAAGTTCCATCGTGAATTTGACTCTAGGATGTATCTGATTAAATTCATCTAATAATTTCTTTAAATCTTGATATACCTTGTACAAAATTAAGGTATCGTCAGCATACCAAAAATACCTGATATGAGGAAATTTTGGGAGAATGTTGTTTTCGAACACCTCCAATACCAGGTTTGAAAGTATTGGAGAAAGAGTATTGCCCATGGCCAATCCATTGTCTTGACGAAAGATGGTATCTTCAAATTGAAAAACATTATTTCTAAGGCAAAAAGCTATTAGTTAAGAGACTAGTTAAATTTCGTATGGGTTTACTTTTAGTTTAAGTAAGGCAAGTTCCACTGCCTGTAAAGCCAGGTCTACTGGTGTTGATGGATACATCTCCATTACGTCAAACGATGCCATATGGATAGAATCCGCCGCAACAAACGAATTCAAACAACCATTATTTATTATACAACCATTTTGAAAGTAAGTTTGTAGGATGGTGAAAACCAGCTATTATAGGTCCTAACGGAATGTTGGGTTTATGTATTTTTATAAGACCATATATAATGGATAAGGTTGAATACTGGATTTTTAGTTTTGTTTTAACTTCGTCAGGAATCATTGGAGAATTATTAATGAACGGGTTGGTTGTTGCTATCAAAGAATGTAGTGAATTTCCTTTTTTTATCCATATTTGTTTCCTTTGTCGGCTTTAATACAAAAAAAGTTCATGTTTACGTAAAAATGATCCTAATTGCATTGTTAGCTTTCTTATGTGTGCAGTAGAGTCATTGCGTTGATGATGCTGAGATAGTACAAGGGCACATTCTTTTTTTCTCATTTCGGTAGCGTCCTCTTGGTTAGAAATAAAATGTGTAGCTTTTTCAACAGAGTAAACTAAGTCCTGAATTGTTAGATGTATAGGTTGAAAACTGAATTTTAGTCCCAAAGCAAAAATCTGATTTAACTTTCTTGGAATGTCCACATCGGTAACATTTACTAGCGTTTGTTCTGTATGGGTTTGTCTGTTGTTATGTTGTATTGTAGTTTTATACCAGGATTCACCTAATGATTGAATTCTTCTTAAGTCTAGAGCTCCTCCGTGGCTAAGCGGGTAGCGTACGCACCTTTGGCGTGGGAGACCCGGGTTCGATTCCCGTCGGGAGCTCATGTGGTTCGGATTCCACGTTAATCAGTAGGTCCACGTCTCATATAGCCTCGCTGCTGAAAGGGACGCTAAACTAAAATCAACTCAACTCTTCTTAAGTCTATTCAATTTAAAATAAAAATACTTTCGCAGTTTAGTAAACATGGTGTTCATCCAGTTATATAAGGTGCCAGAATCAACATGTGAGTGCAAGGTCATCAATTGCTTATAGCAGCTACGATTTAACAGGTCAATTTCTTTATTAACAGGGAAAGACAATCCACTACAGTTTTTGATAGCAACATCCAACATAGTTGATTAATAATTCTCCAATAATTCCTGAAGTTAAAACGAAACTAAAAACCCGTGATCCAGCCTTACCTATTATAAATAGTCTTCCAAAAATGCGTAAACCCAGCATTCCGTTAAGACCTATAATAGCTGGTTTACACCACCTTACATACTTACTTCCAAAATGGTTGTATAATAAACTGGTATCTTTTAATATACCAGTAAAATATACTGTTAAAAATAGCCTAGAGTTAAAAACATGTGTAAATTCGTTTGTCGCGGCGGATTCTATCCATATGGCATCTGTTGACGTAATGGAGATGTATCCATCAATACCAGTAGACCTGGCTTTACAGGCAGTGGAACTTGCCTTACTTAAACTAAAAGTAAACCCATACGAAATTTAACTAGTCTCTCAACTAATAGCTTTTTGCCTTAGAAATAATATTTTTCAATTTGAAGATACCATCTTTCGTCAAGACAATGGATTGGCCATGGGCAATACTCTTTCTCCAATACTTTCAAACCTGGTATTGGAGGTGTTCGAAAACAACATTCTCCCAAAATTTCCTCATATCAGGTATTTTCGGTATGCTGACGATACCTTAATTTTGTACAAGGTATATCAAGATTTAAAGAAATCATTAGATGAATTTAATCAGGTACATCCTAGAGTCAAATTCACGATGGAACTTGAAGAAAATGGAGCTCTTAACTTCCTTGATATTACCATCAAAAGACAAGCCAATAAGTTTGTTACTTCAGTATGTTGTAAACCTTTTGCTAGTACCAAGTATATTCATTTTAATTCATCTCATTCATGGCTTCAGAAACTGAATATTTGGAAAAACTTCTTCAGGAGAGCTCTTCTAATTTGTGATCTTCCTAATGATCTCAACCAAGAAATTAAATATTTAATTAAAATTGGACAACAAAATGGCTACCAAAAGTCTTTATTACTGAAGTGGTACAAACAGGTACAACGGGAGATCGACGGCACCCACCATCGGCCAACAACATGTAACAACCCGTTTTACCGGTTGTTTACATTGGTGCTGAGGTTGGCCCCCGTATGGTGCTACTGTACTAGTCATATTGTTTTGTCTGTTATATTCTTTAGTAATTTTAATTCGTTTTCTTTGTTACTGGTATGGAGGTATGTCCGTAATAATGGCACAGATGCGATATATCTGCTCAAGCTAATTTATGATATGAAACACGAAACACACACCAAAAATCTTAATCCAAAAATCGAATGTTTTTTTTAAAGCTAGTTACTGTAGATTTAGTTCAAGTTACGGCATGATGCGTAAGAGTTTTTATTCTTATCATATACGATATTCTTAAAAACAAGCTTAATATCTAACTAAACCTAATTACGTTGTTGATAAACAAACTCATACAACGATGGAAATGAAATACAACTTCTGCTTCGTTGTATGCCGTTCTTTTGTTGATATTAGAGTGGTAATCCTTGCTATTACCGCAAGAGGGCGTTTGAATCGCTATTTGATGCAGACGTAATGCTAGTTTGGAAAGATGGCGACCAGGAACTAGATGAAACGTCTTGTTGCGTTGACGACAAGTAAACACGGACAAGGAAAGAATAAGTGAGTTGTAAATTTTATGTTATACGTTATTCTCAGTAATTTAAAATTTAAATTTAATATATATAATTACTGTTAATGTGGCTAGGTCTCTTTACTGTGATATAATTGTTATAAAATTGTCTTAGTTATAGTCGAGTATGTGATATTGAAAAACGCGTTTATAGAGGCCTGGTTCCGAGAGAGGGAAAGCGCAGTTAATTCTTATGTACTAGTGTGGTTAGACGGTGCCCGTGTCAGTGCTCCAAAAAAGTTTAGAAATTTTGCAACAAAACGTGTATTTCGGACATTAACCTTGATGAAATTGTTATTTGGGCTGAACCTAGTTAATTGTTTTGGCAAGATGAGAGGAGCCTGACTCAAAATTTGTATGTAACCTTCTTTCGGCAAAAGGCCACCGAATATCACCCCCGCCATTACTATAATTATAAAGTAATGAGGCGGGAGGTGTAGTCGTCGAAATCCGTCGCTTCAGACTACGGGATCTACCTTCTATAATCGTAGAACGTCGAGCTGGTGGCCTGAGGAAGGGAATTCGGTGTTTTAGTTCGCAGGACGAAACATAACCTCTCCTGCATAATCCAAGATTGAGGGGGCCAGTTTGTGTAAACTTCTAGTAAAAAGTGTTGGAGAACTGTAATATCAAATTTTCCTTTTTCAATTCTAAACAGTATGGTAATTTATGAAATGAAAATCTTCGAAACCAATATGTGCAGATAAGTAAGAGTGCGTCACGCGTCTTCGTAACTCACCATATTTTTGTCCATTCCTAAATATTTGATAAAATTGAAATGTGATCGAATTATTAAATTTGCTACTCTTAATACATCCATTGGAAAAATCGTCTTGGAAAAGTGTGTGTTTCTATTATGTCATAGATTAGGCTGACTTGGTAGAATTTTACTTTGACCGTGCCTATAAACATGTTTTATCGCACTATAGTTTAGGTATAATTTTACTCTGATTATGTCCCTGCATATGTTTTGTTTGTTACAGTTTAGGTATAGTTTACTTTGGCCATGTTCGGTACAAAATTTTCTTTTGTACTGCGAAATGTGTTTTGAATAGGGTATAACAAACTCCTATGTGGTATTAATTTTGATTCTTTGGTTACTCACGTATTTTGTGGGTTAAATATGAATCGTCGTAAAATTTATTTCGATTATATTAACGCATATTTGTCTCGTCGTAGGTGAACGTAGATTAATCAAATATCACTCAACTTGCCACTCTTCGACTAAACTAGATAAAATGTTATTTGCCATGTGTATCCATCACTTTTGAAGCTGAATTGTGAATTTGAAATGATAAGAGTTTTGATAACGACGTTCTGGTATCATTGATGATATGTAGGCCCTGTCATATAGATGTAGATGTGGATTTTTTTTTTCATTGATCATTTGTAAATATTTCATTTTTTCATTCCATTAATAGTAGTGCTCGTTATAATAGATGTGTTATTTAACTGATGCATAAGCCAAAACATAGTAGTATATGCTACTTACTCACTTTTAAGTTGAAATGAAAGTATAATAGTAGTATAATAGTAGTAATACGGGCTAATGTCTGTTGCTTTATTTGAAATATGAATGACAGGAGTAGTTATCGATTAAACCTAACGAACGTCCATATAATAATATTCTCGTAAATAAGTAGAGAGGATGGATTACTAACATTTTTGTAAATGTTTTCTTTCTTTATTCTTCTGTTGATGTATCATGATTTAATGTGTATTAATGAACAGTGCTGAACTTTTGAGAATCTAGACAATGATCTTGTACTATACTAATGGAACAACATAGTCACATAAAATGTATTTGAAATACTGCGACGTAGGTAAATATTCGGAATAACATTTTTTTTTTTTTTTTGTTTTTGTTAATATTTGTTATTGTGTAATTATTTAATGATTGGCAAGAATAAATAGTCACGATAATCCGGCTTTATAATTTCGAATACTGGTCATAGATTTAAGTTCATACAACCCTAAATATACATATGTAGCATTTTTTTTTTTTTTTTTTTTTTTTAACAGTGTGAGATTGCAGTTAAGTAACAGCGTTAAAAATTTCCTTCACTCTTGGTTTGCTGCTGAAACAAGAACTTGAAATCTTTTGATATCTTCCGTTGCGCATACGAATTGAATACTCTATTATAACTTTCGTTAGGTTAGATGAGCCTTAGTAAATAACAACTTCATTTCTGATAAATATAAACGTATGATACATTTTATAGGTTAAGGACAGTTAGGAGAAATCTAAAACTAATACAACCTGATAATTTTTTTTTTTTTTTTTATTCTCTGAAAATTACGTATTGTTATAAACAAATGCCGAAGAAGACAAATGGATTGGTGTCCCTCGGGTTCCACATACTTCAGCAAAAATTAAGAAGGCATTGCATAAATATAACATCAAGTTCTTCCTAAACCTATAGAAAAATATATTACAAATTTTAAATCATTTTTTACTGATCCCCAACAAAGTAGTGGCGTCTATATGGTTAAATGTCAATGTGACCAAATATATATAGGTCAAACAAAAAGGAATATTTGTACCAGAATCGCTAAGCACATTCGCACGTCCAAATCTCGTAGCTTACAACAGTTATCTGGATTGGCATCACATCTCAAAGAAAATAACCACAACATTGTTAATTCATGTTTGATCGAAAAAGCAAAAACAGCAACTGAACGGAAAGTTAAAGAAGCTTATCACATTCATAAGGAGAAACCATCACTGAATTCAGATAAAGGTGACATAAATGCCATTTGGAGCAATGTTTTTGCTACTCATTTTCCCCATCTGGAAGATAATGAAAAAAGTAAAAACAGTGAACAGTGACAAGTGAATTACTATTAACATATATCTAATTCTAATGACAAGAAGATTATTACTTCGCACATTTTTAAAATTCTTTTTATGGTTTAAATCTTTTTTGAAGTGTGCCTGGCTGACGATGTTTTTCGAAAGTACTTCCTAGTGATGAGGTTTGTTTCTTGCGGTGACTATTAGCTTTTTACTTAAATTATTTCTAATTAAAGACATATTTAAGCGTTTGTTTGATATTTCGCGTTAGAAGGGAAGAAAATGAGGGAACTTGCAATTGTTATAATAAGATGGCCACGTCTCGAAATCCTTTAAGGTTAGAGACAAGAAATTTGGTATTTAGACTTCTCATTTAAAACAATTAATGACGTGTTCCAGGGTTTTTGACGGGGCCGTGGTGGGTCAATGTTAATATGTTCACCTTCTGCGCATGGGGTCATTACTTTAATCCCTGCTCGTGCTAAGTGGGCTTTGTGATGGACAAACTGTATGCATAGATTTTCTTGGGATTCTCTCGTTTGGTCCCAGTTGCTTTATTCCATCATGTCATTCATTCTCATCATCACTATCTCTTTTAACGTACGGCATAATCATGGGACGTAAAACCGAAAGATTTCATTTTTTCAGCTTTTCGTTTTATGATATTTCCCATAGAAGGTAAGAAAAATGGCGGGAAGAGAAAAAAAGTTGGGTTGCAAATATTGCAATAAGATGGTCATATCTCAAAATGCCCTAAGGTAAAAGACATGTTAGGGAGGTGAAATTTGGTATTGGAACTCCTTATTGTATACAAGTGGACATATGACAACATTTCCGCAAATTCCACTTTTATCGAGAGAAGGGCGAGCAATTTTTATATATATGTATAAAATACAGTATATAAAAATGTCTTATCTTCACGGGAGAAGAGGCGGATCATTTGAAATTAATTTTTGAATAGTTAACCGTAGCTAACACTTAGGTCGTTTGTCATTTCACTTTGATTGAAATGCGTATTACAAGGGTAAGACTCTAAATCTTTTTAAAGAACAACATCATAAATCTATCCTTCCCGTGCGAAGAACGGGTATTTCGACTAGTAAAGGATGTAGATGTGGGAGATCCAAGTACTATCTATATAATAAACCAGGTAGTATATAATGTTAATTTTCACATTTACTATGTACGTGTGCAGAGAGATAGGAACTACAGGGATTGTGATTTCTGTAGGTTTATTGATTGCTTGATGGTACATAAGAGATTCTGTGTGTCCAGTTGTTATAGTATTCGGCTTCATTGGTCTGCATCTTTAACTGCAGATCTCATGCTCACTCACAAGTGTAAATCTCTTGCACAGGAGTGAATGGTTAGTAGTGGATTTTCCATACCTCGTTTTCTGTTTGGACTTGTATTGTATTATTCTTAGCTCCCAGTCATTTATAAATAGAGAATAGAAGAATTTCAAAGATTTTGTTCCGGTAATTTGAATTGCAAATATTAATATTAGACTAAATGAAAGAACCAGTTGTAGTAACTAAGAAAACAAACACGAATGTTTACTAATGTTTTCGCAGAAAGGTTAAACGATGTATATGATATCTTATCGATTTGAGAATATTTTTCTACGGAATTTAATTAAGGTTTAAATGGATGCAGAAAATATTTTAATGAAAAAAATATTGATTTAATGTTGTGTAATAATACGACTTGTGTAAAGATATTCTTTTCATGGTTACGTTATCCACGAAAGAATGTTTGATATTGTCCTTCTTTTTCTTTCAAGGACTGGCAAAATACTCAGTTCCTTCATGTTTTCCAAGAACAATTAATAACAGGAGAGAGAGTAGAAAAGACTGGTTCAGACACGAACAAAGATGATGATCTCGGCTTAATGGAAACTCAGTTAGGGGCCATGGTGGACTTGCAGCAGTCAGCGGTTTTTGAGGAACCATTCTATATAGTCCTTTTAGAACGTACTGGGAAAACGACGTTAGTGCATATGTGGAGACTTGTTATTGCATCACAACCATCAAATGTCGGTATGTTAATGAAAAGGTGATCTATAATTTGGTTGGATATTAAGAATCAAAGTGCATGAGTAACACAAGGATGTATACTTACATAGCTCTAATTGATCATTAGTGAATCGTTATAAATATTAATATTGGATCCTGTAGTTCTTAGCTTTATTAAAAACAAAACCGTTATTTTGAAGTGGCTTAATTCAGCAATGAATTACACTGCTCAACAATGAAAATGTAAATTGAAGAAAATCACCTAATTATTGATTTTGTGGTGCTAAAGACGAACTTGGAAATGAAAATTGAAAATTTGCTCTTGCTTTAGTTTTACATTCGTGTCTAATAATAACTTTATAGTACTGAACATATTCGCAACATTTAGTGTAAAAAGACACTGCTATGGCAACACTGGAAGAGTTACATTATCACTCAGTTCCTTTCTGTTTCTCATCTCAGTTATGTCCTGCTAGTGTGTGCGAAAAAACATGTTTTCTTTTTTTCTTTTTTTGTGAAGAACTGCACACAAAAATACACGTGTTTGCATATATTTGTGAGCGTTTCCTCAGAGTTTCTCAAAAAAGAGCTTAAATAAACAAATATGCCGTGACATTGAGTAAACAGTGCGGTCAATTTCTGCGGGGAAGTAACATTTTCATCACAAAAGCAGCATATATTATCACTGTTATTTTGGGTGTAAAATTGGAGATCAAGATTAAGCACACACATTGTTTGTAACACTTTGCCAGCAATCTTAAGAAACAGATTAAATGGGAAGAGACGTTCAATACTTTTTGCAGTGTCCAAGATTTGGAAGGAACCAAATGACCACACCAGTGAATGCTACTTTTCTGAGGCTTCTCGTGTCTAGAAGCAAATTTCCAGGAAGAAGCGAACATTGATCTATTCTAACATTCCATCTGCAATGCACCTAGTTTCAGATAGAGAAGGATTACCTGTTCTTCGCACATCCAAAGAATACGACTTTTATCTGATGATGATCAAGAAGTTGAGCCACCTGAACTAAGTACTTGGAAGGACCGTGAACTTGAAAATACCTTCAAGTGAACTACATAGACGAACTCAAGAAGAGCTAAGTGGTCTCATTAGGAATTTGGACCGCTCAAAAACCAAATCGAAATTTTAGTGTTACGGTTACAGTAATGAAATTTACTGCAGGAGGACGTAAATATTTTTCTGTATCGGAACGGGGAGAAGAATTTCCCTTCATTTTTTCACTTTGCAAGACACTTGTCGCATGTGTAGTCATAAATGGCCTCATGAAGACTCTGAAAATTAACTACGATCATACGGGGTAGAGGCACTTCATAGATTTTTCAAACGCGAGTTCAAAAGCCGTGCTTTTATTCATTAGAAACGATCTTTGTTTCATTGTTGTGCATGCAGTTCATATGAAGGAATCTTGTGAGAACTTGGAACGTTTACTGCGAGCCATTAAATATTATGACTTTCAGTTGCACATTTGAGGTGAACTTAAAGTAATAGCACCGTTGCTAGGGGTGGAATTAGATTATACAAAATAATGCTGCTTTATATGTTAATAGAACAGTAGAAGTTGTGCCTCTCACTACAAATCATTTCATATCAATTCAACACAGTGACTTAACCTCACCATCTTAGATTTTAATAGAAATTTGGTACATAGATACCCTCTATGTAGACTAAGAAAAATACCAAATTTAAACTTTATATATCAACCGGTATTGAAGATAGGGTTATGTAAAGATTGAAAAATAATAACCAAAATAGCATGTTCAATGAATTTTAAAATTGGAATTGCAGCTCTCCTAATTGAGATAGAGAGCTGATTGAGGTGTCATTTTACAGTATTTTTCATGCTCTTTCTTGTGGTGTACATCATCATATAGGATAATACAGAATTGTTTTTACAAAATCAAAATCAAAATTTTACTTCAAAATTTTTCAAAAAGTACGTATTTTAAAATTTTGAAATTAATTCAATGAACAGATACTATTGTTGTAAAGCACCTGGCAAAGTATGAATTTGGGATGATAATGGATTCATTATTTAAAAATTTCAAAACTAACACTTGATTTTTCAAGAATACTCTGTACGTGGGGTAATAATACAAGATTGCTAAGTTTTACACTTCTGTGAACATAAAAGTGAACACTTACTTGAAGAAAGAGTATAGAAGAGTCCATAGTAAAACTTCTCAGTAAGTACAGTAATGGGATATGTTTATCATTTGAAGTTTAAAAAAGCCGCATTTGTTCGGTATACACCACTTTCAAGGAGAACATAACTTCTTCCAAGTGGGAGTTACAGGATTCACTTTTATGAGAACGTCCACTACTAACATCCACAGAACATCAGCATTTCTTGGATATCAGAATGATGAAGATGGCCCAGGTGGATAAAGAAGTTATTTTTACTTCATCAAGTTCTTCATTTTTCTGTAAAACAACGGAGCCACCAATTTTCTTATTAGACAGCGGCGACATGGCCTGATATATCTTCTAATTGAACTTTATGTGGAGATTTTGACACTTTCTTTTCCCAACCCTGCAAACCATCTGAAAATTTTAGTACAATTTTCGCTTATATTGAATTTGAACCCTCCCTGAAAAGCTGCTGTGGATCCCCTAAATAAATTCCTGCGTACGTTGCATATAATTAATGCGCTAAAATGGCGTTTATACAAACACTGAATGCTGGAATTTTAAAATTAAACATTTAGTGTGAGATATCATTCAAGAAAATTCAAAAGTCCAATTGAAAAACTTAGATGCAGTCGATAAATTTGCGTACTTTATTTTTATCAATATATTTAAGCAAAGTTAAAAATATTAACTATGAAACAGACATTCAGGCAGGCAGATAGATAAGATAGAATTTGTTTCATTAGCAGGGTCGGCGTCACGATTTTGAATAGGCTATTTTTTAATTTAATTTTTTAAAAATATAAATATATAGGATTTATTCCTTTGCAGTAAATGTATATTTATTATATTTAGACGTTTATATTTTTTCAATTTTAGGTAAACCCGGGCCTACCCGTTAAAGCTGTTTTAGTTCGTTTAGGCTTAACGTCCGTATGTAATAGCGAGGTTATGAAGGATTGAACATATTATTAAAAGTGACATCTGAACCACTACTCCCGTTTCCAGCTAGGAGAAATTTTGTGGGCTCATCAGGATCGTTTAATTACAAGGCGAAAATTAGATTCACCTAACACAGATGATTCGAAATGTGTGAAAACGTCACTATGAAATTCTCACGATTTCTGTCATTTTTGCTTCTTTTGTTTATACCTATTGTTGAAAAAAAGAACTTACAGTGGTTTAAACCAGCCAAGCCTACTGTTGTACCAGTGCTAGATGTATACTTTTTACAAACCATGTTTATTTTTAATTGTGAAACTTGTATTAATATTATTTTATTAACTTTTATAAAACTAAAGTTCAGAAGTATTAGCACTTTAACTTAGCTTTAAGTGAAAATTTTTAGAGTATGAGGTAATAAATATTGCCAGCAGATTACAAGTCTGTATGATGTGTTTTAGACCCATTACTTTACTCTTCATATTTATTCCCACAAGTAAGACAAAAAACATTGCATACTTGTGTTTTTCAGCTAGGTACAGTGTATTCAACAAGGTTGAGCTCCAGTGTTAGTTTTGATTTTTTTTAAACAAAGACCCGTTTATCATCTCAAATTCATATTTTGCCAAAGCTTTACAACAATACTATCTGTTCATGGAATTAATTTCAAAATTTTAAAATATGTACTTTTTGAAAATTTTTGAAGTAAAATTTTGATTTTGAAGTAAAATTTTGTAAAAGCAATTCTGTATTAGGCTATATGATGTTGTACACCACAAGAAAGAGCATGAAAAATGCTGTAAAATGGCACCTCAGCCTCAATTAGGAGAGCTGCAATTCCAATTTCAAAATTCATTGAACATGCAATTTTGGTGATTTTTTCAAACTTTACATAGCCCTATCTTCAATATTGGTTGATATATAAAGTTTAAATTTGGTATTTTTCGTAGTCTATATAGAGGGCATCCATGTACCAAATTTCATTAAAATCTGAGATGGTAAGGTAAATTTTGTTTTAAAATTGTGTTGATTTGACCTGGAACGACTCTACTACAAAAGTGACTGGTGTACTAGCGAAACTCTTCAGCCATCCGTGAAAAACGTGCAGTGTGAACTACTTGTAGATCCCAAAGTAATTTTACTTCTCCCGCTACATATTAAGGTAAGTCTTTTGAAATGTTCTCTTAAGAATATAAGACACAAGGGGGAAGCATATAAGAACGTTAGAGGAAGATTCTCTCGATGAAGTAATGCCAAAGTTGAGGAGGACGTCTTCATAGGCTCACAGATTCGACAGCTCTTTAGAGATCATCAATTTGATGAAATACTAAAATGTGATGAGAAAGCTACGTGGGAAATTTTTAACTGTTTGTTCACAGTCCTGCGGCAGACGCCGATCAACAAATTACAAAGAAGTTGTGATTTAAATTGTTGTCCTCCTACGAAAAACCTGGTTGCAATATGCCCTTCCGATTGAGATTGTAGAGCAGTAAGTAATGATTATAGGAAGCGTTTTCATCAAGATGTTGCAGCAATGGAGAAAAGTTAAGTAAGAAAGCGAGTCCTACTATGTTGATCGACTGCTGTTGGATTATTGCTAGGAATGCTTCAGATTTAATCCATAAAAGGCAAGCTAATCGAAAACACTCAAACTAAACCCAACAGGAATCTATCATGTACATTGAAAAGTATGCATTGTTACATTGCGAAGTAACATTGTGTCATTTTGTTTACATTTAAAAGTAGTTGCCGATCTGAATTTTAAATTTATTGTACTTTTCTTCCTGTCAAACTTTCGGGTTTTATTTGTATCACATGTGAGTCTTTATTTTACCATACCGGTATAATGTAATGGTCATCATACTTGTATATAGAAGAAGAGGTATTTACACATATGTATTTTTGTAAATTTTAAGAGACTACTGAATTTGTCTTTACTTTATTGTTAATGTTTATTTTGAACATTATTGTTTAATTTTCTGTACTGGAACACTTCACAGATTTATTCTACTAGCACCATTAGACGATGTTACGTGATATTGATTTTCTCATTTTAATATTAATGTATAAGGTTATAGAAATCTGTAGATTAGTATATTCTTTAAATTTTATTCAACTTGGCACATTAAGGTTAAATAAATGTCAAGAATCTTAAGCATAGCTACTTACAAGACTTACTTTCAGTGTAGCCTCAACTTTCTCATTCTAAGTTGCCCAGTGAACAAGTATGGAAGGTAGAAATGAAATTTTTGGGAAAGCAATCTTCTCATGTTCTCGGTTTCACGGCTTTAAAGATTGAGAAATTAATTTCAAACTTACATGATTTTAAGTACAATAAAAAATATCTGTAGTTGTTGTATGCAGCATGTGTTTCTCTACTTAATAATAACGAATTTCTCACTGGTATCTTCCCCCACTACCAGTAATACATAAATGAATAAATTTCATACCTTCCCCATAAAGATCTCTTCGACATCGACATGCTTTCGTATTCAGTCATAGGTAAGATTAACCTGACATTAGCATCATGTACTATAGGTATTTTGGAAATGAAATTAAGTCTTTCAGTTTAACGCCCCACAATTATGCCCTTTAGGCTAAAGGAGATGATTAAGGCAAGTGAATGATAATGGAAGAATTGGTAAAATGAGATGTGGGAGGAAACAGGAGTACCCCAAGAAAACCCACGAACACGATGTTGTCCATCACAAACTTACTTGAATGGAGACCAAACTGGGGACCTCACGCACCCGATTGTAAGCACTCTACCACTGAGCCACTGTGTCCCCTGTAGTGTATTTTGGATGGTACATTGGATATTTGTATATTTTATATGTTTATATATATTGGCATATAGCTGCTGAAGTGTACTTTCCGTCATTAAGAGTACAAACTTAAAAAAAAAAAAAGTAAAAAATATAAGCAGAGTAATGAAATAATCTAGTATTTGTGTCCAGTTATCATCGTCAGAAATAGTTGAAACCGGTGTTAAGAAATGTGAAAATATGTACATTCTCCTTTACAGTCGAACAAAGTAGACACGAAAAACTTGAACACTTCCGTATTCTTATTATTTTTGTTCAAGTCTGTAGTGTAATTGTTGCGTGATAGCTTATATATAAGTGAAAAAGGTTTTGTATACTTTCTTTATGATACCGAATTATTTATGTTTGTTTTGTGTTCCAGGGCTGTCAGAAAGCATGATGTATGTACCTGATAGTCATTTAATACAAGAGGGAGATGAGTCCCGCAGTAATAGTCCGTTGTTGGAAAAGGAACCTCCTAATTCGGTACAGGCTTCTCATGTTGTAATAACTACTACTAAGGTAATTATTTTGATGCATGTGTGTAATAGTTTGGCAACTTCTTCTATTATTTACTACGTCTAATGATTAATGTACTAATAACTTTACTGTTTCAGTACTCGCTGGCTACCTTCCTCAGGAGATCTAGGTAACTCTTCTCTCTTCCTAAAATTTCATTTTCCACTATTGGTGTGTACGGTAATAACTTTTTTTTTTTATCATTTTTACGGTGCATATGGAATAATGAAAAATTAAATTTTGTGAAGTGACAAGGATTAGTTACATGCCGGTTCCCAGATGTACTGAAGAAGGTACTAGGAAGTACTAAAACAGTACATTTAAGAGTATATCACTGTAAATACGAGTTTAAGTTTACACGTTATTAATACTAAGATAATTTTTCGTAGGAATTCTTTTAGGAAAATGTTTGTTTTCCATACATGCATTCATTGACTCTTGTATTTATTTAGTGAATATAGACTTATTTAATATTGAGAAGCCTGCATTCCGTCAGTTAATTATTTTTAAGTGTAGATATAATATCTTATTACTAGGTCTCGAATTTCAATTACACGTCATATTTCCGTCCTGGCAACTTTTTGCTTATCTAATTAAACAAATACGTTTCTGGCTTTTGTGAACTCAACAATACTTTTTTTAGGTCATATAAATGTATATTTGAACCATATTTTAGCTTTAGGTCATATTTGGACTCGAAGTAATATAAAAAGCATATTTTTAATTACATTTTAGACGAGTTATTGCTCAGAAAAATATTTATCATTATTGGCAACGAAAGGCGGTTATTCAGCTTTTATCTTATAAGTTCAGCGGTGTGTTGTGGTCTATGCTTCAGAGCTTAAAGATATTTATTGAGAGGAAAATTACTGTAAACTTCTTAAGAAATCGCTATTGTTAGAAATTTATTTATTAAAAATTTAAATCAGTTAAGAATTTATTTTTGTCTGTCATTCTGCCATATTTCGCCACATTTAGGGCATAAAGGCATGACCGAAACTTTTAGGTCATGAAATCACACTTCGATATCAGCTTTGAAAACGGATGTAGTTAAGAATTTCAAAGGTATTAGCATCAAAAATTACAACGTGAACGAAAACCCAGTAACAGATTTACCGTTCTTAAGTCTCCATGAAAATTTGTGCACTTATATAAAATAGAACCATGATTATCCGAGTCATGACTAACCGAGTTCCGAGTTCACCGTGGTGGTTCTACGGCTCGCGTTTTAAATGGTGCGAGTTTTAATGTGCGAGCAGAGGCTTGGTGATGCGGGAATAGGTATAAATTAACGAAAATAAGAAAGTAAGTACAAAAGAAATCGAGAGGATTCGAATGTCCGACGCTGGAGTCACTAACATAAAACTCTTAACACACATGGCTATTGAGCCAATTTCACTCCGGCGGGAGCTCATGTGTTTCGGATTCCACGTTAATCAGTAGGTCAACGTTTCATATAGCCTCGCTGCTGAATGGGACGTTAAACTCAAAATCAGCTCAACTCATGCCCTTTCACGTCCCTGTACGTAGGAATAGAATAGCTCTATAACCATGTGTACTGCTGTCAACGGTCATCTTCGATACTTTAGGACTGTTTTATTATGTAAGTTTGAAAAATAGTATGTTGTGAGTTTTTTTTTTTTTTTAAACTTCTTATTTATTTTTATGCAGTTTTCAACTTACACTAGAGCAGTGGTTCTCAGCCTAATTCCTATATAACACCCATTTTATCACATCCTCTTGCCAGCAACCCCCTTATAATTTTCTGGTTTGTAATAAGCTTCTGTGTAATAAGTATCCACCATATACCTATTGCGGAGATATCACGATATCCATCTATTTCTGTAATAGTAGAATCCATATCTTGTATATAGTTGATACAGTAACTTCCCTAAAAACGAATGGATTAAAACCAAATTTGGTCAGTTCATTCATATTAGAAATATCAAATCCGATCCGTCATACTTTGTACTGTTTAAAAATGGAGTCCGTTTGAAAATTTTAAAACTTCATAACTCTCTTAATTTTGGGTCATATGAAAAAAAAAAAAAAAAGTGATTTTTAATTTTGTTTAAAAAACTTGGATGGTTGTTAAAATAGTTAAAGAGTATTTTAAATGACTTGGTAATGTGGGTCACGAAGATTGAACCAGACATTGCGCACTAGTGAAACCACACCATGGTCAGGTATTTCATTAGCTTTCAATTTTAGTTGTATTTCAATATGCAGGTTTTGTTGCATTTGTATTTTTCTGGTATGTTTCATTTAAATTGACTTTTAAACAACTCTAAATTTGTTGAAAATGTTTAGTAGACCCATTTTTTGTTGTTAACAGTATGTATAAAAATAAAAGTAGGCCTATCAGAACAAAATTCAAAATAATATTTAAAAATATTTTCCGGTATGAGATTCTAATTATATCTCTCTCTTCCGCTTATCTTCGCGACCCCATGAAACCCTCTCACGACACCCAGGTTGAGAAACCCTGCACTAGAGTGATAGAGCTTGTTGTATAGCAGTTAATGTAGGTCTATTTAATTATACTGTATCTTATCCCTTTATTACTGTACATACAGTATTGTCCTTTATTTTGCAGAAAGTGAGTGTCTCGCTTATGCGATGTTACTCAGGTTCCACATTAGCTCGGATAATAGAGACTACTGTATGTAGTATACATTGAAGGAATTTAATTTGTGAGTTCCCATTAGTCTAGCTGCTTCTAGAGTTGTCTGTAATCATACAGTAATGGCCTATCCGAGGGAGGAAGTCTAACGAAGTGCCTTTTAATTCTAGGATTTTAAATACCATAGGTTCCTTTGAATATAAATTAAAAGTAAATAAATTTGAAACTTCAGTGTAAATTTAAAATAGTAGAACGAGAATTACAATAAATATTCGTAATACACAACGCAACGCAACGTAAAATGTGCGGCTATATAAGTATTTATATGTTACTAGCATTTAAAATTCTTGTAACTGTTTTACGCTCGATCTGTCGTTTCATCAACTTCGAAACTTCGGGAATAGTTCAAAGGTTAAATTCTCTGGGATACGGTTAAATTTAAGATCAAAAATTTTAACCAACGCAAAAAGCTGAAAATATGTACGTATCTTCGTGAGGTGTTGTATACGTTCATTTTGCGATAATCATACTTGAGTTTAGTTTGAATTTAGGGAAGATACTGGAAATTTTGCAGACTGTTTCCTGTCTTTAGTTTTATGCTGCCCAGAAATAGGTTCAAACAGGCCACTGAAGAGTATAAAGATAATAACTTCATCATGTAATAATAACGACTCTCAATGACATATAAGTAAATTATAAAACTTTCTTAGATGTTTTCCTTCCAAGTGTATATATATATATATATATATATATATATATATATATATATATATACAATCTCTGAATTATTATATATGCACATAACGTTTTCGAATATTTCATTAATTACTGCGACAGCAGACTTATAAAATTATAGATTGTTAAGAAAACCCTGTATTTCAGAAAAACCGAGTAGCAACATCAATAACCATTAAATAGAATTTTAAAGTCGAATATTGCACATTTTTGTTTGAAATATCAATAATTGAAATGTAATTTATATGTGAACATAAGTAATATTTTTTTCTTCCTCTTTGTCTATGGTTATTACATATTTTGTGTAGCACTTATCGCGTAAATTGTGTTTAGTTAAGCATTAATTGTGAACAAACATGAAAATAGAATATTTATTTAGGGAAATAACTTGACGCATATGTATATAATTTCTTAAATATAATCATTCTCTGCGTCTAAGTTGCACTATAATTGTACTATACTATTTCGACAAATACGGTCTCTTTCTTCGCTAGCTTAGGTTAACTCACATGCGACACTTGCCTTTTCTCAGAATGTAATCTTTTACTAATTGCGTGTACTCAGTTGCAAAATGGCAAGATTAAAATTCTTCACAGTTGCAAATTCCTTATTCTGTAACGATTCCTCCTCCTCACGATTTTTTCCTCCCTTGCTACTGTAAACACTTTGCATTGGACCTTGTATAACAACAAATGTATGTGAAGCTAGATGCCGTGATGGCTCAGTGACGGAGGACTCATCTTGGTGCGTTGAGTCCTTGGTTCGATCCCTGCTCTCGCCAAGTGAGCTTTCTGGTGGACAAACACTATATTCGTCATTTTTTTCGGGGCTTCCGATGTCCTTCACTCTTCATTCCACTATTTTGTTAATTTCATCTTTAGCATCGCATAAATTTGGATCGTTAAGCTTTAAAAAAGATTAATAATAATTTAAAATAAAATAAATAAACGGAACTAGTTGTGTGAAATTCTGCTATTGAGAAAAGTTGTAAGACTGCGGATTGCTGTTAAGTTGGTACGAATGAAATATCAGCCTTGGTGGCTCATTTTCAAAGGAAAGGGAAAAAGAACTACAATATCTGGTTAGTTAAAATAGTTACCGTTTGTAACCACGTAAACACAGAGTTTTGCCATCACGTAGCCTGCGACTGGATTCCGTGGCGGAGGAAGTCGATAGTCTTCGATGCAAAAAAAGTCCTCAACCTCACGTTGCATCACTCGATCATCAGAGAAAATATTCACTCCCAAGAAGTTGAATCGAGGATCAAGATGCTGTAAGAGATAGTAGCCACTGGAAGAAACATCATTATAATAGGTGAATGAGGAAGAGTTTAATACTACAACTCATGGTGAACCTGCACTATAGTTTGTGGGACATATGGGAGACCAGTATCCAATGAGGACACCATTTTTGTTGACCATTGATGGATGCTTGCGAACACGTTTGCGGTTTATTTCATGGGAGTTCAGCACTATAACGATTTGCATTGACTGTTTC
Organism: Thermobia domestica; assembly: GCF_964235325.1. Lineage (NCBI taxonomy): Eukaryota > Metazoa > Arthropoda > Insecta > Zygentoma > Lepismatidae > Thermobia > Thermobia domestica. The sequence goes on along the minus strand of NC_137465.1, from coordinate 99,896,755 downwards.
ACCTCTCCAGAGAAAGACATGGTGGATTCAATCCACCATATACCATCATACGAGTAACATAATTTTTTGTGGGTGGAGAATGATTCAGGAAAGAGTCCTGGAAATTGATCACTAACCAGCCATTCTCATAACCGATTACGATTGTCATAAAAAGTTCAGTTTTCACCTTAAGTGACAATCTGATGCAAGAAACGTACCCGCTAATTCCTTACACTTAGAGAACTGCACATCTTCAGACGGCGATTCCAGTTCAGCTGTGCTAACTCCTAATTTTTAACTTTTTCGATTACACGAAGGCATCAAACGACAGTGTGGTGTATGCTTAATTCGTCTGTAATGACACGAACGTTTCTCCGAGATTCCCACGTCAAAGCGTGACAAACCTCTATTCCTGCAATGCTTGTGTGGGGTCAGACGTCAAAGCACCAACCGAATATAATCGTTAACTTATAATTTTACACACTTTTTGACTTACCACAGAATTACTTTAAATTTTAGTTAAGCAATTGCTATAAGTGAGGTAATACTGCTATAAGAAACTGAGTTAATAATACTTTTAATAATAATTAATGATTATTAACTGGTTTTATATATAACTAACAGACTAAACAATCGAGAATTCGTTTGAACACGTGAATATTAACGAAATAATGCCTTTCGTTTTGAAAAAAATGCTAATAGAATTGATAGAATTATTTCACAATATTTAAGTTTATTTTCTTTCTTCTTCTTCTTCTTCTTCTTCTTCTTCTTCTTCTTCTTATTATTATTATTATTATTATTATTATTATTATTATTATTATTATTATTATTATTATTATTATTATTATTATTATTATTACAACTTGTAAAATTTGAGATAAAGTATTAACGTATTCATTTTCGTTTACGTGCTTGTATATTAATATATATAATAAATAACACAATATGTTTACCTAATTACGTCTTCTTTCTGTGCGTTAACCCGAATTTTCGGTAACTTTTAGCTGTCACCTTTTGCAAGGGACGAAAATTCGACGAAAAACAAGATTCTACTTAATTTCATTTTTTTTTTTTTTTTAAACCTTAATGATGTGTTTCCATAGTTCCTGCTCCACTATTCTGTTGTTAGTATTTTCCTTTAAACTACAATGTTACCGTCAGTTGATGTTTCCTTTAATGTTTAATGCAAATAATGAAAACGAGCTGAAAATTACTATTATCTCGAGCATAAAACTCCTGCTACTTTTTCGTATCCATGTTGCAATGACCGCAACTCGTATGTGTAGTGGTAAACAGTTAGAACTCATATCTAGTATAGCTGTACTATTTTCGATGGGCACAATTCCTAATTTGTGGTACATGAGTAATCAAAACTGAGTACATTTTTTGGAGAAGGTGCTAAAAAAATATATAGTGTGTGTCTAACATTTGACATGTCTTTTTAATATATGTTAATAATTGCATATGTACATTCTGGAAATAAGGTGTGTACCCAAGAACTTCCATTAGATGATGGAATAGAAGTAATACATGCTGCACCCGCTGCTGGTCACCTTAGTTCTGCTTCAATTTACCCGGCATGCTTCGCTCCATACATAATAGTGACGGCTAACTCAGATAGTACAGTAAGGTAAGTTTCAAATGTAGTTATAACTTTCTTCAACAATTAAAAAAATAGCTGTTATCTTGGATAGCTGTTAAACAATATGGTCAAAGAACATATTTTTAATGTACCGGTGTATTTCAGATGAATGCATTTTGTAGTTTCTTCGTAGGACAACTGTTACTATTACTTTTTATTCGTAAGAAGTAGGAATCAGCATGTTACTATAAAGCCATAACGTTTTAAATTTGCTTTTAATTAGATCATTATTGTGTAGACAGGGTTGTTTCAAGTGATCTTTCCGATTAGAAACGCTCATAAGTCACTTTTAGTGACTCACATATATACATAAAAGTGATATAAATGGAAGTAAGGAACGCAAGAAGCTTGGTCTTACAACATCAAAATCGTTTTTCACAGTATAGGTATAAAAGCTCCCTTTGTCACTCCACACACAGCAAGTCTGTAGTCGTATTCTTGTTATCTTGTAGCATATCACGATAGACTGATGCAATTGGAGTGATGCATTACACACGTACGTGTACCTCATATATGGATCGTGGCAATGGTATCTATAGATTATTAATGATGCAAATTAAAGTCTTAGACCACGTTTCCACTTTACATGAATCTTGTAGCTGTCATAAAAAAGACCTTGCTACCCCATCTTTCTATCTACTGTTTAGATTTTACAACTTCTTGTAAGCAAGAAAGGTATCACCACTCATGCAGCACTGCAGTCTAGTGGACAAACAATTAACCTCCTCATTAAAAACGTGTATTTTGGCGCACTCCCTCTCCCTGTCCAAAAGAATCCGTTGTTTCGGAAGCGGCGAAACTGTTTTTTTTTCCTTTATGTCAGTGAGAGGGCGATAGCAGGTAGCAAGCAAGACATCCCAGAAAGTTGGACACTGTTCGACTCCTTGCAAGATGGAAAAAATGTTTTATGACCCTTTCAGGACTATGTCTACACGGTGAATATGGTAGGTTTTTTTTTTTTTTTTATGACAGCTACAAGTTCTAACGTGGCAACCCATCTTTAGGTTAGGGCATTATGTTGGGAACGCGAAAGCAAGTAAAGAGGTTCATTATTGGCATGACAAGCACCACCGATTTACGTGTTTGGTAGTCACTTATTGAGCTTATATCTGACTTGGAACGAAAATATATCATCTGTTGAAAGATAAACCTGGTATATCCTGTTCTAACTACGGTAGAAGTAACGTATAACATGTTCAGGTATAAAATATCCATAATTGTTTCGTATTCAAAATGGAAGGGTTTATATAATTTCTCATGAGTTATGTCATGAAACGCGCACACTGTGGGTTCTTAGGCATGCTGCTTTCCTTCTCTGTGATTCTAACATTACGTATTGCGTTACTCTACCCTAAAGGCAGAAATGGCTTCATCCTCAGCAGTAATAATTTCCTTAGATCATCGAGTTCTACTGTCATTTTGCATACTAAAGAATTCTGATCAGTAGGGATAAAATTGCACAATATCCACATAGTCAGTTGTGCAAAAGGTCCTATTTACTGGTTCTAATGATAGATTTCTGTGGACTTTAATGTAAGTGTGAAAGTTACACAGACAAGCTTTATTGTTTCAAAGCTTATTGGTGAACAGTTGGACGGCTTTCAGTACAGATGCAATCTCTTTTCTTAAAATTGCATTACGAAGTGCGTTCTCAGTTGGTGAATCTTCACCGAAATTTCTTCGCAAATTATATTCAACATTAATAACAGAATGATTGACGTGAGAATTGAGGACTGTGTGACTATGCGTCAACTGAAAACGATCTGATTTTTTTTTTTTTTTCATTGAAATAACTTCATCTATTTTTGAGTGTCATTAAAATTGAGTTATGAGTGTTCCTGATGGAGAGGGAATTAGCATTAGAGCTGTAGTCTTATTTGTTAAAAAGCTTTAAACCTTAATAAAACAAAATCAAAGTGAACTTCAAATACATAAGGATATTTTATTATTTTGATAAATCGAAGAAATGTTTTACAAGGAGGTATTGCAATATATTTCACAGTGTTTTCTTGCTTATTTTCGTAAAGTTATTACGGAATATGTAGATTATTTCATTGATAAAAATCTTTTATATCAGCTTTATGTATTATTGGTCATTTTTTTTTAATATCTTGATTATCGCGGAACTCCTGAAGAGATTTTGATATCGAGTCGAATAAAATTCTGTTGATATGAATTCTTAGTTCGATGAAACTTTCGTATCGCCTTATACGGAACCAAAGAAGTGTTTCTTTTTTTCTTCTTTCCTCTAAATAATGATGATCATAAATATTACTTATGTAGTATGATAATTAAAGAAAAGTAAATATGTTGTGTTCTCTTCGAGTGTAAATGTCTTTATATTTGATCTACTGTACTATATTATTACTTCTGTTGGTTGAGTGTATTACTGAATAATCGAGTCAATACGTATATAAAGACATTGTATGAAGAATGTGATATACCTGATTCTATTTATATGTTGTCTGGTAGAGTTAAAGGGTCTGAGACATTAGACTAACGAACACATGACGTGTCAGTCTCGAATTTTAATCTCAGCTAGAGCTAGGTGTGTTTGTAATAAATTCCATTTTTCGTCATCTTGAACTTACTGAGGTAATTGTCGTTCGTATAATTTATGTAATTAATGAGTAGTAGTACTCGTGCTAATGTATTACATAATTAATTGACATTTCAGTAATTGTTTTCTTCACAGAGGGTTTTAATAGTCGTAAAAGCTTTATTGGTCTCGTTCCGTTGGAGAATTCAACATATTAATGGAAGATATTGAAAAGATGTTTACTTTATTTTTAAGTCTCGCCTTTCTATAGTGCAACGGAGCTGAACTCCAAAAATGCAGAAATTTTGATTTGAATAAAGAAATAAAATAAGAATTCAGAAATCCGGTGGTAATTTTAGAAAATGATACATCAAAGAACATGCCAGATGAAGTGTGAACTACAATGTGTGTTTTGTTTTGTCAGGCTACTCCTTCAAATAGATACTTTTGTTCAAACGTTCCCGGTGCGTCGGTGGGGATGGGTGAGGACACATTTGCTGCGGAAACCTCTGCATCCCATCATGTACTACCCACCCATGGATCATTAACATGTTACGACAACGTGAGCTGCAGTTCTGCGCACGGTCATCTAACCTCTTGCAGCCCTACTATAAGGTCACGTTAAAAGTTACTTATGAAACAGTATACATTCGCTAGCGGCGACGTTCTGGCGTTGCATACATAGACTATGATCCATACACAGCTACACTCGTGTCAGTGTGAAGAGAAGGACTATGAAATTTCACATGTAGGGTATAAGCTACAGCAACTTTCTAACATGGCAGCATGGATTCTACTAACTAGAATGAGCCTGACGTTTTGTGGGTTGCTAGTATATTGTGACCTTCAAACTAAGATCAGCATGATTTCTACATACACATTGTGTAGCGTGAACTCGCCTCTTTAGCGTGGAAAATTTGGGTTCGATTTCCAGCGGGAGCTCATGTGGTTCAGTTCTCACGTTGAGCTGTATGTCCACGCCTCATGTAGAAATATATATAAAAATCTGTAGCGCGATTGTCGTTCGATGCATACGAGTTGTGTTCTTAAATGCGTTTCAATTAGTATGTTCTGCACTTGCTCCAAATGTAGCAGACCGAGTTGCATTACTTGAACTTTAGCCGTATTAAGTCTCATATCATTTTGAGGTTTTTGTTAATGTGTTGCTAAGTGAATACTTGAATGTCTCTATACAGGTACTAGTACTTCTTTCTTTTCCTGTATTTCGTGTTTCTTTGTGGGATCTGGTTAAGGGATACTACTCATAAACATATAAATTTAGCGTCAATGAACCAGGTTTTAATTACAGGAGATCGAAAGAAACGGTTGTTAACCCATATAAGAAAATTCTCATTTCACACGTCTGTGAGATGACATTATCTGAAAATTATTCAGATCTTTAGACGAAATGTTTATGTTCTATCATTAAATTATCCATATTTTATCGTTCTGCATAGTGCATGTTATGCATAGCGAAGGTTAAAATATCTGTAGACTTTATAAGAGAGAACTTTGTATGAGGACACTCGTGTTTCAAATATGTAGATCTATGGACGATACGTTATGGTCACTTTTTTCCTAACGTGTTTATAACTTTATTTTTATTAACTATTTTTTTCTTATTATTTATTTTGCGGAACAGTTTTTACTATGAATGTTGAATTAAAGCTTTAATAAAACGAGTCGTGAAGACTTTATTATGTTATGATCAACAATTAGAAGTTGATAATTTATATTTTATTGCAACAATGAAAGAAAGAACTATTATAATGGTATTCAGTGGAAAGTAAGAAACAAAGAATTAACATAAGTTTTTCATAGAATTACATTTCCTAATTATCTCATGCTTTTGTTACACAGACTTTTTTTCTTTATTCCACTTACTTCAGCTTTTATTATGCAGCGAGGACAGGTAATAATTGAGAATGAGAAAATTTTTTTTCGTATACACTCATGTATATTTTTTCTGTTGTGGATAGCTAAGAGGATGTTTCAATTGTAGTAAGTATTGATGTTTTAAGCAATACAACATACGAGTTGCTTTCAGAAACTTCCATCCGTTTCTTATTTTGTATAAAGTGCTTTCGTTTCATTTTTTGTCTATAGCATGTATTTGCTATTAGAAGTTGACTGGTATTGACATAAAATAGAAAGGAGAGTAGGGTTATATGTAGGAGAATGCGAATACATAACACATATCCATCATAAAATATTTTGCCTATTTTTGTAGATACATATAAACTTGCATAGCGTGTTGGTATGAACTGTTTTAAGATTTTCTTATTGTAAAAGTACTTGGACAGTGTTCCTCTCTTCGTTAAAACGAAGCATAAATAATGTTGAAATAAATAATATATGTAAATTATTGTCATAATAAAAGTAACATAATTGTGTAAGATAATATCAATGGAAAAATGTAGTTTTTCTTTCAGATTTACATTGCATATATTTTTGGGAGTAAGCGTTGTTTCCTGCTGTAACTAATATAACCCGTAGCACTGCTTTTTAATGACGAATGTTGCCGCAACTGATAAATTACTTTTATTTAATCAATAATTTCATAGTCTCGTATGGACAGATTTTAAGGCTTCTGTACAGCAATCATTGTCAAAGTCAAAGTTCTTTGGGCCCATAATCGAAAAAATGTATAGTGTCAGTAACATCACAATATAATAGTAACTGAGGAAGAAGTGTCTGCGAATAAAGTAATTTTTCTTGCCGTGCCACACTTGCAACACAATCCGAATGGCAACCTTAAAAGCAGAACGCATATTAGGTTCTTCAAATAAAATATTTGTAGAAAAATGTATTCTGTATTTTACTTTTTGATGGTTTTTCATTGTGTTGTGTATGTTCCTTTGTTTTAAAGTAATAATGTTTGTTTTCCTGCAAGTTTGATTTAAGGCTACCAAAGAAACTCAAATAACAAGATATATAACTTCCAGGCAGGATGAAATTGTGGTTACGTATCTCAAACAATACAAATGGTTAGGTGGATTGCATAATTTAAACTTGCAGGCAAACAAATGAATGCTAATTTGAAAATCAATCAAGATCTCCATCTCTTAGCTTGAATCTACCACCAAATACTGTACGTTATATAGTATCTTACAGCTGTAGAACTTGTTACAGGAAAGCAAAGTAGGTAGTTGAATAATTATAAAAAGTTTTTTTTTTCTCAGTAAATCTGACATAATGTGCGCCGAGAAATATATATATATATATATTTTTCACTTAACTGTGCAACGACTTTCTATTCTTTAGTATGATTAATGTATTTGAAAGAGAAAAGGACAAATATTGATCACCGTCTTTCTGTTCTTTTCATTTCGAGATACTGTTGTAAAATCCTTTACTTCAGTTATTTCAAATTTCTGATGTCGAAAAACGAACCATTATCGTGTGCTTGTTCACGCAGCTATTTCACAAGTTGAGCCATTAAACACTAGATGTCAACTTGTGAATATTTCAGATGAGGTTAGCTTTCCTGCATGGTTGTACAGTAGTAAAAAGAAAATCTTAGTAATCGTTAGTAATTGTTTGTATTTTTCCTTATTATAGCAGAAATAGCAAAGTAATTAATCCATATTGAATTAAATATGAATCTAAAGCTGATATTTAAGCATTCTTTTTGTGCTAAAATAAGGTATCGGAAAACATTTTACTGATAGTTTCGAACTGCATATTTTGCATAATTCTGAAGAAGTGAAGTTTATAGTTTGTCGTGCAGTAAGAGAATCACTCATTTCACATTCAGTACGATGAAATTCTATATGTATTTTAATATCACATCTACTCTATTGAGTAAGGAGTACTTTCTGTTGAACAATCTTTAACTGATCCTCAACATTGTTGAGGTAGTAAGCACTAGTATTATCTTGACAATTGAATAGAGAGAAGTAGCACAATAATAAGGAACTGGCGTTTTAACGTACAGAAGATTTTGTGTTGTAAAAAAATGTTTTTAAAAAATTACTACAGGCCACTTCAGTTTAGGAAATGCAGGTTTCCGAGAAATTTAGAAACTACTCTTTGCATCCGAATGTAGTGTATTCTGTTACATTAGAAGTAACGTAAGTTTTACGTACATTGATAACCTGGAAAATATAAAACAAAAATACAAATTAGATGGAGGTGAATTATTACATTTGTCCGTTTGAAGTTAAGTGGGAGGTTAAGTGGTTATATCACTTGCGAAATATTTGTGCAAATTGAAGCACAAAGTTAATTTTGGAGAAGCCCCAATACATCCTGTAAAGAAAAATGTTCATCAGTATGCAGTGTTAGCAAATGTAAAACGTAATTTTTTTATTTAAATCCCTACTACACAAATATGACTCAGTCATGTTTATAATTGTGTATGGAGCAGGATCACGAGTGATTCGAGGCTAGACAAACCTGGATAAGATTGTTCTAGGAGTTCAATATTTTACTGATAAAGATTTTCAGGTTTTGGAAGGGTTCCGATGGATAAAAATATGAAGGGCCGAAGAATGGAAGCCTCTAACTTCATACAATGGACCCTCCAGCAACCAGTAGAACAAGAGACTAAGTAGTGAATTCGTACTTTTACCGTTCTTTCAGCGTTTATTTTTTGTTTATTTATTTTTGTCGTAGTTTCGGTTTTAGGACTATACACTTAACAGTAAGTATATAAATGTACTAGAATTTAACCCTTACCCATTGGTCTAGCTGCTAGTACGTGGTCCTTTGGTGTACGTCTTTCCGCGTTTTATTCCCGGTTGCAGAGCATAAAGATTTGAACGCATTATGGCAGTTCGGATTCCACCTTAACTTGCAGGTCCACACCTTGTATAGTTTTGGTGTTAAGCTTCAACAAACAGACAAAATTAGCAAAATAAATTAGAATTCGGTTTATAAAGAGAATTAAAAATTCTTAGCATTACAGTTTTTTTGTACTATAATTAAAGATTACTGAACCATAAATCGGTTCGATGGCAAATGTGTGCGTTATATAATAATAATAACTTTAATAATACCTGTTGAGTTGTTCAGGAAACTCTGATTAGTCACCTTCTATTAGTAGTTTTCTACTCATAATATATATTTTAACTCTTAGAGGGGTACTAATCCGTTTGGGCAGTTCCTTACAAAATTTTCCTGGACTGTCCCCCACAGAAAAGCACTTACTCAATACTTTTGACCATCAATACCCTTCTCCCAGTTTCGGTCTTCATTAAGGATTCGATTGTTACTGGAAGCTCATAGGTAGCTGTAGATGTACGTCTCATGTATCTCGGTGCTGAAAAAGGACATTAAACTCCAACCAACCTTGACCAATCGTTGGCCTTATTTAAATACACTATACACTTTTATCCAAACTTTTAGTTGCTGACTCATTTAAATGCAAAGGGGGGCGCGGTGGCTCAGTGGTAGAGCGTTCACCTCCGGTGCTTGGGGTATCTGGTTCGATCCCAGCTCGCGCCGTGTGGACTTTGTGGTGGACAAACACCGTGCTCGTGGGTTTTCTCGGGGTTCTCCCGTTTCCTCCCACTTTCTTCGTTCCACCATTTCACTCATTTCTCATTATCACCGTCTCCTTTAGCCTAACCGGCATAACCGTGGGACGTTAAACTTAAAGATTTCATTTCATTTTTCATTTAAATGCATTATTTTTTTTTTTCTTTCATACCAAAAATTTCGACACCCTGTGGAGAACCGCACTATATGATGTAAATCTATTTATATTAGCTGTGAATCTTTTCCAGATGAGTAACCAGATTGAAAATAAATCAAGGTAGGCTCAGAGTGTGCAAGTCACAAATATAAACATGTGGAATCCTCGTATGTCGTAATTGATATTTCCATATGTACTGATATATGTTGCTTCACAATCCAACAAAATTCAAGTATCCGAAATATATTTGTATTTATTGATTCCGTTAAGTATTTTCCATATATATATATATATATATATATATATATAAATCCAAGATAAAGGAGATTACAACGAACAAGGGTCTACTAGCCGACGTATGACACTCATACCATTGGGCTGATGTGTGATTCAGTACATCGGTTCCTTTTGCCATTAACGCTGGCTTTTGGTCATAACTGCAACTGCCACGGTTCTGATTCCGAAGTCACCCTTCAATATCTTTTTATCATTCTTCAGATACATGTCATTACAGTCAGACAAGGTGTGAGAGATAGACGGACGAATACGTCATTACGTTAAAAGGTCGTGATATATTGAAGGTGCGGATTCCGAATGTGAAATCTGTTTTAACGATAGCTCACTTCCAGTTAAAGGGCGTTACATCTCTTTACAGTTTTGTATAATTGTTTTATACGTAATATTTTGTCTTTTCACTCATATCTGGTACTTTTTAAAGACTATTTTCAATATGTACTTAATCTTAGATCTTTTGAAAATAATTTTTTTCGACAATACTGAGTACACTTTCCACAGAAGCAGAGATCTGGAGTGTTATTTCTACGAATTGTATCGTAATTTAATCAGATAGTTGGAAATATGTTCAAGTCTGGCAATGTTGTTGAAATGCTCATTATGAAATAGTTGATATGATGATGTGGATACATAATTCAGTTTTCACGTTCACTTACGCATGTGCTTTAATGAGAATCTAGGACCTTGACCTAACCGGCATGAAATTTTATATAGTAAGACACATGTGGATAGAGTTGTTCTAGTAATTGTGCCTAATTTGAAGTCAGCTCTTGGATCGCCATACCAGCATTTTCTCCTTTCTTTAAACTCTATTGATGATAATTGGTACTCACTTGGATGAAATAGTGGAAGATATTAATGGGAAAGAATCTTCTTGCAGTTTTTAATATTTCAGGAAGAATAATTTTCATGTCACCCATCCTGAGCATTATTGTGATGAAAATACAGTGTGACCACTATATCCACTGGTATACAAGGTTGTTACAAACTGAGATTGACTCAAAATAATGAGAGGTTCCCCTGTTTTTCACTTCTAAAAATGTAATTCTTTTTATTGTAACATCAGTGATGAAGATACGGATATTTTTGTATGTTAAGACGTTAGGTTATATTTTCACATATTAATAATGTATGCTTGGGTACAAACAAGAGCCATAAAGAACATTATTCTTAATAATGCATATACTATTAGTAATTATTCTGCCCGCAGTTGTTATTGTACAAATAAAATAATCTAAGTACATTTTATTCGGTAATGTTAAAATTTAACTTCTGATTTGTTCACTAAATAAAGAATTAATTTCTTTCCTCACTCAAACTATTCTCCAAATCTACATTGATGAGTTATGTTTAATTTTAAATAAGTTAAAATTAACGATTAACCTTATTAAATGTTTCGTATATTATAAAATCGTAAAATCTATAAAATATAAAATTAGATCGTAGAACAAATAACGGTTTAATTAATATACCTTGAGTGTTTACATATTAAAAGAAAATCTAAATCTTTGATCGGCAATATGGTGCTTAGTTATAAACGCATGTTTAAATGCTGGAAAAGTATTAAGACTGTAAAGTATTCAACAAGAAATAAGACAATAAGAGGAACATTTCGAAGGTACAACATGATGTTCTTTGATCATGTTATTATTGAGGATTATGCTAGTTTATATTTCATAAAATTGAGTTTAAAATGTAGAAATTAGTTTTGTTTCTATTCGGTATGTTGTTTCAGGTTTTGGAAATGCAAAGTAACGAAAACTAGTGACCAAAAGAAGAATTGGAAGTACGAATGGTGTGAGTGGGACATGATAAGTAAAGAGCGTGACTCAGCAATACAAATATCAGGTTTGTGCGAGTTCATTTTAACTTGTAATGTTTATAGAGGAAGATAACGCTTAAATTGTTGTGTCGTTTTGTCTTTTCAGTATATACAAGACCGACAGAATAATTGTCGGACTTCGAGAGATCTATTTGTGATATGTGCATCAACGACCGCAAGAAGGCCGTTCTTGCAAAATAGAGACTACTGGTAGTGAAAACGCGTTTTGTGTTCTGAGATTTCACGAAGTACATTTGTTTTCAATTGTTCAGCGACACTTTTAGTTCTAAGGATTAGTTCCGCAAGAAATCAGGATGTCTGTACAAGGGATGGCCAACCTTTGATTTCATAGAAACGTAAAATACATGCGAGAAACCTACTTGCAACTTCCCTTCTCTCTTAAAAAAAAAAAACCTAAAGGTAGTTTTAGTGGAACTGAATATCTTAGAAAAATAAAATAAAATAAAATGAAAAAACGGGGATAAATTTAATTCAAATATTCCTTATAACTATGCCTTACAGCCCTAAAACCAAACTCTTGTTTCACAAGCTAACTTTCCTGTGTAAACAGTGGAGGAATTGATGAGTGGAAACAATTAACTTTTAGAGGCTATATTTCTCCTTTCCGGACGGGGAATGATGGCTCAGCGGTAGAGCACTAACATGCTGGTGCGTGGGATTTCTGGTTCGGTCCCCAGCTAAATAAGTTTGTAGTGAACAACCTCGTGTCCGTGTTTTCTTGGAAGTACTCCTGTGTTCTGTCACATTCTTATTGCACCAATTCTTTCATCATCATTCACTTCCCTTAGTCGTCCGTCTCCCTTAGCCTAAAGAGCATAATCATGCGACGTTAAAGTGAAAAACTACATTTCATTTTTTCTCCTTTCCAGAAAAGTAAACAGCACAATTTTGTAATTTGGACTTGAAAAATCCACGCAAGACTATGTAATTTGAATAGGTCTCTCCAAAATTGAATGCGTTGAGTGTTTTGTTCACAAAAAAAAATAATACGTTTTCCTTCTTTTTTCGCCGGAACCAGTTCTCGTGGATCACCGTTTTTATTATTTTTTATTTTATTATTATTATTATTATATGATGTTCAAATGGCCCTCACCTCAACTCACCTACATTGAGGAGGTGATTCTTTGACACACGTGACAGGAATTTGAATATGGGATAAATATTTGGAAAGTGACGATAAGTGAGCATATGGGGTATTTATGAACGCACTGAAATAAACACTTCATAAGTTACACTTGTAAGTGCAAGGCACATTGATTTTTGTTAACGCCGACAATCATTCTTTAAAAAAATTCTGCTTATTATAATCTGCAGAGAATGTTCAATAAACATGTAAATTTCACCAGGTAAACCAAATTGTAAAAAAAATAAATAAATAAATAAATAAATAAATAAAAAAATAAAAATAAAAATAAAAAAAAAGTGTGTTCGTATATCTTGCCTAGGAACAGTTTCTTATTTATATATTGTGCCTTGTGTGTATTTCCAGATTTATTCCCTTATGAAATCTGTTTCCGTCTAGTAGTACCATAAATTGTGTTACAAATTCAAACAGTTCCTAGATGTGTGATAAACAAGGTGAACAACACACTCTGATAGCAATAGACACGAGAGTCGTTTGTAATTCAGCAGCAGCAGAAGTGAGGAAGTTTCTGGTGTGTGTTCAAAATGGACTGAGGTGCTTGCGAAAATCATAGTGTTCAGTATTATTTCATAAAGTGGGAATGTTTCCAGGGAGATTCTTAGGACTCCAGAAACTAGAAAGGGCAGGCCTAGGGAGGGACGACCATATACTTTCAGGACACCGGAAATGATGGAAACTGTTGCAGCACGTATCTCCAGACTTTGCTATCAATTCATGCACTGTTTTCACTAAACATTCTTTTTTCTTAAATCAAATCTCAGCAGATACAAACACAAAATTAGTTTTTAGCGTGATGATTCGAGTAATCTTCTAACTTGGATTCACGTCGACTACTATTCACCAATGCACGAACATTAAGTCACGCCACAAGATTTGTCCTCATTGGCATATATCTAACGTTTGGTCACTGTATTTTAAAAATGTCTGACATAATTTATTATAACTTTTGTGTTTGTTAGTCTGAAAATTTGCTCTGATCCATTTACACTGAATTTCCTTCCCGTTGTTTCCAAGTGTTGAACGTTACCACAGGTATCGTAATCAATATACTCCAGGATTCATAAGGCAAGATTCCAAAAGTAAACATTTTCACTAAGTTTACGTTAATATTTCATGTTGTAATGCATACAGGCGTGTAATGTAAGAATCAAAGCGCAGTATTTACATAACATATCTTGGATTTCTCGGATATATTTTTTAAAAGTAAATGTAATTTTTAGACGAATTTTAAATTTACACGAGTCTAAAGAGTACATACTACATGTTAAAATATTCAGCGTACTTTTAACATTAGACATGTAATCACGTAAGGGAAGAGTGAGTATGCTAAAGTGTGGGATTTAATATCATTTCTCCTTCAAATTATTAAAACGTGTTTGCCTCTTTAATATAATCAAGGGATGATGATGGGATTGTACATGTTTAATTCTTGTTGCAGGACAACCGTTAAACATTAGTGCAGCCTATAGTGGAAGAATAGCTTGTGCTTACAAATATGGCAAGTCTTTTACCCGTCCTTCAAAGAATGACCCAGAATCAAGATATGTAAATCTTTGTGTTGCAATTTATGAGTGCGAGAGTACAGGAGGTAAGTAATTATAGTAGATTGGTTATTAGTTTTTATTTTTAATAATAATAATAATAATAATAATAATAATAATAATAATAATAATAATAATAATAATAATAATATACTTTAGCAGCTTCCGTTATATTAATTTAGTAGTATTTAATTAAATATATAGTACAGATTTTTAACTATATATATTTTGTAGTATTGAACAGTTGTTGAAACCTTTGTTACGCGAACTTGAGATTATAAATTTATGATTGAAACATTGAATTGCGTAAGCTATGCCATGTGTGATGATGGGTTATTAATATATTTCATTACAACTTAAATGCATGTTTTAAATAATTGTCGTCGCGAATTCTGTTAAGGAATTTGAGGCTTAAAACTTAGAAAGATAATCATGCATGTTGTTCTGTATAGTTGCGAAACCTGGTCGCTTACTCGGATGGAAAAACTTAGACTGAAAGTGTTTGAGAACAAGATCCTAAGACGAATATTCGGACCCAAAAGGAACGGAAATAGGGAATGGCGGAAACTTCATAACGAGGAACTACATAATTTATACCGTTTAACAAACATTGTTACGGTCATCAAGTCTAGGAGGCTCAGGTGGACAGATCATGTAGCCAGAATGGAAGACAGTAAGAACACTTTCAAAGTTTTAACTGCAATTCCAATCGGGAAACGATCATTAGGAAGACCTAGGCGCAAACGGGAGGACAATATTAAGATGAATCTCGCCGAAATAGGAACAGAAATAGAACTGGATCCAGTGGCTAAGGACAGAAGTCATTGGAGAGCTTTTGTGAATGCGGCATTGAACCTCTGAGTTCCATAGGCCATTGAGTGAGTTAGTTAGTTTAAATACTTGGAATATTAATCAATTTTTTTCGGTGGATTGGTGTTAAGCCATTTAATGCTCTTAATAAACATAATTAAGTTGATAATAGAACTGTTAGAGTATGCAGCATCATAAGAGTTGAATCATTGTAGTGATTCAATTGCATATAATAAAATATTATAGTGTGCATGTTTATGAACTTCCTTAATATATTTGAAATGTTTTAATATTATTTCTATAATTCAAAATCGTGTTGATACGTATTGATAGTGAAAAAAATAAATAAAATAAAATAAAATAAATTAATAATAATAATAATAAAAAAAATTCTTCTATTCAGGTGATACAAGTGCACTTCTGATTTAATGTAAATACACGTTATTTATTTGTTTATTTCCATCTTTTAAGATTCAAACTTGGTATTTTGTTTTTTAGGTTCTGAATGGGTTCTTGAAGACACGATTCATTTAAAAAATATTCATTTACCTCAAATACATGCAGATGCAAATGTGGATCTTAGTTATTTGTATGATCATACCTTAGTACAGAAGAAACAGCGTATAACGAATATTGTAAAGACATTTTCTCAAGAAGATTTACGATCTCCTGGAACCAAAAATGGTGATCAGCAGCAGTCCCAAGAATTTCAGTCCTCGTTAGGTAAGTTCTTTAATTCACTATTTTCAAGTTAATTTTCGATATATTTACTCATATTCTGTATGTGAAGCCCTCTTAGTCCTTTATACCTATTCGTTTAATAGCAAAAGGAAAAATAGTTCACATAATTTAAGCGTTTTTTAAAGTTATATCGCATCGCAATTTGCTACATCATAGAAAATCCTAGAAATTCATTTGGCGTAGGACATCCGAGTTCGATTCCCGGCGGGAGCTCATGTGGTTTGGATTCCACGTTAATCAGTAGGTCCCGTCTCATATGGCCTCGCTGCTGAAAGGGATGTTAAACTCAAAATCAACTCAACTCATAGATGCAATGCATCGAAGAAAGTAGGGGAGATATGTAGGTTCTGCCCCACTTCCCCCCTCCACCCCCTAACTGCCCCAAAAATTTATGAAGCTGCCACTGACCATTGTACTTTAACACAGAAGATACCCCAAAGTGAGACTGAATATGCTTTTATGACATTTAAAATCATAAAAACTTACATCTAAAACTTATAACTAAAACTACACTACATATAATTATATCTACTCCTCTTCTATCTTATAATGTCCCCAAGCTAACGTGTTTACACCATCTCGCGCTATATATCTTTTATCGTCCGAGGAATCTAGTGCCAGCTTATGAACGGTTATGCTATATATATCGTGCTTATAACTTCTAATGAGGTTTATGTCCTTATACGTTTTAACATTTTTAAATAAGCTTTCTTTATAATCATCAAATTGCAACTCCTTGGCAACTACGCATTTAGTTACTCCTTTAGCTTTTTTCTTTTCTTTATTTTCTACTCTATAAGCATACATCTTTGATCTCAATCCAATAAACTCTGTCATTATCTTACCTTTATTCTCATCTTTCATCTTACCTATTACTTTTTTGTTTATTAGTGGTAGTCCATATATGTTATTTTCCTTGTATTCACTCGTGTCAAACTGGTCAATTATTTCTGCTATATCTTTGTAAAAGTCTTCAGTCTCAATCTCATATATAAAGCTATCGGTATCCATATAACATAAATCTATATTGTTTCCATATTTCGGCTTCATCGTGTTATAATGAAAATCATACATTAACAGTTTTGATAGTTCTAATACACTCATACCAACATATATTGGCTTATTAAACGTTAATCGCTCTTTTTTCATATGTATAGCACACAAGTTCTCACTAAATATTGTTCTGTAATCAAAGTTAGGTTTAGCAATTAATGCTTCTACCCTCTTAGGATCACATTCTAATTGTATGGGCTGCCTCTTTCTAATATTTTCCATTGTTTTTCCGAATACCGAGTTATTCATGAGCTTATAAAAATCTTTTTCAAACTCATTTTTAGCTTGCGTCCTCATCTCTGTATTTAAATCAATGTATTTCTTTAGCCAGTTTGATTGTTTAAACTCTAATACCCTATACACTTTCTTCAATCTCATTCCAAGTGACATATAAAGTTTTAAGTTTCTATAGTGAATTACATATCTTTCTTTATTGTAAAGTGTTGTTAATAATTTCGATTGTTTTGAGCCGGGTGGACACATGTTCTCTGGAGCTAATGGTAAATCAGAATGCTTGTTATGTAAATGCTTTGGATATTCTAAATCTACTTCTAATATGTAGCCAGTTTCTGAGTCATCTGGAATGTTCTTTATATCTATGTAAGGTTTAACCCACTTAAAGTCTTTATAAGGCATGTATTGACTCATAGCCCACCCATATAAGTTGTTTGCGTCTAGATATGCTAGGTATGTTGAACACTCATCCTTATTATAATCTTGCATATATTTGTTGTTAGCTTTTACATATCTTTTACTACACTGTGAGATTCCTCCTCTTATACCCTTTTCTAACATTAGTATTTTATCATAATCAGTTAACAATTCCAAATTAATTTTAGTCATCTTTAACATTGCATCCCACGATAGACCTGGTGCTGTATAATACCAAGCAGGATCTAATCCATATGCCTTTAAACACACATCTCTAAAATTTTCAAATATATCTGTTAATTGAAGGACATCTGTTTTGTTATAATGTTCAGTTAAGTCCTCCAATAACTCTAGATTGAATTCTTTACAAACTCGCACATGGAGTTTATGACGTTCAGGACTCATTTTTTCTCCTGTTAATCTGTTTGTAAATTTGTCTGGAGATAATGGAACAGGTTCTTTCAATTTTTCAAATGAATCAACATAATCAAATGGATAATCGCCTTTTGTAGTAACTAGATCAAGCTTATCAATTGGAAAAAACTTTAATGTTTCTCGAAATTGTTCTGGCTTTAAATTCTTTGTTAGCTCTGCTAAACTCTTTGACATAAATCTAAATGAATCAACAAATCTTAAATTTATTCCATCTTTTTCTGGTCCTGCTTTTACATATTTTTCATATGTTATGTACCTTTCCTCATTATTAGCGATCAGTTTAATTTTCTGTGTATCATAAGCTAACTCCTTAATAAACAAATGCGTATCATAGCCAGTTAAGTTGTGAAGAAATACAGGAACAAAGTTGGGATTTTTATAGTTTAAATTGCAATAACTGTGAGCTGCACCTCTAAACTTTCCAGTTAAATGATCATGATCTCTCACCTTAGCTTTGTTTTTAGTTATCTTATATAGACATTTTCTTAACTCATGCTTCCATTCTTCTACTTTTTCACTCATATCATCTTTATCCTTGTAGAACTGTATTTTCTTCTTCAGTATATTTATTTTTTTCTCAACAGCTGGTGGTAAGTCATTCAAATTTTTCTCACATATATGACAAGTATCCGAACTGTTATAAGCTTCTATTTCCTCCTCACTAAGCGGGATCATATCAACTACCCTTTTATATATTTTCATAATTTCTATTGCTTCTTTTTGTAACATTTCAATAAATACTTTCGCAGCATCTGGACCTATATAACAAACAGGGGCTTTGTAGTCTCCATTTGAATACTTGACATAGTAACAAAAACTCATTGGCTTATGCTTTTGATATTTTACTGTTTTACTACAATTATGCTCTATTTTTAACTTACATAAGATGCATTCAAAGTCAGCAATTATCGTAAATGGAACTCTTAATGATCGATTATAGTTTTGAAACTTTATTTGATTGTCGTATGGTTTTGGAAGTTCTATTCTAACAGCCTCATGCTCTTTGCAATATAGCTCATGGTTTTGCAACTGCTTCTCATTTCGAAAGTGTCTCGTTAAACATCTGTCGCAGAAGTATAGTTTTTCCTCATGTTTTGTCACTTGACTTCTTATTAATCGTGATAAGTCTTTTACCCAACAAAAATGACTATTTTTTTCATCTTTTACATATAATAAATTGATATGAGTTTCCTGCTTATTTTTTGTGATTTGAAGTGGATATACATTATAGTTCTTGTCATAGCCGTAAACATTGATGGAGATATTACTTCTTCTTTCAAATTTTGGAATATCTTTTAACTGTACAGGAAACTCAATACCATCACAATATTTTTTTTTGTAGTTCATTAACAAGTTGTTTATAATGAGACGGTCTTTGAGGATTTTTTGAAACGGTTCTATCAATAGGTTTTAAATAACTTGCAATAGAATATAAGAAACATTTATTATCTTTATTTTGAATATTTATTACTGCTTTCTTATCTTTAATCTGCTTTGGAAGTTCAATATAGGAAGAAGCTCTTAATGGTACATACTTATTTAATCTGATTTCTAGGTGTTTAATTTGATGTAACGTCCATCCTGATCCTCGACCTTGAAATTCTTCCATTTCTCTACGAAGTTTTTGTTTTGCATGATGTATATATTCACGTAAGTCAGTTGATTCTAATATTCTCTCGTTTGATGTTTTGAAATTGCGCTCCTGTATTTCTTTATCTTTAATATAGTCACAAATGAAAACAAGGTTAACTTTAACAGGGTGAAATTTTAATTCCTCTTTGATTTTGTTAATAGCAACTCTTCCGCTTGTATCTAAAAATTTTATTGAGTCTTTATATCCTCCTGTGTTTTCAACTTTAATGGTTTGTAAACGCTTCTTGAGTGCTGTTTCTTCTAATTCAACTTTGATGGGTATGCGTGCTGGCTTCGGTTCTTCAATTACTTCTTGTTTAAATGGGAATATATTTCTAATCTGCATTCTGCTTTGTTCATCGTCATGTTGTTTAAGAAGGTCTATCAGTTCTGCTTTTCGTAGTCGGGAATATCTTCTGATTCCTCTCTCTTTACATTGTCGTCTTAACTCTATTACAGTAAATTTACTATAGTTACTCATCTTATTTATTATATAGAAAATCTTTATCAGTATCGTTTTTTACCTTCACCGGATTATTTCAGTTCATTTTCATTTGTCCTAGTACAACGCTTAACATTGTACACCCCTGCTATTGTCTACATATTACGCGTTGTATTAGAACACGGCTTTTATGGGATTAACCCATCAAAGTCACATATACACATTTAAAACTGAATCATTTTTGTAAGCTTACTCATCATCATTATCATAATCATCACTACCATATTTGTATTCATCATCGCTACTCAAATCAGATGTTTTTTGTTGCATTACTAATAACTCTTTTTCCTTTAACAGTATTTGCTTCTCTAGTAGTGTTGCTAAGAGTTTAAGATCATGATGAATTAGTTCAAGTCTATCATGTAATAAATCAAAATCTTTCTCCATATTTGTTATATAGAAAACCAACAAAAAATGAAAGAAATTTAAAAATCTAAGAATAAAAAACAAACATGACTAGTGCTAAGGAAATATTATCTTACAAACCTATATTTGATTGTGTATGTAAATATTTAGATATTGGTGGTTACAATGATAAAGACAAAATAAATTTTAGCGTGTCCATAGGTATGTTAGATCATTTGTTCAAGAAAGCCACTAAAGAAAAGAACTCATTTCTCATACAAAACATTCTCTATGCAAACGTTATGAACTTATCCGATGAGATATTAGATTCACTAACTAATGAGCAATGGTTATCTATAGGTTATGATGATTATGAGGAGGAATATAACTATGATCACATTACAGAAGACTTCATACGCAAATATCAGGAGAAAGTTAATTTGATTGAAATATGTTTATGGAAAAATTTATCGGAAGAGTTTATAAGAGAATTTGCAGATAAAGTTGATTGGGAGATTATTTCAGGAAGCCAAGACTTATCAGAAGACTTTATAAGAGAATTTGCAGATAGAGTTGATTGGAAAGAAGTATCGTATCACCAAAAGCTATCTGAAGAATTTATTAATGAGTTTATAGATAAAGTTGATTTTGATGCTATATCTTACAAAAACGAACTCTCTGAAGCCTTTATACGAGAACATGCAGATAGAGTTAATTGGTGGTACATATCTGGAACTCGTCAATTATCAGAAAACTTTATAAGAGATTACGCTGACAAAGTAGATTGGGAAATGATTTCAATGTCTCAAAATTTAACAGAAGAATTTATTGCAGAGTTCGAAGGCAGAGTTCATTGGCGTAACATTTCAACTTATCAACACCTATCTATAGACTTTATATATTCGTTTAGACATTACGTAGATTGGAGAGCTATAATAAGAAAATATCATAATAATCTCAATTTAGGCGATATGTTGAATGTAGCATTCGCTGTTGCAGCAGAGGGTTAATGCATAACACTTAAATTGTACTTTGATGGACTAACCCATAAAAGCAATAGCATATTTAGTTTTCGTACTTAAATGTCTCTTAACTGAATAAACCTGTCAACAAGATCTATATCACTTAAATCTGTGTTCATATGCGAACCGTGCCAAGTTATTCTATCATCATATCTTTCTTTAGCTCGGTTGTATAAGTTGACAGAGTTTGGATCGTCGACGTTAAGCAGAATACTCATACTTGGATACTTAAGTTTGAGTTGTTTAATCCTAGTTTCGTAATTGCACGTTTGTACTCTTCCAATCCAATACTTATATCGTTCTATTCTTTCTTTTTGATCTCGTTCTTCTTCGTCATAGTAAAAAAGTATATTTTCAAGTTGTTCTTTAGTAAGGTTTTTCTTGATAATGAATAGCCTATGTATCTTTCCTGGATCTTCTGTATATGGTGCTGCAACTGTTTTAAAATACTCAACCTCATTTTCTAGTTCTTGATTGTGCAAACGTAATTCATCCATTTGTTGTTGTATTTTTTGCATTTCTGTTTGGAGTAATTCGTTGTTGTCACGATATTGTTGAAAGTCTTGAAGAAAGTAACTTTCGATAATGTCATAGCACTTGTCGTAAAAATCATCTGATAACCAATTGGCGATGTCTAGTATTATCTTCTTGTAAACGTATGTGCCTGATATGGTGTTATTGATCTTGTTACCTGCTAATTTGACTTCATATGATGCTTGTTTGAAACCCTCGGAATTCCGATGATTAATTTTCTGCTCATAGTACCTCATTCGTCTTTTGGAACGTATATTTTCAAGCCAATGTTCGAGTTTTTTGCCACCACTCTGACACAACTTAGTAGCATTGAAGTATCCTGTACTCTTATCTATAATCAACTTGAAATCACCAAAGATACCATACCAGTAATCATCTTTAATCTGTTCGTAGCAAATATCGTTTAAACTAAGAGAACTATCCATAGTACTCATATTTATTATATAGAAAATCTTTATTTTTAACTTCATTTTCGTTACCACCTAGTTTTACTGTGTAAGATGAGTTTCTGAAGTTCCCAGGATTCTGGCCACTTCGAATTTTGTTGTAGTAATCTAATAACTCTTTTGATTGTTTGTTTTCTAACCAATGGTCAAACCTCTTACCACCTTTGATTGCATACATAGAGCGGTTGGTAGAATCGTCCCCATCACCTGTTCTATGTAATCTTAAACCGACCCTGGAAATATATGCTTATGAGGGTATCGTTTCGCTACCCTTTATCTCATTCAAACTAGCTTTTATGGAATAATAACCATAAAAGACAACATTTATATTTACACTACAACATTACTCTTATCTATCCAACTATTATGTGAATCATCAAACCCTAGCCATTTGACATATACTTTATCACCTTTCTTTCTCAACACCTTTTCTACCAAGTATTCATCTTTGTGTTTCGTCTTTAATAGTTCCGGTTCGTAAAATCTACCTTGCACATCCTCTTCTTCTAAATCTTTAATTCTATATGTAGGTGGATTGGATGGAATAACTTCGCTAATAACAAATACTTCTCTTGACCAATTAGGTGTGTATCCTTTCTCAAATAACCCTTTAGACTTACTTATACGAACATGATCACCTAACTTGTATTTGGGCTTAACACGCTTATATTCTTTTTGATACACTTTCTCCAATATTGTTTGCTCATTCTTCTTATTAACTTCTACAGGCTTTAAGCCAATTGTTCTATGAATTTGATGATTATATTCTTTAACTAGTGTTGGTAATATCTCTATCCATTTATAATTTCCTTGTGTCGTGAACCTTTTCCACATGTTCTGCTTAAGTGTTCGATTAAATCTCTCAACAACAGAAGCTTTCTTACCACTATAGGTTGAGTAATGATTAATCTTATTTTCCTCCATCAACTTCTTAAACTCTTTATTGTAAAACTCTTTACCTTGATCTGTTTGTAAGTTACTAGGTTTTCTCGTTCTTAATATGGATTTGAATGCTTCTGTAACATTCTTCCCACTCTTATCTTTAACAGGAACAGCAAACGCATATTTCGAGAACACATCTATAATCGTTAGCAAATACTTATAACCTTTATTGATTTTGGAAACACCTTTTAATACTCCACTATCCATTTCTACAAGATCAGCCTGCCAAAGATCATCGATACCTTTTATAACTACACTTAATCTGTCAAAGTTTTTTCTAGATGGTTTGTGAATTTCTTCTATAATGTCTTCTCTAACACCTTTACCTTCTTCTAGTCAATCAGGCTTTTTAACGAATTGAGTTTTAGTAACACCACATGCAGAACAAATACCTTTCTTTAGATATCTTCCATTCTTTGTTTGTTCAATTCTAATGGTATCTTTTTTCGTACCTGTTGATTTCTTACACTTAACACAATACATCCTATTTATTATATAGAAAATCAATAACTATCGCTGTTTAATATTATGCTATCAACATTCTCACCATCATCATCACTATCTTCATCTTCTCTTTCTACATGCATAAGAAGCAATAGTAATTTACCATGTTTCAGATCAGAACCTTTAGATGGCCTAACTGCTAATAGATCATTTATATTAAAGTGCAATGGAAAAGTTTCAACTAGAGAACCATTTAAATATATATCTATATAATACGTATTGTAAGATGATTCTATATGCATTAACCTACCTTTATAAAGAAATTTGTATGCGATAGATAGATTATGTATTAAAAAGAACGGAGTTTCAACATTTTCTGATATCAATCGACTATGAAGCTCTATAACATAACTCCGTTTGATGAAGTTAAGCTCTTCTCTCAACATAGCAATATCTTTTCTCACAACTGTATTATCTAACTCTGATGTCATTTTAACATTACCAAAGATATCCATATTTATTATATAGCAAACGTCTTTAGGAAAGCTCTCTTTCTATGTACATTACAACAAATAATAGTTGTCCTTCTTCCATAGCTGAATTTTTATTTGGTTTAATCGTAATTATATCGTTCTTCTTAAAGTCAAAAGGTATCTCGTTAACCAAAGTATCACCCAAATATATATCTAGAAAGTATTTATCCAAACTTAAGTCCATGTGCATTATTTTTCCATTATAGAGAAATTTGTAACCATTAGAGAGATTAAATATTCTGAAGATTGGCTCCTTAACGTTTTTAGCTCTTAATCGATATAGTAGAGGCATGGTTTCTTTTTGCATAACCAGTTTAGTAGTATCCGTCCTAACCTTTTCAATATCTTCTTTCTTTATGTATGTGTCTTGTAACGTTTCTAATGCATCTTCAAATCGTTTTCTATCGTTCTCTAATTGGGCTTCTATTGACCTAAGTTGACTTACGCTAACAACATCATTTAAATTCTCCAACAACTTTAATTTTTCTTCACTAATATCAACATCACCTTTTCTATCTTTAACATTACCGAATATATCCATACTCATTTATTATATAGAAAATGCCCATCCTAGTTTTTCAAAACATTTCTTTAACATCTCTATTTGTCTAGGTGACTGTTTAAAATCAATATCAACATGAACATCGTGCTTTTTCAACAGATGGTACAATACACATTTCAAGTTAATAAACAATACTCTTTTCGGATACAGTTCTTTAAAGACCTCATGTAAGTTTTCGAACTCATTTACAAGTGTTTCCTCCATATGCTGTAATTTTAATGGTTTTTGATCGGTTAGGTGATAGTGTATTAAATAGACATCATCATAATATTTTGTGTATTTGTTTTTCTTTAATACTTCTAGAACATCTTTTGTTGATATTGAATGTTTTGGTATATCTTTAAATTCATCATTTAACACCTTGAATACCTCTTCGGGAATAATTCTATCCTGTAAAGCTTGCAAACGAGATACCTGTAACTTAAATCTTTTTGTAGTATCATACCATGGTTTTCTCGCACAAGCAGCTCTCATTCCTTCACAAGTATCGTAAACCCAACCACTCTCTACAAAACAATCATCACAAATGTATCTACTCATACCTTTTGTTAATGACTTACTACCACAATAACTGCATTGTAATGGTCTAGAACTATAATTTGACAACTCCTTTAAGGTAATTATTGGGCGTAACTTTTCCACCTCTTCTTCCGTGTACAAAAATTTAGGTATTAGCATTTTCCATAAATCAATAACTGTATATACGTTGTTTCTATCTTTTAAGTCTATCTCACTAACATACTCAAAATACTGATAAAAATTATAACTATCTAGTGCATCTAATTCATCCTGATGCTTCTCAAAATAAGCTAAAAATCTATTGTGTATAGCTTCCATTGTTTATCTTAACACAAAACTTTTATGAATACAAACCATAAAAGCACTTAATCATTTTTAATCATATACATAACGTCACTAAAAGAATACCCTTGATTTAGAAGATTTAAGACCTTAACACAAAGATGACCACATATAACTGAGTTAAAGTCTTGTATTCGTTCGTCATTGTAAAAGAAGTTTTCGGTGCCAAGATATTGTACTAGCTGCTTAGGAGGAACACCACCATAAGAATCGAACACGTACTTTATGTTGTTATCTTTCCAATAGCATATCCAATGAGTACCAATGTTTTCTGATTTATCGAGGTTAACTACGCCACACTCATGTACATAAGGTTTTTGTGGAAGTTCATCACTCATAAATACACCTCTAAATCGTTTTATCTTTAATTCTTTAACCAACCTCTCTATATCGAAGTTGGTCAATGATTTTAGTTTTTTGACTTCTTTAGTTTACCTGCCCCCTGCTTTTCTTCCATAGCCATATTGTGTCTCTTTTGTTCTTCAAGTTCTTGTTTATTCTTCTTAGCATCCAGTACAGTTTTAGTAATCGCTGCTGCACCACCTGCTAATGAGCCAACTGCTCCTAAAGCTGCTAAAATGGCTGGAATTGTAAAGATAAAACCGCCCATATGCTCTTTCTTGATCTTTTTCATTTGTGCAGTAGTTAAAGTTAAATTCATTCCTTTACCTTCTTTAATTTTCTTGGCTTTATCGTTAAGTTGTTTCTTTGTTAATACATGATCGATATTTAGATCCTTTAGTTCGTTATAAGGAACACTAAACGTACAACCTTTAATGGAACACATCTTCCTATTTATCTAAGAGAAAATCTTGGTTTGCAAAAGTACAGTTGTTGTTGCTCCACCAAAGTCAATTAAGGAATCATTCTCATCTGTTATCCTTATCTCAAAATTATCAACCTTGTCTTTGGATATAGGGAAAAATAATGGATAAGTAGGCTCGTAAATAATACTATGTTTGAACTCAGCATCTGTTTTGAATGACGCTATAATCCCTGTTTCTCTATGTGTGTATTCTGTATCTTTAACAAACATGCCATCTGCTATATTACAGTGAACGTTAATTGTATCGAACGGATGAAACTTTGGCAACTTACTTCCAATATGTGTTTTGTTCTTTCCTAAAACTTCATAAAACTCAAATCCAAGAACAGTACTTAAATTTCCCATCATAATATCAATATCACCTGTTTCTATTTTTACTCTATTTGTTATATGATCCTCTTTTAACGTTATGTTTATGGAGCGAGATTTTAAATAATCATTAAGACTGTTTAAGCTGTATTGTCCATTTGGTATATGAACAGTTTCATCCCCATACTTAAACATCGTGTTATGTGTAACGTTTGGAGTTAGATATGTACTGTAGAACCCAACTAATCCTATGCTTAAGTAGTTGTTACTGTTGTCTAATTCGTAATGGAGTTTCTTCTTTAAAACAGAAGTATCACTCGTTAGCTTAAATACCTTAGCCATTTATTATATAATAAATGAACGAGTTTGATTTACCTAGAGATATTCCGAGAGAGAAAGTAATCAAATTAATAGAAGATGTCATTCAAAAGTTAGAATATAGTTTAAAGAAGAAAAAGAGAAAACTACGAATTGTTAAATATGCATACTACACTTTGATCACGTTGTCGGTTATACTTTCTGCAACAACTGGGTTTATTAATATTTTCATACCTGTAACAATTTACTCGATATTAACAACGTCTCTTGCAACTGGAAGTGCTATAATAACAGGTTTGTCTTCCAAGTTGAACATAAGCAAAAGAAAAGACGAATATAAAACCATTGTCACTTGTATTAACTCATTTAAAGAACAGTTAGAGATGATAATAACACTAAATGGTGAAATGGACAACGAATATATAAAAAATACGTTGCTTAAGATCAGAGAACAACTTAAAGATATAAGATCATAAAGAGTAGATTCGAAAACCTAGAAACTACAAATGGTGTCTGTATTTCGGACACCCTTCCAAATGAACAACCTCACACAACCTTCATCAACGAACCGGGTCTAATCATGAAGTGAAAAAAGAAAGAGGCTGAGCAGTTTCAAGAGTTGATTTTCTCTATAATAAATGAGTAAGAAAACTATTAATTGGGATGTACAAGAGATGATAAAAGAAACAACAGTTAAGAAAAGAAATGGAGAGCTTATACCTGATGATGTTCGATGTCTTATCGTAGGTTCGTCGGGGTCTGGTAAAACGTTTTTGCTATTTAACTTCTTATTACAGCCAGGTTGGTTAAACAATAATTACTTCTACATATATTCTAAAAGCATGAATCAGCCAAAGTATGAGCAGTTAAAAGACCGATTTGAAAAGGCAGAACTAAAGTTCAATAAGCATATAGCAACGTTCTTAAGCGGTAATGATTCTATTGTGCCTATTGATGAATGTGAAAAATACTCTGTCGTTGTGTTTGATGATTACATTTTGGAGAATCAAGATACTGTTAGAAATTACTTTACAAGAGGTAGGCATAGACATTTAGATTGTTTCTATCTTGCACAAACATATTCAAAAGTACCTAAACAGCTTATAAGAGATAACGTCAACTTCCTATGTATATTCAGACAAGATGATACTAATCTTAAACATGTGTATAATGAGTTTGTTGGGGGAGATATGTCTTATGATAAATTTAAAGAGATATGTTCAAAATGTTGGCAAGAAGATTATGGTTTTATAGTAATTGATATGACAAGGAAGGTAAACAATGGTAAGTATAGGAACAAGATAAAACACTTCTTGAATGTTTGATGTTTATTGACGTTTTACGTTTTAACGTTTGACGTTCTTTGACGTTTATTGACGTTCTTTGACGTTCATTGACGTTTGTTCGTTTGCTATACAATAAATGGATGAGAAAGAAATTGATAAGAATATTAAGCTGAAGGAGTTCTTGATAAAGGGCTTCAAATCTTGGAAGAAAGAAAGAGCAGGTATATACGATAAATTTAAAACACAAGAGCAACCTGTAATTGATGCTATTCAAAACTTGGGGAGTGAGATCAAAGAAGTAGCAGAACAAAATAAAAATCTAATAACTGAGCTTGTTCCAGTTGCACATAAGACGGCTTCAATAGACCCTAGTCTACTAGAAACACCTAAAAAGATAACTTATGATAGTTCTCCAAGTAGTAGCGATACGCCTATAACCGGAGAAATAAAGCAGATGAGAAAACAAATTAAAGACAAAGTGGAAGGAGTAGAACCTTTAACAACAGCACAGTCATTTGGTAAGATTGCAACGAAATATTATAGTAAAAGAAATGATAGTGTGTTTGGAATAAGAACTGTAGAAGAAGATGGAAAAATAATAAACAAGATAGGAAATTTGGAAGTTAAAGTGAATGGTGATGATTTGATAATTAGTGGTAAAACTTATAAAGGAACAGAAGGTCTATGGGAATTGTTAACGATGAATACTAATAAAACCATTGAAGATTATGACGATGACGATTTTGAACAGTACAAGGAAATAATAATAGACTCAGATGCTGCCTTCCAAAAATATAATCGAGATAAAAAAGTAGCATCGAGTAGAGGTTCTAAGTACATTAATATTATCAAGCCTATTTGGGATAATTATATTAAACCAACTTTACCTCCAACTCCTAAAAAGAACACGACACCTAAAAGGACTGGTGAAGGAATCAAACAATATACAGAGATGCCTAAAGAATATGTATGGATGGATGATGTGAGAAAGCTTATAGATAGGTTAATAGTTATAGATGGAGAAGAAAAGGCTGGAAATGATAACTTTTACAATGAGAAAGTAGGTATAGTGAGTATGATTAATAATAAGCTTTCACAGTTTATTCCTAATGATCCAAAAGGTATAGGGTATTTGATTAAGATCCTAAATACATTACCACCACGATTCTGGAATGATGAGAAGCTTGGGAAAGGATTAATGAATAGGATTTTAAACATGAAGGGTATACCAGAGTTACATATTCCAGGCTACAAATTTTCCGGACCTTTTACGAAGCTAGAGGAAAGGTTAGAGAGAGGTGATGAAGGTATTAACCCATTAGATGAGGCTTGTAAAGAACACGATATATACTACAGAGACAATAAAGATACAGAGTCAAGACATATTGCAGATAAGGAACTAGAAACTAAAGCATGGAAAAGAGCATTTAGTAGTGATGCGTCAATTGGTGAACGATTAGCTGCTTTTGGGGTTGGTACTGCTATGAATGCTAAGGTTAAGTTGGGATGGGGGCTGTAAGTTTTTAAATGTTATTATGTATGATTCTTTTATGGGTATATCCCATCAAAGCGTTGTTTCAAGATTTTCTTTATAATAAATGGATAGTGTTGAAAGTTACGAGTTACAGAGCTTTAAGGCTAACACAAGAACATTTAATAACTTGAATGAAGCTAACAAAGATATTGAGTTTGATTTCAACGTGGGCGATGGCTTTATACATCCACACAAAGCAGATTGTCATATGACTTTTGAAGTTGTTGGTGCATCAGTTGGAGGATCATTTGGTGCAAACGATACTATAAAACTTGTAGATAACTTCTTCCCATTCTTCTTTTCTCAAATTGAGGTTAGAAAGCATGGAGTTGTTATAGATAAGATTGAACTACCTGGAATAACATCTACAGCTGTCGGAACATTGAAGATTTCCAAACCAGAAGTTGAATATCTAAAACAAGCAGGATTTGAAACAGATGATAAACTTGGTCTGAGAAAGGACTTTAGTGTTTTGTACCCATTAAGATTAATTCCAGGCTTCTTAAGTGATTATAAAGAGGTTATGTGGAAAGGTGGATTGAGAATAACATTTACAAAAGCTAATAACAATAACGATGTTTTGTACAAATGGACTGGATCAGGAGCAGCTCCTCATGATGGAAAAATAACAATAAAAAGTATGGAGATAAGAATGCCTATTGTTGAATACGAATCTAATTACGAAAACAAGTTAAAGTTGAATATTCTTAAAGAACCTAAAGTTATGTTTTCATTCCATACTTATCAATGTGTTCAGAAGACTGTTGTAGGTTCTTTCTTGGAGTTTGATGTTACTACTCAATTTAATTCTAGACAATTTGATATGCCTGATTTCGTAGTTGTAATGTTCCAAACTGATAGAAGTGGTAAACAAACAGCAGATGCAAGTAAGTTTGATCATTGTAAGGTAAAGAATATCTATCTTAAGAATGGGAGAAATGAGGTATTTCCAAAAGAATCAAGAAACTTAGATATTGCTAACAAGGATTATTTTAAGATGTACGAAGACTATACTGCATTTAAAAGAATAACATGTGGCAACACCGAAATGTACTATGACCCTAAAGAGTTTATAGATAACAGACCAATGTATGTGATTAATTGTAGTAAGAGGAAAAATGTATCGCTAAATGAGAGAACGAACATAAAAATTGTGGTAGACTTTGCAGAAGCTGTGGCTGCTAATACTATATGCTATGCGATTTTAATTGGACAAAAGAACTTTACATATGATCCTAAGAATGAGAAAGTGGTAGAAGAGTTTTAAATAGTTACATGTTTGTTTGTGTTGTTTATGGAGGTTTCCATAAACGAAATCGATAAAAAATGAATAAAATATTTTTTGATTTTCTATATAATAAATACGATGGCGAGTCATATTGAACATTTAAACAAGCTTGGAAGTCTTGAGCAGAAAGAAGTTGTTGGATTAAGAGAATTAGAATTGAATACAGAATATAAGATTGTGAAAATGGAAAAGATTAAAACTAAGTTTGGAAAGAGCATTTTGGTCGAGTGTGAGGAGTTCAAAGTTTTTCTTCCACCTAGATTTACAAAACACTTAACAGATAAAATGTTTGATGAGATCGTTAAAGATGGAATAAAAATCAAATACACTGGTTTAAAAGGCAACTATCCAACTGTTGAGTTCTGTATGTAAATCCAAAAAATGAACGAAAATGAACAAAAATATGTTGTCATAAGTAAAAAATGGAGTGTTTAGAAATGGATCCTCAAAAGAAGTTCATTCTTACTAATAATTTCAATGTAATTGTGAAAAATGTGCAAACCGAAGTTCAAGTAGTCTTTGATATTAACGGCTGTCTATTCAGCTTGAATTACGATCAGTGGACAGAGTTTAAGAAGTCATTGTTTCCTATAGAGAACGAGGTTAGCAGAAGGTTCCATTATCAGTATCCGAACTTGTAATTTTAAGTATGTTTTAACTGTATAAGTGTTTTTATAGTATTAACACTATAAAAGCTAAGACCTTTGGATATACAGAACATAATGTCATTTGAATTTTAAAGATACATGCATAAATAAGAAAATTATTTGAGTTTTTGTAATTATATCCTTAGAGTTATGCAACCTACAAAACATTCGATAGATAGGAAATTTATTTGTCTATTGATTGCCGTTTGAATTTTGAAAATCGGTTAATAAACAACGGAGATATAACAAATTTGGAATAGTATCCTTAGAGGTATGCAACCCACAATACATTCAGAAGATGGTAATTTTTTTTCTCTGTCAAATGTCGTTTGAATTTTGAAAATCGGTTAATTAGGGGCCGAGTTATTGAATTTTAACGTTATTTGGGGGTATTGGTGGTAAGACTGTCAGTGTTGCCAACTCACTTTTAACAATTATCATATTTATTAGTAATGGGGTGAATTCATCCCGATATGTTTTAAAGCAATATCTTGAAAAATTAAAATCCTGGAACGTTCCGAAAAAATATATTGAGTTGGCAACGCTGATTCTAAAAGAGGTCTAGTGAGTTGTGAATTTCTTTCTTTTATTTGAGGAAATGATGTTGAGAGGAAATCATGTTGGGCTATATGTATATCATTCTCTCTGTTTCTATTGCATAAATCTCTCTGTCGTTCAGAGCTGATGGGAAGGAAAGAGAGAGAATGAGAGAAATATTTCATCATGTATTACGTTTTCTCCCCAAAGGAGACTACGTCATGGATTCAATGACGTCATGTATGGCGTATTCTCTCCGAAGGAGACTACGTCACGGATTGAATGACGTCACAAGAGCGCCCTCTGTCCAGTGCTAGCAAGAAGTACTGTTGAAGGAAGAGCGGCTAATGTGTATATATGTATGTTGATATGAGAACAAGGAAAGAGAATCGGATTAGACAGTCCTGTGCTGTAACTGGAATCGTTCAAATGAATCAGTGACAGATCACCTGTTCCGAAGTTGTATGTATTCCTTCTCATTGAGATTTTAAAGCTAATTATTAACGGATTTTCATGATTCAAGTGTCAAATGAAAGCCTAGAAACTGGAGATTAAGATGTAGTAAATATATTTTGTGTAGGATTAAAAGATCTCTGTCAAAAATGTCATAAAAGCATATTCAGTCTCACTTGGGGGTATCTTCTGTGTTAAAGTACAATGGTCAGTGGCAGCTTCATAAATTTTTGGGGCAGTTAGGGGGTGGAGGGGGAAAAGTGGGGCAGAACCTACATATCTCCCCTACTGAAGAAAAAGTGGATATTGCCGGAACCAGTGACGTGGTCCTGTAATCAGGCGAGGTAATGTTGTGGGGAATGAGCTATACTACGATGGTTGATCTTACCTTATTGTGTGCGCACCCACCAACTGCACCGGGTTAATATTAGGTTTTATTTATGGTTTTAGACCCCATGTTAATATTAGGTTTTCTTCATCATAACCTCGGTATTGGCATAATGACGTAAAACACAAAAGTCGGATAGCAAAGTGCGCATCTGTTATCCAAGTTATTACTGAAATTGATTATCTTTGCGCCAAAGAACATTGTACAATTTATTTTAGTTCATGACAGGTGATTTCTTTCGATGTCATGTATGAAGTCCACTGAACTCGATGATAATTGTTTTCTCGAAAACCTGACGTTTCCTTTTAGATTCTTCTTAAGTATCCAACAATGTAGGGAATTCAAGGAGAGATCACACCTACAGTACTGGAGTCTGACTGTAGAATTGACAGTGAAGAAATGTTATTCACTTCCACGTTTTGCTGCACCTGGAAATAAAATGACATAATGGGCTTTCGGGATGCAGGAACTCAGCTTATTTTTCGGAAATTAGATCACTATCATAAACATAGGACTTCAGCAGTACCCCTTTACGCTCTTTTCTATCCTTTTACTTCTTGATAGTTGTTTCAAGTTTTGGTAAGAAACTCACAAATAATACATCTAGTTATTCCATAGTGTTAGCCAAGAAATGTTTTTATTTTTCATTGAAATGGCTAAAGAAAAGTAGTGTTCGGAGTAGAATGTTTAAAAATGAAGAATGAAACTGAATGTAAGTACCATGTGGGTATTATATCAGTTAGAAAATGAGTATTTGTGTAAAATTAAGTTAGTGAGTGATTGTAATAACAATGAAGGGTTTAGTTTGTAAATTGCATAATTCCTATTCCTTGTTTATAGACTTCTTTACGGATTCAGCATTTAACAAAAAGCTCCATATAGATACATTCAAAACTAGATATTGCCTTAGAAAATCTATAGAATGACAAAGTTAGTACTTTTTAAAAAAGAAAAAATATAATTGCTATTACATTCTTTCTAAATTGCTTTCGGTTATCATAGTTTTTTGTGATATACAAATATTATTCATGTCCAAGTAAAACAGAAGATACATAATAATAAAAAAAATCCTTTGTAACTGAACGTACTGTACAAACTCGTATATTGCTGATCAAATTTAAACTTGTTTAGCAGTTTGCTACACAGTAAACAAAATTAAGGAAAATAAAGAAGAAAGAAAGAAAGAAAGAAAGAAAAAAGAATCTGAAAGGCTTGTTTGCTGACAATGCAGTCTGGACCGTTAAAATAATCGTCCATTTATTTTTATTTATTTTATTTTATTTTATTTATTTATTTATTTATTTATTTATTGAATAAAGAAAAAGAGAAACGATTTCCACAAACGATACATATAAACTCAAAAGCTTGCTGTCATAGAGCAGGTTTTTATTACTACATCTCAAATGTAATTTCCAATCGTTCAGATTGTACAGCTATTTTGTTGAATTTGCTCCACTACTCGGAGCGCCTCATATATAAAAACAAAAAACTGCAATTACACAAAAAGTAATCAACACTTACTAAAATGGTAAAGCATCCAATAAGTACCTTAGAAATTTGATAAGAAGTGGTCGAGGTCATGGTATTTGTGTTGTTAGTCAGTCACCTGTAACCCTGTAAGTACGAAGAATCGACCTTGGTTCGATCTAAGCCCATGCAATCTTGTAGTGAACAGGACTAAGTCTAAACATTTTCTAGGGATCTTTTCATTTTTTCCACTAGTTTCATACCGCCGAGTCTTTTATTATCGTTAAATTGCACTTGTTATCTCCCTCGGCCCTGTAAGGCACTATCATAGATTGTTAAGGTTTTATTTTCATTTCTTAACATAATACATTTTACAGTACAGTCCTTCAATTGTAGTATCATATTAAGCATACAAACATGTGTGCTACAGGGTATTTTCTTTTTCTTTTCTTTTCTTTTTAATAGCTACTTTTAATTGCTGTGTAAGTAACGACCGACATGTTGCTAATTTGTTCGTATTTTTGTGAAATTAATACGAAGATTTTTTTTTCTTTCTTTCTTTTAAGGTATGTTAGCTGTTCCAAGCTTTAGCACACTGCAGTCACTTAAAAAATCCATTACAGAGTGCGGTAATGTTTGCCCCTTGACTCAAAAGCATTTAGTTCAACTAGATTGGGTTTCCAAGGAAGATGGTTCTCATATACTGACTGTAGGAGTTGGAAGTAAGGTACGTTACCTATTTTGGTATCCCATTGTAAATGATTTAGTAATTATTTTAAGAAAATTTCGGAAGTAAAGAATTGTAATAATTCTTAAATGCACTGTATGTATCGATGTGTTTCATGTTCAGCGTTTAACGCCATTTGTTTGTTTATCTATGGATTGAAGTTAGCAACAGAAGTGGAATATATCAAACATGTAGTCATTTAGTGTTGTAGTGTGAAACAAATCAACAAACATCCAATTTTGTAACACGATAAGGAAGCGTCTGACATGTCATTGTTAGGTTAATACTGTCCGTATTCTTTAATCACAGTGAAATAATTTAGAGAGCTCTTGCTGTCCCCTTGCTCGGTCACGATGCTCCTTGCAAAACTAACATCAAGAATTCAAACCGTATTAATTCGTACAGACGTAAAGTAAACTATAACGTCATCTCTAAATGATAATAATAATTCAGTCACAGTATTAAAGAAATTAAAATTATTTATTAAGCAAGTTCTTGTACAGAAAGGGACGTGTATGAAGATTATTACATTAAGACGATGTCTAAACTAAATCTGGACGATGGTAATTCGGATACAATTATAATATCATGTCCAATAGTTTAACTCAAAAATGTAATTAACTGTGAAATGTATCACCTGTTGTTATGTCCCAAGGACACAAATGGTTCAAAGATGTGCTCTTAGGAGCAGCTGGTTATGGAAAAATGTGCAGAATAATGTTGACGCTTTGTGACTATTTATTGAAATGTATTCGTTTTAATTTGCTATGCCCATATTTCGAGACAGTTAGGTAGGTAGTGCTTTCTAGTCAGTGAATGTTAGTCATTTTCTGAGATTGTTATAATTTGCTGTATGTTTGAATTCAAAAATTTCTCCAGTTGTCCGGATTAGTAGAGACAATGTACGCGAGATTTTCGGGTTTTATTCCTTCACTTTTTATTTTTTAAATGAGAAACAAGTGCAATAAGGTGGGGGAAAAAAAAAAGCATCCGGAGATGCAGTCGTAGCCATTACTCCTGTCTTCTAAGGCGTGACTCGGGGGAGATTTTTGTAGGGAGGCTTTCCGACTCTGTGCAGCCGAACAGAGCAGGTTAATTAGATAGGAGGCTCCAGCCCAATGCAGCCGTGGAAGAAGTTAGATATGGTCAATCCCAGAGCAGGCTAACGCTGCAGTGTTCACTCCTCCTCATCCTTTTAAACCGGATCTTGGCATTGACACTGTCGTAGATAATGTCTTCTGTTTTGGAATCATGTGACATCAGATAGAGTGTAGTCTGCTTGTTTCTTTATTAGTGTTACTTGGTTAGGATATTACAGCTACATGGGTATGAGTTCTTGACTTGAGTTTTTTGAACATGCATCATCGTGACCGAGAAACAAAACAGTAAGAGTTCTTGAAATTATTTCATTGTGATAGAGGAAACTGAACAATAAAGTTAGTTTTACTGTTATTAGTTATTTATGTATTTTATTATTTGTTTTATTTTTTGTTGGGGCAAATAAAAGTTATTTATGGTTATATTCGGAATGTATAGTCTAGTGACATGTTCGTAACAAGTGTTGGTGATTCATCATGTGTGTACTCAACGTTAGTGACTTTTATCTGGCTTTCCGTTTACATATATTGACAAGTGAGGCTGAGTACATTTCAGTTCATATTTAACATACATACATTTTTAAAAACGTATTTTAAAATACTCAGTAGAAATTCACGGATCTGGCCAACATTGATATACAATGACAAGGTGATACTCAGCATGGCACCTGGGAGACATCACAAACGTGCTAGACAAGAGATAAAAGCACAATATTCACGTTAATAACATGCGTAATCATTACGAGCGGTCACAGAAGTAGCGATTTGGGCAGGTAAGCGGTTATACAGATGCTAAATATTTGTCTGGGGTATGCAGATCTTAGTGTAACTTGGCTCATTGCCAGAGCCCAGCTGTCTGTCAATCGCCTTTCCACACGTGTTGGATAGTATTTTAATCTGGAAACATAGTAAACCAGAGTACAAGTCATATACTAAGTAGAGCACGCTGCGTTGTTCTGATGGTATGGGGATGCGCATTATCGTGCTGGAAAATGTTCCCACAAGTGCTCGGATAAAGTGGGAGGACACTCATGACGATATCACGAATGTACACTCATGTCCAAAATTATTGTCGCATATCTATAACTGTAAGAATATAATTTGATAATGATTTTGCAGGGTACTTTTAATACTGATACTATGTGTATAATCAGGAAATTCCTATTTGTAGTAAATTTCATACGAAAAGAATTATAAATACGAAAATTAGAATGAATAAAACAAAATGTTGCTAAATGGACAAGGAAATTTTATTTTCGTTTTATCGTTCTTATTTACTGCTCTTTTGACACGAAATTTGCCACATACATGTCTTTGCCGATTATACACATACTAACATTATAAGAAATACCGGGCGAACTCGTTATCAAGTTATATTTCTGTTGTATTCCTAGAACAACATATTTATAGACATGCGACAATAATTTTGGACATAAATGTATGATGCACTAACCATACCCTCTGAATGAAAACTAGCGAGCGGGATATGTAAGTTATTTAACCCGCCATACTGGAATGCAACATGTGGATCCTATACGACGAATACGAACACGCGCTGGATTGTCCCTCTTACCTGTACGTCTACAGATATGCACACAGTCATGTCTGTGTGTGAGATAGAAATTACTTTAATCGCTGAACTACCGTCCTCTATTCATCTCACCATTAGTCTCTTCCAGAAGCGAAAACGTTCTCGGCGATGAACAGGTATGAAGAATAATCAACGAAAGGAATGCGGCAACGTAGACCTGCCTTAAATTGCTTAGTATTCGTGCGCTTTAACGGGGTCCACAGTGGTTCTGATTGTACTAATTGTCGTCAATCACTGACTTAAGAATTGACATCTAATGAATTGGTATTCTGTCATGGCAGCTCGAACAATTCTGCTGTCTAAGTGCTCCTGGTGCGTTAGGGGGGTACATCTGCTTAGGAATCCTTTGCGCCCACCCATTATGCACACCGATTAATCACAAACACATTGTGAGCTACAGGAGCGGAAGTTCTGTTGAGTTAGATTGAAAGAGTCAGCAGATAGAGTAATGTTTCGTAACAGAAATCTAGAACCACATCAGTCATCAGTTGCTGTCATGTGTCTTAATCAGACAGTTCAGTTAACTCCATCACAAGATTAGTTTATCCCAAGGTATTGAAACAAGCGGAAATGTGGTGACATGGAATAGAATTGGTTCAGTGTTGAGCGTGGCCAGAGAAATCAAGCAAAACAAGAAGAGGGTCCTAGAATAAAAGGAAACAACAAACATATTAATAATTAACTACAAAAGTGAGACAAGTTTTTTTAAAAAAGAAATTTTCACCATTTATTCGTAATTGCAAGAATCTCAGGAATACAGGGCATCAACAATGCACCAAAATAAGTTGTTATTCAAGATGCGCTAATGAATTCAAGGATCTAGCTAAAGGAGGGAAAATTTCATTAAGAAGGAAACATATTGCGTCCATTTGCAAACAAGCAACTTTTAGAAGTTTGTGGAAGGCTAGAAACTTTCAGTCTGCTTTCCGGGTGCAGGCATCATATCATTCTTTTGCCCAAACACTACTTCACAAGACTACACCGAGTTTTAATAGTGAAGCAAAGAACTGAATCACAGGTGATCAAAGTATTAGTTGCAGTGTCATTTCACAAGAATTCCAGAAGTCAGTTCAAGTTGTTCCAATGTAAGAAGGAGTGATATGGTATTTCAGTCCATCCAGAGTTATCAGTTCAGCCTGAATGTGGAGAACTACGTTAATTTTAATCCTTTTAAGTTCCACTCAGACCTTTAAAAATAATAGGTGGCACGATTTTCAAATTTAAAGAACTTACCATATAAAGGTTTCGGGATCACATAACATCACAGTAATCAGTCTTGTGTTCAGTAAGTCTTTAATCTGACAAGTAACATTTCGCTCCTTTGAATCCGGAATAACAGAATGCGACACTTATCCTGAAAGAGCCAGTCCTAATGAATAAAGATGCATATGAATTCCCAACATCAGTCAGCAGTGGATTCGGGAGTTATAAGGCTGTAAAGTTAACATAAGAAATACAACGTCTAAACATTTCCTTGACGTCACATCGTGTAGGCATTTTCTTGAGGTCTCTTTCTGCTAACCTGAATAAAGTGTAACGCTGTAGACGAAGACGCGTCACAAAAGTCTGAATGCCCTATGGTCATTTCAAGAACTTGACTGGAATATGTATAGCAGTTACCTTCGGCAGCATGTGGAAAAGAGAGAAAAGGAGGAAACAAAAATAAAAATAAATACGTTTAAGTGAAAGAATTTGCTGGTTCGGAAGTACAATTGTTATTTGAATAAAGTGTGTTGTGACGTGCGAAAATAAAGTAACAGGGCTCATAGTTAACTAAAAGTTACTTTTTTTCAAGTTGGTCACTAAAAGTTACTTTTTTTTCAAATTTGTCACTAAAAGTTCCTTTTTTGGGAGGTAAAGTAACTTTTTCGTGAAATTTATGTTTTGCATTGGCAGTTTTCTAAGAAAATATAAAAATAAATTGAAAAAGGCAGAAACTTGTTACACATTATTCTTCTGAAAGCTTCAGTACTTGCTGCCACATGTGAAACAGTCAGCTTTATTCTCACTTCAGCTTTTATTCTTTCTAAAGCACAGTGGTGGTTGGTGGATGCTTAAGCTCTCAAGGTGGGGTTGAGAACCCTTCTTTGTCTATTCTTTCTTCTATCATAATAGACTTTTAGTTTTCTCTCGTAATAGTTAACGCTCTGCTTAACGTTATGCGTGTGTGTTTGTGTGGTTCACCATGTTCGTCTTGTG
This sequence comes from Thermobia domestica, assembly GCF_964235325.1. Lineage (NCBI taxonomy): Eukaryota > Metazoa > Arthropoda > Insecta > Zygentoma > Lepismatidae > Thermobia > Thermobia domestica. Next base: position 99,855,952 of record NC_137465.1, on the reverse strand, counting down.
TGCTCTTAAGAGTAGGTGATGAATTTGATTATTTCATTGCTTTGAGAACTCTCAATGCTAAGTTAAATATAATGTCTGGGATGAAGAAATTCGGAAATAGGCCAGGACTGGTTCCACTTACTCAGAAGCTTCTTACATCTGTTAAGTCTGCTTACCGTAACTAAGTAAAGAAGAAAAGATGAAATAAAACAACAAAGAGAGAGGTGATGGAGAAATTGACAAAGGAAAAAGGGACACGATAAGATTTTGGTCACTTTTTGGTGTGCTTTTGGTCACTTTTCAACTATTTATAAGAGACCAGACCACTATGAGCCCTGAAACAAAAAGGAGAAGGTAAATAGTAATAAATAAATATGTCGAGATTAGTAACATTTTGGACCTGAAGGTGTCTGGTAACCTTGCGCGTCTCGTGTTTTTGATCCGGCTTCTAACAGCGCGTTAGATCCATAGTAACTTTTGCTGGAGTAACTGGTGCTGCGGCTTGAGGAGAAAAAATGGATGTTGAAGTTATTCGACACAAACCGCTGCCGAGAACTTTATATATATGGTCGTTGTATTGCCTTGTTATCGGGAGTAGATATTTGATTCATTTGGTCGAAGTAAGATTTAATCGTCATTCTTGGTTTTGATGGTCTGTTTTTTTCCATTCTGCCAGTCACTAGATTGAGAGGGAAGGAGGTTGTATTTCCTATGGATTTCTGTGTTAACTTTACGGGCCCATAACTTCTGAATACATTGCTGACTGACGCTGGGAATCCATATGCATCTTCATTAGGACTAGCTCTTTCAGAATATATGTCTCATTCCGGATTGAAAGGAGCGAAGTGTTTCTTGTCAGATTAGGCTTACTGAACCCAAGACTGATTATTGTGCTGTTATGTGATCCCAAAACCTTCATTTTTTTTATTTATTTTATTTTTTTTATCGCGACGACGATTTTTCATTGGACAATCCTTAATGATTATTCTAGAATCGTCCTTAACGAATTTTCCAGTGAGTAGGGTATCAAGATGCAACACCTCTAGAAAATGAAACGTCTTTTTTGGAAGAGATTGTCCACGTTAAATACGACCACAAAATATATGAACATAAACAACTTCATTCACGGAGATTTGTTGCTAAACAAAAGACATTAAGCAATATAGGCATTTACCATTACTGGATAAAGGAAGCGAGAGAGGAAGTGCTTCTCTTTCAAACATTATTCATTTTATTATTAGGTGTATTCAAATAATCATAAAAGGAAGTCCTTTCAAAAGGAACTGTTCTCACTATCTTTACATTTAACTGAAGAAAGAACCATGAATGAATTGGAATAATAGTTTTCGGCGAGTTGAAATAATACAGCAGAGAGGAAAGCAAACATTTTTGGAAAATAAAAATATTTACTACGTTGCGTTAGATTAAATTAGTTAAAATAGGTAACAAACTGAAAGTACACGATAGTATTTTACATTACTTCAGTTAATTGAAATTCACACTTGTAACTTTTCATGATTTGCATTGTATGCTTTTGAATTTCATATTGTTTTGAACTCTCAGAGAAATTATGCTTTGAAGTATTATTTCTTAAAAGCAAATTACTTATATTTCACTTTGAAGTATGACATTGTACATCGATATCCTTATTAACAAACTAAGGTTAATTCAACTGACAGTTCTTTAAGGAAATTTGAGATCACGACTTGAATATAATAGCGAATGACAAATAGAATAAAAATAAGTACTGACCTTGGATATAAGGTCAGTACTTACTTTTATTATGTAAATACGTATCCTGTAGCGTCTGTTAGCAAAAATGACAAACACTTTTTGGAGCTGAGATTAGAAAGTTACTTTAAAAATACATACAGGACAGTATCTAAGATGATGTTGGATTTTACTCTATTTAACCCTTTAAGATATGGGTTTTTTAGGTGTTTTTGTTGACTTTTAGACAAGAAGGTACAGCATCATCCCTAATTATCGTAGGATTATGGTTCATATGTCTTTTTTTTCAGAATAGAGTAGGCTTTCAGACAGTACCACTCACATGTCCCTATCATGTACCTGAGGGGATTATGTGAAGGGAAATCGGGATTTTTTTGACAAACCTTCAAAGTTTGGGGCCCCCTGAGCCCCCTCCCCCCGGGTCTGCGCACAAACCTGAAAAAAAATCTTCAGAAATACTACGTAGTGTACTAATTACTTGTGACAAATTAGAATTTCCTGTTTTCAATAGTAAGGGCGGAAAAAGTTTTACCCATGTTGGGAGAGCATCAAAAAATGCCCAAAATTTCCCTAAAATGGGCCCTACAAAATTTACAAATTTTCTGACACGTCCCTAGTTATCGTAGGATCACGATTCATACGCCGTTCTCTTCAGAATAGAGTACGCTTTCAGACAGTACCACTCACACCTCGGACGTCCCTAAGGAGGGAAATTTGAGGAAAATAGGGATTTTTGTAAAAAAAAATCCCTTTTCCCCATCTTGAGGCCCCTGGGTAAACATACAGATCTGGAAATCACTTGCAAAAATAGTACTTGTAGTACTAATTACTCGTGACAAGTACCAATCTCCTATATTCAACACTAAGGGCGGGAAAAATTATTTCCCTCTTCTGAGAATATCCCCAGAATTTGCCAAAGATCCTATACAAAATTTAAAATTTGCTGACACGTACCTAATTATTGTCGGATGATGATTCATACGTCGTTCTCTAAAGAATAGAGTAAGCTTTCAGACATTACCAATCACATGTCCCTCGGACGTCCCTAAGGACGGAAAAATTGTGGAAAATATGGATTTTTGTGAATCCCCTTTTTTTCTCATTTTGAGACCCTCTGGCGCAGCCCGGGGTGAACATACAGATCTGAAAATCACTTGCAAAAATAGTACTTGTGGTACTGATTACTTGTGACAAATACCAATCTCCTATCTTCAATACTAAGGGCGGGAAAAATATTTTCCCAATACTCCAAATTACAGTAGTAACAAAAAGAATGTTATGTAAAAAAATCCCTGACACGTCCCTAATTATCGTAGAATGATGATTCATACGTTGTTTTGTTCAGAATTGAGTAGGCTTTCAGAAAGTACCACTCAGATGTCCCTATCATGTACCCGAGCGGAGCAATAATCACGAAAGTGGGAATTTTGGTCAAGAAATATCCCTGTTTTTACCCTTTAGTCCCTCTGAATCCCCATTCTGTGTTGACGAAGAGATGCGGAAAAAAAAAAAGATAGAAACTAAAGGGTCCACTGATTGTTTATGGAAAACTTTTAAAATCTAGGGTTAAAGAGGAGTTCGTTGACTCTCTTTATTCCAGTGATTTCCAGATCTGTATGTTTACCCCGGGCCGCGCCAGAGGGCCTCAATGTTGAAGTTAGACCTTATTAAAAAAGAGGAATTTGTAAAGTGATGACGTCATACCGCTCTATGTTCCAACGCTCGGAAACGTATAGACCCTTCCAAGGCTTTCTTCAATGCCTCCTCTCTTGTTTAAGAAAATAGCTTTCTTAGTTCTCTTTTAATCGAATTTTGAAGACACTATCATTTCGTAGTAAAGACTACAATATACCTTAAAAGAGTTAAACATGATGGTCAGTTTATTTTATTAATGAAGTTTTAGTAAAATTACAATGTAGCTATTTCTACATTTGAAACTACCTATCTTTAATAGAATAGTCTTAATGGATATATTTTGTGTTCATAATATTCAATTTTTGTTTTGAAAATAGGACTAGATAAAATGTTATATAGTTACTTCGAAGTTTTTTATTTCCATTTTTTTGTTTCTTCAGATCATGTTGTTCACTCCAGTATCAAGTGATTTGGCTCAAGCGAATATGAAAGCGATGAAGGAGTCACAGTCAGCGAATAGACCTATTCTTAGGAAGGCATCTTCTTTGGCTGTTTCTCATTTTGTTGATGAAATCAGGTAAAAAAAATATTTCAAATGGTAAAGCTTTATGTCATATGTCGATTGAATTATTAGAAACTAAAGAAATTCTAGTTGCTGATGTTATCATGTAGTCAATAGCCACTATGCTCAAACTTTTTTAGTTATTTAAGCAAATATTGAAATAGTATTTTATTATTATTATTATTATTATTATTATTATTATTATTATTATTATTATTTCGGAATAAAGAATGACCTGGCCGAGATACTTAGCGTATCCACGGGGTTGTAGTGTTGCCAGCATATCAAACCAACTTAAGTTGGACAACTTTTTGTTCCGAGAGTTATCATATTGTGTTCTGATTATCGTAAATCTCAGCTCGCCCCAAGTGGGCTTTGTTGTGGACAAACACTTTGTGCATGTATTTTCTTGGGGTTTCCCACTTTCCTGTCAGTTTCTTTATTTCACTACTTCTTCATTCTCATCATCACCGTCTCCTTCAGCCTACACAGGAATGGTAAAAATGAAAGATTTCTGGTAATCGTAAATCTGTGCTCAGTAATTTTGAGGCAACTGTGTAATTATGAATAAAGCATGTTGGAATATTTTTACAAAACTATCAGGAATAAGGCAGCAGCTACTTACGGTGGCAGTTTTTTAAATGTTTCTTCTGTGTCTATATATATATATATATATATATATATATATATATATATATATATATATAAATAATTTTTTTTCATTTTTACCTACATTCTTTAGGTACATTTAGCTGCGCATGCCTGCATATAAAAGACTTTAGTTGCTTTCAAAGTATTGTCCATGTGCTTTAATCCCATTAACGTAAAAAAAAAAAAAAAAAAAAAAAAAAAGCATTGTTTTCACATTGCATCGAATTTGCTGTACTTTCTTGGGACGTGGAGAATTTGGAGTTTTCCACTGGCTGGATTCGTGTTTTGATTCAGGATCGTATCCGTAGCTATTATGAAAATTTTTGAGGCAACGTGCAATGTTTTGTACATGGAACTGCCTGTAAAAGCTTGTCAGATTTTGACAGGCATTATATAGGAGGCGCCTGTTTCAGCGAAAACACATGTAAAGAAAATGTTACAGGCACATTGTCTTCAGGTGATATGCATGTCGAAAAAAGTGTTAAACTTCTGTTGGAAATTTTGCGCGGAAACACGCGTTGTACTGAGCCTGTACATTAAAATGAGAACATGCAATGTACACGTAGTCACTCACATGCAAGTAAATTAAGGGAACATGTGCATGTAAAGTACCTTGAATGGCTTGTTGATAACATTCGCAATACAGTAAGAATGAAAAGTACAAGGAAGGTGCCTGTTTATCAACATGTAATATACATGTGTGACATTCGCATTACATGTAAGTACCATGTATTAGCGTATAACATGGAAAACGCGTGATGTAGAATATGTTATTTTACATTTATCATTTTCGTGTACATGCGAAGTGTGTAACACCCCTACGTGCAATGTACAGGCAATGAATGTACTGGTGAACGGAAATATGCAATGATCATGATTGCCAATAAATGGATTAAACAGATACGTGTGGTGAACAAAGTGGATTGGAGCTAAACATTTACGTTATAGGCATAGGAGACATGCAATATTCAGGCATAAGTCTCCAATTCGACATTTGCTATGCAAGGTCCTGACACATGTATAATACATGGGATTACAACTGAATACATTGCCTGTATTATCTCTGTGTACATTCGAAGTGTAAATCCACCTATATGCAATGTGCAGGTAAACAGAAAATGCAATGATCATGATTGCTAATAAATGGGTTAAACAGGTGCATGCAGTGCACAAGGTTGATTGGAGTGAATCATTAATGTTACAGGTGTAGGAAACATGTAATATTCAGGCACCAAGTCTCCAGTTTGTCATGCACATATGCAAGGTCTTGACACATCTATAGTAATTAATGCAATGTACTTTACATGTATATTTCTCTAATACGCCCACTAATTCGCTAACACCTGTATTTAACATGTCAATTACATTTTTATCAAATGAAAAGCAGCTGTCGTCAGATCCTCATGAGGTAACGTATTTGTCAACTACATGGAATATGCCGGTTACGTATATGTCTTTCCACTTTCTACATGTTGTTTACACGCATTTTGCACGTTGCAAGGTTGCAACCCTATCAACATGAAAACTACCTGTTTCCGTGAAATGTACACGCAGTGATTGAGAAAAAATCGATACCTGTCTCATGCGTTTAAAAGTGTTCCATTTTCAGGCGCCTGTACACAGGCTCCTGTAAAAGTATGCCTGTTTATGCATGTTTCATAGGCGCCTGTAAACCACGTGCATTTTCTGTCTATCTGCAGTTACAATTCGTTTGAGAAAATTTGGGTCATTGTGCAATTTAGTCATCAAGTCGTGACAAACATTCGCTCGAATATCTCTCTGCTCCGATGACAGCAAACTTGGCACAAATTTTGCGGAAACCCGTCTCATCTTCAAATCGTCAGTTAAAATACCCTGACAGGTATTTCAGGACAACCCGCTTCAGAAATTTGCTCTATGGTCTTTCAATGATCTTCGTTAGTGATATCTCGAAATTTCCAATGTTTTCATTTCTTCCTCTCGAAGGACGGCCAGTTTGTGGAAAGTTGTTAATTGACATGTCATCATCTTTGAAACGAAGAAAAAAAAAAAAACTCGTAGACTTACATCTTTCTCAAAGCAGCATCATTAGAAGCTTGGTGAAGCATAACGACGGTCTCAGCTGCAGTGTTTCCCAACAAGAAACAAAATTTAACACAGATTCTGTACTTTTTGGGTTTTCCATCCCAACAATGAATCAAAAATTTCAGAAAAATGTTAAAAATTATTTGGTCTAGGAATTAATTCGTGCGGTTGGTACGCACACATTGAGGCTGTAGTACAAACACAAAATACATAAATACCTTAAGAAAAACATTGTCCATCGCTAGCCACCACTTTCGCCCATCTGTCAGGCAATGTACGGATTCCGTGGCGAAAGAAGTCCTCATCCTTGGAAGCGATCCAGTCAGAGACCCATGTTTCGATATCTTCTGAAGAAGTAAACCGCTGTCCAATCAAATCGTTGTTCATGCAATCGAACAAGTAGTAGTCCGAAGGAGCAACGTCTGGTGAATACGGCGGGTGGGGTAAAACTTCCCATCCGACATTTTCTAAATAGGTTTTGACCGGCTTTGCGACATGTGGGCGAGCGTTATCATGTTGAACAATAAGTTTATCATGTCTGTTCTCCCATTCTGGTCGTGTTCTGGCCAGAGCTTGCTTCAAACGCATTAATTGTCGTCGATAACGTTCTCCATTCATAGTTTCACCCGGTTGTAGCAGCTCATAGTACACCACACCTTTCATATCCCACCATATGCACAGCATAACCTTTGCACAGTGAATATCTCGTTTTGGTTGTGATGGACCTGGTTCACCTGGTTTCACCCAGGCCTTTTTTCGTTTAGGGTTCTCGTAATGGATCCACTTCTCATCACCCGTAATAATTCGATGCAGAAACCCCTTTCTGCTCTGTCGTTGAAGCAGCAATTCGCAAATGTTTTTTCGTCTTTCAACGTCTCTGTCTTTCAATTCATGTGGAACCCAATGTGACATCTTTTGAATCATTCCCATGGCTTTCAAGCGTTTGGAGACTGTTGTTTGATCAACGCCTAATGCTGCTGCAAGTTGTTCCTGCGTTTGACACGAATCCTGCTCGAGCAATGCTGTCAATTCTTCGTCTTGAAATTTTTTTGGCTGTCCAGCTCGCTCTTGGTCTGCCAAGCCGAAATCACCACTTCTAAACCGTGCAAACCACTTCTGACACGTTCGCTCAGCTAGAGCATGGTCACCATACACTTCCACCAAAATACGATGACTTTCAGTCGCACTTTTCTGCATGTTAAAGTAATGCAGCAGGACACCCCGCAAAAACACTTTATCAGGCACAAATTGCGCCATGTTCACTTAACTACAAACTGGTGTTGTTGACGCTTTAATCCACTGCCCTATACTACGAACGATACGCGATGACAGGGGTTTGCAACACATGTGTGGATACACGGAACTGTAGGGCGCTCTGTTCGTTGCGCCATCTCTTGTCCACCCGCACGAATTAATTCCTAGACCAAATACCAAATTTGAACCGTTGTTACCACTATGAAAACTAGAAAATCAAGGAAAATCAAGGATACCCAGGTGATCGTTATAAACAGTTTCTACTGTAAAATACGTTTTGATGGCTAATTGTCTAGGAGATCGAGATTGATGCGTTCATGACCTTAGAGTTGATTGATTTTTGAGTTTAATGTCCATTTCAGCAGCGAGGCTATGTGAGACGGGACCTACTGATTAACGTGGAATCCGAACCACGAGCTCCCGCTGAGAATCGAACCCGGGTCTCCCACGCCAAAGTCGCGTATGCTAACCGCTTAGCCACGAATGAGCTCATTCGTGACTGAAGTCATACAGCTAATTTATAGCACACTTTCTCGGTGAACGTTAATTTAGGTTACACGTGGTTTCTAGTCTCTGGTACCGTGAAGATAGTTTTGGTGTCACTTATTTGCTATCACTGACAACAGCGTTTTGTAGCTTATCGAGGTTCTCTGGTGTGCGTTGACGACTTTTCTATTTACTACCCAACAACTTCAGGTGACATTGAATCATCTTGTTCATTGATCGAATGTGACATGCTTTCGCTTTTCTGCTGGGTACAATTTTGCCGTCAACAAACTTGCCTTCTTGATCCGGGCCTGTATCGTGGTGGCACTCGTTTCTCGTTTGTTGATAGACGGACTTTGACTTTTTGATCACTGTGTGACGTGGGTACCGCACGTTCATAATTCTAAGTATTCTTGGCTGCAAGCTCTTAATTTGCTTCGTGTGCTTTTCACCACGTCTGGCGTACTGATTGTATTATTACGATTATATCGTAGTCCAGTTTAGTCCAAGTTAGACAATGGTTTTATTGCTTACTTGTATACGCATTTTTCTTTTGAAACAACTTGAACTGGACCTGGAAATTCGACTAGCTATTGATGCTATCTGCATTAGTCCTGTTGCTAGCCTTTATGTAGAACCAAATGAACCACCTTTAGCTCATCATCGTAAGATACTTCTCCAAAATCATACATGGTATTTGTGGTGTATTTCCGACCACCTCTGTAGCTTTCCTCTGCTTAGTAGCAAGATACCCATGATAACGTTCGTGCGTACGAGTCTCATCGCGGATGAATTTATATCTCCTTATCCAACACCCCAATCAATCGGTCAATCAAAACCAACTCTGCCATTTGCTGTTTGCTCGAAGGCGTAGAAACGAATGTTCTCTTGAAAAAAAATGTCAGTTAAAAGGTTAATTCCATCTTTTCTAGAGGTAAGTGTAGATGTAGGTAATAGTATTAGCTCCCAATTTTTCTATCGAAATAATTATCCATTGTATCTGAAACATTTGTACTCAGTCTTAAGCTGCTTTGTTTGCATATTACTGTGTTGTTAAACATTATCTTTCATATGAAGGACAAATTGAAAGGTGCGCAACACTTAGATAATAAGAAAGACAGATTGAAATATTTAACTACCAAAAACATCGGTATGTTACTGTGGAAAGAAGAATAGTAGTATATGTGTATTGTGTATCACTTCTTTCTTTATTGTACACGATTGTATGAACATTTTCTTTCCTTTCTGTGTATTGTAATTGAGTATAGATACACATTTTTATAGACATTTTTCTGTATCTCCACACAACACGTTAAAATCTACCGAATTCACAGGTGGATGAAACTAAGGAAGATTGACTTGAGGACTGCTGATGGTCTGCTTCCATTACCCATGCAAATATCTTGGGTGAGAGATGGTATTCTTGTAGTAGGAATGGACAGTGAAATGCATGTGTATTCACAATGGAAACCTTCAAGTAAGTGTAATAATTTTTATTCTCGTTTGACATGTATTATTTCACATACGTTTTTCTTTTTATTATTTGAGATCTTTTCTCGTCGGTAGTAAAGGAATGTCAATACTGATGAGAAATATAATTAGTTTTTCCCCCGTAAGGTTAAATCATTTTATTGTCTTGAGACTTTTGAATTAGTAACTTTTTGTGTAATTGGAAGTGCCCGTATCATACATCATAATGTATTCAGTCAATAAAATGTAGTAATTTCTATTTATTTATTTATTGTACGTATTATTTAAAATTTCAAACAAATGAAATCAAATCCTGAAAATGTCTTTTTTTTTGGGGGGGAAGGGGGGTATACGTAAGATCAAGTCCATTAAAGGATATAATTTTTGTTGTGAATTTGAGGTATAGAACTGAAATCATTCTTTCTTTCGCTGTGAGAAATCAGATAATATTGTTTTTCATCTTTGTTCTAGGTGGTTTCGTAAGCAATGTGAAGCCTCCTTTAACACGTCAAGAATCCGATGAATTCCAAGATTCGAGAAACTTAAGAGATGAAGATCTATTAAATATTGCTCAGGTAGGTTCTCTTGCAAGCTTTCGTATATTTGTTTGTGAATGAAAATTGTTTAAACAATTCCTGTTTATGTATGAAATATAGTAGATGTAAAATAAATCATTGAACTTACGTAAATGCACAAATCAACCTAACATAATCGAAAATATATATCGGGTGTTCTAAAAAATGGCGCCCATGGACCACGGAGCACTGTTCTACAGGCCAAAGTAAAGCGAAAATGTTATATGATGGTTTGCCCTCCGGGGCCTCCTTCAGCCGCTAGAGGGAATCAAAATTTCACAATGTGACAACGTCGCAGATTAACTTGGAACCATTAGCATCACTCTACAAATACATCAAGCAGTTAAATCGATTGCTACACTAATAAGTAATGCTAGTATCAATCTATATCGACTTCAGCTGCTATGCAACTATTTGATAGATTAGTAGATGTAATCTATGCTTCTTTATTTGCAACGTTGCCACATAGTGCAATTCGTGTCTCCAGACAAGGATCCAAAAGATATACAAATATATATATATATTGCTTTATTATGACTTGTAGAATAGTGCTCTGTGGTCCGTGGGCACCATTTTTAGAACACCCGATATATAACCTACCTCATGTTATGTTTATTTTCATTTCAATTTAATAGAAATCATATTGAGGGACTTGGTATGGAAAAAGTTTCTCTCCATTTATTGCTAAGAATGCACTTTATCAGTATAATTTAATTTGGAGCCCATCAGGATGTGTTTTCCACTTTATTTTACGTACATTAACGTTAATGATTTTTGTGCAAACACGTATAACAATCCACTCTATTGCAGAATAAAGTGAATTCCATATACCTGAATACGATAAACGGAGAAAATGGCAGAAGAAAATATGGCCAAGAAAAAGACAATGGCAAACGGAAAATATGGCAAAACAGAAAATGTGGCAAAATCAAAAATTAAACTTGAAAATAGCTTTGACTATTAAAATTGAAATTGACAATAGGTTTTCACTATTAAAATAAGCTTTATTAAAATAGACATTGAAAATAGACTTTTGACTTAAAATAGACTGGGAAAAGAGCACGTCTTGCATCACGTAGCCATATCATGCATACTGAATAATTTCGGAAACGTGCTGAATGAATATATATAGCACATGAAACAAGTATTCAAATATTTTAAACTTCTTCTTCTTCTTCCAAAGTAATAGATATCATACCGAAAATTGAATATAATAAGTACGATTATCAGGTTTAATTTGAAACGATGAGAAGCATATCATATAAAATTTGTACTATCGATATTAAATTTCAACAGTGGAAATTATTCGTCATAATTTATAACAAAATATTGATAATTACGTCATATATATTACGAAACATCAAATTTTGGTTTCTTCTTTCTGAGTTCTAATCCTCTGTCCTTCAGACCTATTCTCCACTCTTTTAATTTCTTTTCTATGTTGGTATTATGTAAGATATTGTCATCTACAAACAGCATACACAAAGGCGATGCGTCTTTAATACCTTCAGATAGGATATCCATAACTATGTTAAATACATATGGGCTCAAAGAAGATCGTTAATGTAGTCGACTGTGACAAGTATCCTGTCCGTTGAGCCTACGCTACTTTGTGCAGATTTTTGTAGTGCACAAGTAACAAAAAGATAATCAAAGAACAATTGAAATACAGTGTTGTCTGTGAAAGTTGCATTAACAAAAAGGAATGAAGGGATTGCGTTCAAACTCTCAGGACTTGTGCACCAGGTATGAGGAACGGTTGATTACAATTTTATCAATATGAAGCATCCTTGGGCTCAGCATTGCCCTCGTTCGGAGCTCGGAAAAATACAAATTATAATATAATTGAAATCTGTAATTGCATTGATATGTAATGAAGTGTGGCTGTGCGGACAGGAAACTTGCAGATAGTGTTACTATCTTATCAATGTCCAAGGGTGTAGTATGAACAGAAACTCGAATTTCCCACTCTTTGAGGGTGAAATTTTCATTCAAATGAATGAGATTGTATTCTGTTGTGCACAGTCTTCATATTCTTAAGTTTCTTGTCGTCACGTTCATTGTTCCAAAACAAACATGTAAAATTAATTCTCTGCTCCAATCTTTTTGTTGTTGTTGTTGTTGTTGTTGTTGTTGTTGTCGTCTAATGTACGAAATTCAGACAAGTGAATGATACGTTCGAATTCTATGTTTAAAAGTTGATTTGTTATGGAATTCCATGATTTTACATCAGGAGGTTCCATAAAAGTGCTCATTTCTGTAACATCTTCCATGGTAAATTCACTTCCTTCTCTTACTCCTATGGAAGGATTAGTTTCTGTAGTGTTCTTCCCCTTTTCATATAATGTACATTTCTTATATTTTTGCTCATTTTGCCAGCGAGATGAAAATACAAGCTAAGGCTTCAAATTACGAGAATCAAAGAAGGCGCGTTTGTACATTTTATTACACCGATTTTCAGTATATATACACACTTCATACCAAAAGTTATGGGATAGTGGTAGGAAACTTGTTGATGCCGCAGGAACATCGCAAGAAACCAATCAAAAGGCGTGAAGCAGTTTCAATGCTGTTAGTTGGACTTCAATTAGTGAAGTGAAATGCCGTGTACCGTAATGATTGCAACTCGATGGAAATTATCGGTATTCGTGCACAAGCCAATAGGAATTATCGGTGTTTGTGCGCAGGACGATAGTTAGTGCTAAAAGAATGAGGCATGTGATTTCGGAAGTCATCCGAACAGTGTCCTTTTTTCGCTCCACACTGTCAAGGATGAACCATGAGTAAAGCATCAGGATTACTACGACCCATGATGAAGAACACAGTTACGGCCCATATGTGCGGAATGCGCGCAACGGGCAAAGTCTAGGCGGGCTCATCCGGCAAACAGTGCGTGAATTGATAGCATGAAACAGTCCAAGACGTCCCAGCAACGTGTTTCAAAGGTCAGTACAGCGTAATTTGATCTCCATGGAATATCTCTGCCGCAGACCGATATAAGTTCCTCTATTGGCCGTTGACTATCGATAGCAAAGTCTCACGTGGTTTTGTCCTTAGATAACTGGCAACGTATAGCGTGGTTAGATGGGCCACGTTTCCAGGTGCTATATGCGAATGGTAGGGTCCTTGTTTCGCGTAAACCCCATGCGGTTGTGAAACGAAGTTGTCAGTAAGATACCCTCCAAACTGTTGGTGGTTCCGTAATGGTTTGGGGTATGTTTTCTTGGCATTGTTTGAGTCCTCTGACCCGCTTGAGCCGGACATTGACAGGTCATTGCTGTGTTCAGCTGCAGCTGCTTGGTAACCATTTTCAATCATTTATAAACTTCTCTCACCCTGCCAACAGGGTGATTTTCCAGGATGATAACGCGCCGTGTCACCGGGGCGCAGTGGTGCGCGACTAGTTTGAGGAATATTCTGAACACTTCCAACTCATGATTTGGCACCCTCGAACATGAACCTTATTGAGTATATTTGGGATATTATCGAACGGGCCATTTGTGTTCAGGATCGTTCACCCGCAACAACCACTTGATTGTGAATATCAATTGAGACTGCATGGCTTTACATCTCTCCAGCTGACTACCAGCGGTTTGTCGCATCACTGCCACGTCGAGTTGCTGCATCCCTCTGTTCTTGAGGAGGTTCCATATATTAGATTGAGTATCCTGTGACTTTTGACTCTTTAGTGTATATACATATTTTAATTAAAACCATAAACTAAACGTTCAAAAAATTTGATTTAAATAGGCCGTCAAACTAGCAAAAAAAAATTAAGATAAACAGTTAAAGAAATATGAAAGTAATTTCTCTGACAAAACGTATAAGAATCACAAAATGAAACATATAAATTCAAAGAAAAACAATGAACATTTGAAGAACATAAAAAAGATGCAGAAAAGGAGCATCCAATCTCTGGATTATCGCAGACGCAGAAAAGGAGCATCCAAACTCTGGACTATGTAAAATATAATAATTCACGTGACATTAAGGGAACCAAAGTTTTATTTAAATCCAATAATACACATCGTTAGCAACGGAGTAATATTGTATTGAAATAATAATAATAATAATAATAATAATAATAATAATAATAATAATAATAATAATAGGGATTAAATTTGAATAATGACAAGGTAGAGCAGATTGGATCATAATTCTGGATATGGTTTCGTATTGTAGGAGAAATGCTACTAATTCGGATCTATGAAAAAAAATTGCAGTTGGGAATCACTGTATTAGTTTGTATATATATATATATATATATATATATATATATAATATTATTTGCTATTTTTTGTAGGTGATAATATAGTTATGACAGCTTGCTAGTTGTAACTTTTGTTCTTGAATTTACGTAAAACAGTCCTAACACCAAAAGATAAAAATATTACGATGACAAATTTGAATTATTCCGTAACCACTCGTAATTTAGAAAGTATTAATAAGTACAGAAATTCTTCTTTTGAGAACAATAGTTTTTGGAAAGTTTTGACAGTGAAAACTTGAGGAAATTGTAACGATACATGATAACAAAGCTTTGAAGTAAAAGGCAGAATCAATTATACCACGCATATTCATCGTACCTTTTTTGAAGTTAACAGAGTATGCGGGTGTAACTTGCTCTTTGGATGTTAATCGCCTATAATACGTTAATGCATTTCAGCAATCTCCCTTGTTCCGAATCTTGTTAATGTTTTTTTGGTTCTCTGGCTCGTAAATCCTGTATTCTCATATGGTAAGAATTTCTTCCATTGTATTTTGTGTAAGGGAGTTTTCCGTACATTTTTCAGTCTTCAAATTATTTTAAATATTTATCAGATGCTTTAATCTTATCAAGTACGTAGCACTCAAGACACATTTAGACAGAAGAAGATAATTCTTCCAGAATCTGGTTTCTTCGAAGAAGGTAACCGTAAATTACCATGTAAAAATAAAACACACTAACGAACAAGGAAAGGACGATCTTCTAGTATTTACATTATAATCTAATGTGTAATTATTCAGTTCCTGGCACTGTGAGTGTGTGTGCAGTATATGTGCGCGAATTATCCGATTTGCGGCTTATTCGTGCAAAATATTTTTTAAATTAATTTTTGTTCCGGTGAAGGGTTTCAAGGTTTTAAAACGTCGAGAAATTTCTAGTATATGTGAACTCAGCTTCCATAACTAGCAGTACGCCTGTCATAAACAGCAACAATCGAAACACAGCTGTAGTATAAACACTTAATATGTGTACAATTTTTTTTTTATGGGAAACTATTATTGTGGCAAAAAACAATAAAGATTTCCAGTTATTTGTGTTTTTCATTTATTCGTGCAGTTTTGTTAGGTGGTTAGCGCGAATAATTGAAAGTTTGCTGTATTTTATTGTATAGTTCTCCAAAATATAATTGCGCACGTGAATTTTTCTGTACCTTAAAATAGTAAATTTGGCAACAATGCATTCGAAGGGAAAAGAGTCAGACTAGTGAAGGATTTCCACCCCCACCCCCCCTCGCTGTTTGCTTTTTGAAATATTCAGCTCCTATTTTGCTGCTTAATGCAGTGTTACTTTTAGAACAAAATAGAATCTTGCCAAATGGGGAAAACTTTGTTGTAGTTTAAGAAAACCAGACGCTTTTCGACTGGAAACAAAATAGTAGTAAAAATAAGGAGGGTTTTTAAGAAGATCCTTAGTTATCTATAGAACTGAAATGTAGCCGTGTTTCGGCTATGATGATGGAGTAAACTAGTACTAGGCCAGCTAGTTACGAAAGATTGGGCTCAACTATCTGCAATTACCAGATACTAAATCGAAGTCGCTTAGATTATTGCATGTAATTACCATGAACTTTTTGGATTACTTACCGTGTTTATTCAATCTATTACTCGCACATAATGTCAATACACTGACAAATACTACAGTACTCCTATCTTAAAATCACAGGATATCGAAACATAAATCTAACTATAAACTACAATTAGAAAAACGCTATAACCACAGTTAAATACGTTACATTCTTTTTTATAGTCGACGTGTAGTCAACGAGGAATTACTAGTCATTCGTTGCCTTATCTGATAATCGTCATTATTCTATACCCAACAGGCTACAATTGTTTCGAAGTGTTGGGTTTCGGGAAACAGTTGTTTCTTTGTATTGAGTTTCAATACTTTTGAGCCTGTTTCGAATCCTACCAGGTGATTTTTATTTATTTATGTATTAAAAAGAAGAAAACATATCTGCTGTTGTTGATGATTTTATGATTCATTTCCCACCTTGTTTCTTCAGGAGAATTCACTGTTCAAAAAGTCGCTAACTGATCATCCTTTGTTTCCGACAATTTCCCAAAGACCAAGGAAACGAATATTCTCAGCATTTTTTTTAAAGGTACGTTACTGAATTGTTACTAAAATCGGTTAAATCGTTTTTTCTTCCCATTAACCCTTAAATACTCGCGCGGGGTATTCACAGACTCCCCGACAAGGTAACTTTTGTGTTGCTAGCCAGAAGTCCTGATGAAAAAATATAAAAAAATATCTCAAAACGAGTTTAAAAAATCTAGTTGCAGCAAATACTTTTAAAAACATGTCTAGAGTTGTGCTACATTGTCTTAATTATTTTAAAAAATATATTTTTATTGTAATAAAACTAATATCAATTTGGGGGTCTACTGGATCCCCACGGAAGTTCTAGTGTCACAAAAAGGGCGCGAGTACTTACGGGTTAACGAATTGACGGGAGAAGGGATGTCAGGGGTTTTCTCCTGACCAAAAAATTTCGGCAGGGGTAACTTTTTGCCTCTCTAGATTTTTAGGGTAGGTTAGAAAGTTACCAATCACCTCAAATCCAGTACAAACTGTAGGGGAAGAATAGCAGATAAGTTAGAAAGAAAATAAAATCACGTGGTGGGACTCGGTTGACAAGATTGAATCACAACACAAAGAAATAGTTTAACATGCATGTCTATCGTAATAACCAAAGTTTCTTTCAATTGTATTATAGCTAAGGAGCTCCTTAACAACGTTCCTTGATTTTTTCACGAATTTTTTGATCCAAAAGCTTGTTTGTTTTCTTCAACTACAGAAAAGTTTTCTGCATTTACCAAGGTACTATTTTGTTCTGTTAAAACATTGTATTAAGTAAAATAATAATAATAATTAAGTACTTTGAACAGCGAACTGCGAGCTTTGTTCACAAGTCTCGTTAGTTTTTCCTATTACTTTCCCTTCGAATGCGCTGTTGCCAAACTTAATACTATATTAAGGGACACGCGCGGAGTTACATTTTAGAGTGGTGTATAATCACGATCAAGAGTTTTCTAGGGATAAAGTAAAAATTCTACTTATAATTCTCAAGGATTGTGATTTAATAGATTTGTGGCAAAATTATTGAGTTTTCTTTCTTTATTTATTTCAAGGAAACGTCACAACGAAGACTTATAAATGTCAGTTCAATGCCGCACCTTAATCGAGTGAGTTCCTTGAATATAATGCTTTCAACAGACAACAAGAAGAAGCGAGGTAGTATTCAAGGTATTTAATGTTTGTGATTGTTTGTACAAGTGTCAAATGCATGCTGAGGAGGTCTAACAATTACAATTGAAAAATAAATTTGCAGCTTGACTACAGGAGCGATTTCAGTGATACAAACTCTATTCTAATCAGGATTATATTCGTTTTGAGAAAATCATAAGGTGGGAAAATTTAATGGTACCTGGTTTGTTGTATTGTTTATTTGCATGAATGTATGTACAAATAATGAAATTAATCAATGCTAAAGTAGGCCTTAACGAAAAAGGGTTAGATATTATTTATTCATGTGAATATTTATTAATGCAATTTTTAAAGATCTTATAACACAATATCTGAACATTTAACTACAAACAAAATTGTAAGCTATTCAGCCTTTAATAATTTAAGAGTAATCTTCAATGTTACAAAAATTCTTAGAGGGATTCTGTACAGACTTGAGATTTCCTGTAATGTTGTTTGATATCTACCATATTCATATGAATTGAATCCCATTTAATCAGTCAATCATATTTTGTCTGTCTTTCATAATTTCATAGTTACTTTGTTCGATATTTGCCATTGCAAAGTGGTGCTTTTATTTCTGTGTTGACAATATGAATTAATGCTATTCCGTATGATAAAAGTGAGGTTTTCCATTAGGCTGAAATCGATTAAATTGTGTGTAGGTTAGCCTAAAATGGTTAGCATGTGGGCCTTTGAAAGGGTGATGGAATTTGATTCGTTGTGGGTATATTTGTGATTTGTATTGCATGTCAAACTACAGGTTCATGTCGCAATGCCGATTGAAAAGGAACGTTAACTTTAAAATTCAGACAGCCAATCAATAATGTAGGGTTGTGCTATAATAGTATGAAAATCTCCAAAAGCCAGTTGAGTTGATTTTGAGTTTAACGTCCTGTTCAACAGCGAGGCTATATGAGACGTGGACCTACTGATTAACGTTTAATCTTAACCACATGAACTCCCACCGGGAATCGAACCTGGGTCTCCCACGCCAAAGGCGCGTACGCTAACCGCTTAGCCATGAAGCTCCATTGAAGGCGAATATCGCAAATAAGTACTTTAAATCTTAATAAATTGAAATTTAGTTTTAAAAACTTGTTTTGAAGACATGCGACTCAAAACTAATTTTGATTCTTTAGTTATAAACTTAGCCATAATTGTTGTCATCATGAGAATTATCAAAGCGTTAGCATGAGGCATATGATTTCAAAAACTCTGTTTCTAGATTAAGAACACAAAGGCGCTCTTCTGAAACTGTAAATCAGATAGTAGAACAAAGAAGTTAATAAGTATTGAACTTACCTTGAACATCCATCTCTCTTTGAGAGATTCAGTCTTTGATAGAATTGCAGTATAGTAAATTATATGTTAACTTTGAAGCATTTTTTTGCAAGTCCTTTATTAAAACATTTTCTACCTACAAGTGAGAATAATAAAGAAAATTATTTAGATGCTTTCCTCTCTCTTTCCTTTGAAAACGATAGTGTATATTTGAATTCCAGAATATCTTAAGAGATTTTCGTACATTCTTCATATACAAAATTTGAAATATAATTAAGTATTTTGTTTGTAGGGATCTCTCAGCCTGATACTTCGAGCAGTATGGATTATATGCCTGACTATGGTTTGTTCGAAGCTAGTCGTATTGCCTGTCCAGTATTACCTCAATATCATCCTAAACAATTAATGGAGTTGTTAAATTCAGGGAAGATCCGATGGGTAAAAGCTATTCTTTCTCATTTAGTAAGGTAAGTCATCAGTACATCTTCTTATATTAACTTTGGGGAAAATAATTCACTTGAAATTTAGTTTTTTTCCCCTAGGGGATTGTAGGGCATCTAAATATTTTAAAATGCCAGAAAGTAAACTCAAGTGCTACAATTCGCGAACAGTTAATTTCCGGCTGTATAATATCATTCATTTTATGCAACTTCAGGGTTGCATCGGTTTTGTTAAATAAAATCTTGCCACTAATTTTCAGAATTAAACTCTTGCTTTCAGACTATAAGTAACTTTAAAGTAGATTATGGCGTAGTTTCAGTGTAACAGTGGTTTAGTTGCCCACAAGAAATGTATCCATTTCGAAGGGGATCGAACTGGAAACACAAACTAAATGAAATACTTTAAATAGGAATTGGATTATCATTGCTTTATGAGGGCACTCATTTGACCTGTATTAACACTCAATGGGTAAACCTTTGATTCTGTTACATCTGTTGTGTTTGGTATCAGTTGCCAATGCTTTGAACTCAATGTGATTTAAATAGTCTAGTCTTCAACAATCTGGCTTATATTAGTATTCATCTTTACAGTTGTTGTTGTTCTCAGCCCATAATGGTTAATACGTTATGAGTTGGTTTGCTTCAAAAAGGATTTAACATATCAGGTCACCTAACCCATAACTGACATTTTTATTTGGTCTTTTTTTTAACCGAATTAGCTTCATATAAATGTGTTTGTCATAAATATGTTGTTGACTTTTATTTACGTTTGCGGAGCTCGCTTCACTTTTCATCTTCATCTTCTTGAGTAATAGTATTCGATATTTTATGCAGTGTTGTAACATGCTTTTTATAAATTAATTGTAGGTAATTCTACATTTTCGAAGTCAGCAAACGCGTCTTCTGTTTTACAGTATCGGATAGATTAATCAGAACAAGCGAGAAGAGCTACATTATTGTATACGCAACAATTGATTGTTGTCAATCTTGACTTCTTGCTTGTTCCAAGTTAAAAATAAATGTATACCAATCTGAGTTCATTATTGCTTGCATTTGGCTGTATTGAATATTATTTTTAATAGTACGTATCTATTTTATAGTTACACGTGAAAGTAACTTGTATTTATCTAATAGTTTTTACAGTTTTGATTTTGCTTTCGTTTATTTAGTAAACTTCCAGATTCAGCCCGGGAGGACAGTTTTTACCGAAATTATTAACAATTAAAAACAATAAGAACAGCAGCAGCAACGGGAAAAGAAGAGAGTTGGACAGGGTTATATTTAAAGGTATCTTCCCGACGGTCATCTGGTGAAACCAAAGAAATAAATCTAGAAAAACTTCAGTCAGGATGGGCGGACACTAGATTCGATCCGTGACTTCCTAGTTACCAAGCAGTGACGCAAACCACTAGCCTACAACTGTAGTTCGCTTTCAGTTTAATGTACACACATAATAGATAAAACACTTCGTAAACGACCAATATATTCGCAATACTGTCTCAACATACAAATATAACAGAGTTAAATTGCTTATGAATGTCAGGTTTATGTGTGAGGTAGTAATATATATAGGTACAGGCTGAGTCACTGAGTCAAAATAAGTGTTACAAGCCAATATCTCGCGAACTATACATTAAATAAGAAAAATATTAAGAGCCAATGTACAATACATAGGGGCCTAAAAATGAGTCAAACACGAGGTTCCCCCTGCCCCCCAATTTGGGGGAGGGGATTGTACGTGAAATTTTCAAATGGAAACATAGGTGGAGTGATACCTCGTTCGAAAGAGCTTGGAAAATTGAACAATTTTTGTAGAAAACAATTTTTGATATGGGGTACCGGTTTCAAGATAACTCTCAAAAATGTCTCTGTATCAAATAAAATTTCCAGTACTTATAAATCAGAAACGGCTGAGTAGAAAATGGTGAAACAAAAATTAAAAAAGAAAAAGCCATAGGCAACGTGGAATGATTTTGTCGTGGTGTCCCCCAGGGCCCCGGGACCAACTTGAAAATTTCAAATGGGAATATAGGTCGAATGATACCTTGTTTGATAGATTGTGGAAAACCAAACAGCTTAGTACAAAATTTGTTTTGATTTCGGGCAAGCCTGTTTAAAAATGGCCGCTGAAAATGGTTCCCCCATTCAGATACAAAGCGCAGTATTCAAACTGAGTGTTACAAGCCAATATCCAGCGAACTATCCATCAAATAAGAAATATGTTAAGAGTCAATTTACAATACAGACAGGCCTAAAAATTGATCAAACACGAGATCTTAATTTTGTACGAAGGTGTTTGGTATTTCATAAGGTATCACTCGCCCTATATTGTCATTTGGAAATTCCACGTACATCCCTCCCTCCAAAATGAGATGCAGAGGAACCTCGTGTTTAACCCATATTTTAGGCCGTCTGTAGAGTACATTCTCTTAATACTTTTCTCATTTAATGCATAGTTCGCGGGATATTGGCGTGTAACATTCAATTTGAACACTGCGAATTGTATCTGAATGTGGAACCATTTTCAGCGGCCATTTTGAAACAGGTTTGCCCGAAATCAAATCAAATTTTGTACTAAGCTGTTTGGCTTTCCACGATCTATCAAACAAGGTATCATTCGACCTATATCCTATTTGAAATTTTCAAGTTAGTCCCGTTGCCCCATGATAGGGATCCTAGGGACACCGCAACAATACCATTCCACGTTGCCTATGGCTTTTAACTTTTTCATTTTTTGTTTCACCGTTTTCTACTCAGCCGTTTCTGATTTATAAGTACTGGAAATTTTATCTGATACAGAACCATTTTTGGGGTCCATCTTGCAAACGGTGCATCATATCAAAAATTGTTCAATTTTCCAAGCTCTTTCGAACGAGATATCACTCAACCTATGTTCCCATTTGAAAATTTCACGTACAACCCCCTCCTCCCAAAATGCGGGGTGGAGGGAACCTCATGTTTGACTAATTTTGTAGGCTCCTTTGTCTTGTACATTGGCTCTTAATATTTTTCTTATTTAATGTATAATTCGCGAGATATTGGCTTGTAACACTTATTTTGACTTACTCTGTATATATATATATATATATATATATAGAGAGAGAGAGAGAGAGAGAGAGAGGGACGTTATTGTAAAGTCTAGTATTCATAAATAGCTGAGTACAGTCAAGAAGGCACTAAAAGTCGAAGAAAATTTAGGGTAGTGGAAAAGTAACAGCTTATTAAGAATATGAGTAAATAACGTTTGGAATGGACTAAAACAGATAGTGTTCTGTAGACGATTAGAATAAAGCTTTCTTCTGGGATGAGAGCTAATCTATATTCCAGAGACAGAGTAAAATTGGTACGCGAAAGTCTTGGAAATTCAATATCACCTGTTCCGAAACATCCATCAGAAAATGGTCTGAAAGTGTACGTTGGTTCCTGTCGACTGACCAATACATTACAGGGCTTCAACGAAGTGATCTCACTCCTCCGAGAGATGCTTTAAGATCTCTTGTATCTCTGCTGGAGAATGCTGGACAACTTTTGAAGACAACAACATAAAGATGCTACCATGATCTGGGAATTCTTCCGGTCTGCTCCATCACATCGAGAATTTGTGCGCAGTTGTAAACAAAATCTCGAAAACGGATGGTGCAACTAAAATCCAGATGATTGAGATCCTTATTGAAGTGGGATTTTGTGTTTGAGAAAGTTATTAACGATACTTTTCCTGTATTAACAGCTTGATTCTAATTACTTTAATAGTAAAACACTAAATAATAAACCCTAGTGTGAGAATTTAAGTAACACAATGAATGGGTTGCCCTTCAGACTAGTATGTGTCTCTTCGTAACAGGTAAAAATATGGGTAGAAAAAGGGCACAAAAGGTGAAAAGGATAAAATAAAGTGACACAATTTTGGAAGTAGACCAAAATATATACCAAGCTTTATTATTTAACACGTGGCATTAACTGATGCGAATCGGCAATTTGCAAGTGGCGACACTTATTTGATGTGACACGTTATAAAACGAAGTTGGTCTATATGTGTTTTTGAACAACTTCCAGTATGACGTAGCTACTAATTTATGTATATATATGTATGTATATTTCAACCACTTACCACCATCTTTACGAAGGGCTACACATTAGTCCGAAATACAAGGTATTAAACTTTGCCAGCAAGAATAGTGAGCGGAATTACACACGTTGTATTGTGGTATAACGTTACAGCGCTATTTTCTAAAAATTTAAATGTTGAATTTTCATTGTCGAACGATGCATCATCATTAAGGCATCTACTTCCATACAGTTCAGTTGCATTGTTTCTTTGTGGTTTGCATTGTCACTAGCTTAAAAATGTCCATTAAGGTAATTGGTACCTTGGTAGTATACTGCTTGATCCTAGTCATATGATAATACTGCCACAACTGAGGAAAGGTACAACATTTATTCCAATTTAATATAATATTTAGGACATAAGAAAATAAGCATCATACTCTTCGAAAGGAGAACAATTGGCTTAGGATGAGTTTCATTCTTCCTCGCGGTACATTATGTGGTATGCCAAGTTCTATAAATTCTCCGAATGTATTCCTTACAGTAACTCACACTTGGGAACAGAAAAGTACAGAAATTACTTTTAGTTCAATTATGTTTGTGCCTGAATGATGTTTGTTTATTTGTTCTTCAATATTTGCTAAACGTAGACAAGACAAAATAAGATCTTAAGAGCAATGCTTAAAATGCACGAAATACAGAGTTTGTCTTACATCACACGTTAGAGTAGTGCAGGTGGTGATGTAACGGAAGCGGATGTTTCTCGTCGTTGATCGCTGCCTTAAAGTAAGATTGACTTTTTTTTTTTTTTTAATGCGAAGGGTACATGTACAAGGTGACCACAAATTACGGGATCATATTTTAATTTTAAATTACATTTAATTGTTGAAATTGGTCTATAATTTTGACATCTGTTTATGATGTGTAAATAGAAACTTAGACAATACAATTACGATTTCATCTGTTTTCCAGATAGTAATCAATTCGGGCTCCATTAAAGTCAATGTGAATGAATTTGAAGATGTAACATTTTCACATGGCTTATGGCACTTTAAATAGGAACAGAAAATTGAATTTCTCAGTAATAAGATCTTTTAATTGGTTGGGGTCTACGCGACTTTTTAATGTTTAAAACTAACTTGTTGATTCTTGAGATAAGGTGACATTTAGGTGCTGGTGATTTATATTCTTGCAACATTCATTGATGAACTTCTGGTACGTTATTGGTACTTAAAAAACCACGCAACTGAACACTTACTAGTAATACCTTAGCGGTGTAAGTTTTTTTTCTGTCTCTTTTCTTTTTTTTACGCGCATTCACTCCCTCACTAACTATAAACTGCATTACTTCAAAAGCTATATGGGAACTAAGAGTGCTGTTAATTCGTGACCATCCTTATTAAATAAGGAAAATAACTCCTGAATCTTCACAGAGCCAGTGGGTTTAGTATATACGATGTACTCGTATCTTTATTAATTTTAGTGTTATCTTTAATCCACTTGCTCAAAATATATGAGTGAAGTGAAATGAAACAGCTGTTGACACAATTTAAAAGGAAAAGTTCTTAAGCATAAATATGGCATCATCTGACGTCCTGAAATTGAACCTACCATAGCCATATGTTTATGGAGGCCATCTTAAATTTTATATTTTAAATTAGGTATAGTGAGTCATATACAAATGCAGAATTTTATGAAAAATTCACTTCAGATTTTTATTTCCAATATTTTTTTTAACGACATTGACCGTATATTTAAATTTCAAATTTATTTGTAAATTTCCATAGTAAAGAGAAAGCTTCATTGGTTCAAGCATGTATAATTTATGTTACATGGACAGCAGTAATTTTTTGTACCATTGGCTAATATAATCCTTAATATGTTTTAGTTATTGACCAAAGTTGTTTCTTCTAGATGTATTTCAGGTACATGCGCAATTCGGCAAGGTTCACTAGTGCATTCAAGTACAGATGAAGAGAATCTTGTAAAACAAAAGGGGTGGTCTCGCTCACGCACTTTGTCAGTTAGTTATGGTGGACCAGGTACGTATTATAATGAGCAACAGTATTTCATTTAAAATTCATAGACCATAAGTTGACCATAAGTTTTCACTCTTTTCAGTGCCATTAGCTCATTTCTTAAGATAATTAAGTGAGCAAGTACGTTGAAGAAACAATCTATTATATAAAAGAGAACGCACAAATCCTTTGTTAGCTCATCACGCTAATACGGCTGAACCAATTTCTTTCATTTTTGGGGGGTTATTAGGATTTGGACCCTAGATGGTTTTTATCATATCACTTTAATTTTTAATTACCAGTGTCTTGAGATAATTGACCATTCAAGTGTCCATAACGTACAAATCCTTTGTTAGTTCATCATAGGTATAAAAATAAACGTATTTATATGCAACCCGCATGACCGTATCACTCGGCGGGTTAACATAAATGACAGGCGATATAATGTTAACATTTACTGCAATTTGAAAGCGAAAAAGTAAAAATTATCTAAGTAACAAAGTTTATTGCGTTCCGGGGTGACCGCAGCGAAGCGGGGTGAACGCTGCTAGTAATACATAAACTAATAATTATAAATATTTGTTGTGTGGGGCTGGGAGAAAGGGCGTGATGGTCCAGCGTTGCTTGATACCGAGATTGATCCAAATCGTGTTGAAATTTCTTGTGATATCAATGGATAAGCTTGCATATGTGCATTATTTTTATTCATATTAGTTTCATTTTTTTGTATATAGTTTAGTGGTTTAGTGAATTCTTCGTGTTTCTTTTAGTGATTTTTCTGGTGAGTTTTAGTGAGTTGTGTTTGCATTGGCTGGCAACAGTGCCTTCAGTGTGTTATTCAAGTTGTGTCTCTGCATTCGACAATGTGCTGCGAAGTGCAACTAGGCAAGCATATTCATTAATAGTTTAGAAAAACATATTTATTCATAGTCTTTAGAGAAACACATGTTCATTCATAGACAAGATTTACATGTTCTTAACAGTGTTTTAGAGTGCTACTCAGTTTATGTGTGATCGAAGACAAAGTATGATGGTTAGCAAGCAACATGTGGTTTAGCTAGCAGCAAGCAACGATTACTGCAGAAAGATGTTAAGATAAGTAATTCATTGTACTAATATTTAAGTATTATATCAGTATATTAACATATGAACAAAGCATGTTATATTTATCATATTAACACATGTACCTTTAAATAAGAATTGAAGCAAGTAACATCTAAAATATTCGTCAAGTCTTATTTCTCGTTCCTTCATGATATCTGGGTGAATCAGTAAAATGGGTTTAATCATACAGTTCATTAGCTTTGGATGTGATATGTGTGATTTGTAAATAAAGTACATAAACATATCACCCCTTCATACATCAACAGTTTTTTGGTCCTCCGTCCACCGGATGTCAGAACGAGAAACGTGACTTTGCATTGTTTGTTCTCGTGTGTGTTTGTGTGGGTGCTGGCTGTCATAAGCAGGACAGAGCTGTTCATATCAGTATAGTGGTGTGTGCGCATTCAACCCAGCTGAATTCAAGGTTACACGTTTGTAGGTCACTCAGAAATAAAAAGAAAAATATATTGTCAGCGGTTTGAGTAGTTAAAAAAAAAAAAAAGGACTGAAACAATGGCAGAAGTGCAGTTGGGTCAATTAATTAAGAAACGTGCTTCGGTCAAAGGTCAGGCAACAAGAATACAGACATTTCTTCAAAAACTACAGAATGAAAATAAACCTAGCATACAAGAAGCAAGAACAAGGCTAGTTGCACTTGAAGGGGTTTTTATTAAGTTTGATGAGATACAGTCAGAAATAGAGCTCTTAGATGAGACGGGTGAACAAGAAACGCACAGAATTACATTCGAGGAACTGTATTATGATTCAAAGGTTAAGTTACAAGAATTTATTGATAGTTTTGAACAAAAAACGGATTCAGGGACAGCAAATAACAAAGCTGGAAATTCTAGTAGTAGTTCAGTACAATTGCCTAAAATTTCCTTGCCCACATTTTGTGGTAAATACGAGGAGTGGTCGCCCTTTAAGGACATTTTCATTTCCCTTATTCACAATAACGAATCATTAAGTACAGTTTGTAAGTTTCAATATTTGCGCACATCGCTCAAGGGAGAAGCGTTTACATTAATAGCAAATCTGCCTACAGTAGAAGTTAATTACGAAATTGCATGGAAGCTTCTTGTTAAACGCTACGAAAACAAACGGTTGATAGCTTCGACATATGTACGAGGGTTGCTCAATATCAAGCCAGTAACGAAAGAAAATGCTAAAGACATTAGACAATTTGTAAATACTGCACGTAGTAATTTTCAAGCCCTTGAAGCATTGAATTTGGACAAACCTTTGCATGACGTACTCCTAACACAACATTTAGTAGAAAAACTTGATTCGACAAGCAAAAGGGAATGGGAAGCTGAACAAAGTAGTGACTCCTTTCCATCGTTATCGGAATTATTTTCATTTTTAGAAGGTCGTTGTCAAATGTTAGAAAATATTCGTCCTACTCAATCTGAAAGTACTTATGACAACAAAAGTGTAGATTCCAAAGCAAAAAGAAAGAATAACAGTCAAGTGAATGCGTTTGTTACTGTGCTTCCAAATGCATGTAATATTTGCCGTAGCAAAGAAACGCATGCTGTTTTTCGTTGCCCAGAATTTCTGAGTGCCAACATTAATCAAAGAAAGGAGCTCGTGAAGCAAAATAAA
This sequence comes from Thermobia domestica, assembly GCF_964235325.1. Taxonomy (NCBI): domain Eukaryota; kingdom Metazoa; phylum Arthropoda; class Insecta; order Zygentoma; family Lepismatidae; genus Thermobia; species Thermobia domestica. The sequence goes on along the minus strand of NC_137465.1, from coordinate 99,827,534 downwards.
CTATGTTTTAATTGCTTAGGTAATAAACATCAAGTAAAGGCATGCAAATCAAGTACTTGTAAGAAATGTAATTTTAAGCATAATACACTGTTGCATGAAGATACTGCTCAGGAGGCTACTAACAAAGACAGTTCAAGCAAAACAAATAACAATAATACTAATGTACCTAAAGTTAAGGAACAGAACCAGGTTAAAGTTCAACCACAGGACTCTTATTGCTCATTTAAGATTAATTATGGTCAGCAAGTCTTATTAGCAACAGCGTTAGTTAACGTAACAGACACTAAAGGTCGTTTTCAACAATGCAGAGTGTTATTAGATGCAGCGTCTCAATCGAATTTTGTAAGCGAAGCTTTAGTTCATAGATTAGGTCTCAAGAAAACGAAAAATCGTGTTCCCATTAGAGGTATCAATTCTGTAACTTCCGAAGCTCAGTACAGTGTTGAAGTTCATATTTATTCACGAACATGTGATTTTAATGCAGTGGTCGATTGTTTAGTATTGCCAAACATTACAGGTTGCATACCTTCTAAGGATATCGATTACAGTAATTGGAACTTGCCAAAGGATATTTGCTTAGCCGATCCAAATTTTCATCGCTCGTCGTCAGTAGACATGCTTATAGGTGCGGGGTTATTCTACAGTCTCCTCGAGCCAGGCCAGAAGACTAGAAAAGGAAATTATCCAGTTTTGCAGGAAACGAAGCTAGGATACGTTGTCGTCGGAAATATGCCTTCAATACCCGAAGAAGCCAACCAGTCGGTAATTTCATGTTTTGCTCAGATGGAGACAGACTTGGATACACAATTGAGAAAATTCTGGGAACTCGAAGATCTTCAGACTAAGATTTACACGCCGGAAGAAGAAAATTGTGAGAAGCATTTTTTAAAGAATACAACCAGAAATGGAGATGGAAGATTTATTGTCAAATTACCAAAGAAGGAAGAGAATGCAGCTTTAGGAGAGTCTTACAACATGGCACTACAAAGATTTAAGCAGCTTGAAAGAAGATTGCTACAAAATCCTGAGTTTCATAAACAATATGCCGCCTTCATGGATGAGTATTTAAGTTTGGGTCACATGCGAAACGTTACAGAAGAAGACGTGAACAGCAGCAGCAGTTGTTATCTTCCACATCATCCTGTATTCAAGATGGACAGTACAACAACTAAATTAAGAGTGGTTTTTGATGCAAGTGCAAAAACGTGTAATGGCAAATCATTGAATGACATTCTTCAAGTTGGGCCAATTGTTCAAGATGACTTGTACTCCATTATTTTAAGGTTTCGGTTGTATCCAGTTGCATTTACAGCAGACTTAGAGAAAATGTACCGCCAAATATTAATTCATGATGAGGACAAGTGTTTACAACGCATCCTTTGGAGAAATTCAGTAGAAGAACCGATCCAGTCGTATGAGTTACAAACAGTGACGTACGGGACTTCGTCAGCGTCCTTCTTGGCAACAAGATGTCTGAAGCAAATAGCGGAGGAAAATTCCAAGGAATTTCCAGAAGCGGCAGAAGTAATAAAACACAATTTCTACATTGATGATGTGTTAAAATCAGTACCAAACGTGTCAAAGGCCTTAGAACTACAGAAGGATCTTATTAATATTTTAAGCAGAGCAGGTTTCAAGCTTTGTAAATGGAGTTCTAACAAAGAAGAAGTACTTCAAGGAGTTCCTGAAGACTTCAGGGAAAAACAACAGCCAATCATACTTGGTCAGCAAGACGGTGTTAAGACTTTAGGAATAGCATGGATTCCATTAACAGACAAACTTATAATTTCGAACAAAATTTGTAAACACGGAACTGCAGTAGAAAGTAATGTTGCAATGACAAAAAGACAAGTCGTCAGTATAGTGTCATCTATCTTCGATCCATTAGGTCTAATCGCTCCAATTGTCATCAAATACAAGAATTTCTTACAGAAGTTGTGGAAGACAGGGATGGATTGGAATGACCCATTAGACACAGTCCTACAAGTTGAGTGGAATCAATTAATGTCTTGGTTACCTGCGATGGCGAAGATACAAATTACAAGAAACGTAATGTCTTCGGAGAACGTTAAGGAAATTCAATTACATGTTTTTTGCGATGCAAGTGAAGAAAATTTTGGAGCAGTAGTGTACATCAGGGCTACAGACGAGCAAGGAAACATTGAAGTCAATTTACTTTGTTCAAAGTCGAAGGTTGCACCACTGAAGAAGCAAACTTTGCCTAGATTGGAATTATGTGGTGCACTGTTACTTTCGAAGCTAATAGACAAAACGCTATCCATATTGAATATAGAGGTCAGTGGTATACACCTGTGGACAGACTCGACGATAGTTTTGTCATGGATCAAATCACCTCCCAATCGTTGGAAGACATTTGTATCCAACAGGGTGGCTCAAATTCAGAGAATCACATCAATCAATCAATGGCACCACGTGCCTAGTAAAGAAAATGCGGCAGACATAGTTAGTCGAGGAGCGGATCCCAATACTCTTATTCAGTCTCGAGAATGGTGGCATGGTCCAGAGTTTCTTCACACAGCAGAATGGCCATGTCAAGAACAAAATGAGCCAGTTAATATTCCAGAAGAGAAGAAAGTCATGATAAGTTTGGTGGCAGTTCATGAAACAAGCTTTATGAAAAGGTATTCATCGTTAAACAAAATGTTGAGAGTAGTAGCATATTGTTTGCGATTCAAACATAATTGTCTTTCCAAGAAATTAGAAAGAAAAACCGATAGTCTTGACGCTTCGGAACTTCGTTTAGCGTTACACAGATGTATCAAGATAGTACAACATACTACCTATCATCAAGAAATATTGAACTTGCAGCAACAAATGGAAGTTTCAACAAAGAGCCCAATCAAGGATCTTTTTCCATTTCTGGACACGGAAGGAATGCTAAGAGTAGGAGGAAGATTGGAACATTCAAACTTGGAGTACGACAACAAGCACCAATTCATCTTACCTGCAGGACATCATTTCACCCACCTGATAGTCAAAGAAGAACATAAAAGGTTGCTTCATGCAGGACCACAGCTTCTTATTGCATCTTTGCGTACCAGATATTGGATTCCAAGAGCTAAGAAGATGGTCAAGGCAATAGTACACAATTGTTTGGTTTGTTTCAAGTGGAGATCAACAAGTTCATCACAGTTAATGGGACACTTACCCAAGGAGAGAGTAAATGAAGCAAGACCATTTGTACACGTGGGAGTGGACTATGCAGGATTCTTTTATGTCAAGCCCACGATTCGCAGCAAAATTCAAATGAAAGTCTATGCAGCGTTGTTCATCTGTTTAGCCACTAGAGCAGTTCACATAGAAATAGTTTCAGACTTAAGTTCTCAAGCCTTCATCGCAGCATTGAAGAGATTTATTGCTAGGCGAGGAAAATGCTTATCTATCTGTAGCGACAATGGTTCAAACTTTGTTGGCGCCAATCGAGAATTGCAACAATTTTTTGAATCTAAGACTAACAGAAAGCACATCCTGGAATACTCAGCTCAAGAAGGTTTAGAATGGAAATTCATTCCTGCCAGATCTCCTCACATGGGGTCATGGGAAAGTTCAATAAAATCCATGAAGTACCACCTACGGCGTGTAGCAGGAACAGCAAGTCTGACATACGAAGAGTTGAACACGTTACTTATTCAAATTGAAGCCATTCTAAATTCAAGACCATTGACAGCCATTTCCAACGATCCTACAGATCCAATGTATCTCAGTCCAGGACATTTTTTGATGGGAGCTACACTTCTCAGCCTTCCGGAACCAGATCTACTGGACGTACCTATCAACAGATTAGGAAGATGGCAACGGATTCAACAAATGAAGCAGCATATTTGGAAACGTTGGTCAAGGGATTACCTCAACCAGTTACAACAAAGAAGAAAATGGAAGTCAGCTCAGCCTAATCTACAACCGGGCATGGTCGTATTGTTAAAAGAAGACAATGTTCCTCCTCAAGTGTGGAAGTTAGGTGTGATTGAAGAAGTTCATCCGGGCAGTGATAATTTAGTGCGAGTGGCAACTGTGAAGTGTAAAAGTGGCATTTTTCGGCGTAGTGTTGCTAAGCTAATTCCTTTACCCCTAGAATATTAATTGATTATGTCCAATCAAGGAGGGGGAGGATGGATAAGCTTGCATATGTGCATTATTTTTATTCATATTAGTTTCATTTTTTTGTATATAGTTTAGTGGTTTAGTGAATTCTTCGTGTTTCTTTTAGTGATTTTTCTGGTGAGTTTTAGTGAGTTGTGTTTGCATTGGCTGGCAACAGTGCCTTCAGTGTGTTATTCAAGTTGTGTCTCTGCATTCGACAATGTGCTGCGAAGTGCAACTAGGCAAGCATATTCATTAATAGTTTAGAAAAACATATTTATTCATAGTCTTTAGAGAAACACATGTTCATTCATAGACAAGATTTACATGTTCTTAACAGTGTTTTAGAGTGCTACTCAGTTTATGTGTGATCGAAGACAAAGTATGATGGTTAGCAAGCAACATGTGGTTTAGCTAGCAGCAAGCAACGATTACTGCAGAAAGATGTTAAGATAAGTAATTCATTGTACTAATATTTAAGTATTATATCAGTATATTAACATATGAACAAAGCATGTTATATTTATCATATTAACACATGTACCTTTAAATAAGAATTGAAGCAAGTAACATCTAAAATATTCGTCAAGTCTTATTTCTCGTTCCTTCATGATATCTGGGTGAATCAGTAAAATGGGTTTAATCATACAGTTCATTAGCTTTGGATGTGATATGTGTGATTTGTAAATAAAGTACATAAACATATCACCCCTTCATACATCATCAATCAACGACAGAAAACACCGATCCCATGCGTCTTCAGTAATCTTAAATAAAGACAGCATTTAATTATTATCGAGTCTGCGTACATTACTAAGCTAGTCAGTGGCTGTAATGTATTAAAATTACATTATTAGTTCTATATCAGGATGACTGCAGGCCTGGAAAATCTAGAATTAGCCTGGATGTAACCAGAGTATCTGGATTATTTTAAAGTTAATCTTGTTATTACAATTGTCTCTCTATAAATGTCTACCTATAAAACTGGATAATAATTATGATGTGATTGTAAAATACTAGTGCAGTTCTGGTTTATTGTTGACAGTCATGTAGAAGTCATATGTTATGTAGATGTCATGTTTGACAGTCATATGTACAGGGTATTAATGGACTATACCGACAAGCTGTAAGAGGTGATTACTCACATTAAAATAAGAAAACAGCTTCATATAGACGTGTGTGTGTGTGGGGGGGGGGGAAGTTCATAGTTTTAGAGATACGGTTATCCAAAATTGTCGAAAGCTAAATTTCAACACATGCTATTTCGAATAAGAGAAACAGTGGCAAACCATACCACCGTAGAGAAAGTCATACATACGCAGTCCAAAAGTGCGTATTCCATCAGCGAGCAAAAATCGTGCAAGGGATTCACAACAAGGTAGGCTATAGTTCACAAACAAACTCTACGGAATTCTCAGATATGCTTAGATTTCAAGATGGGTCAGTAGACAAAAGAAAAGCCTTGATAACAGTGGACACAGAATACTTTGACAAGAAGTCGGAAGTATTAGGGATCACTAGTTCTTCATGCTCGGAATAACGCGTGCCATTATGTATGTTATTACAGTATATTCAACTTTTTTTTTTCTTTTGTTTTAAACATATAAGCGTGAAATAAAACATTGCAGCTCACGTTATTCCGAACAAGAAGGACGACCGTGATGCTAACATTCCCTTACACTTCTGACTTTCCGCGTAAGCTTTCTATGTTTACTGTTGTCAAGGCTAAGGTACTCACGCAACAATTTTTGTACGGGCAGTTTGGTTACAGGCATATAATCTGAAGTACTCACTAACTACCTCCATAAAAATTATTGTGGAAGTACTGCAGGATTCTGAAACATGTATTTTTGGGTAGAGCACATATTATTTCCATATTAGTAAAGTCTTGACCCGACTACAGTAGGCCCCATAGTTTTAGAGCTGTGGACCTTTAAAGTTCATTTTTTTCACGTTTTCGGCAACCTATAACTCCGAAAGGAAGCATTTGTGCACCCAGGTTGGTCTATACTTTTTGTCTGACCTTGGTGTCAGGATGGTGTCAGGATTCACCTCCCAAACGTTGTCGGTGTTGTTTCGAAACACCCTGTATAAGTTCAGTGCAAGGTAATATGAATATTCTCATAACGGCATAGAAGAAACCAGCCTCGAACTAAACCTAGAAAAAACAAAGATACATAGTGACAAATGGCAAGCATATTAGTAAAGATGACAAACATTATAACCAATAATAGTAAGGTAAGAACTAATGCTACCACTTGATGTTCAGGGGAAAGAAATAAAGCAAGTTATAATCAATAATCTATTTGTGCATAGTTTTTTTTTTTTTAATTTTAACGTCCTACGATTATACTCCAACGCTACAGAGACGAAGATGATGAGATTAATGATAATAGTGAAATGCAGAAAGTGGAATGAAACAAGAATTCAAGAAAACTCGCACAAGACGTTTATCTACAACAAAGTGCACTTGACGCAGACTGCGGTTGAACCAGAAATCCTACGCACCAGAGATGAGCGCTCTACTACTGAGCCACCAAAACCTCTATTTGTAAATGGTTTGTTGTATCCAGTGAAAAGACAAGCTGAAAATATTCGAAAACAAAAGTCCTGTAAAAAAGTTTGGAGTCAAAAAACATGAGTGAAAGGTTAAAATTTCATAGAGCGGATCTCAACAACATACACTAATCATTGGATATTACCAAAGTTGTTAGGTTAATACGTTTAAGTTTGGCGGGGCAAGTCGCCGGAATGAGATATTTACACGGGCTGTATGGAATTCTAGTTAAAGAGCTGATGAGCGAGAGGCATTCTGGATAGGTCTAGAAGAGGATAATTAGAAATATAAAGAAACTTGGGGAGGGGGGAATAAGGCGTAGTAGCTGAATGGATTGGATTGGCACAGAGTCTGCGGTAGTGAACTTCCATTGGTTCCTTAAGCCATAGTATTACTGGGGTATAGTAAGGAAGTCCATAATTCTCTGAAGATCATTAAGCGTTAAACATCAACCATGAATCTTATATTAGTGGAATAACTGCCTATACATTCTGATTTTTCTCTTATTTCATTGTTCCCTCAACCAGTAGAAAACTTAACTTTTAGTGTTAAAAGATTGCTGATCTAATGAACTACAGAATTTAGGACTAGTGTTGATAAATTGGTGCCACATGTGCACAATATTATTTTTTTTTCTTTTAAATAGTCTTAAAGTAATCAAGAGAAATTGAAGTATTACAACTGAAAACTTCTGTAATTCATGTATGCTCCATAATCTTATACCATCACACTTTCATGTGTCTAACTTGGTGTAATTTGCAAGACAATGAAGTAAAAATCTGTGTAGCATGTATGATTGTTTTATTGGTGGAATTCAGAACAGAAAATCTTTCTGGCAGGACTTTTCAGTTACGTAAGTTTTAGTAATTTTTCCGGATTATATGTATTGATGTGACAATTTAATGATTTTCGCGTTAACTTCGGCAGTTCCTTACTTATTATCAGTCTTTTTTTTCTTTTTTTAAATAAAAATAAAATAACTAGCTAGATGATGTATCTGAAGACGATGATATATTCTCGGAATTGTAACGCAGGTTAATAATAATAAATATTTACTTAGGTCAGATTTTATTTTCGTTTAAGTTTTATTGAAGTAGTTTCAAAGCTAGAATGAACAGTATTCAGTTTTTTGATAATTTGTTGGATATTTTGCTGGTGAGGCGAAATTTCTTCTTTTTCTTTGTGTTTCAGTTGTAATTTGTATTTTATTGTTTAAAGCACTCAGGTACTTGAGAGTTGTGTTTTATTTCATCTTTAGTTGTTATTTATTTATGATAAAACTCCAGCTGACCAAAGCAGTATATACAGGGTGTAAACAAAGGTTGTTTACAACGCTTGGGAGGTGATTCTCTAGATGAAAACAAGTAAAAATGTAATACAATGTCCATCTCGGCCTCTTAACCGAGTTACGGACGTCCAAAAGGGTGGGAAAATGAACTTTGAAGGCTAATTCTGGCAAAACGACAGAGATAGAAGGGCGGTGTTAGGCGGCCCACACAGACTCTCAACATGGACTATCCAAAGATACTAAGATTAGATGTGTACAAGGCGAGCGCAAGGGATTCCCCAAAGGATGCGAAGCATGCCGCGGACGTTATGAGGGCAAAGTAAGGTGAGAGGATGTATGTGAAGTGTTCATGCATACAGAAACGAATAGCTGAAGTGTGTATGCGTATTCAAGATGGCGGGAGAAGTGCGTGGTTGCATAACCGTACAGGAAAGAAGCGCAATTTCGCCAGGGTTATTCAAAGCATGTGTTCGAGAAAGCAGAAAAGGCAGTCGACAGTGGGGTAGGGACATAAAGCACTCTACATAGGGTCGACAGTTGTGTAATTAGAAAGCGCTAATGGGGAGGTGATGCAACGTTTACGATAGAGAAACCGAAATCGGTTCCGGTGATAGTACTCGTAGAAGATAAGCTTCAGCTGATTACTGTAATTGCAATACAAACAGCAAGAATGAAAAACTGAGTAGTTAAGGCTGAATTCGACCACTGCGTTAGAGTGTAAAAAGCTTTTGATGATATTTATGACGAAACTGTGGATCACACAAAGTTGTGAATTCGGATAATTGTAGATTACCTATGCATTGAACTATGCGTTGAAAAAAGTAAAATATTCCTTATCATTGCCATTGTTGAATAAAAAGAGCATTTGAATGAGAAGTTACGGTTTTCGATAATGAACTGAGCTTGAACAGTGGTTCTACTTGTCTCTTATTATTAAAGTAAGTTTTATTTAGTGACTAAGCTTTTCAAACTGTAGTTAGAAATATAAAAGATATTGCGAGACTGCACAATTTTAAACTACTTCTTGTTTCGACGAAATTATCCACACAAATGGAGTGTTCTTTAGGTGGAATTCACCCGCAAAGAGATTCACACAGTACGGCAAGATGCAGATACACAACAGCAGTGGGAACTGGCATCCAGGATTAAACATGTGGGTGAAAGAGCAATTCAATGAGCATTTAAGTAATAATAATAATAATAATAATAATAATAATAATAATAATAATAATAATAATAATAATAATAATAATAATAATAATAATAATAAATGATTCTCTCGCGTACTTGACGCGTCGGGCAACCAACAGCGTCCACTGTTTTATGAAGCAGTAAAACACCTCTAAAGCGAAAAGTTACCAGGTGATTTAGGAATAGCTTTCTGAGGAGTGTTGGAAATCTGGCAACCTTGCCTGTCATTACGAAAGGAGAAAGCAGAGTTCTTTATAACCGACAGACTATGGCTTAAGTGTGGTCGCGTTTCTTAAGCGTCACGTCTAGCCAGATGTTTACTATTTATTAAGATAAGTTGATACACTGCAAATCAATTATTCCAAGTTTTATCCACGACATGGCAAGGTTACTGTGGAATTTAAGGACTTCCCATTGCTGAGTAAGGCTCCTCTAAACGCTCCCCACAACGTTTCTCGGTTTGTAAAAATTGTGGGAAAACGAAAGAAAGTAGTCGAATTTTGAAAATTCGGCCACACAGTGATTATGGAACTCTATGAAGGGATCTTAAATAATTGATTTCCAGAAAAGGTATTCGATACCTTTGAGGGCAGCCAAATGATTGTCATAGGCTGTCCTATCAAATGTCTCAAATGTTGTTTGAATCATTTTTTAGTTTATGAGTACCATAACTACTATGTGGCCCACTCTCCAAAACCTGAATATTTTATTCAGTTTTCACACGAATTTCATAAATGGGGGGGGGGGGAGTTGTGGGGAGCGTTTAGAAGGGCTTTAAGTAAATAGCAGAACTCTATGCTTAAGTATCGAGCCTTTTAAGGTAAAATACTGGAAGGAAAATAATTCAGCACGAAGACATTAGCGCTGATTTTGCATTCATTTATTTTATCCACGCCGTGAGAAATCATCCAGATTTACTACATACCAAAGCTGTTCAACGTTCATGCTACACGTAGTCGCAAAGGTGAGTTTAGGAGCTGTTTCGTTTGCGGAGCTCAGAAAAAAAAAAGAAAGAAAGAAAAAAACTATCTTCGCATGTAACCTGTAATACATTTGTAGAATCATATGTAATTACAGTACTTCTGAAAAAAAAATCTTATCACTCGTTAATTTTGCCCTACACTAACACCGCTATGAATGACAGGATCCGTATGTGTGTAAGTTTCTCCATGATTCAATACGAAATTGCATCCCCGGGCTGCAAGTGACGCAACATGTGTGGTTCTGTCTCTGGTTTGACAGTAGGTGGCGTATCTAATGCACAGGGCTCGTAACTGAATTCCACAACTGGTTGGAGCTGCATTGATAGTTGATGCCGTCGAGTAAATGCTATGTTTGTGCTTCTGTGTGAGTGTTCGCGTAAAGTGTGTATAGAATTGGGCAACTGATAACTTGCACGTGAATGATAGTAGAAACAATAATCATTTAAATAGTTTTACCGCTTATCATTGTGATACTCCCAGAACCGTGAACGATAGTGCAACTGATAGAATGGCGGACTACTCATTTACTGAGCTTGCTGATATGCATCTCATGTATGGCGAGGCGAGAAGTAACAGCCGCAGGGTTGGCTGGCTTAAACCTTGGTTTAAACCAGCTGTTTTTTTTTTCAAAAAAACCAACTGGTTTAAACCAGAAAAAAAAAGAACGAAAAATGCTTTAAATCGTGTGAACTTCATGGTGACGTTTCCACATATCAAACCATCCGCATTACGTTTATCTACTTTTCACCTTTTAATCAAGGGGTCCCGTGTTCAATTCACGGTCGAACCACAACCCATCTTTCAAGTGTAAACCAAGTAGCGATTCGAGGTGTCCCTCTAAGCGAAAGTCTTCTCCGTGATAACTTCGGTATTTCATAAGGATGTTAAGCCTAAACATACTAAATGAAAGCAAATTATATATTTCTACTTGAATGAATGCCTGTTGTTTTATAAAGAAGCCAAGGTTGCTTAAATATATTGATAGAAATTGGCAAAATTTATCAACTGCCTACGTAGCTTCCAACATCAGCTTGGATTTGACTTGGTTTTTATTTTATTGAATGATATCTACATACCAAGTTTGTAATTTAATACCTCAGTTTTAGCGTAGTGATTATGATACGTTGACCTTAAAATTTTACATACAAATACCTTTAAAGTAATCAGGATTTACCCAATGGCTAAGGCGGGAATTTCCCGATTTGTATATAATTTTGTATAATGTTTTTACTTGTATAACTGTTTATCTTTTTGTCCTTCTGAAATGACTCTTGACATTATTTTAACAAGTAGGCCTATGTAAAGATCAGTACAACGTATTTTTATCAGGAGTCCTTCGTGAGTGAGTCGGCAATCGCATTTGTGACCAATTAGTCCCGGTGTCGTGTCCAAATAGACAATTTCTTTTGGATGTAAGCCGAGAAACGGTTTGGATTCTGCTTTAAGCTTATGTGACCCCTTCCAGCATAACCTTGTTGTTGCATAATAACACCAAGGTGAAACAAACTAATTTCTGTCCATATCTAATATAAATACATGGAGTAAATTATTTAAATCAAAAAAACCTGGTTTAAACCCAAAAAACCAGTTTTTTTTTTGTTTTTTCAATAAAAACCATTGTTTTTGCCAACCCTGAACAGCCGGGAGGCAAGGCGTCTGTATGAAGAACGGTTCACGAATAGGAGATTACCGTCGCACGTCTTCTTTCAAACCATCGATCGCCGACTTCAGACACAGGATCACTACATAAACCCCGACAAAAAGTAGGACGAAATCGAAGTGTGCGAACTGTTGCATTTGAGGAAAACGTGCTGGAAGCATTTACGTCTCATCCTGAAACCAGCACGCGCTCCGTAGCTCAGGCGCTAAACACAAGTCATACGACTGTGTGGCAGGTTGTGCACGAGATACGAATGCACCCTTTTAAATTTCAAAAGGTTCATGATTTATCCCCTGCAGAGTTTCAACCGCGTGTGGACTTCTGCCAGTGGTTTCTGCAGCACACTATTGCTGAGCCAGACTTCCCAACAGTTATTTTATGGACGGACGAGTGTATATTCACCAGAGCAGGCGTACTAAACGGCTACAATAGTCTTGTATGGGCTGAGGATAATCCTCACGCAACTCTTGTGCAGCAGCATCAGCAAAGGTTTGCTGTGAATGTCTGGTGTGGCACCATACATGACTACCTGATTAGACCGTGCATCTTACCTAATCGTCTGACTGGTGGCAATTATCTTACCTTTTTGCGTGAGGTCTTACCTCTACTTCTCGAGGATGTACCCTTGGCATTGAGACAGCGGCTGTGGTTCCAACATGACAGCGCGCCTGCTCATTTTGACCAACGTGTACGGATATTCCTGCATGAAACTTTCAGTAATCGATGGCCTGGTAGGGGTATCCAGTATTATAGCCACCTCGCTCGCCAGATCTCACACCCATGGTCTTCTTTCTCTGAGGTGAAATGAAACGGATTGTCTATGAAACACCTGTGCAAACAGCCGAAGACTCGTGGCTCGTATTTCGATTGCTGTGGCGCGAATTTCCGATACACCGGAAGTATTTGGCCGTACCAGGCAGTCTGTTATTAACTGATGTCACTTGTGTAATGCTGCTTATGGAGGACAGTTTCAACACACACGCTGAGTGTCTCGATAAATCTTTCTACGCATGCGCACAAAACATTGAGAGGCATACGACATATTCTACATATGCATCTGTAATATTTAGGGAGGTCATTGTAGTTTGATGTAGGACCATTTGAGACAACAGGTAGCTAGTACAGTTCTGGTAGTAACGCTGCTAATAATAAAACTAATACTAAATACTAATACAATAATACATTAGTTTTATTCGTATTCCTCACCATCTTCTCTTCCTCCTCCTTCTCCTCCTCCTCCTCCTTCTTCTTCTTCCTATTATTATTATTATTATTATTATTATTATTATTATTATTATTATTATTATTATTATTATTATTATTATTATTATTATTATTAAATGCTTATCGAATTGCCCTTTCACTCTCCATGCGTAGAATCACACGTTGAATCTTGGATGCCAGTTCAAACTTTTGCTGTGCCTCGGCATCTTGCCGTACTGTGTGAATCTCTTTTCTCAGTTTTTCATTATTTTTGTTTGTATTGTAATTGTAGTAATCAGCTGCAGCTTGTCTTCTACGAGTATTATCATCGGAACCGATTTCGGTTCCTCTATCGTGAACGTTGCATCACCTCCCCATTAGCGCTTTTTAATTACACAACTGTCGACCCTATGTAGAGCGCTGTATGTCCCTACCCCACTGCCGGACTGCCCTTTCTGCTTTCTCGAACACAAGCTTTGAATAAACCTGTCGAAATTGCGCTTCTTTCCTGTGCGGTTATGCAACCACGCACTTCTCCCGCTATCTTGAATACGCATACACACTTCTGCTATTCGTTTCTGTATGCATGAACACTTCACATACATCCTCTCACCTCACTTTGCCCTCATAACGTCCGCGGCATGCTTCGCATCCTTTGGGGAATCCCTTGCGCTCGCCTTGTACACATCTAATCTTAGTATCTTTGGATAGTCCATGTTGAGAGTCTGTGTGGGCCGCCTAACACCGCCCTTCTATCTCTTGTCGTTTTGCCAAAATTAGCCTTCAAAGTTCATTTTCCCACCCTTTTGGACGTCCGTAACTCGGTTAGGAGGCCGAGATGGACATTGTGTTACATAGACATTTTTATTTGTTTTCATCTGTAGAATCACCTCCTAAGCGTTGTAAACAACCTTTCTTTACACCCTGTATATATTTTAAGATTATTTATTTGTTACAGTTTCGGCTATGTAACACAGCTTTCCTCAGACACATTATGAGAGAAATATCCAATTTTGACAGCTTATATACAATCTGAATGCAAGACACGCCCACTTTCTTTTGACAAAACTTCAACTTTTAATTGGCTTTAGAAAGTAAATTTTTAATTCTCTCTTTCTATTTTGTCTATCATCTTTTTCCATAATTCATGTATTACAAGTCCACTAGACCAATTCATCAACTTCTTCCCATATTTCTTAATCCACTGGGAAAGTGGGCGTGTCTTACATTCAAATTGTGTGTAAGCTGTCAAAATTGGATATTTCTCTCATAATGTGTCTGAGGAAAAAAGCCGAAACTGTAACTCAAACATATTATCTTAAAATATATATACTGCTTTGGTCAGTTGGAGTTTTATTAGCAATCGTGAATTTTCCAAAGCTGCAATGAATAATTTACAAGCATTAATCTCTATTGGTAATTTTTTACTGAAGTAATATTATGTGATTACAGGAACATCGAGTCCACTTGAACAACGGGGTTCAACAACTATTATGCCTGAAGAATTAACTCTGGACTATGCTGAAATTACGTCTATTCCACCTCTTCCTTTGTGGACGTTGCTTGTTGCAGATAAGGAAACTGCCAGTACGGGACCTCAGTTAAGCGAAGATCAACAAGTAAGTAAAAAATTAAAGGAACTATGTTTATAAAAGTAACCAACAATATATAATGTAATTGGTGCACCGACAACATTTAAAATCTCTCTTAGATTTTTTCTTTATCTCTCCACTGTTAGTTTTGATTACAAGTAAGCTTTCAGCATTCAAGAAGGTTTTTGTGAGTCGAATGTGAAACTGAGAAGGATTTTTTTTTTTTAATTATTGAAGAGATTCTATTTATTTACGAGGGGCATTCAATAAGTAAAGAGACAAATTGCTATAGCTCAATAAAGATTTATTTGAATCTTTCAAAACTAAGGCTATTTTTCAATATAATCACCCTTTACAGTTATGCATTTGTCCCATCTTTCTTGCAGCTTCCTAATTCCCTTGGCGAAGAAATCTTTCGATTTACCCCGAAGCCACCTTTGCACCGCTGCCTTAACTCCCTCATTGTCTGGGAACCGATCTGGCACACGTTTTTCTGTACTTTAAAATGTTCCTAATGACATTGTAAACAGTTCCAACACTTACTTGAACTTCCTCAGCTATCATTTCAACAGTAATTCTTCTGTTATCACGAATAAGTCCGTCAATCCTCGATTCCAACGAAGAACCAGAAACGTCCACTGGACGTCCACATCGGGGTTCATCACCTACACTTGTTCGGCCACTTTTAAACCGATCAACCCACTTGTACACATTCGCACGGTTCATACAATTGTTACCGTACTGTCTCAACATTCGAGAAAAAATTTCACTTGGTTTTGCACCTTCTGCGACTAAAAACCTAATGACTGAGCGCTGTTCTTCTAAGGTGCAATCTTCTAGAGGACTTGCCATGATGAATTGATATTTTTGAAGTTATGTTGACTTAAAATTACGAAACAGCAGATCAGAGCATATCCCAAGATTGCCAGCTAACACCCCTGAAACAAACAAAAAAAAAAAAAATTGATTAGTGTTAAAAATATAGACTTTGTCTCTTTACTTATTGAATGGTCCTCGTATTTAGAGTAGGTAATTGAATACCAAATAATCTGAGACGATAATTTTTGCAGGAAAATCATTCTATTCGCTTCTCCAAGCAACTTAGCTAATGTTACCAGGGCTTGTTGTTTTACCTGCAATCAGTTTAGCCCATATTATTTGAAAAATAACGAAACGAATAGAAATATGCGGGATGAGTACTTATTTTGTGTACTAAACAGTGTATTTGCTGTTGCTTAAGTTGTAAACTTAAGTAGTATTTGCTGACAAGAGTTGAAATGTCCAAACAGGACTCATTAGTTGAAGTTGCGATTTGAACATAAGTAATTGGAATTAGCTACGAAGTTAGTATACAGTACCCAAAAATTCGTTGCATAATGTAATACATATAGAGCCGAATATATTATATGTTGTGAACTAAATACAATGTGTCACGAACTGAAATAGAAGATAAATGCTGATATTTAAAAGCAGAAGTGAAATGGCTTTCAAAAAATAACAAGAAAAAATTACCCTGGATTACACGAAAATAACCCGAACGGTATAAATGAAGATTGAACTTCACCTTGCCCTTGAGTGATCTCAACTAAATGCAAAAGCAATAGGAAGAATTCGAAGTTCTGAAAGAAAAGATGCACACTGTTTCATTAATATCGCGTAATATTTAGGAAAGTTTAACGAAGTGCTTTCATAACATTGAGAATTCACCCTCTGATTAATTTCTGTTTCAAATAATAAGAGAAAGTGTCTAATCTCAAACGAAAACACACTATATTCCGTGAAAATCAGATATTTTCTAGTGAAATTATCGCGTAACACATACAGGGTGGACAATTTATCTTGATCGTCCGCTATAACGGACAAACCAAAAGAGAGAGAAAAACAAAACTTTTCACCAAGCAGCTATAAGGAGAGGGGACATCTTTGTATGTATTAAACAGAAAGACGCAACAAACAGTGCTGTTCAAATGACACTACGTCAGATTATTACATATTTCAAATCAACATGTCAAACGTAAACTTAAAATACCACTTTTATTATTCAGTGTTGCAAATTAAGGATGTTATAGTATCACAAACATCCAAAGTTTGGAAACCTTTACTACATATACAGCACAATGGCTATGCACAGGATAATGCACATCGAAAGTACTTTAGTGTTGGATACCATGGTCATACTATGACTTGTTTCGAATGAATAGGAACGAAGTTACGAGGGCTTGAAAATTTTAATTGTTTTGAAAGCCTTTATTTCGAAAAAAATACGAGATAAGTATTATATCTAGTTACTTGTATGGTTTGTAATGAATGTGTAAATTATTTTACCGTTTACAGCACTCGGATATCTCAAACAGTTTCGGAGATATGATAAACATTGATAAAGTTCGCAACACTGCTGAAAATGGCGTATTTGTGGAAAATATTTAAAATTATTGTTGTTTCCCTTCTGTTCTATAGCATTATAGCAATAGCTTTTAGTAGCTGTAATTACAACAAATTCTCACAATACATGATTTAAGCAGTGTTGCAAACTTCACCAATGTTTATAATATCTCCGGAACGGTTTGAAATATCGAGGTGCTGTAAACGGCAAAAGATAACAGTGAACAGGAAATCCTTTGGCGTGATGTCAGAAGTGTTAAGAGTCGTCAGTAGCACGGTCTCTTGGGAAAACGCATGCTGCGATGTTTACTTTCACGCTTATAAGTGAAGAAAACGTGAAATATACCGTGACGAAATACATATCATCACACGTTATTGCGAGCACAAAGAAATATGGAGCTGCCGGTTCCTAACACTTCCACCTTCCTTCCGAAGCATTGAATGTCCATTGTTGACAAGGTTTATCTCCTGCCTACTTTGGACCCTTCTTGAAATCAGGGTATATTTGAAAGCTCCTTTGAAAACATATCAGAGAATTACACCCTGTAGGAAATACCCTCTACACCTATTGCCAATTGATGAAATATGGACTTTTGGATTGTGTATGCCTGGCTTCCTTTACGCTGATAGGAACCACCATCCACAGTTTCTGGAATTCGAAGTAGGACCTATTGAAATTTAGCTTTTTTGCGATTTTGAACAGCCCTAACTCTGATACTATGCACTTTTCGCCAGAGGTCCACGTGAACTTTTTCTCTTATTTTGATGTGAGGAATCACCTCTTACAGTTTGTCGATATAGTTCATTAACACCCTGTATATAATAGACAGGGTGGACTATTTATGTTGAAACACCCTTGTTATTTTAAACTAATGGAATGGAAATGTTGACATTTTGCCAATTGTAAGTATTAGCTGGGGGACATAATTTGATGTATTCTACGATAACACCAGATTTAACAGTTTTGCCAACCCAACATAAAGTTATATTTTTTCAAATGGAACTACGTTAGATCATCAAATATTTGAAACTAAATGTTAAAGGAAAACAGAATACTACGCGTATTATTCAACATTACAAACTAAGTATGCTACAGTATCACAGACATCTAAATTTTGGAGGTTTCTACAAAAATAATTGCGCAAATGAGATGGATAGGAAAATTCATATTGAAAGTACCTTCGTGTTGAATACTATGACCATGATATGACGAATTTGTAATAAATAAAAACAGTTACAAAGGATTGAATAATTGACTTTTCGCAATAGCCTTCATTTCGAAAAACTGATTAGTTAATTATAAAATCCAATCACATAGATAATTTTCAGTAAATATAAAGATCATAATGCCGTTTACAGCAGCTTGATATCTCAAACGGTTCTAGAGATATGATGAACATCATTAAAGTTTCCAACGCTGCTTACCATTATATAACTGTTTGTCAGAACTACCAAATGCTGTTGCTGTAAAGCTATAGAAGCAAAGGAAAACAACGATCATTTTAAAGTTCTTACAAACATGCTATTTTAAGCAATATAACCATCTGTCCCATGTTTTTTCATAGCTCCAGAACGGTTTGAGATATCGGATTGTTGTAAACGGCGTTGAAACTTTGGAAACAATAGAAATTTACTAAAAATAACCTGAATAAGATTAAAATACACTAACGAGGACGGAAATGCCTTAAACCTTAAATTAGTAATAATGACAGGTTTTTATTTATTTATTTATTTTTTTATTATTAGTAATGGGAAATATAATACTGTAGAATATGAATGTTGTGGGATTCATATCACGTGATTTAGGTTTTTTCCCCGAAGCGTACCGAATTCAAACGCGTATTTAAGTTGCAGGACCGGAATCCAAAACATTTTCAGTTTTGTTACCATTAATAACCCTGCACAATACCGTAACAAGAAAAGTTACTCAGTCTTTCCTTTCCCAAAAAGTTTATACTCATATAATTGGTAGAAATGCCTATTGTAAAACCTAGAACAATGAAGAATAGTAAACATATGTCATACCACAGCAAACTTAAAAGCAAGAATAAATTGTAGCTCGCTCGTGTGCTTTACAGTGAGTCCGTTGAAACAGCTGTCAGATGGCTTCTAACGTTCTGCCAACTTAAGCTAGTGCTTTTCTTTTCATAATAGACCTGTACAAAAATATGTTTGTTGCAGATCTTTGTATTTTAAGTCTTAGAGCAGTTCTGGTAGTATAATTTTTATATAGTTCTCAACAAATAAAGAGACGTTTTACTTGAAGTCGGTGACCATCTTTAATATTTTTAATAGTTCTTCACATTTTTGGTAAAGTATAAACCTGTTTCATTTAATTAAATCTACTTGGTTCTCCGAACCAACTCACTTGAAGAAGTCTGTTGATCAGAAAGTGGTCAAGATATCACTGAGAAACAGTTGCAGGATTCAATATTTCTGTAATATTTGTGATAACAACTTTCGTTTTTCTATTATTCATCCTCTTAATTCCTGTTGCCCTTCTCCTTTATTTCCATTACAAACTCGTAAGTTTGTGTTGACACATAAAGTAGTTTTCTCTGTGTGTCGTTTGTAGAGTCGGTTGCTACTCATGTCTCTACAACCCACAAGGGCTATATCCAACCAAAAGGTGCTCATTAATCATAACTACGAAGTGTTCATTCAACTTATCAACTTACATTGTCATTGTGGATTCTAGATCTGGTGGATACCTCTTAATTCCGATGAACCATGAATACCTCAAGACGTTGGGTCAGCACCGAAAAAACCACCCCTTTACAGGAAATCAAAACCGAGACAATACGTACCAAAGGCACCCTCGTTAACTATTTGGTTATACGGCAGTACGCTATGTGAAATGAAATCTTTCAGTTTGTCGTATCCCAAGAGTACCCCAAGAAAACCCATGGACACGATGTTGCCCACCACAAACTTACTTGGCCGGGAATCGAGCTAGGGACCCCACACACCAGAGTTAAGCACTTTACCACTGAATTATCGTGCCCCCGTAAGGCAGTTTGCTATAGTTGAACAGTTTGAACTAATTACACTTCAACTCGTCATTTTTTTTTCACTCAATATTTGAGTGTTTGTAATTTTCAAATTTTAAGAACATCTCTTGCAGTTAACATTTAGTAATTTTTAGGACATCGAATCCTAGTTCTATTAATTTTTAGGTTGGGAATACAAAGCATTAAACGCTACCCACGTCTTGACGTTTAGAAATGTAGAAGCTGGTACTGCAACCAATGCAGTGTGTGAGACTAACTTTGCCCTACATTATAATACATTTGAAGTTATAACAGATATATTGGTTTTAACAACAGTCGCATGACTTCTAATGTTTTTATGAAGATTGAACTGGTATTTTTCTCTTTAAAAAATGCATATGTACAACAATAAGCGTGTTGCAATGCCGTTATGTCTCAAGACTTAAATCAGCTTTAGTTGTTTACGTTTACTGTGTAAGTTAGAGCAATTAAAGCAACGACTAACTCTCAAGTCTTGAGTCAGTGGTATCTTGACTAACGTTTATCCATACTTTTGGTAGTTACATTGATCTCATGCTGAGGTAACCTTGACAGTATCATCTTTTATTACAATCATCAAGAGAATATTACGTGCAAACGTGTATATATATATATATAAATCCTATCCAAGCTATTACCGTTAATTAAGCAAAGAGAGATGAATTATATTCATGAACATACTTTTTTCTTATAGGATTACAATGAACTTTTTGATATAAATGCAAGCATAGCCGAAGAATCATTGGATGATTTATTGGAAGATGAACCAGATTCACCAAGACGGCAAGACCGACGACCATCAGCGAGTATGGAGCGTCAGGGGCTCTCACATTTTGGTCCACGTCAAGTGAGTACATTGTTAACTTTATTTGTGCTTGGAAAACTTGTAAAAGTGAATCGTAGTTCAATTTGCAAATTACACTGAAATAACCTTATAAAAAAGCAATAGTTAAAGTGTGACACATGTCTGTATTATAGAAATACGGTACGCACATTTGATTGGGTGCTTTTTCTTTATGTTCTTGGTCAGAAGCGAGCCTATATAGGACGAAATCTATAGTTTAAATTTTTATTTTTATTTATTTAACAATCACCAGATACAACTCAGAGGCCATTTTACACTGGATATCTAACAACAACAGTGGAGAGGACTTGGAAGGTATCGGCCAGGGCCTGTTTAGTATTTACGATCCCGGCATTTGCCTGGTAGGACTGAGGGAAACTCTGGAAAACCTCAGTCAGGATGGTCGGCAGCGGGAATTGAACCCGCGACCTCCCGAAAGCGAAGCCAACGCTCTACCACTTGAGCTACTTCGCTCGGTAATTAGAAACCAGAACACAGTATTACATTCGATCTTTTCTCACCGGAAATTGAACCCGGGACCTTGAGCACCAGACACACGCTAGCCAGTAGACCAGGAGGAGGGCAACATTCAAGTAATGTATTGATTTTAATAGTCGTATTCAGCAGACTTGACAGTTATCGTAAACTCATATATATGGAATTGCGATTGACTGGGTGGAAAGTTCAAAGGATTCAAGGCCTGCTTAAATTAGATACTCGTAGTGTTTTAACTTGTTTTGAAACAGGACAATGGGTGGCCTAGTATTTGTGTTCCCAGACAGAAAATGTAGGTGGTTTACAGGCGCCTGTGAAACATGCATAAACAGGCATATTTTTACAGGAGCCTGTGCATGCGCCTGAAGACGGAACACTTTTAAACGCATGAGACAGGTATCAATTTTTTCACGATCATTGCGTGTTCATTTCACGGAAACAGATAGTTTTCATGTTGATAGGGTTGCAACCTTGCAAGGTGCAAAATGCATGTAAACAACATGTAGAGAGTGGAAAGACATGTATGTAACCGGCATATTCCATGTAGTTGACATATACGTTACCTCATGAGGATCTGACGACAGCTGCTTTTCATTTGATAAAAATGTAATTGACATGTTAAATACATGTGAAATACAGGTGTTAGCGAATTAGTGGGCGTGTTAGAGGAATATACATGTAAAGTACATTGCATTGAGTACTATTCACGTGTCAGGACCTTACATATGTGCATGACAAACTGGAGACTTGGTGCCTGAATATTACATGTTTTCTACACCTGTAACATTAATGATTCACCCCAATCAACCTTGTTCATTGCATGCACCTGTTTAACTCATTTATTGGCAATCATGATCATTTCATTTTCCATTTATCTGCACATTGCATATAGGTAGATTCACACTTTGCATGTACACGGAGATAATACAGGCAATGTATTCAGTTGTAATCCCATGTATTATACATGTGTCAGGACCTTGCATAGCAAATGTCGAATTGGAGACTTATGCCTGAATATTGCATGTCTCCTATGCCTATAACGTGAATGTTTAGCTCCAATCCACTTTGTTCACCACACGTATCTGTTTAATCCATGTGTTGGCAATCATGATCATTACATGTTCCCGTTCACCTGTACATTACCTGTACACTGCACGTAGGGGATTTACACACTTCGCATGTACACGAAAATGATAAATGTAAAATAACATATTCTACATCATGCGTTTTCCATGCTATACGCTAATACATGATATTTACATGTAATGCGAATGTCACACATGTATATTACATGTTGATAAACAGGCACCTTCCTTGTACTTTTCATTCTTACTGTATTTCGAATGTTATCAACAAGTCATTCAAGATACTTTACATGCACATATTCCCTTAATTTACTTGCATGTGAGTGACTACGTGTACATTGCATGTTCTCATTTTGATGTACGGGCTCTGTACAACGTGTGTTTCCGTGCAAAATTTCCAACAGAAGTTTTATACTTTTTCGATATGCATATCGCCTGGAGACAATGTGCCTGCAATATTTTCTTTACATGTGTTTTCGCCGAAACATGCCCCTGTATAATGCCTGTCAAAATCTGACAGGCTTTTACAGGCAGTTCCATGTACAAAACATTGCATGTTTCCTCAAAAATTTTCATAATAGTTGTTCAAGAGAGGTCCATCTTAAAATTAAAGTAAAATGATTCAATGTAGAATATTATAGGAAATATGTAGGATACATTATTAGTATTATTATTATAGGTTAATTTTTCCTTATAACCTCTTATATACATATATGGGTGCTCCGCCCCCAGTTCCCGCGTTTGTTCGGCCTACAGCCTCGCTTCTCTTATGTATCAGCCTTTGCATAAACAGTAAATTTCGTGCATTTGCTCGTCATATTTCCTGAATTTGACCAGCAGGGGACTTTGCCCCACATCCCTGCCTTTGCTTGGCCTACGGCCTCGCATTTTTTAACCCTAAAGCTCTACTACCTAAAAGATAAGATTCTTTTCCTTCTCAAAGATCTTTCCCTATTTCAACTTCCTAAAAGGTAAGATTTTGTATCCTTCCCCTCTCCCCCCCAAAAAGAAACACCTATTAGAATAACATGGGAATTTCTTCATCCCTCCCTTAGACCCCTTAAATTTAAAAACTTTCGGAAACTTTTGGAAACTTTCCTGCGAGTTAGTCCCGGAAGACTACAATCATGCCACATTTCATCATTCTAATCCTGCCGGAAGTGCCTAAACATTTTTAAGTGTAGAAGACGTCCCATATAAATAAAACGGGAAAGATTTTTCGGTTTTCCACAAAATCACTTTAAAATTGGAAATTTTTATTTTTACTGATTTCCCTGGGTAACGCTAACGAAATCGTACAAATATACCGAATTTCAAGTTTGTATTCTAATTCCAAGCACCTAAAATACTGCACTATATGCTAAAATAATAATAATAATAATAATAATAATAACATGGGGAATTTCTTCATCCCCCCCCCTTTAGACCCCTAAAAATTAAAAATATTCACTTTTGGCTATTTTTCTGTGGGTTAGTCCAGAAAAGCTACAATCGTAACAATTTTAATCCTTGTAGCTCTACAGGAAGTGCCCAATAATTTTGGGATGTAGAAGATGTCCTATATAAATAACATTTGAAAGATTTTCCAATTGCCCAGAAAACCTCACTAAAGTTTGAAATTTTTATTAATTGGTGATTTATTTAGATAACACTAACGAAAACGTACAGGCATACCGAATTTCAAGTTTTTGTTCTCATTTCAAGTACCTAAAATATGAGATTATAGGTCCCAAAAAACGCCCAATTAAATAACATGGCGTTCTCCATTCCCGCTTTAGGCCACCTAAAACTTAAAACCTATTTACTTTTGGCAATTTTTTTGTCGGTTAATCCCGAAAAGTTACAATCATGCCAAATTTCAACTTTCCACGTCAACCGGAAGACCCATATATATATATATATATATATATATATATATATATATATATATATATATATATATATATATATATATATATATATATATATATATATATATATATATATATATATATATATATATATATATATATGTCAAATCCCTTCGCATCTCTTTTTCAAAGCTCGACAGTTATAATTTGTTTTCCAAAGAAAACTTGTAATGTAAGTCCAATTTTGAAAGTATTGCCTTCTGACTTTTGAAATAAATATCATTCGCATTCTTTTTATTTAGAATTTCATTGTAGTTAAGTATAATTGATCCAGTGTGTTTCCAACATCTACAGGTAAGAGTGTTAATAGTAAATACATCTTTTATTTTTTGTGTTTGTAGGCTCGTATGCTTTCGAGGCTTCTCACGCATACGCATCTTCCTGGATTATCCAGCTTGGATCAAATGCATCTTTTGGCTCTAGCAGACACTGTGGCTACATGTAATACTGATTTTGCAGAACGCTTCGCAATTGATGCTGCAAAGAACGCAATTGCAAAGGAAAATCTCTCAGGATTGCCTGATGGCGAAAATCCATCTACAGGTTAGTAGTCAGCTTGGTAAAACAACCAGTGCAAACGAAAATTAGCACATGCTAATAAACTTGAAATATACTTTTAAAAAAAATCTTCCATAAGTTAGTGTAACTAAATTGAAATGTGTACTTACCTGATATATTATGATTGTACTTTAATGTGCTGATTTCTATATATCTCTGAAAGAAGTTGTTGGTCTCTTCCATAGATTCCTTAGATGATTGTGGTTTACGTTTCCTGTTGGCCATGAAGCATTTCAGTTACCTGCTACGATGTTTACCCTTTGTGCAGCGAGCACAGCTTCAAAAACAAGGTGTTGGAACAGCGAATATTGTATGGGCGTTCCATTCAGAAAGTGAGGAAGAACTGTTGAATCTTACGCCGGGGTATTCAAAAGGAAATATCAAATGGAGCACACTGAAAGAAATAGGTGTAGGATGGTGGGTGCGCAGTAATACTGTACTTCGCACGTGTATTGAAAAGGTAAATAACTTTCCTGTAAAATAAGAGCGACTAATGCAACTATTTATCTTTCCTAAATAGTTAATCGCATTAACAGCGACATAACAAAAGTTTTGCCATCGAGTTGAGTTGATTTTGAGTTTAACGTCCGTTTCAGCAGCGAGGCTATATGAGACAAGACCCACTGATTAACGTGGAATCCGAACCACATGAGCTTCCGCCAGGAATTGAACTGTCTCTCCCACGCCAAAGGCACGTATGCTAACCTCTTAGCCACGAAGGAGCTCAGTTTTACTATCGAATAATGATTTGTGCTTTCCTTAAGTGTCATTGCAAACTCAAAAGTAATAATAGTTTAACAATCATTTTCAACGCTTATTTTCATTATTACATTGTTTCTTTGTAAGCTTTTTACGTCCAGTTATGCTATGCGTAAGTATTGGAAGTCATACAGGGGGGCGCGGTGGCTCAGTAGTAGAGCATTCACCTCCGGTGCTTGGGGTCCCTGGTTCGATCCCAGCTCGCGCCGTGTGGACTTTGTGGTGGACAAACACCGTGCTCGTGGGTTTTCTCGGGGTTCTCCCGTTTCCTCCCACTTTCTTCATTCCACCATTTCACTCTTTATCACCGTCTCCTTTAGGCTAACCGGCATAACCGTGGGACGTTAAACTTAAAGATTTCATTTCATTTTCATTTTGGAAGTCTTACAGAAAAACTATGTCCGTCTGTCTGTCTGTCGGTCGACAGGTATCAGAGCAAAACTTGCAAGAGATATCGAGACCTGGTGTTTCGGAATCGATTCAGCGTTCCAAGAATATGTTCCGATTCCCTCTTATTCGTTAATCATCCATTGAAATCGGAAATTTGTTCGTTTCCGGTTTCAGCGTTGATCACTATAAAACGAAAATGGTAAGGAATAGAGAAAGCGGCTTTGTGCAGTCCATTCAGAGTCTGAAGAAAAGATATAATTTCACCTAGATCTGTACTAAAACTGGAAGAAATTTTATACTGCTTTCGTTTTCAGTGTTGATCTCCCAAGAGCAGAAACTGTAAGAGAGATCGAGAAGCTGTTTATCGGAATCGATTTAGCATCCCCAACAATGGATTCCATTTACTCCATTAACCCTATACTAAAACTGGAATTGGTAGAAATTAACCATTTACAGTTTAAACGTTGATCATAGAACATAGATTGTAAGAGAAAGTGAAAAAGCGGTGTTTTGGAATTGATTCAGCGTTCCAAGAATAGGTTCCATCTTATCCGTTAACCCTCTTTTAAAACCGGAAGTGGTAGAAATTAACGATTTCCGAGTTTCTACGTTGATCACCAGAAAACAGAAACGATAACAGATAGCGACAAACGGTGTTTCGGAATTGTTTCAGCATCTGAAGAAAATATATCATCTCCACCTACATATCTCTATTGAAGCCGGAAGTGGTAGAAATTAAATACAAGCTATCTATCGGTCAGGGAAAGTCAGGAAATTTGTTTGGTCAGGAAAGTTAGGAAATTTCATTATGAATTAGAAAAAAAAATTAATCAAGACATTTATATTGGAAATTTTAATGATTGTGTAGCAGGTCCTATCTTCCAGTACACTATCTTGTAGACATTATATGCTCATGATATGTTATGTGCGGAATGCAACACGAAAAAGAAAGGAAGCATTTGCAAAAAGTCATCTTGAGAAGCAACAACTAAAGAATGAACAATTAGAGCGAAAACGGGCGGCTCAGAAAATCAAAAGACTTGAACCTAAGAAATCCCGAACTTCAAGAAAACTTTGACTAACAGATTGCCAAATTACACAATAAGATAGAAGTGTTACAGAAATTGTAAAGAACCTAACCAACATTGTGAAAGATATCTAAATACAGTTTTTAAAGTCGTATATTGTCTTCTGTATGCCAGCTGGAATATTGGATTTTTATTCAAATAATTTTTTAAATATTCTTGCGTCGTCTGTGATAATACTCTTGTTAAGTCATTTTTGTAACCAAAGCCATAATGTATAGTCAAAACCTTTTGTAGATACTTGTATAAATCAGTATCAAAACACATGTGCAGAATGTTTATGAACGTATAATAGTACTCAGTGAAAGTTATTTATAATTGTATAATGTCTGTAATGATGACCCCAGTTGATCATTTGTGTAATGAAAAAGTCACTATATAGGAAAAATAGTTTCTAAATAGTGTAAAACACTGTGAAAGTGTGTGTTGATTTTGTTAATGTGTTTGATGTCTTTAAATTGTGTTATGTTGTGGTGACTTTAATAATAATAATAATAATAATAATAATAATAATAATAATAATAATAATAATAATAATAAGAAGAAGAAGAAGAAGAAGAAGAAGAAGAAGGGAGTGGAAGGGGCGAAGGAGGCCACTAAAATAATAATAAATTGCAGGTAAATGAATTTGTTAGTTTGTACCTTTGCGATATAGTGCATAATCATATAATCAATGGGGAAAAACTTACAGTACACTTCAAATATATGTTGGTTTTTATGAGTTTTACTAAGGGAGTCAGGGAAAAAATCATTATATGATCAGGAAAAAGGATCAGTGAAAGTTCAGGAATTCAATTACATAAGTTTGGTAGACACCGTGTACTACTACTTCTGGCTTCAATATTGATGTCAATAGAGAAAAACCGGTAATAGATAGCAACAAGCGGTTTCTCGAACACTATTCAGCATCCCAAAAATAGGTTCTCTTTCTGTTATGAACTCTGTAGTCAAACCGGAAGTGGTAGAAATTAACCATTTCAAATTTCAGCGCTATTCCTCATAGAACATAAACGGCAATTGTTAGGGAAAAGGGACTTTTTGAAATCAATTCTGTACCCTAAGAGTAGATTTCATTTCCACCTTCCTACTAAAATAGTAAGTAGTAGAAATTTACTAGTACTTGCCGTACGAATATTGTACTTTGTAGAGCAACAACGATAAGAGAAAGGGAGGAGCAGCTTTTTGATATGGATTCAGCGTTCCAGGAACAGTTTTATCTCGATCTTTTATCTCTTAATGGCCAGAGCGAAAAAAAACGTAAATATTTGTATAAAGCGACAACCAGTTTTCTGATATAGACTCAGTACCGCAAGACTGTGTTTCATCTCTGACTTTATTCTTCTATTGCAACCGGAAATGATTAACATTAGCTACCACTTCCGGTATCTATATTGATCTCCATAGAGCATAAACAGTAAGAGATAGGGAGTGCTGTCCTTTTAATATATATTCAACGTCCAAGGTTCAGGTCCTATCTTTGATCTCATCCCTCTATTACGATCACAAGTTACAAACTTACCACTTTTTGTTTTAGTATTGAATTAGCATAGTTTGGAAGTCTGCCGTCCTTCCACATTATGAAATGAAACTCACTTATTTTGTTAAAGAAATTATATCTGAGACTAATACAGCACAACAAATAAAGTAACCTAATAATGTCTAATTTCTTTAAAGCATATATTATTGTATTATGATTGTGAACAGTAAGTGATAGTTAACTTACAGTTATGTTTACTGTAGCAACGTAGTTTAGACTATGCGTAGGAACGTATAACAGAAGTTCTCAAAATGGCGCTTAGTGAACGTCAGTGTAGCGTGCAGGATGTGTGCCTTTTTCTAAATATTTTTATGAGTTTATATGTCCTTTTAAAAGTTACTATTACATCTACAATATGTGAACAAATAATTTTAAGTCATAAATCAACTAGAAACAACATTAATTGACAGAAGAAAAGTTAAAAGCAAGAATTAAGATTCAGTGTTTTTTTTTAATTAAAAAAAAAGTTATCTGAATATTCAAATACACTTAAACTTGACAACGTTAGTTTTTTAAAACAATTAAGTAATTCAGTTGAATCTCAACATAATATTCATATCTATGTATTTTTAAAACACTGTAAAATAATATTTGAGCATTTATGAACTACAAATATTTATCAATGTATTGATAACAATTAACGGCCCTATGGTAGTTGAAATGTCATGTGTTTCGTTTGTGTTCACTTGATTTCAATATGAAGTTTTCTGCTACAATTATTACAAAAGGACATTAAAAAGTGGAAGACACTATAGACACTGGGAGACAGACCTTCAGCTATAGAAAATATTCATTCAAACGTTACATTATATATTTATATTGGTGACATGGATTAAGTATCCTCGTAGAAGAGCCATAAAGAAAGAAAGAAGAAAGAAAATCCAGCAGTTCGTTAACTGTAATTTTATCTGTGTACATGCAAGGAACACTTATTATATGTAGGGTTAAATTCGCAGTAAGGTACTGTTAACTGACATATCTTTGAAATTTGAAGTTCTAAAATTATTTCGTTTCTTCTGTCCAGTATACTGCAATTGTACACAATAATTTACTCTGTTTTTACAGATAGCGAAGGCAGCGTATCAAGCAAAACAAGATCCATTGGATGCTGCAATTTTTTATCTAGCTATGAAGAAAAAGAATCTTGTATGGGGTTTGTACCGATCGAAACGGGACGAAAGGATGACAAGTTTTTTTGCGAATAATTTTAGTGAAGACAGATGGAGAAAGGCTGCATTGAAAAATGCATTTGCACTATTGGGAAAACAGAGATTTGAACATGCCGCAGCATTCTTTCTGTTGGCTGGAGCTGTTAGGGATGCAATTGAGGTATGTTTAGTATAATTACAAAAGTTTTAAGGTCTATGTAGCTCCTAGTTAAGAGTAAAAGCTATAAAGGTAACCAAGAAAGTTCTGTCGCTTTTTCACCCACCACCTTCGAACATCGATATGTGACCTAAAACGTACCTGGAAGGTCATGGATTCCATCGCGGTAGAACTTGGTGGGCCGTAAAGCAGAGAAGGTATCAAGTGCATTTTGCACCTCTACTAGGGATTTGAACTGACGTCCTTTAAGGTGATTGTTCAAGGAATGGAACAGGTGATAATCGGACGGTGCAATGTTCGAGGAGTATGGCGGATGCAATAGTTTCCCATCCAAGGCGTAGAATGATGTCTCAGGTCATCCTACAGGGTTCCTACATTCTGGAAAATTAGGGAATGTCAGGGAAATGAAAACATGTCAGTGAAATCATCCATTTTGCTTAAAATGTCATGGAAAGTCAGGGAACGTAAATGTGCAAGTGTAACATTCTCTTTTTCATTCTAACATTGTTTCCTCTCTATCGGTTGTACAGATTGACATGTGAAGAGAACCACAATGGTACAGCATTCCCATGATGACAATGATGCAGTGTTGCTATTTCGTGCTGAGGGAGTGAAGTACTCGTATATATATATATATATACGAGTACTATATATACAGGGTGTAACAAAAAAGTACGGCAAAATTTCAGGGGTGGATTCCTTATGAGTAGACAAGCAAAAAAGTTTGTGTGAAATAGCCACATTCTGGTCGCTTCTTAATGTGACTCAATTTAAACATCAATAGCTCAGCCCCTAATTAATCTAGGAAGCCCTGATTACCCCTTAATTTTGGTAATATTATTTCATGTATGTGGAGGGTATCACGGTGGACGGGGTAGGGTAATTACGTGATTTAAAAAAAAAAGAACAGATAGTCCCCCCCCGTCCGCCGTGGTACCTTCCACATGCATGAAATACATATCGGCGGAAAGCTTCATCCTTCAGAAACGCATTGATACCAAAATTATCTTCCTAGCTCAATTGTTATTGATCTAGGAGGTGTGTTATTGATATTTAAATTGAGTCACATTAAGGGGTTACTAGAATGTGACTTTCACAGCACCAGACTGCTTAATAGCCGTAACTCTGTAACGATGCATTTCCTGACATATGAACTTCTTCTGCTTATCTACCCATAAGGTATCCACCCCTAA
Organism: Thermobia domestica; assembly: GCF_964235325.1. Classification (NCBI taxonomy): domain Eukaryota; kingdom Metazoa; phylum Arthropoda; class Insecta; order Zygentoma; family Lepismatidae; genus Thermobia; species Thermobia domestica. Next base: position 99,796,366 of record NC_137465.1, on the reverse strand, counting down.
AATTTTGCCGTGCCTTTTTATTACGCCCTATATATATATATATATATATATATATATATATATATATATATATATAATTGATCATGTAAAAGTGGAAATCGAAGTATGACTTGTCATTTTCGTGGACATCATTTCGTGTGGTTTTAGGACAGAAAAAAACTACTGAAAGAACTGAAAGCATCAGATAAAGATAAACTAGCTTTCGGCTTAACTGTCGAAACTTTTTGCTGGGTATAATCAAGAAAAAGAGCCCTCTTAAGTACAAACTTGTACGTGCGCTGTCAGCTTTGGATCCAAGACTACAAAAGAACAAGCCAGGACTTTCTCAGACTAGGATGAAACGCATCCTAGAAACTCTGCATGTACACAACAGAATATCTGACTTTGTAGCAGAGAAAGCAAAGTGTAAATTTATGTCTTTCTGTACTGAAATTCAGGGATCACATGACTTCAGAGAATACGAAGAGAAGATGGGCAGCATCAAGTTAGATGACTTCTTTGCAAAGGTAATGTCTAAGAAACAAAAATATTCTGATTTGTGGAATGTTGTGAAAATGTTTAATTTCATCCCACGGCAATGTTTCAGTGGAGGGCGGGTTCTTAGTCAATAAGACACTTATTATAGGAAACGAAATCGAAGATTCTCTGGTAGCACAGAGGCGAGTGCATGATGCAATTATGTACTATAGAGGTGAAGAATCTGTTCCTGTTGATCGAAGACTACTTCTCAGCTCGGAGACGCTATGAGAATCACCTTAAACAGAAACGAATTAAAAGTGCAGAGGAAAGTAAAATCAAAGGTTAAACTAAGTGCTGAAATTAAAAATTGGAAGCATACATGGAACATTCCATGTCAAATCAACAAGTCATCAGACTTGACCATCTCAATTTTTTGTAAAAATTGGTGTACAGCTTTATTACAGTAAGAGATGAAAAAATCCCAAATATTACCTCTCCCCCCTGAAAGTGTCTTCATACAGGGTGTTCAAAAATGTCAAAAAATTGCATTTTTTCAGTTACAGTGATTATCAAAAATTGTCATAAAATGCTTAATATGTGCACTAGAGACGTAAAACAAACACCATTGGAAAGCTTAAAGATTGCTCTACAAGTTGCACTATATTGAAAAAAACCTGTAAAATAAAAAATAGCACTTCAAAAATTCAAATTAAGATTTGAATTTTGAATTTCGCATAGAAATGTCCCTCTCAATTTGTTCAAAATTGTTCATTTTGTAGTCTCATATGTATACTGAAACACCACAAAGTTGTATTTGGGCACTCAATGGGATCCGATTCAAAATTCAACATAAACCAAACATTGCACGATATTGACCATGTGAATATCTGGATTCAGATCGATAACCATTGGCCTGGAGTTATTTACCTGCAGCATCAAAGAAATTTATATTCAGTTTCATTTGTTTCTTGATGTATTCATTTGAATTTACACAATTGTCCACCTTTCGAGTTATTTAGAGAGGTATTACGTTTCCGAACAGTGCTCAATACAAGTCATTATTCTTGTTAGTCAGTATGGATGTTTCTAAATTTATATTGGCTACATTGATACATGTTATTTTCATTCCTTTGTTTCAGGATTGCTGTCACAGATATGTGGAAGTGGATAATTGAAATAGGAAAAAGAATTTATTGACTAATTGTTTGTACTGAAAGTGTGTGAAGTGATTGTGAGCAGTGTCACTGTATTTCATAACACATTTGATACAAATATTGTGAAAGGGAGGGACATATATCCCTCCCTTTAATAATGTGTTCTGTAATAGCAACCCTGAAACAAAGGAATGAAAATAACATGTATCAATGTAGCCAACATAAATTTAGAAACATCCATACTGACCTGTATTAAGTACTGTTTGGAAACGTAAACCTCTGTAAATAACTCAAAAGGTGGATAATTGTGTAAATTCAAATGAACACATCAAGAAACAAATGAAATTGAATATAAATTCCTTTGATGCTGCAGGTAAATAGCTCCAGGCAAATGGGTATCGATCTGAACACATATATTCACATAGTCAATATCGTGCAATGCTTGGTTATGTTGAATTTTGAATCGGATCCCATTGAGTGCCCAAAATACAACTTTGTGGTGTTTTAGTACACATATGAGACTACAATCTGGACAAGTGTGAACAAATTCAGAGGGACATTTCTCAGTGAAATTCAAAATTCAAATCTTAATTTGAATTTTGGAAGTGTTATTTTTTATTTTGCAGGTTTTTTCAATGTAGTACAACTTGTAGAGCAATCTTTAAGCTTTCCAATGGTGTTTGTTCCATGTCTGTGGTGCACATATTAAGCATTTTATGACAATTTTTAATAATCACTGTAACTGAAAAAATGCAATTTTTTGACATTTTTGAACACCCTGTATGGGGACACTTTCAGGAGGAGAGAGGTAATATTTGGGATTTTTTCATCTCCCACTGTAATAAAGCTGTGCACCAATTTTTACTAAAATCTAAGATCGTCAGGTCAGATTTTGCCATTTCATTGGTTGATTTCACATGGAATGTCCCACATATATTATTAGGTACTGTGTCATACATATATTATTATATACTTGATAAATTTTATGTATTAATAGATAACAATTACACTTATTAAACATAAGAAATATATAAATGGTAATTGAAGGAGTGTGTTGGACGGGTATGGGGATCGAGGAGACCGTTAAAAAAGTCTATGATAGAACTTGCCCCATATTTTCCCATTTGTATTCAAGAATTTATGTCAACGAAAATAAGAATTTGTGTCAGGGAAATCGATCTGATGCACGATGCCGCGAGTAGTCCATCAAACATACAGGAGAACCTTCTTCTGGTGCATTGCTGGTTTCGACTGTTTTGGAACCGGTTCATGGGATGCTAACCAATGATGATAACGCCGTGGAGCTTCGTACATCACCCATTTCTCATCACATGTCAACACCCTGTCCAGAAATAGCTCCTTTCTCAGACGAGACAGTAGAGAAACATAGATGTCTGCTCGCGTTACCTTCTAGCCCGAAGTCAAATCATGTGGGACTCATCGACCCAAAATGTAGTGCTTCCCAAGTTGGAGGTGCTGCCGAATGGTTTCTCCACTCACACTGAATTGTAGTACCAGTTCCTCATATGTCCGGCCACTGTTCGTCTCAATTGCTGCCTGAAGATCTTTATTTTGTACATGTGTTGGTCTTCCGGCACGTGGTGCGTCTTCGAGTGTTTCATCACTGTCCTTAAACTTGTTAAACCACCACTGCACTGTCCGCGTAGTCACGTCACCCTCACCAAAGGCCTGGCACATCTTCCGCTCCGCTGCAGCGGCGTTTGACCTCAGTTTGAACTCGTACAGCATACACACCCTTATGACGCTCTGTGGAGGTCCCATGTTCACTCTATCTTTACGGAAGTTCACGGTGTAACTGAAGTGCCACAGCCAGGTAGTATGTCGGATATACCCACACCAACAAGTGACCTTCACCTTATCTCCATTCGCATTGAACTCACGGTGTGAGAGCCAATTGAACAGAAACCTCCACAAAAAGTGATAGAACTTTCTTGGTTATCTTTATAGAACCCCCAAGTTAACCGAAAATTATTCAGTTTCTTATGAAACATGTTTTAACATTTTTTTCCCAGTGAGTAAGAATTATAAGAGGCATATGTATTAATATCGTTATCACACATTATAATATTATCCAGTTCTAAAGTTAAAAGCGACATTTGATGTGGAGTGATAATTAAGGAAGTTACTGGATGGTCATATCACATGCTTAAGGTACACCTACCTGCCTTTGTGGAAGGTAGAAGACGTAAATGAAATAATCTTTCTCTGGATAGATATATAAAGTACAGAAGAGCTAATATAAATTTTAATGAAAGAATGAATCAAGTGCACAGTACTTTAAAGAAGAGAGGCCCAAAAGTATGTTGACGAATATATCCAAGTTGAGTAATACTACTCAGTAAATTAGATTAAAAAGAAATATATATATATATATATAGGGCGCAAAATTTCCGGTCGCCAGGTCGCCACTGGCTACTAAAAATTTAGAGCTGGCGACAAGTGTTCAGTAGGGATAGTTTCTGCCTAATCTTACAGGGCTGAGCAGCTTCTCTTTCGCACGAAAATAATTGTCACTGAGTGAGAGAAAACATGGAATGTGAAGTTTTCACAACGTTGTAATTCGCTCTTCCTTTTACATCCTCAATCGAAATGGTTTGCCTTCTGCCTTCAGAAAATTGAACCCTCTGAGCGTAGCATTACAGACTAAAGAACTTTTACTTTCATCTCTAAAAATGAGAATTGAACACAGCATCTCAGGATTAGAAGACCTAGAAAACAGCCTTGGTGAAAGCGAACAAGAATTCTTGGACTTAGGTAAATTAAGGGATCTGTTTCAGGTAAATTGAGGGATGTGCAGCTCAAATTTTCAATCTGGAGAACACGAGTTCCAGAGTGTAAAACTAGTGCTAATCAAGGATGCGAAAACGGATGTTCATAACAGAGCGGTGGCATTCTGTATTATCCGAGATAGTTCTGTCTTTATATATTTGACAATTTAGGTTGACCTCCTAAAGGAAAAAATCCTTGAATGTGGTGGGGAGAAATAAAATTGCTTTTTAAGTACTTGCAACTAGATTTATACAGAGAAAAAGTGAACCTTGTCGTAGCAGAGTGAGCACATTATAAACTTTTGTTTTCTTCATTAACGTTGGAACAGACACTGATAAAGATTTACAGTGAAAACTTAATTACGAGATTCCCAAATTTGCTTCCAACTGCCACATTTTGTTAAGTTTTACCTGTGAGTACTGCTTCATGTGAGAAGCTTCTGCAATCCCCACAGAGTTAACTGTCTACAAGTATTCACTAAAGACTGACACACTGGATAATTTGCTGACAATTTCTATCAATGGTCCTTCATTTAAGGACTTTGATCCGAAAACTGAAATCGAGAACGAGTACTTCAGTGCAGAGAGAGATCGTTACACAAACGTGAAGTCTGAAGGTAAGGTATTTTTAACTTGTATATGAATTCAAAATTGATTATCACAAATCTAATTGTCTGGTTTTGAAATTGTGTGCCCTGATGTAATTTCTTTGTCTGTCAAACCAAGGCTGTGTTGGATTGGCGAGTGAGTCTGGCTTTGAAATATATATACACCAAGAACTTGATGAGTTTCTGCTACGTTGTGAGAAATTAAGAATAAGGTACTGAGTAAGAGGATCCTTGTGTTGAGGGAGATGTGGGCAAATAGAATTAAGAAGAGATGAAAAGAAATGGAAGTACTTTTTCTCAACATTCTTCTTTTATAATCTTTATTTTTAATCATTTTTTATTGTTTTATAGGTTTGCTTAAATAAATTAGATGATTTCCAGTTAGCCATGATAATTGCTAGATTGTATGAAGGCGATCTTGATCCTACGCCTCCCAGTTTACGACGGCTTTTATATGAGGTGAGTATATAATGTTAGAGCATTATACATCTCTATAATTTCTTTCTAGTGTAATATCATAAAACATTTATAAATATTCACTTACGTATTTTTAAATTATTGATTTCAATTGAAATTTGAGCTAGAATTTAATCATGGATAATTCCTTTACTTGCAGGAAATTTTAGGCTGTGATAGTGAAGGTCAGAACCAAAATTTAGCCAAAGCACATCCTGACCCGTTTTTACGATCTATGGCGCTGTGGATTTTGAAAGACAATACAGGAAGCCTTAATACTTTGCTACAAACAAATGTTGGAACTTACCATCCTCAGTACATTGATGATGACAAACCTGAGAGTACTTCTGGTAAGATTTAGATAATATGCTACTTTCATAATACCGCTGTAATTATGGTAAAGTAGTGCGACCAACGCTACCAGAGCTGAAGATTAAAAGTGGCAAGGTTGTGCTCCAAAAGTAGCGGATTTGAACTATTTGTAGCTCAAACATAAAAATGAATTATTTTGCATCTACACACTTCTAAGCATGTATATATTCTTATCGATTTAATGGAAACACCTGGAGTTGTAAATATATGTTATATAAAAAATTCAGTTTTATTGAAATATATATCACCTTCAACAATTAGTAATGAGATTGAGATTATAAATCAACATTATGCATTCATAATACGTTAAAATATTCATCTTTTATATGCAATTATGTATAATGAGAATTTGATTCTGTATGTACATTAGTGATAGTTCTTTTATTATTCTTGTTTAATCTACAAACGCATTTTCTACATGAATGTTGAAGTTTTGGGGAATTTGTTTGCAATGACTTATTGTTTTAGTGGAATATCTATGATGAAGATATTGAATAAGTATCATTTAGGAATGCACTCGATTAATTATACAAAGGGGGAGTCCACTCTGATAAAGAAACCAGTATCACATGTGGTATTAAAAATGATCAGAATTTTGTAAGAGTATGCAAAGATACGCAAAATTTATTATTATTGTCAGTATTATTCAGTTTGGAAGTTAAAATGTTGATTTGAAAACTTACAAATAAAAACGTAAACTATAATATTATACTTAGGTTAATTAGTGTACTATAGTTAAGATCGTTATACTTATTTTATAGTTTGAAAGTGTTGTTGTGCATTAATTTACATTTTTATTGCAGCGAATCCAAATGTATTTAACTTTTACGTGTATCTGAGAACGCACCCTCTCCTTATAAGACAATATATTGCTTCTACGGCACAAGATAAGAAAAAGGGTCATGCTGTAGTGCTGTCTGGTTTTAGTTACGGAGGGGATACCAAAACTGCTAATCAGGATAAGCAGGTATGCTAAAATGTATTCATTATTATTTTTAGGTACTTTTTAAAATTATGTTTAATTTTCTTTATTCGTTCATAGTATTCTAAGAGTACCATTTTCAGCGTAGTTCTGTTAGCAAGTAGGAGTAACTTATTCCAAATGATACCTGCTCGGACAACACTATACACTATTGAGCATCGAGGGAAGTGTGTTGGACGAGTGCCACAATAGTTAATAATAAACTTGTCAGATCAGCTATTAATGCATGGTGTTTGAGTGTGATGACATGGAAAAGGTATGGCGGCGATTGACAGCAGAAATATGTCAGCGCAGTGAAATATACAGGAGAATGAGTGTAGTTTATGTTACGAAGTATATATCGGAAACAAATGTATAAAACACGGTACAAATATTCCTAAAAGATCGAGAACACTGCTGCCTAGCCTGGACGCGGGAAGTCTTCGTATGTCCCTGATCTTCCCAGAACATTCGTTTCCAGTTCTTTACAGTTGTTTTTGATATATACTTCTACCTCTAAACACTCATTCTACTATGAATTTCACTGGGCTGATATCCCTGTACTGACAACAATTGAATAACAGCTCGTTGATTAACCATATCTTTTCCGTGCCCCTGCAGGGAAACGACACGCATTAATAGCCAGTCCTGTATGCATGCATGTTTATTACTACCTGTTTTGTCATTTGTCCAACACATTTTCCTCGATGCACTTCCCCGGAGAAGTTTCAGTTGGTCATGCTTTGTATACATACACTGGTCAAAACAATTAGGGGAGCAAGCCAGAAAACAGAAGACCGAGGAACATAGAAATTTCCGGTGTGTTAAATATGGGAGTAGTTGTCTTAATTACTGCAGTACACCAGTTCTGAGTGGTCTGCACGAAAAACATAGATGTGACATCATATAACACGAGACAACTTGCGGTAAGACATAAATTAAGCAGTCAACTTGGGTACGATAATAGTGTCGCTTTGACGACCATTGAGTGGAGATGGGCATCTGTGGTGTAGTGTTGAATAGGAACAATGGTAGATAACGTGATTTAAGGAATCTGTGGTATAAGGAGGCGTGGTAGAATGGAAGCCGGGCAGACCTAAAGTGTAGTAGTTGGATTTTCTTGGCGTATATCGTAGTGCATTTCCAGACTCTAGAAGCACTTTCAGAATACGTTGGAGGTCAGGACAAGTCAATCACGGACAGTCTCAACAAGAGAAAACAGTTATTCGGCTCGGAGAAACAGGTGCAAAATGTAACTTATTTGCAACACGAGATTGTACTGATAACGGGACGTTGGATGTCAACCCAAACCGTGTGCCATCGATTGCGGGAAGAACTGCGCGAAGGCCGATGGTCTGTGTCCATTTGACCGCCCAACAGCATAGGGCCGGCAGAAACTGGGCTGCTGAACATCGTTAATGAGGGCATGTTGAGTGGAGTACTATCCTGTTCTCGGACGTTATGTTTCAGCTTACAATCAAACAATCTACGCATTCTTATCTGGAGGGTACGTGGATCGCGAAATTATCATACCATGTGCAGGAGGTATTGTAATACGGAAGTTGTGAAAAAATGGCGTGAGCAGGAATAAATACTGGACAATGCACGGTCCTCGGGGTCATTTAGAACGATAATGTAACAGCTCAGAGGTGAGATCTTCAGATCTCGTGGTCGTATGGCTGCAGCAATTGGTAATCGTTTCATTTTTATAGATAGTAGTGCCAGAGCTCACCGAACACGCGTGGTATATATGATGCTGCAGGCAGTTGGTATCGTACGGACGGTATGGCCAGCGTTTTGTCCAGAACAAATCTCATTAAACACTTGTGGAACCCACTCAGCAGACATGTTGCTACTTGACCAGCACCAGGTACAACTCTTCAATACTTGGCAATAGCCATTCTGGAGGAATGGAGAAATGACCCACAGGCTAGCCCTAACAAGCTGATCCAGTCCATGCTAAAGAGATGTGTAGCACTTTTATCCATCGGGGAAACCACACATCTTATTAGAGGTGTGTTCTGTTGTGAAAATGTATATTTTTGTCATGTTACTGTGATGTGATGTAATAATCTTGTATATTTTTCATTCAAGTGCAAAGATCACTTCTGGAGTTCATTCGTGTTCACCATTCAGCACAAGTGCATTGTGCTGGTTACGGCAGCAACACCCACAACCAAATGTATCGGCAATTTCGATCTCCCTCGGTCGTTTTTCTGTTTTCAGGATTGCTCCTCTAATTTGTTTGACCAGTTGGTGTAGATTGAAGTTTGGGATTAGCAGTTCAAAATTAATCTTCAAGTAATGTAAAGAGTTACTACCCTGTTAGTGTTTGATTTTATCTGGGAGATATGAAAGCAGTCAGAAGTCGGATAAGATGAGAGTAAACCCAGGGATCGTTTTAAAATCGTGGCATGTACTTTAGCTGGTCCGTTTTTCTCATGGAAATAAATCTGTGGAGTCTTTGTGTGTAAGAACTTGGTTGAGAATCAACAAAAGCAAAGTGCAGAAATTCAGACAAAACATTATGGTATTATGGAAAAATTAAGAATATTTATTATTTATAATTATTAGTGAATAATAAAATAATCATTTATCATCCTCCAGAAGAGTATTTTGAACTTGCTCGATACGTAAAAGAACTGGAGCAGGCGATAGTAGTAAGATAGTAGTGCAGCCACCAGTGAAAGTATATACTTATTCTATACTTGTTTGTTTCTCAATACGAATAATTTATCAATTTGATTACAATATATTTATATTTAAAAAAGTCTTGCTTCGCACTATGGTGTGTATAGTGTGTATTGTGTTTGGCTGGTAACGGAATAAAGGTTGTAAAAGTGAGGAACATGGAGACATTGCAAAACTTTTTAATAGCTTAGTGATTCAAGAAATACAAAATCGAGTAAATATTAAAAATATCTTAGCACTTAATAATCCGAAATTATCAATTTTCATGTAATATTTACTGTTTATCCAATGATATTTAAAGAGTAGAGAAAAAGCATGACTGGACTGAAAAATGAATGTGAACCTTAGGCGTACCGTGCTGGTGTGGTAATAACTGCTGCACGCAGTACGCGGCTAACCAGCTACGTGCTCTTTCACGCTTGAGGTATTATATTGGCTAACTTACCGGAACGGCAAGCAGGAGACACGGATTCGATTCTCGGTTCAGTTATACATTTATAACTGTGAATATCAACGTATATCATGGGATTTGCACCCATAAAAGAGTTGGTGTTAGAATTTATTTAAGTTCAAGACAACCGAAGGGAAAAATGGAATTTGAATTTCTTAGAGAATTATAATTAACAGCTTTCAAAATATCTTTAAAAAAATATCATTTAAAACTAAATTTTATATGGTTTTATTATTAACGTATTGTATATTCTTATCATTTGATTACATTCAGATAGACTGAGTACATACAAATATTTGATAATTTTAAAAACATGTACTACGTAAGATTTCAGTACCGTAACAGTAACACATCAAGAGAATGAGAAAATGGAACTAAAACGAAGAAGCATAACGGTTGGTTTGGTTTCTGTTTATGAAGAAACGTAACAACAGCTGGATATTTTGCTTGTGTAGATTGAACAGATCAATGAGATTAGCTTATGTAAAAAAAGTAAAAGTTCCTGATTACCGTGGTTTTCGAATCCAGGTCTACGGCTTACCGTGCCAACCGAGATCGATTCTCGGCCCAGTCGTAATTCTTTCGTTCTTTGTACATGATTGAATTCACACCTGAAGGATTGGTTTGAAATAAAATCGGTTGTTTCGTCTGTTGATCATGGTTTACCTTGGTTATGAAAAGTTGTTGTTGTGTATACTTGTAATACAATGTGAATACTCGATATAATGATGGTGGAGGAAAATAGATTCTTAATATACTGTATTACATTTACGAGATCATCTGTGAAAGTGAAACTGATACTTTAGTTTTGTTCTCATCTTATATATAAAAGTGACCGATTTTTATTTATTTATTATAGCTCTGGTTGGAAGACTCTATCACACCATTGGAGCGGCAGTTATATTTTACTACAGCTCATGCCCACTTTAAGGCAGGTTGTCCTGCATTAGCGTTAGAAGTCCTTTCTAAATTACCCAGTAAAGTAATCGATTCTAATGGAGAAGACTCGCCGAGTAAGTCACAAATGTTTATTGCAATATTTTGAGAGTACTGATTATTTTCAAAGTGTATTTGGCTTTTAAGAGACAAAGAAGAGTGTGTAAATAATAATAATAATAATAAATATTTAGATAATACACATTTAGATATGTCATTTCCCTTGGTGCTGTCGTACTGTCCGAGTAGTTGATAATTTTATTGAATGCATAAGTTACTTAAATTCTTGAATACACTTTGGTAATTTATGTAATTGGAATATTTGTACCTTTTAATCTATAATAAGGATCTTTCGGAGGAGGCAAAATATTAAGTTTTTGCTTAAAGCCAGCTAAAATCTATTTGCTTAGGGTTAAGTTAGTAATGGAAATGCATTCCTTAGCTTCAATAGGTTACTTTGAGTGTGTACCTGTTTAAGTTAATATTACTTTCATTTTCTTCATAGGTTTAATTAGTAGTCCTACTAAAACAAGAGTTCAGGATGAAAGAATCGATACAGGAATATTAAATACCAGCGCGTGGTTGGAACCAGTTACATCACAGGATAAAAGTTTGTATTCTTAATATAGTGCTATATTCTGTTCTCATAATATAGTACAATAGTAGTATGACCTTATTACTTTTAACTAAATAATATGACTACTAACTTCTAACTAAATGATACGTCTAACTTTACAATGTCAATATGTTTATCCAAGCGAAGTCATTTGTAGAGGCGTTCTTCTCCCACCTTTGTTCGCTGGACGTGCGAAAATCGATAAATACAATGAACTATCATATTAATTGGTTCAATGAACATTTAATAGAATATAAATCATGGTGTGTTGGCCAATAAAGTATTTTACTACTCACATGTACGCGAAAAAAAATATATATATATATATATATATCAATCAGAAATCTTCGCGCAGTTCTTTCTTCAATCCTCACTGCCTCCCGATTTTCTCAGAGCTGAAATCCTTCCTCCAAATTTCACGTCTTTTACCTGGGTTCGAAAGGACTCTTCTGTATAGAAACACGAAAAAGTTTTTCGTTTCATTAATTTAGTTTTTGGTACATATATACCTAATTTTGTACCTAGACCGGCCCTAGAAATTATTTCATTGAAGCACTGTAAAGTATGTACTTGATAATATCATTTAATTAAAAAAAGTACCCAACAATTTCCATATTCCAAGTACTTTTAGTTGGACTGTTGTAAAATATGCATTAGGAGTAAAAATGTTACTAGATAGAAGCCATTACAAAAAGAATACAGAGCTCCTCGCTAAGCGGTTATCGTACGCGCCTTTGGCGTGGGAGACCTGGGTTCGATTCCCGACGGGAGCTTATTTGGTTCGGATTTCACGTTAATCAGTAGGTTCCGTCTCATTTAGCCTCGCTGCTCAAAGGTTAAACTCAAAATCAACTTAACTCAAAAAGAATACAGTTCTCTTAATGATGTGTAATATTAGTTTATCTCATTCGCTTGTCGGACTAGCTCCTTGAGTGGCTGAAACTAATCGTACTACTTTTGAGTTTTATATATTTTATCAATATTAGTACATAATAATTGTATTAAAAGTATTACTTACCTCAGGTTTTGAATTCTTGAATATTCACGTATTTTTCAGTCCATAGCGAAATCATGTGGACGAGACAAAGGATTACTATTATTATTTTACTGGAAGTTTTCTTGCTGTAGTGTTGAAAAGTATCTTTGATCGGCAGCTTAGGAAAGGGAAAAGGGGTTACAAAGCATAATACTTTTAAGTGAACACTATGTTATTTGAAGTTGCAAACATAGTATCGCTGCGTAATTTTATTTTATGTGTGGTTTATAATTTTATATGTGGTTTTTATATTTATTTTATGTAATTTTATTTTTCTTTATGTGTGGTCATGTTAAATATTTTCACTGAAATAAGTTCAAATAGTAATTATAAAGTTACTTGCAGTTTTGCTTCATTGAAATTAATTAAATTATTTGGTAAACTTAAGTAATTTGTTAACACGTTACATTATTTGTAAACTTAATACTTCTGTCAAATTCTTCTTTAAATAGATTATCATGCAAGGTGGCTATCGGTCACGAAAGTCATGAAAGAGTCACGAAATTAGAAAACGGTGAAGAGAGTCATGAAAAGTCACGAAATTTAGCTTTTGGGTCACGATTTTTTTTTATCTGTACACATATAAGTGCAGACCGGAAAATTTTGTTGTATAAAACGTCAAACTTCACCACCAAAAATGTCTATGGTCGGCTTTAGACGCTACCAAATCGCAACCAAAGTACGCTTCTATCGCATGTATAAAAATTCAGCCTAATTTGCACCCAAATTCGCACTTGAGAATGTTACTAAATTTTATGGTTTGGTAAAGAAAAGGTCACGAAAAAGTCATGAAATTTCATTTTGAAATTTTAGTAGACATCCTGTCATGCTACATTTTGATTGTCAGCATTTATATAATAAATTAATTACTTGATTTTGTGCTGCCAATGCGTTAACCACTACGCCACCCAGTCTGCTTCGCAGAACAGCCAAATACTCTCTCATTCCTGCAGTCGGTGCTCTCCACTCAGATCACTGGCTTGTACCACAGCCAGCTGCCTTGCTTTGACAATCCAATATCTATATATTGAGAACACCTTTTGACGGTTGTGATTTCATATATTAATGAAAAGAGGAAACAACCGGCTTGAACTTAATTCTCTCTGGGGTGTGTAAAAATAAGTTCAAGTGAGGTCAGTTTGGTTGGTACAGTTAGGTCACTTTGTCACTCTTTGTAAGTTATTGGATTCACACCTACAGAGGATTTGATGTGTAAAAATATGTTTAAATCGGTTGTTTCCTCCTTTCATTAATAATTTGATTTTGTCTATTTATTATTCCTTTCCCTTTTGTACTTTTACCTATCTACATGCTCCATTGTTTTATCTTTCTTCACTAAACTATATGCAATTTCTACGTGGTAACACAATCACGTGTCCTTGTATTCCAACATAGCTTTCATGTAGACTCTTCACAGCCACTTCTCCTTTCTCTATTCTTCCTTTTATCTCTTTTTCTTCCCGTGGTTTTAATGGCTGATATGCTTTTAGCATTAGTTTTTTTTCTTTAACATGTGTGGTTATGTTCCCGCTGTCTTCAGGTAAATAATTCATACATATTGTAAAATTTAAGAAGTAAGTGTTAACTCAAGGAAGAAATGTACTATGTAGATTTTAAGTTGATTTGTTTTCACCCAGTACCAGTGTGATGGAACCAAGTTGGAAAAACGTAAAAACAATGTTACTGGATTAATTATATATACTATATTGATTGGATTAAAATGTAATAGATAATAGTTAAAATGCTTTTGAACAGTGCACAGACTATTTATATCGAGAAGATATCAAGTAGAATGTCAAATTAACATGCATAAAGAATCGTATTACTGTGTTTATTTTCAGGCAATTCGGCTGCTGATTTTGATTGGTCATCACCAGCATACAAACCTAAAGAGGATACTTTAGTACTGGATTGGTCTCAGCCAGTTTTGACAAATCATTTAGATGACGAACCTCTTGATTTGAGATTAAGTGATGATAATGAAAGTGACGATGAAAGTAAAAGTGTTAGTACTGTGTTGGCAAAGGACCATGACAAAAACGATCAGAAAAGTTATCACGTTAATAATGGTGAGGAGTTACTTAGAATAATGATTTCTAACATATTCCATCAGTGAGCATATTAGTCTACCACCATCAGCAGACCGGATAATAATAATAATAATAATAATAATAATAATAATAATAATAATAATAATAATAATAATAATAATAATAATAGTAGTAGTAGTAGTGATGTGGTTGTGTAATATGCCTTAACTGTAACTAATCATTATGTGCATCTATATGTGAAGTTTGTAAGCACATTCTAGGCAACGATTTCTCACTTCGAAATGTTTACCAAGTACAGACAAATAACTTTCCCTTAGTCTCTTTCACGCTCTTGACATGTTTTCTGTTTTCAAAGCTGCCAAATTATCAGCTTAAATTGGGTCATCTATATACACTTCTTCTGAATTTACTTTGTTGAGAGCCGAGAAGATTATAACTAATTTCAACATGGAAAAATTACATTTGTACTGTAATAGTAAACTTACCAATATTCTTCTTGAAACATTGTAACTGATATGTTAATGAATATAGTGCAGTGCACAATCTGAATACCATTAGGAAATCAGTAATCACAGAATAGCAGCCAAACGTTTCGTAGGTCGTACAAATAGTTTATGTACAGTTAATGAAGATATTCCAAAATAAATTTTAGAAATTACGTTGTGCAAAGAAGTGCTAATTTTCAGTATTATACGTTACCTATTGCTTTTGTTTGGTAAACTTGTGTATTTGTGGCCTCGATGTCTTTGAAGGCTTATACAGGCAATGATCTGAAGAGAAAAAACGAATTAAGATGGTACTAACGAAGAAGCCATAACTAGCCAGTAAAAGTGTATAATCAAAGAAATAAGTTTGGGTTTGAGTTAAATAGAGTTCAGTATATGAATTTCTATAAGTATCACAGGTCTTTCCGCTGGACAGTGTGTTAGGAGACCGAGGTAGAATATAAATGCAAAACGTTCATGAGGAAGATGACTTTAAAGTGATAAGTAAACAAGTATAACGAATATTGCTATTGCATGTTGTGTAGCAGTTCTCTCTGTTTATAGTTTCTGTTACAGATCTGTAGTTGAAATAATTTACATTTGGTATACGATATGCGACAGAATTATTTGAGGTTTTCTAGAATCTTCAGTAGCCATGAATAGAAGATTTACAATTATTCCATAATTTATAACTAGCTGTCAGTCGATCTGGCATTTTAATAATCACATTAGTTATATACTTTAATGTCATTTTAATTCCTGTGATACAGAATGGATAAAAAAAGAAGTAATTTTATAGAACTGAAATTTGATACTTTCTACTGACAAAGAGGAAAAAGATGATTATAAACTTGATTCTGGGTGTTTTCCAAACGTAAATGAAACACATTATTGAAAGAGAGCGCTTACCCAAATTTTATTGTTTCCCATAAACTGTGGTTATTATCTTGTCATAAAAAGGGAAAAATGGTTACAAATAACTAAAATACAACTTGAGTAAAATAATTTAATTCTTGACGTTATTTAATTTACGAAGGTGCCAATGGAACTGTCAAATGAAATTGAAATGAAATGTGTTGAGAAATGATACTGTAAAGAGAAATATGAAGTACCGTAATTTTGACGGATGTTATTAATCAATGATGCTAATGTTTAATGATACTGTAAGGTCATAATATTAAAAAATATTTACGTAGACATGTAAAAATTTTCGTATTTTGAGCTCAAGTTAAGTAAAACTTTGTATGAGGAAGGATTCAGTAAAGTGCACAGTTTTCCTGAGAATTTGCAGCAGTAGTAGGATTCCTCGTTAAGTTTGATTCCTTCCTCCTTAAAAAAGAAAAAATAATAAAAATAAATAAATAAATAAAATAACAGAAGGCTATTCGTGTCTCATGTAACTTCATTTTTACACTATCGGTCCGTCCTTGTGTAGCATACCTGCTTGATTCTGCCGTCTATTGGTCATTTTTCAATCATGCCTGTTATTGTCGTAAACTTCTTGGGTAGTCTCACGTTCTTGCTACATTTTACTAATTTTGAAGGTTT
This sequence comes from Thermobia domestica, assembly GCF_964235325.1. Lineage (NCBI taxonomy): Eukaryota > Metazoa > Arthropoda > Insecta > Zygentoma > Lepismatidae > Thermobia > Thermobia domestica. The sequence goes on along the minus strand of NC_137465.1, from coordinate 99,779,753 downwards.
TTATTTGACCTTCCCTCGTATTTATGTGTCTTTAAGAATTTTGTATGACGATAACTTGAAAAAACTGAGAGTTTGTTGATTTTATATTTCAGATAATGATACTGGTGAAATAGCAACAAATGGCCATCTTGATATCATGGCTCAGCAACTTAAGTTTGTAGCCTGCTTAAAAATCTTGATGGAGGAGTTGTCAACTTTAGCCACAGGATTTGAAGTTGATGGAGGTCAACTTCGGTACCAGCTTTATGTGTGGCTCGAGAGAGAGGTTGTTGCTCTTCGGCAGCTTTGCAATTACAGCGCAGGAGAAGCAGATGCTATTATGGTTGGAGGTCAGTAGAACCCTTAATTCACTCGATTTTGTTATTGATCAAATAGATTACCTAACATTGAATCCATGCTTATTGTTTTTTGTGCTTCTTTACTAAACATGTTCATACAATCCAAGTAATTAAATGCTTAACATCTAATTCAATTGTTCGATAGCCAGTGTAGGGTGAGTGTCTAAAGTAAAAAAAATCAGCATGTTTTATCTCTTTCTGTTGAAAAAGAAACCTGTTTCAAAGGGAGTACAGGAATATTATTTGGCAAAATATCAACTGGTTTGATTGTATAATTATGTACTTAAATTTCATTCGTACACAAGGTGCTTCCGTGGCCTTGAGTAAAACTTGAAAGGATGATAGGCAATGATGAAGGAGGCAATTTGAGATACGAAACTAGTGTCCGTAAATGCCTCAGTTGTGATAATATAGCCTGGCGAAATTTTGACACCATGATTTATATTATTTTTTAAAAAAAGTGTCGGATTTGAGGTGTGGTCATAGATAATATTGACCTATAGATTCTATTAATGTAAAAATGGATGGGAAGCAGTGACAGTACGAGGATAGCCCCAAAGAAAAGTACGATATTCCGCTTATCTTACAAAGAGAGTGCATAAACTACAAACACACAGAAACATAGAACATCATGGGGCAAAAAAGTGTGGGTCTGTAAAAGAATGCATACCTTGAAGGCACTATGACCTTGAGTACAACTTTGCCAGACGATAGAAAATGATAAAAGAAGCATTTTAAGATACGGAACCACTGTTCAAAAATGCATCAGTTCTGAACTATAGTCCGTCGAAAATTTGACGGAATGATACACAAGTGTCCATAAATGGAGAAAGAATTGTCGGAATGGGATGCGGTCAAAGGTAATGTTTCGTTATTAAGGCTGCAGATTCCATTAATGTAAAAATGGGTGGGTGCAAGAGTAGTTTCCAAGAAAAGTATAATATTCCGCCTTATGTTAAAAAATATGACGAGAAAATATTTATTGTAATCACGCAGAAACATGTACAAATCGTAGCCAAAAAATGATGAAAATGTGAGACTGGAAAAGAATGCGTACGTTGAAGGCACCATGACCTTGTGTACGACTTTCAGAGACGATGGACAACGACAAAACAAGCACTTTGAGATAAACAGCCATTTCCCTAAAATCTGACAGTAGTGTTAGCTATTGAATTACTCAAAAGTGCGATAGAATTGCATTCCAGGCTTCAAGATGTCTATCTTGTAGTAGCTTAAAAGCGATCATGGGAATTCTTGGAGGAAGAACTACTTGCGACGTGAAGAACCACTGAACAAAACGGAAGGGCAGCTACAATTAATCCCGCAACGTCTGCACCTGAGGCGAAGGCTGCATAGAAGTCTGCTTTAATGCAGTATTAGCCCCGTAAGTAATGGGTGGCGAAGGGGACTGAGCTTCACTGTGACCACATTGACCCCTCGTAAAACTTTTACCTGTTTGCAAGGTTGTGAAAAACTCAATTTTTCTTTAAATACCCAGCCCAGTGGGTTTTATTGGACAGAATTGCTTTTTATTAAATTTTGTACGTACATTTATAGCCGTATTTCTACTTAAAATGTCACTTAAGCATTCATGTTTTATTGTACACATTTAGGGTGAATATGGAATTTCCTTGTCGCACAACAGGAATCCGTAAAGACCTATCTTCGTTTTGTCGAACACACTTTGCACTTGAAACTCGCTTATATTTCGATTCCTAGAAAGGAGGAAGTAGACAATTTTGTACAATAACAAAGAGGTGGGTAATGCTATATAACATAGAATAGGAATATAATTCCCTATTACAGTTAGGATTTACTGTCCAGACGTTTAACTAAAGATTTCTTTAACTTCACTCAAATCGTGCCAATCAAATACTAGGATACTACCTCAGGTCAGGAGCCAGATATGAAAGAAAGCGACTGTATTAATCCTTTTGGCACAAACGCTGTATCACACACATATGTCATTAATTATCATTCACTAGAATCCATATGGTTGCTTCAAAGGTTTCTTTATGTGTAGAGGGTAGGAATAACGTTACAACAAAATGCATTTTCCGCTCTTTGCTTTCGACGATGTAAGGTGATGACGTCCGTTCAAGTTTGGAGTAGCAGAGAAACAAATCTGCCACGTGTTTTGGGAAAGCGTAGAAAAATTTTTGTCTTTGCTTCGCAAAGATGGAAGGAAAAGAAAGTTGATCAGTATGGTTTGCCTGTACTTTAGGTATATATTAAGAATCGGACATTATAGCATTTCCCTTTTTTCATTCCCCATTCCTCTCCTTACAACCATAAAATTTCATGATTTAGCTCTGACCAAACAAGGGAAGTGAGTATTGTTTTAGCGGCTATTTGTATGGGTTTGTTACATTTTTATTAGTGAATTGTATTTGGGTGGTGTAATTTGAATGTAATGCGTGGTATATTAAAAGTATAAGAATGTTGTTAGTGGGTTGGATTCTCTAAAAGCATCTAATTTGTATTGTCAAATAGGATTGAAAACTATTTTTCTCTCGTCACTATTCTAAATATTGCAACGAAACTTGGCATACGCATTACAAACAGGCCATAGTAGGCTATAATATTTTTCAAGGTAGATTATATTCGGGTATCTGTAGTCGGAATCACTCTAAGGTGAACCAAACTCTCAAAAGCATTATTGAAAGAAAATTTCCTAATTTTCTCTTTTCGTACATTATGAATTCGTGCACATGATACCATTTGAAAGCTTGTTTCATTCTGATGAGAATTGTGTATTAACCATGATATTCAGGTAAATATGTTTGGAAACTTTTATTTTTTATATGCTACTTTTTCGCTATTTATATATGAAGTTTGGTATTGTCAAACAGAATTGAGAAATTTTTTCCCCCGTAACTATTCTAGATATTGCAATGAAAATTCTCACACGCATTATCTACAGACTAGTGCTTTTTAAGGTAGATTATGTTAAGGGTACGTGTAGCCACATTAAGGTTATCATTTCAATCCAAGTTTTGAAGTGTATGTATATATTTTTAGGGGGTATTATTGTAGGTTTTACTAAATAAAATTAACTTTTTTTTTGGCCTGTTTATTGGTATGTACGTCTAAATCTAGGGTAAACCCAAGTTAACACTTCAAAATAATCTCGACCCTTTCCCTGTTTTTAAGTGTACGCCATTTAATTTGTATTTTGCCTCAAGTCGAACGAAATTTTCTGGAAGAAAGTATACCTGCCTTCCATTCATTTTTACATTAATGAAATGGCAGTAAAGAAATATTTCCTTAGACCGGACCTTGATCGTACAATGCGTTTCCCAATCATTTTTGAATCATGTTTACGAAGATTCGGGGGTATAGCTCGAAACCGACGCATTTTCGAACAGAGGTTCCGTATCTCAAGTTGTTTCTTTTGTCGCTTTCCATCATCCCTTCAAGTTTTACCCAAGATCATGGAAACACTATAAAATACACTTCTATTTGTATAATATAACTAATTGTCTCATTCTTTTTCTGGTAAAATAATTTGTAATTTAACGTTGATAAAAAATTTAGTTAATTGTTAGGGTTCATTAAAACTTTAAATTAATGACATACAATCTGTTTTAATATATTAGTTTAATGTCCCACGACTATAGCTTTTAGGGTAAAGGAGACGGATGATTAATGAAAGTGAGTAATCGTGAAATTAACTTTTTTTTCTCCCACCAGGAATCGAACCCAATATCACGTGCACTAAAAGCCACACGCGCTAGCCAATAGTTCAAAATAATATAGAAAAGGGATGGTGCAAAGGAAGAGATATTTTTGTTAAGTGTTGTTAATAGTTGCTGTGAATAATTTAGCGCTTAGTATATCAGTGTCCTTAATTTTAATAACAGTATAAATACGGCTAATAAGACTTCCAGAAATAATAGAAGCTAAATTTAAGAATGCTGAAATACTTCAAGAATGTATACATATGGTGTAAAACATCAATCAGACTAGCTAACTATTCTTTGCTAAATGTTTTACTCAGGACGATCTAACTCAGCTTTAGAGTTCGTAAGAATGTACAAAAAAATCAAAAAGTAATTGAGTTAATTTTTCACTCCAAAACAACTATATTCACAGAAACTGAAATTACAATTTTTCACCTCTTCACAAGAGGGCAGACGTGTCGACCTCGCATATGCTAAAGAGCATAAGTTTTAAAATGAGCTGCGGTTTGTGATCAGGTTTCTGATCCAAAGGACAGAAACTACCTAACATCTATAATGAGTTGCATGCAGTGTATGGTGACAAAAGTTAGATATTCACAAATTTGTGTAACTGGTATGAAAAGTTCAAAACAGGGCACGTAATTGTGTTCGATTATACCCATTCCGAACGGCCGCACACATCCTACACACAGAAAGGTGTTGCCGTTGTGAGTGAAATGATGTAGTGGAACCGACGGGCACAATCCATACTATAGCGGATGAAGTAGGCTTTCAATACGGCAGTACGTCCAAGAAGCGCTTGGAGATCACAAAATGTTAACGAGAAGATACCCGTTACAGCTCTCACCATTGCATGTAAAGAACCGAATGGCATGCTGTCGTGAGCATTTGCTTAAGTACAAGAAGGATGGAAGCACATTTCTCGACAACATTGGTACGGGTGACGAATCATTTGTGTTTTTCACGCAAGTGCCAAAGTGTGATGTAGGAACACACAAACACCCCACAGAGAAAAAAAGACAACCTCATCCGCAGGATGACTTTTGCTTACCGCCTTTTGGGATAATGAGGCTGTGATTCTTGCTGATTTTGCAGTAAAATGACGAACCATCAATGCTGCTGTGTCTTGTTTCACACTGGATTGTCTATGAGCTGCTCTTCGTCGAAAATACCCCATAAACGCTTTGGAGAGGGTCATCGTTCTACAAGACAGTCCACCTCTACATGTCAGTACAGTAGTGTTGCAAAAGGTATAGACTTGGGATTAGGAAATTCTGATGCATCCAGCATACAGTGCAGACCTGGTACTATCAGACTTACTTTTTTGGTATCACTAAAGGAATACATTGCTAGCCAACGCCTTCGTAGTGACAGATTATCATAACGTGCTTCAGTTGTTAAGTGCCCAGCCAAGCAAACCTTACGCGTAGATATGGAGAACTTGGTGTCATGTTGGGATAGACGTTTCAATGTCAGTGACTACTATAGATTAAGAGGAGTTTTTGGATGTGTTACTTCAACGTTTTATTTCGATTACATTGAGATACGTTCATGCATTGTTATTATATTTAAGATGTTGTGAAAGGTTATGAGATCTTAAATTCTTTTTTCCTATTACATTCTTATGAAGTAGGCTTCGCGCTGCAAGCTTTCTGAACGCGACAACACAGCACAACAGTGCTGTCACATTTGCAGTTACTGTATGCTGTGTCTTCATATAAACGCGGGGAATTTAAAGGCTGGGCTGCAACATGGCTCTCCACTTAACGCACAGAATATGTTGGAATAAACATTTAAGAAAAATAAATACTCTACCAACTAAACCCTTTTTGTTAAAAGTTTCAAATATTTAAAACACTAGTGTTCCAAATTTTCGAACTGTGTTTTGTACGTATCTCTACCTGCCACGGTAAAGGAGATCAGAGGGTCATACATTTATTTTAATTACACAAAAAGTATCAAGTGATGAAAATTGAACTTTTCACAACTTAAAGTTAATGGATGCATCTGCATATTGTACACAGGAAATTATTTCACGTGGTCTCGTTTCAGAAATATAGTCCTATAAACATTGATTTACCAATAAAGTGTGATAAAATACGCACTTTTTCATTAATTTTTTCTTTTTTTTTTTTTTTTTTTTTTCTCTCACTACACACTATAAAGAAAATTTGTATGTCTTAAGTATTGTAAAGAGAACATTCCAACAATTCCAACGAGGTACGACAATGCAATATAAGTTTTGAGTGAACGTCACGGCAGCACCGCGAAGTCAGGGGCCTATCTTTATGAAATGGATAGTAGTTCATGTTATAGCATTTTCAAGATTTTATGTAACTCACTTTCTAAATTTTTGTTGTTCTTTATTGTGTTGATAATAATAATAATAATAATAATAATAATAATAATAATAATAATAATAATAATAATAATAAAGAGCGTAGTGAAGAAAGATCCTTAACATTAAGTAGTAAATCCGGTTTACTACCTAAAACCTCGATTTCCTGCAAATGCTTCGAAGTTAGGTTCAAATATTGAAATGTTAAGCTTGATCCTTATTTATTAGACTAAAAGTCATTCAGTTAGTATATTTTGCAAGTGCTACATCGAAAATGAGCAGGCACCGTGACTCAGTAATGAATAAGTCGACAGTGCAGGAAGTCACAGGTTTGATCATAGACCTTGTGGGTTTTACAATGAATATACGTCGTTGCCAGAGATTTTTTTTTTTTTTTTGGAAGAGTTCCGTTACTCTTAATTATCATTTTATCAATTTTACTACCATTTAATGTGCATTTATTTTCTATCTTCTGTAGCGTATAGATCAAATTTTTTAATAAAAGTAAGTTTGTTTTAAAAGTCGTATTATTAATGCACTAATCAGTACGTTAAAATAATGTCAGGTGTTCTTGCTGTTGGTGGCTTAGATTTTAGTATTTGAATATTTTAATTTACCAATGTTGATGTGCTTCATAAACTGCTTGTTATAAGAATAATGTGAGTGTAAGAAATTTGCTTCGCTGCTCGTGTATCGCTATTCTTACTTTATTTGTATAGATGATATTACAGTAGATACGACTCAGGAGTTTAATAGAAGTTTAACGCCAACACCAAATAAGCTTTCAGAAAAACCAACACTTCACGAAATATTGATGGCTGAGAAACTAGACTTTGAAGCAAAAGTTCAAAGAGCAGCAAAGAGAAAGAAGTGGTTAAAAGGTACGTATGTTATGTCAGTGATTCATTTGTTTAGTAATTTTTGTTTCTTGGTAGTTCTGTGTTGTAACCATTTCTTGTTTCAGTATATGTGTTTTAATAAATTAGTTCCACGAATATGAACGCAGACTATACGGTACCATTTAATAGTTGCGAAATTTTCAGTTAAGTTTTTATTTTTCCCCTCGAAATTTGCTTAAAGCATCGACTGCAAACTTCAGCTCGCATCATGTAATATCAATCCTTATAGTATAGAAGTTTCAAATAAAAACATTTTTTATAGAAATTAAATAGAAGTTGCATTCTTAAATATGGAATTTCCACAGGATCACTCTGAAACTTTTTTATCTCGAAACTTCCCACAGTGGTACTGATGTACTATAGGGACAACACTGATTGAAAAATACGTAGGAAAAGCTTGATTGGAAATATTCGAAGCAACTGTTGATTAGGGATTAGATTTCAGGACTTTCGGCATCTATGGCTATGTTAGCTGGTCACATATGGGTAATTGGAGAGGAAGAAAGAAATGGGGAACTAAGTATTACATGTCATTTTGGTGTGCTGTAGCTGTGTTCTCGAACCCAGGACCGCTAATAAAAAGGAATATAAATTAATTCTCTTTAATAACTTGTCAGGAAGTCCTTACAGACGACTGTAGCAGGTGGCGGATGTCAGAACACTGTTCATGGTTACAAGATTTCCGCTTTGAAAGAAAAATAGCACTGTAAAAATACTAATCAAAACAAATCAATCTCTTAGATACCAGAGCTGAATGTCCAAGTTCGAGCCCCTGGTGTAGATTAAATTCTTGCAAGCTGTATGATTGCCGCACGCCTCGAACCAACGCGTGCAACTAAGTTTGCCCCAAGTTCTGGACGAGCATGTGTGAATATAAAATCGTGGAGATCCTCTACACAAATGTAAAATCTCGCAAGCTAATTTCCTTTTTCCTTGCTCAAAAAGGGACATATAAATAAAGAACAATTAGGGTTCTAAGTTCAAAATTGAAACAGTAAGAGTGAATATGGCAGTTACAATGCTGATATCAATGGGAACCTTATGATAGAATAAAGAAAGAATTAATTACGAGGAATCTGGGCCGTGATACGAACTCTGGACACAGATCATTTGAATCTGTGAATATCTGTATTACATTTTGACTGAATTTCAGGCATCTCAGGTTGGTGGTTTTGTCAGGACAGAATTATAAGTATCGCTCTATTTTTACTGTTTTAATGCTTCTGTCTGTTTGCATAATGTTGCATCGAGGTCTTTTCTTCGAGACGAAATCTGTCATGATAGTTGCATATCTCAACCAAGAGACTACCCGCTGCTGTTAGAATCCAGATATGGAAGCTGAAACCGTGGTTATAAAGCCCGGTTCTTCTGCCCCCGCAAGCAATTGTGTCTTCAGGAATAGGAGCTCTCGATATCCTCCTCCCTGCGACTGGTACGAAAGAACCTTGTAAATCTTAGTTAACTTTGAGCTTCGCGACAGTGGATAGTGGAAATAAATATAGTTAAATATCAGTTTTATTATTTTCTCTTATATAACCTTAGTTCACTTTATATAAACAGACTTGTACTACTAAATCTATTTCTCTTTTACTTTCGTTTAATAAATTGTTATTGAAGTTTTGAGTCGTCGTATATAGTTGAAGCTACGATATCTCTTAATGATAATGTAGGCAATTTGAGTTCTAAATTCTGAAACGATGCATGAGATAGGGTTGACGCACGTGGATAAGATCCTAAAGCTCTTACCATTTGGCTAATGTTACATTTTACCTATTTTTGTTCTACCACTTTACACTTAACGGTACAGAGTTAGTAGATATTTCGAGTTGAATTTTCTCTGACGTGAGTTCTCGCATATTTACGTTAACAAGTTAACGACTAGTATTTGAGGGCCTGTCAAAATAAGACTCATGGGTTTTGAATGACTCTTTTTCATTCTGTCTTCCACTCTTCACTAACCAAGAGATTAGTGGAACTGTGTGCTACGGAGATGTCTCTCATCCGTCCGACTTAAGCGCGGACCTCACCATTTGGTTAGAGGATTAGAGTGAAACGTCGAAAGCTGTTGTCTGGTTGAAGACTCATCTTAATTATAAAAATGGTTACGCTCATTCTGACGTACCTTGTTAAGCGCAGGTTGGTCATCTCTGCCCCAACGGCTGGCTGCTCTAACAGAAGAAAGTAGCCTGGGATCATTATGTTAGGAACCATCGCGACATTTATATGGTGTGAATGAGGAAAATCAAGCTTTTACACTTTTTTTCGACTGAGTGTCCACCAAGAATCGAACCAGGGACTGCTCTCATCAGAGCAACTGCTGAGTGTGAAGGTGAAACTAAGACATGATCAGGCTGTAGCGGAACAAATTATTCAGAATAGATTAGTAGGCAAATCATTCATATTATGTACAGTACACAATTATATATAATAAAAATAAATAAAGTCATTGTACCGTTGAGTATTTTGGTATTTTTATTTAGAAGCCGATGATTTCGATACCTGTGAAATCTGCTGGTATCTTTGTCAAGGCAAAACGTCACCTTAGAATAGTAGATCGAGTAGAAGATTTACTGGTAGTTCTTTGATATCTTCATCTCAACACTTTGTTAAAAACACTGCAAAATTTGTCAACTTGATGGAAAATACACTGATATAAAAATCAGTCCAAAAAAGAAAAAAAAAAAAAAAAATGTACTCAAAAAGAACGTATGTATTCAAAATCAGGTCACTGTTATTATTCAGCGTTGCTGATCACTATATTTGTACATTACTTGTTAGTATGAAAAAGTGCTGAGGAAGTCTAATAGTTCAGTATGGTAATGAAAATGAATAAGTGCCATCCTAAATGGATATTCTAAATTTACATTAGAAGAATGGAATTACTGTAAGAAATGTAAAGTAAGGATTAAAGAACATCTAAGAGACTCTAAGGACTAAGACCTTTCAGTATCAAGATTATTTAAATATTTGTCTACCTCTAAGCTGTTCATTATTAAGTTACAATTGCTCCCTAATACTACTTCAAAGAATCTACTTATGAATCCTACTTTATTACGACCACAAAACCGAAACTTAAACTCGATCAGGGTTCACATGGTAAAAGTTGGAATTATATTATTAAGCTATGTAACACCACGAAAAACTAGTAACTTCAATTGGCTTGTGTTTACTGAATAATTTTTCATACTGAACTAGTAGATTTTTGCAACTATTGGTTATACTTGCATGTTATGTACAAATATAATTGCAACGCTAAATAATAATGGTAACGTGATTTTTGAATATACTCAGTTCTCTTCTCTTCAGTAAGTGCTGTTACTGTTTCTTCAAATTAGTTTTTTTATACTAGTGTATTTTCCAGCGATTATTGATTTTCAGTGCTTTCAAGAAGTTACTTAGTTTAATATTTGGTTGAAGATGTCAAAGAAATAACATTTTTTTTTTTTTTTTTTTTTTTTAACTTGATCTACTACTCTAAAGTGACATTTTGCTTCGACAAAGATACCAGCAGATCTCATCGGTATCGAAATCATCGGCTTCTAAATAAAAATACCAAAATATGCAAAAAAAAATCATTGATTATCATGTTTTCTTTATTATTATTATTTGATTAAATTAGTTTCTCTGAATAACTTCACCTCAATTTAGAATCATCCCTACAATGAATGAAATGCTAGATCAGGAAATATAATCTAAAGAAAACTACAATACGTTGCACGTGTGAAAATATCCGTTGTTTCATGTTGCATTCATTTTCATCACACAACAAAAGCTTAATATCAAAACTCTCAGACTAAACCTGATTGTAAAAATCTAATATTTTATAAAGTATATTATATAGTATAATGTGACTTGACTTTAAAATGTTTGGAAAGATGTAAACTTGTTGTTACTATAATTTTATTTTTTCTCTCTTATGACAAGGAACCATACAACATGTATAGAATAAGTTTCTGGTTGCATTTGAATTTAGCGTCCCTTTCAACGGGAATCGAACTTGGATCTACAGAATCAGTTTTGCTATAATAGATTATTTTATATACATTTTTAAAATTATTTTTTGTTGTGATGTATGAAATAAAAGTTAATTGAACTTCTATTCGACAATATGTTATAAAATTATTCATTTAATGAAAAGAAGTCCGTTTCATAATTATTTTGAAAGCTTCCATGTTATCCTATATACCTTCAGGTGAGTGGAGATACTTTGCAAGGAAGATTTTCTTTTATTTATTTAACGATACAACAGAGAGAAAAGTCTTGTCTGGCAATGTATAGTTTAGTCAGGGTTCCCACTCGTCCTGGAAATTCTGGAAAACCTGGAAATGTCCTTGAATTGATTGTCCTGGAAACATCCTGGAAATGTCCTTGAAAATGCATTTCTGTCCTTGAAATTGGCAGAAATACTGAATGTCAGATTTTTCGTAATTATAATGAAGATTTTAATTGATTGCTATTTTTGTTTCTATTTCTGATTTTGTGCTGAATAATAATTTGTTATGATCCAGTATATGTGGATGGTTGGTGGGCTTTCTTTCTCCCAGCAGGATGGTTGACAAGGTTCATCCACTAGTCTGTCAACCATTTCTTGGATGCTGTCTTCACTAGCACTATCCTCCAGAAACTGTGCTTTGCACCAGTATCAGTCCTTCATAATCAGTCTATTTTCGCAACCGTGCTTATTCTTTAGTAAGATTTAGTGAGCAGTTTAAAGATGCACTTGCTGGGTATAAATTGGACCCAGAGTCTGGATTGTGTTTACATAAAACTATTGGGTGGTTCGGAAGATTCTAAAGATTTGTTATTAATCAAAGAAACTTCTGGTTTTGTCTCGTGGAGAGGCTGCTGTCGAGCGAGGCTACAGCATAAATAAAGATTTGCTTGTTGAAAATATGAAGGAGAAATGTTTACATAAAACTATTGGGTGGTTCGGAAGATTCTAAAGATTTGTTATTAATCATAAATAAACTTCTGGTTTTGTCTCGTGGAGAGGCTGCTGTCGAGCGAGGCTACAGCATAAATAAAGATTTGCTTGCTGAAAATATGAAGGAGAAATCATTGGTCAGTTTGAGATTGGTGTATGATAATATTTCCCATAAAGACCTTACTTGAATCAACATCACAAAAGAAACTCTGCATCATGCCTTCCAGACAAGGTAGCGCTATATGGTAGAGCTGGAGAAAATAAGGACTGTTGAAAGAGACAAGTGAAGTGCAGAGCAAGAGGAAAGAGAGAAGTGAAAATGTACAACAGCTGCAAAGAAAGAAAAGGAAATTGGTGGAAACAAGTAAAGCTTTGGAGACTGAAGCAAAACAGCTTGCACTTGAAGCAGAGCAGAAGTCTTGCTTTACTTTATTGACAAAGTCAAATGTTATCCGTAGAGCAGCTTCGCTAAAGAAGGAATTATATGTAGAGATGTTGAAATCACACAACTCCATACTCAGTTGTAAAACTTGTACTATAACTCTTTTTTCCCTCTTAATTATATCTGTCACACTGTCACGCAATGAAGATGCCATGTACGAAAAATAATTTTTGTTTGTAAATTTGTTCGGAAAATACATGTGCTGAATGTGAGTGTATAGAGTGGCTATAAAGAGAGTTGGGATAAAAAGAAAAGAAAAGAAAAAAAGGCAGCACATTATACTCCACTTTGCATATTTAATTATTGTGTAGTAATACTGTACTTGCATTAATATTAACCGCATAAGCTACTGTACTTTTCATTTTACTGTAGTGAGTTTTGAACGTACAGTTGCAATCCTGTTATACCTTCCTGTGTCGAAGTTCTTGGAAAATTGGTAATTTGTCCTGGAAATGTCCTGGAATTTTTTGGGGAAATAGAATGGGAACCCTGTTAATGTATTGCTTGGTCGACAAATCATCACGTATACACTCGCATAATGTTCGCTCTCCTACTTTAAAGGTAACTTTTTTGAAGAAAGAAAGAAATAATAATAATAATAATAATAATAATAATAATAATAATAATAATAATAATAATAATAATAATAATAATAATAATAATAAAAATAACCATAATGTCTGCACCTTAAAAATCACAATTTCTCTACTTGAAAACATAAGTTACAGATATTTATACATAGGTACTTTTATTCTTGTTATATACCATCATTTATTTCTCTTTAGTCGTGATAAAGGATGCTTTTATCTGCGTAAAAAGGAAAAGTGCGTCTTATAAACTTTTAAAGAAAAATATGCATTTGTTTTGTCTCCAATTAGCTCCAGAAACTCGATGGAAAGGACAGACGTTCCCTTACATTCTTTTGCAAGTGTCCTTCAGTCATAACAGTGGTGCTAGCAATTCATATAGCAGACCGCAGATACGAATCAAAGGCAGTCCAAGCAGGTTTCCCCAGCACTCGCTTCTCTGATTTCAAAGAAATTGTCATTTGATGATGATATTCCTTTCCGTTCCTCCTTTTCTGGAGCGAAATCTTTCGCGTATTTCAAGCTTTCTTATCACTACTGTACTAATCCACATTTGATTTTCATTCAGTTAATTACCGGTATTACATAGGGGATTCAAAGTGCAATTTATTTCGGAAATTAATGAAAAATGTTTGTTTTCTAGACGACCCGCGTAAAGTTCTCACACGTATTTTGACATCGCAATTTTAGTGAAAGTGCGAACATTACGCGAACATATACAGTATTATTGTGTAGCATCATTGGAATTTAATATGTTTAAGATGATTGTTTAGTCAGTACAAACTGTTTCCAGTAATGTAAGTAATGCGTGTGTTTATTTCTTGCAGATAATGAAACACTATTAAGAACTCTGCTGAGTTACTGTAGCTTACATGGTGCTAGCGGGGGAGGCTTAGCGTCTGTTCGGATGGAACTCGTGCTTTTGTTGCAAGAGCTTCAGCAGGACAAAACTCAACAGCAACTTCTTTCGCCACTACCCTTCCCAACTACTCTTCCGTTACTTTCTGCGAGTGTAGCTTCTAATAAAACTGTTGTTGCTGACCCAGTGAGATATTTGCAGGTAAGAAAATATAATTATGTTAATTATGATCTTCATTTAGATAATTCTCCTGAAAACTCATTAAAATTTCATGTTAAAATTGGATAGCGAATATAAAAATATGAAAATGAATATTTCAGAATTAACTAATACGAATACCCGCATGTGAAAAATAAAGTATTTGCATAGTTTTTCGTGAAAATTTATTTAAAAATACTGTAGTTCGTTCATAGGAAAAGGAAAGAAAGAAAGGAAAAGTACAGACTCAAAGCCAGGTTTCATGATTAGTGATCAGTAAGAAGACTTACATTTACATCTTTCCTTGAATAAAGTGGAAGATTGAGATACCGAAAGTATGTCTTAGATGGGATTGTGTTGGAAAGTATATGTACTGACGCCTGGTTGTTTCTGAGTTGAGCTGTCCTTTCCAGCACCGATGCTGCATGAAACGTAGAGCTGCAGCATAATATGAGATCCGAATCACATAAACTTCCCTCGGGAATCGAACCATGGTGTCCTGTAACGCTAACATTGTCACCACATTGAAGTCAAGAAAGTATATTGGCATTTGGGTAAATAAGAAATCGGGATATTGCAGGAGTACTGATGCTTGTTAATGTATAGACAGAAGTTTGAATTTGGCAATGTAGAAAGACAACAGTGGTTAGGATTTAGGAAATAATTGAGATTAAAGAAATCATAATAGGCGGAGCGAGGAAATGCAAGTGTGATTCTAGTACATTCAAACGTCAAATTGAAGTTGAAAATAGAAAGATCTTACATCCAGATCTCACATTTTCTCAAGGTAGGCAGGTAAGCAGAATATACATGTTGCAGTTTCGTTAGTAAAGAAGTGAGGAATCTGTAGAAATAGTATTCAGTCGTTGGAATTTTTTCATGGTTATTGTTAGACAAGAGTAATGTATGTGAAAGCGGATCATTTCAACATTAAACTAAGAGGAGGAAGACGTTCATTGTTAATTTTTATAGATCGTTATATAGGTATTAAGCTGGAGTTTAGTAATGATTTAATGTAGTGGTTCCCAACCAGCTTTGAACAGTCCCATAGGGTATATCGCATAATTTTAGAATTTAAAGATCATGAAACATTTAACAATTAGTTAAAATCAATACAACACTGTAACAGACAGACAGACTGTAACAGTGAACGGCTCAGTACTACATAGAGTCGGTACTCTGTAGAAACTTCCTGTCTTAACACTATTATAGAAGATGTTCCGTTTATATGTGATCAGATTGTACTTACCAAATAGTTAGGAAAATTCATGGCAATGGGTGTTGCAGTGTTCGTTGTGTGTCTCGTGGTTCCAAACTGTAGCCCAGCAACGTATTTCCCATTAAAGAAGGCGCCATTGGAGAACAACGAGGAGGATCTTGTTCCGTCCCTCACTTACAACTTACTTCATAGTTGTCACACATCTTTTACTCAAAGCCCTTTTAAGCAGTTCAAATCTACAGAAGCACATTGGACTTGCGACTGGAGACTTCACAAGTGTCTCATTGATAGGTTTATGTTCCAGGAGTCACCTCCATATTCTGGTAGAATGCGCAGGACGAACTTGAGGTATGTGATGAAGCTTTTTCTTGATGGATGCGGACCATATTGATTTCGTTTCCGTGCTTTCCTGGTAGATCTTGCTCATAGATTGGCGTTAGGATCTCCTCCTGGTAGTACTGCGAGTTGATTTTGCAGATTCTCTTCACTTTCCGAATCTACAGTTTGCCTTGGTGACAATAGTTGGCGATTACCATGAACCCTTTCGGGAAAGCCTCATTATGTGCTCGGGTCCAATTTGTGAAACTGTTTTCCCCTTTGTCTCAGTACATGGTAACTCGTGGTTTGCGCGGTCTGAAAGGTAGGCTCATATCTCATCCAATGTAACGATATGCCGCCACCTGTGGTGTGACGAATGCCGCTTGTACAGCTGCCGAACGTTTTATTTGCCTTCCCGTTGATGGGCATCGGTAAGGTGATGAGAACTAGCACTGAACATCTTTCTAAGGATTAGTTGTTTGCGCAAGGTGCGATTGACAGTTCCCAAAGACACATTCAGACTATTCGCCATCTGTCGGAAAATTCTCTTGCATGGTCGCTTTATAAAGTTTTTACCTGCATGCAAGTGGTGGCTCGTGAGCACGCCCGTGTTCTTGTCCGTTTTGTTGGAGAATCAAACTCTTGGGCAAAGAAATTCTTTTACGTGCTGATTACATTCTTGATTAAAGTCAAGCTAATATCAACCCATGCTCTTACACTGCTTCCTGATCATTGAAACACTTAATTTTGCGTTGTAAAGAGCTACAACATAACCTTCCCAAAAGGGACTCAGTATTGGTGGTATTTTCGGACTAGCGACAAAATACAAACACTTAAAAGTTATACAACATAGCCCTCTCAAAAGCGGGTCAGTTTGGGCGGGATTTGAGGCCCAGCAAGAAAACACAAATACTCTCTCACAACTCTCAGACTACATTGACAGACGCTCCTAAGCGAAGTCAGAGGATTTATTCTGCGTGAGAGGCGGAAGGAATCGAGTTTGGTTAAGCATACTAGGGATAACCTTCGGTGTAATGTATATTATTATTATTATTATTATTATTATTATTATTATTATTATTATTATTATTATTATTATTATTAAACATCAAACAAGTATGTCGTAATGGGCGTTCAGTGAAGTGTGTCGTCAGTCAAAAAAGGTTGGGAACCACTGGTTTAATATATTAGAAATGCCATTAAGGGTATTTAGTATGTATCTCACAATCTTTTTTATTTGTAAAGAATAACTTAAAAAAGACAGTAAGGCAGGTAAGATGTGTAGGAAATGCGTAGGAAGATGTGTTTTTAAAAAATTAGAAAATAAAATTTGTAAATCTAGGAAATGCTAGATTTACAAAATTGTATAATAAACTAATAAATGTTTCTAGGTCTATTACATAGACTAAAAATCTTAGTGGTCAGTTTAAGACATCATAATAACGTGGCACTCTAATTGCTGCTTAGAGCTCCCTCGTGGCTAAGCGGTTAGCGTCGCGCCTTTGGCGTGGGAGACCCGGGTTCGATTCCCGGCGGGAGCTCATGTGGTTCGGATTCCACGTTAATCAGTAGGTCCACGTCTCATATAGCCTCGCTGCTGAAAGGGACGCTAAACTAAAATCAACTCAGCTCTAATTGCTGCTCTATATTTTGAATTTCTCTTTGGAAAATAGTATTAATTGGCCTTCTTTCGAAAATTGTTTTGTGGTTCGCGTGACCGCCTGTGGTACGAGAGCCCGAGCTTGATAGAGATAGTATGGTGCAGACTCGACTTTAAGCTTTAGACCCACGTCTTACACAGTCTTGGTGGTAAAAAATACGATAAACTCCACAGTAACCAACCAATAGGAGATATTTCAATGGGAAATTTCTCGATAAGCAGCTTTTAACTTTACCATCAAAGCTTGGGTGACTAATGAACTGAAACATTATGTGGAGCGAGTTCCAAGCTTTGGAGAACGTAGCGTGTCACCTGCAGCTCAATCCAAAACATTTCGGCAGCCCGTTCAGCTGTCAGCATTCCTTTTCTTGTCTCAAGTACGGTCAATATCCATTGCAGTCTATTGATATTTAACACTACATTCCTATAATTTTTTTTTTTTTTTTTTTTGAGTCGATCTATTTTTCTACGTTACGAACGGTGTTATATAATATTATTATGCAATTATTTTGCAAGATAGTTTGTATTTTCTTTTTCGGACTGCATGTGTATCTGAGCAAATAAAATGTTTAAAAATAGTGATTGAATAACAGAAAGTGTGTTTACAGAAGCAATAATGGAAACTAAAAACAGTCTCAAATATATGTGTTTAGCTTAAGTAATATTAAGAAATGATTGAATAAATAACATGGTTTGATCGTGGTAGGTATGAATTTGTATTATAGGATTGGTTTCTCAGCGTGAATATGAGTTTGTAAAGCATCATGCGATTTGTACATAGAACCAATGATCTTTTTTTATTTGTTTCTAGGCTAAAACTCATGATATTCTTCAGGCATTGATAGAACTTCAAGCGCCTCCGATGCCTGGAAAAACCAACTTTTCAGAAGTATTTGTATTACGAGATTTGGCAGTTGCTTTGTCAGCATGTATATATCAGTCTTTATGTGATTCGGATTCCTTTAGTGTTAAACAACAGCAAGACGGGTAAGTTCTTTTTGTGTTAAGCACATGCGTGCAGGCTATTATGTAAATTTTATTTAAAGCAAAATTTTACCTTCGATTTAAGTAATTTCTACTTATTCAAAGGATGTTTCCGATCTATAGTAACGTTATCTACAAGCAGTAGTAGCACCACCTAGCGCAAAGTGGATGACGTAGATACATTGAACCGTAGTTTATCGTGACAGGTATAGTAAACGTTCGTGTTGAAGAATGCCACTGAAGTTAGATCCCTACTGGGAAGGCATCGGGTTTTTTTCCAATGGCAAATATGGTTATAATTCCATGATCAAAATATGCAGGGAATGTGGATTTATCGTATTGAAGAATGGCGTAGCACGTGTGTTAAAAGAAGCCGGAAAGGCGAGAAGTTGGACAATTCCTGTAGAACAGAAACAAGCTAAGACCTGTCCTGCCATGAGCCATACGCCATCTACTTACTATCCAGAAAGTGCAGGTTTCCGGCACAGATAAGAACCCAGGTACATAGAGGTTTCAAAGGGAGGTATTGTAGAGTATCTCATAAGATATAGAGAGAGCGTGGTGTCAAAGACTTCCAAAAATGCTGCCATGATCGGTGAGAAAGTTTTGGCAAGAAATTCGTGGTGCCATGAACGTGGAGAAAGTTTTAGCAAGGGAATTATCGTTACTGGCTTCTTTTACAGTGGGAAGTTAAAGATACACCGTGTCGCCTAAAATGACAAGGTAAATTCCAATTATTATCAGATTAACGTCTTGACACAAATTTATTGCCATAACATTCCTTGTCTCTATGGGCGGGAGATAAATGGTCCTGGAACAAATGACAGAAGAAACTGCTATCCGTGTCATTTTCGTTATCCTCTGGTTGCTTTACCAATGGGAGTATTGTGCATTCTATCTCCTCCAAACACATGAAAACCGTTCAGTATTAACAGCCTGTGGGATATCTGGAAGAGAAGTGGCTGCGATTGGACATACGTACACTATGTGCTAGCCTCCTTCAATGGAAACTTCGATGACGAGTTAGGGTCACCAAATAGAGCATCATTGATGTTGACATCATAGAATTCCCTGAAGTAGGTGTATCTCGAAATCGTCACTATAGATTGAAAACAATCTCTATGCTTAGGAGGAGGATAATTTAATACCTGTGCTTTAAAAGCTTCGTTCAAGTTCGTAGTACACAGTTCGACAATAAAGTTCCCGGACTGATTTCATGAAGTGGAAAGTATTACTTACAGGAAGGTAATACCCCTTCAGCTTCTGCTAGTCACTTTTTCTCGATGCACAACTTTGATCGTTGGTCCAGCTACTGAAAGCTGAAGTCATATTTTTTTGGATACTCTTCCGTCTTGATGGTGGCCTTCACGTGCTCCATTGTGTTGCCCTTGAGGCGGAGTTTCAATTTCGGAAGCAGGATGTAGCCCTCCGGATCCAGCCGGCGTTGATGGTGTGGCTCTCTGGAACAAATTGGTGGTGAATGAGACTCTTGGTAACAGAAAAGATAATCAACTAAAACTGACTGCTAACTTGTGTATGGGAGTCTTAGTTAGTTGATTTCGTCTTCCATAGACTAACCCAGATTGACGACTATCGTTTGATAAGAGAATTGTACTTTTAACCCTGTTTCATTGCCAGTGACAATGGTTTTGAAAAACTTGGCGAGGAATCCTCCGTCATAACGAAGTATGATCAACTTTTATTGCCTCTTATGTTCAGCATTCAGAGTGTGTGATACAAAATTGGCGCACAGCTTCCTTTTCCCCAAATCTTAATGGATGACATGTCTAATGGTCTCATTGAAACCGATGATCCTGCTGCTTTTCGCGAAGCTCGGTGATTGTCGTCAGCAAGGAATTTCCTCACGGAGTTCACAGTTTCATCATATCCTCGTGTGCTTTGATGTGCTCTTGTCGTCTTCAAAAGACTCTTTGCCCTCACGAAAGCGTTTGGGCCGCTCAATTGTGCTTGTTCTAGACAATACTTTATATCTGTAAGCTGTCTGTACCAATCCACGAGTTTCCGTGAGTGATTTTTCCAGTTTTACACAAAACTTTATTTCATTCCTCTACTCCGTTCTGAAAATGATCTAGTTACTTCGTAGCGTGTAGCGCTATTAAACTCCACCGCTTGACTGCTGGCCGAAGTGTATTGAAACTTTCTCCAGTCCTCGGCAGGCATGTGCGCTTGCGGCGCTGTTTTTATTCTTATGATGAGCTTCTTCCTTTTGTTTCAAAAAGTACAATCCGAGAACTGTATTTCTGCACTGTGTATATCTGAACTTTTAGATGTGGCTCTAAAATTCTGGAAGCATGCTGTTATCGTCCTGCTTTAGCTCACTGTGTTCCCTCTAATAAACCATGAAACAGATTGTGTAACTTAACTGATATTTATAATAATTGAGACACAATTTGTTGTTCATGCATATTTCATTTGACTTTAAATTCATGTTCTGACGTCCGTTTCCTTTAGCCTAGCCGGCGTAATTATGGGACGTAAAACTTAAAGATTTCATTTTATTTTTCATATTCTGACGTTTTGAAAATGATGGGGACAACTATTGTCTCTTACATAATATCATCTAAAGTGAATTTCATTACATAATATTTGATTCAATTGTAAAACGGTTTAAGAATGCGTACACTGGGTTGTTAAAGTACAGCAAGAGTTGTACAGTTCCTGTGGTTTGACATCAAGAGTGAAGGTATGGGCTAATTCAGATGGCGTACAAGGTGGTATAGTCATTATCGTTTCAACACTATAAACAAGAGACCTAGGTTCAGTTCTCGGTCTCGCATGCTTCACTCTTTGAATTCCATCGAATTCGCTCTGTAGAGGATACGGTATGAGAAACATGCGTTGTTTCCTCCATGTATTATAAAATATATTACTCGGAGTTGTTTCAATTGGGTTTTCTAAAATGGGTTTATCTATAGTCTTGTAAAAAATGTTACAGCAGGTGAGGATCTCCTGCTGTGTGTGGCGCAGTTTCCGACTACGATGCATACCGAACAATGATTTTGCTTTATTTTTTTTACATGTGTGATTTGAAAAAATAAATCAACTCTGTGTTAAAGAAATAGTATACCGATCATCTAGAAAAATACAGACACATCTTCTGATGTATAAAATTATTTCATTGATTTTCGTTATTGTTCATGTGTATATGACGTGATATATGTGTGTAAGGAAAGTTGTATTCTGTTATAAATCGTAAGGTGCATATTGGAATTGTTGAGCATATCGTGGTTTTCACCTATTTGTGGACGACTTACTCATTTACAAATAGGTGACTTGCTATCTAGGGGGTTACAATAATAAGTCAAACAAAATCATAGTTACATAGCTAGATAGTTACGACGATATGTGGATATCTCTTTATGTAGATAATGTTAACTTTTTTTGTCCATAGTCCCAGGATTATGCACCGAAACTAAGGTAGACGGTGATGATGAGAGTGAATGAAATGAAGAAAGTGGGAGGAAATGGGAGAACCCCGAGAAAGCCCTCGCACACAGTGTTTGTTAAGTACAGAGTTAACTTGGCGCAGCTGGGATCAAACCGGTGACCCCATGTACCAGAAGTGAACGATCTACCACACTCACTGGGGCCCCCCACAATTAACGTTTTGTTTCAGGATTTACAAATATAGATGGCATATACTCGTGCACGAGTTACAAGTTTAACGTTTGTTCTTATGTAGAAAAACAAAACGTTACTAATCGTGTAATCGCTTATCTTACTTAGGGCACGGAGAATATGACAGACTAGGTATATGCACGGGGAATATGACAGATTAGATATAGTATCTTTATCATCATTTTAATTTCGTATGCCCGTTTTTTAAAACTTTTTTGCCTTGCAATGATGATGATAACAGAAATTTACTCAAATATTGACTGAAAATATTTAGTTTCTGAGAGCAATAGACTAAATAAATGTTTTCTTTCTATCTATACTTTGCATTTCTATGCTTAAACTGAATACTGGAGATGACTAGTATTATATGATAAATAGCTTTCAAAATTTATATATTATTTTATTCGATTTATTTCAGGTTTCAGAGTGCAGGTATAGAGACACTTGCTCGGATTAACATTGTTAGTCCGAACAGTCATCTGATAGCAGGACAGTCACGAAGACGACGATATAGTAGTGATGAACCATTGCAAGTAACCACCCACCCAAGTAAATGGCCAGGTAAGTATCTTCAAATACATTAGGAACACATTTAAGAACATTCATCATGTGTTTCGGATTCCATGTTAATCAGTAGGTCCATGTCTCATATAGCTTCGCTGCTGAATGGGATGTATCTGTAGAAGCAGTTAATCATAGCCTATAAAGAGCATTTTACTAATAGTTTGAAGACGTCGAATGACACGACTAGTGTAGTTCTGTGTGCGAATCCGTTCTGTGTTGGTGTCAGCGTCCATCAGGAAAGTGCTTTTGGGTTCCACCAGTACTGGCTCGCAGTTCCCAACAGGCGAGCAGACAAGACCAGAGCATGCAACCGGAGAATCAAGGTTAAAAAAGAAGTGTTGTCATCTGATCGAGGGCGCTAGTGAGAAAGATAGTAACAAATATAATTTTATGGGCAAAGTCATTGTGCGCTACTTTCTCAATTCTCAAATACAGCAACGGGTATAGTCGAGTGGTCTGAATCGCTAGATGGCGAGTACAATATAGTCGCGAGTTCGAGTTCCTTTTGCCAAAGGAAGAATTCTTTTTAGTTTAACGTCTTATGCTTGTGCCCTTGAGGCTAGAGGAGGCGGATGATGAATGAAAGTGAAATTAAATTTTTGTGCCTTCCATTGAGAATCGATCCTAGAAGCACGTGGATCAAGGACATGTGGCAAGAACATTGGAGTAGTTATACATCTTAGGTATTCAGAATTTTAGTCAAACTTTGTTACTTGAGGAAAGACTGCATATTTTGTTGTACCGCAGTGATGAAGCGAAGCATGTCTTTAACTGTTAACAGAGTCACGAGGTGAATTTCTAAGCTTTATTAGGGTGTAAATTGTTACCAATGGAAATGTTCTGGTTTCGTTGATTCTGCGACTGGTTTGATTTTGCAGTTAACTGTTGCTGGATATTTTTCTGACCACGTGGAATCATTTCATTTGTTCAGTCGTTAGTAAGATTATCGTGACTCTAATATCCACATTTATATGTTCTTGGACACTCGGATGTGTAATACTGATTGTATAATTTACACTTCTAGCATTGAAGTGGTATGCGTAATAAGTGGCCTATGACTTTTCAATACCGTAATAACTTACTATTTAATATGTCGTCATAAACAAGTCCGAAACAGTTCGGACAAGGTCTCTCGTCCTCCTCAATGGCTTAGAAATTCTTAGGTAAGTAATATATGATTGCTAAATAGCGTAATTTTGATTCATTAAGCAATTGGGCTGTGATTTGTCGACTTGGATTTAAGACGCGCACTACATATGTGGATTCCATATTATTACAAATTTGTATTATACATTTTGTAGTGTGTATGTTTTCTTAAATAGACTTGTATATTGTGAAGTTTGAGAGTTCATTCTGTATCTCTTGATGTATTATTTCTGGATCTACACCTTTAAATACAACAATAACAAATTATAGTGAAGGAAAACTTTGCAAGAGTAAGTTGCATTTCGGTCATAGTGACTTTGGTACCAAAGATTTCACAACTTGCTTTGTTGCCAATATGAAGTCTGTGAAACTTCGGATATGTAGATTTCCTACCACTGTGTCCAAATGATCACGATAATTTCAAGATATGGTAGATATTTCTTAAGTTGAATTATCTGATTGCTTTTATAATCATAGTTAGAAGTATGTTGTATATTTATGTCTTATTTGACTTCATTGAAGAAAACCAGGAGATTAACATTATTAGCTTCGTTACTGTTTGGGGCGTTGTCCTTTGGATTCCGTAGTTATGATAGTACTCTTGTTCTCTTTTTGATGGCTTAATTCCCATTTTATAGTTTTGGAACATTATCTTCTATACCCTGCTGCAGGATGGATCCTTCGCAGTAGAACTTCCCGTCCGGTAATTTTCGAATTGCTATCAGGACCTCTCATTTAAGTTTATGTCTCTAGACTGTAATAGGACTGTTCCTAGGCGCACCTTATCTTTCATTCCTTGTGTTTTTCTAGTGAGCATTGCAATTGATAATCAAACCAAACGCTGTTTGTTGGAATTTACATTACTTTTCTGTTGTGTAAGCATAATCATTTATGTAACTATTTGCCTTTAGCTATTGGTATTATCTTTCAAGATTGCTATTAATTTGTTACCGTTAAACTAATTTTAAGCTTGTTTTAAATGTGTTAGTTACAATGTATTTCAGATGCGAATTCAACACAAACGCAAAAAGTATGGTGAGTAGCATTGCTGTGCCTTGAAAAAAGTTGTATTCTATGTTGTCATTGATAAAAGTAACCTCACGTTTTGTATGTGAAACATATATTTAAGTCCCTCATGTAGTACAATATTCTGGAGATAAACGTTTAGCTTGTGTCGTCTAAATAACTAAATTACTGTGGCATAGAAACATATGCACAATACGAGAAATAAATAAAACTAAGTAATTTTTGTTATTTCTCTTTAGGTGTTACGAATTTGAGGGCGCTTCTAGCACGGGAGAAGGATGAGGATGCCCCTAGGCTTAATGTGTTATTGTGTGAAGTATTTGTTGCGACTTATATGAGTCTTGTGACATATGCGTTAGCGACTTGCGACTCAAATATACTGTATCGTCTTGCGGGACAGAAATTTTGTGATCAGACATGGGCTTGTTTGTTCGGTGGAGGAGTGAAAAAACTTTTGAAAGTTGCAACGAATATTTCTACCCAAGTAAGTGCTTATAAGCAAGAACATTGAATTTGTTTATTGTTTTATGTTGATACAAGAAGGTATCTAGGTGGTATTAAAATATTTTGAGATAATTATAACTTAGAATATAATACTAGTAAATCATGAGTTTCAAAACAACACCGACAACGTTTGGGAGGTGATTCCTCACACCAAGATAAGACAAAAAGTATAGACCAACCTAGGTGCACAAATGCTTCCTTTTGGGTTACAGGCTACCGAATATATGAAAAAATTAACTTTAAAGGTCTATAGATCCAACTATGAGACATACCGTAGTCGGGTCAAGACTTCACTTGGGAACTAATATGTGCCCTATCCAAGTTTCGCAGTCCTGCGGTACTTCCAAAACAACTTCTATAGAGGTAGTTGGTGAGTACTTCAAATTATATGCCCGTAGCCAAACTGCCTCTAAAACGTTGCGTGAGTACCTCAGGATTCTGAAACATGTATTTTTGGAAAGTGCATATATTAGTTCCTGAGTGAAGTCTTGACCGGAGTACGGTAGGTCCCATAGTTTTGGGGCTATGGACCTTTAGTTCTTTTTTTTTGTTGTTGTTGTTGTTGTTTTTGTTTGTTTGTTTGTTTGTTTTTGTTTAATTTTGTTTTCGGCAGCCTGTAACTCTGAAAGGAAGCATTCGTGCACCCAGGTTGGTCTATACTTTTTGTCTTATCTTGATGTTAGGAATCACATCCCAAACGTTGTCGGTGTTGTTTTGAAACACCCTGTATCTATCTATCTATCTATCTATCTATCTATCTATCTATCTATCTATATATATATATATATATATATATATATATATATATATATATCAAAAACATTTTTATTTTGTAAAATACAAAATATACGAGTATATTTTCAATTTATTGACAAAAAGAGTAATGTTTGATTAGAATTCAAGAGATTACAGAATTGTTAATACTAGAAAAAGGAACTCAACAAGCATGTAGACAAATTTAACAATGCAAGACAATTTAACAATATATGTGTAGAAACATAGACTATGAGAACAATAATATTGGAAATTGACAACACCTGCGGAACAATTGCTGCGATATATAAAAGAATAAGCAAATGAACATAATTACAAGAAAAACATATGTAGGTTAATTTAAAATGATTAACAATTGTCGAGAAACTTTAAAACAACAGCACTTTCAAACTTTCGCCGAGATGATCTCCTCCAGAGAAACAGAAAAAAGATCTCCTCCGGTTCCTTACCAGAGGGTAGCGTTCCCAAAACTGATGCAACGTTCCCTCTTTTACTGCCATACTGATGCGTTCCAGTAGAAAAGAGGTTACTCTAGCGTCTCCTGACGATAAATAAATGCAGTGAGCGACTTCTTTTATAAAGTTATAAAGTGACAAAATGATATTTATCAAGTAAATTGCTGTACTTTTTGTGTTTTTCTGTTTCTCAGCGAGCAGCCACGTTGCCAGCTTGTGCTGAAGAAGAATGTAGATTTGATGGGGCGAAGGTATCGGAACAAGTAAAATCCCATAGAAGTACTTTTCCTTTCTTCCACGGTATTAGGGTCATACCATTTGGCCTCTTACCGTCTGCACGACTGCATCCCAACGGTTCGCGTATAGAAGGAATGCCTGCTGAAATTAATGCCCTCATGATAATGTCGTTCACACTGGAGTGGCGTGAATGTCTGCCCGCACTATTGGCACAGGAGAGTCCGTCAAGGCCCTTCTTGTTTATGACACCTACAGGCAGGACATCTGTGTTGCTCGCAAACATCTGCTCCCAAACGCAGTGCACTGGCAATTCGAAAACTGTCATTGGAAAGATGCAGTCCTAAAGAAGGTGATGGGATAGCATGGAGCCAAGCGCCTGCTTCAGGAGATGATGTAGCTAGGAGTCTGGCCTTGTCTTCTAGGTTATCAGATGACTGAAGTAGAGAAGAAAAGCAATGATTTATAATGGGATCATCCCAAGAGGATTGTAATCTCTCTTATCAAGATCAGGGGGATCTGATCCCACGATAAATGATCACTTAGAAATGCTGTCGTTGACATCCGAATCCGTTACAAGGCTAAGGTTTTGTTGGAGAATGATCTCGATCGATGGCTTAGCGCCATAGAATGAAAACAGAAAGGATGAAATAGCCAGGTCCATGGCGCGGCGAATGCCGAGACCTCCGTGGTTATCAGGGAGGGACTCCTGCAACCAAGAGTTATTGTTGAGTGAGCAATTCAGGGTAGATTCTAGACCGGTTTTTAAGGTGTTGCCATATCATTCCAGAAGATCAGCATCCCGCCAAGATGGAGCACAGCGATGAAAATATCCCAAGAGGGGAAGCTAAGGGAGTTACGGGAGTATCTATAAAATTTTAAATAGCAACCCCCACCGTGTGGCACCTCGTTTGAAAGCTAATAACGTGTAGAGACTCGTTCTGGAAACTGCTTGTCGCTATCTTCTCTATCCATCATGGCGGCCATCGTAAGTACGGTCGAAGTACTCGTAGTTACCCCTCGTAACCCGTTTAGGCCCCCTTCATGGGGGACTTTCCTTATCAGCATAATGTTGTCTTTTATATCCCTTTAAGGTTAGAAAAGGTTTCGTGCTTCTATCTACGTTGGTTTCTTCAGAAGACGGGCCTTAGTGTTATTCGTGAAATGTACTTGGACCGTACTTACGGATGGCCGCCATGTTGGATAGAGGCACGCTAGCGACGTATAGTTTCCAAAACTGGTCTCTACACGTGATTACCTTTCAAACGAGGTACCACACGGTGGGGGTTGCTATTTAAAATTTTGTAGTTACCTCCTATAACTCCTCTAGGTCCCCCTCTTGAGGGATTCTGCTTATCACCATAACGTTATCTTTTATGTCCCTTGAAGGTACAAAAGGTTTCGTGCTTCTATCTGCCCTGGTTTCTTCAGGAGACGTGCCTTAGTGTTATCCGTGGAAGGTACTTCGATCGTACTGTACGGATGGCCGCCATGTTAGATAGGAACACGCTAGTGACATGTAGTTTCCAAAATTAGTCTCTACATGTGATTACCTTTCAAACGAAATACATACGATGGGAGTTGGTATTTAAAATTTCGTAGTTACCCCCTGTAACCCCCTTGAGCGCACCTCATAGGGGTTCTCCATATCAGCATAATGTCTTTTATGTCCTTTGAAGGTTACAGAAGGTTTCATGTTTCTATCTGCCTTGGTTTCTTCAGGAGATGGGCCTTAGTGTTATTCGTGGAACGCACTGTATTATCCTTAATGAATGATCATTGTTTGGTACTAGTATTTTTATTGTATTCCAAACACAGGAATTACAGTAAGCAATTAACCATATTCTGTGTGTAAAAATAAAAATCGAGGGCATTACACTGCTGAGGGGATAGGAAGGCCAACTTTAAATTTAAAAAAAAAAAAAATAAATAAAAGTAATGAAAAATTTACTTACTTATTCATTTAAATTCAAGGATATCCATATCAGAGTGTCATTGTGAATCCTGGTGTTTAATTCCATGAAGAGTTGTGTATGGTTCTCTGAGTCTTCGTATCTATGTTTTTCACACTTCTGTGTTGACGACATTATCAGAGGTTTCGAAGTCGCAAGCCCAGTACGGATGTCAAGGTTCTGCAATTCTCGTCTGATTGATTGTAGAAACTGGTCGTTCCAGATGCGGGTTGAGTTTTGCATTTAGTTGTTTACGGTTACATATAATTCTCTCTTTAGGGTACGGCAATCTCACACCTAGGCTAGATTTCTGTCAGTTACTTTCTCTCTCTCTCTGATGGTGTCGTGTCACAAGTTCATCTTGCGGAACACACCTGCTTTAACCAACCGCATATAAACAATTTATCTTCTGGAAATTGAAGAAGTGTCTCATTGTGAACCACCAACGTCTGGTTCTATTGCAGACAGGAATCTGTGCTGCATCGCTCTGCGTACCATTTACTATTATTGAACACAGCTAACAAAATAGTCACAATGTACTCCTCTTCACTGTTCTTATTTTGCATTATTTTGATAACTCTCTTTGGAAGAAACGAATCGAGAAGTGAGCACGGAAAGTAAATTTCGTGCTAGAAAAAATACTGAAACACAATTTCATAAACTAAAATAGCATGCAATAAGTACTTTCGTTAAGATTTCATCAGATACGGAAGGAAAGAAGTATGAACGAAAGATAAAACAAAGAACAGAAAAGTAGCTGTGAAGCGTGCAGATGAGATCTATGTTGAAATAAAGTTCAATGATGGCGTTGCGAAATTGAAGGTAGAGAGAGTTTAATGGAGCATAATCAAGCTAATAGAACTAGTTGGTCGAAAAGTGTATTGGAGATAGAGAAGGAAGAATTAATGAAAAGACAGTACTGAACGAAAAGTGTATAAAAATTATTAATAAAAAATAAGAAATTGGCAACAGTGAAAAGTTGATGGGAAACAGAGTGAGTGTAGGGATGTTAAGTATTATAGATAGTTATGATCAAAGGCCAGTTCACTGTTAGGGTGTTAAAATAAAGCTTCCCCATCTTCTCAGGGACATGACTGTGAGAAGAATTTTGGGAACACACAAAGCATATGTGATCAAATGTACTGTTGTGATTTGTTTTGTGGTCTGGAAAATATATATTAAATGCTTGAATTAATTCTTGTTCTTGCAGCCAAAACTCATGTTTATTTCAAAAGAACGGTATATTATATTTTATTGAAAGTATAATACAATGCTTCAGAAGCTACAACGTTTTCCCATTTTTCGGATAACACATAGATTGCACGATTTAAAAAAGAAAGAAAAGAAAAAAAATCGAAGTACCTCCAAGGTTCCCTGCATTAGGTTTGCGATGTATGGTCTGGCATTATCATGGAGAACAATTAATTTTGCCATGTTTTTGGCATATTGCGGAGGTTTTTCCTTCAGTGCTTTATTCAGATTGAGTAAATGTTTTCAGTACCGTCCATCATTAACCGTTTCATCCGGTTTCAGCTGCTCCATAATAAGATTACACTGACATGATCTCATTAAATACACAACGTAGCTTGAATTAATTCTTTCCATGAATATTCTGTTGTGGCGTTGGTATTAATTGTTTACCAGGAGGCGCCTATGATTTCTTGCACGTAGGATTGATTTAACAAATCCACTCTCATCCCAGTCACAATTCGATACAATAACGACTTTCGTTTTTGCTTTCGAAGCAGAAATTCACAAATAGTTAAACATTTCCCACGTCTCTCTTTATCAGTTTATATAGTACCCTGTTTCCTAATTTCTGCATCATTGCCATCGCTTCCAAACGTTAGCAAATAGTTGGTGCATCGTCCTTTAGTGTTTCACACAGCTCTTTAAGTGCCTGAGATGAATCTTTTTTCAGTAATGCCTGTACTATCTCCATCTTCAAACTTTTTCGACTGACCAGAACGCTGTTTGCCACTCACGTTAAAATTGTTGCCTTTGAATAGTCCAAACTAATCTCTGCAAGTTGCTTCAAACGGAACATGCTTTTCGCACGCCTCTACGAGCAAACGATGCCTTTTAGCAATAGATTTCTTGAGATAAAAGAATTTAAAAAAAAAAAAAAAAAAAATCTTTTTTTAGGCAATAAAAATTATGTTCTTTTTACTCGAATCTAAAGTCCTACACTAATGTTAAAGCCTATTAATAGTACTCTTACATAATCTAATGTCACTTCTCACTTTCCATGTGCTGAAATAGCATAGCCACTGACCTATTAATCAATAGCTAGAATTAATTCAAGCACTTAGTAGATGAAAAATTTGATCGTTGCAAGAAGATTAGAGATTCTTCACACCGATTGAAAGAAAGGTTGAGGTGTCCATAAATATGAAAGGCTGGACAGTGAGACATTTGTGGGTATAAATAAGCTTGGAAGAATCCCAGCACAAGCAGTTGTGTGTGTGTGTGTGTTCACTTCGAGATGAGATGTTGGAATGTCAAACTATTTGGTCTAGAAATTAATTCGTGCGGTTGGTACGCACACATTGAAGCTGTAGTGCAAACACAAAATACATAAATACCTTAAGAAAAATATTGTCCATCGCTAGCCACCACTTTCGCCCATCTGTCAGGCAATGTACGGATTCCGTGGCGAAAGAAGTCCTTATCCTTGGAAGCGATCCAGTCAGAGACCCATGTTTTGATATCTTCTGAAGAAGTAAACCGCTGTCCAATCAAATCGTTGTTCATGCAATCGAACAAGTAGTAGTCCGAAGGAGCAACGTCTGGTGAATACGGCGGGTGGGGTAAAACTTCCCATCCGACATTTTCTAAATAGGTTTTGACCGGTTTTGCGACATGTGGGCGAGCGTTATCATGTTGAACAATAAGTTTATCATGTCTGTTCTCCCATTCTGGTCGTGTTCTGGCCAGAGCTTGCTTCAAACGCATTAATTGTCGTCGATAACGTTCTCCATTCATAGTTTCACCCAGTTGCAGCAGCTCATAGTACACCACACCTTTCATATCCCACCATATGCACAGCATAACCTTTGCACAGTGAATATCTCGTTTTGGTTGTGATGGACCTGGTTCACCTGGTTTCACCCAGGCCTTTTTTCGTTTAGGGTTCTCGTAATGGATCCACTTCTCATCACCCGTAATAATTCGATGCAGAAACCCCTTTCTGCTCTGTCGTTGAAGCAGCAATTCGCAAATGGTTTTTCGTCTTTCAACGTCTCTGTCTTTCAATTCATGTGGAACCCAATGTGACATCTTTTGAATCATTCCCATGGTTTTCAAGCGTTTGGAGACTGTTGTTTGATCAACGCCTAATGCTGCTGCAAGTTGTTCCTGTGTTTGACACGAATCCTGCTCGAGCAATGCTGTCAATTCTTCGTCTTGAAATTTTTTTGGCTGTCCAGCTCGCTCTTGGTCTGCCAAGCCGAAATCACCACTTCTAAACCGTGCAAACCACTTCTGACACGTTCGCTCAGCTAGAGCATGGTCACCATACACTTCCACCAAAATACGATGACTTTCAGTCGCACTTTTCTGCATGTTAAAGTAATGCAGCAGGACACCCCGCAAAAACACTTTATCAGGCACAAATTGCGCCATGTTCACTTAACTACAAACTGGTGTTGTTGACGCTTTAATCCACTGCCCTATACTACGAACGATACGCGATGACAGGGGTTTGCAACACATGTGTGGATACACGGAAGTGTGGGACGCTCCGTTCGTTGCGCCATCTCTTGTCCACCCGCACGAATTAATTCCTAGACCAAATAGTATCCAATATAGAACAGATTTTTAGTCTGGGTTTTGGCAGTTTTTAGTGGAAGTATAGAATGTTTCAAGGGACTAATTCTCGTAAAGAATAAATGAACTTTGAGAAGCGCTAGGTAAACGATTTTAGAGAAGTCTTCTCGTTTCAAATGAGGAAGTGAGTACGTGATAAGCAAAACTCCTTAGTTTCTATTTGAGATCTCTTTTGTGGGTCTAAGTGGTTGGCGAACTCACCTTTGGTGTGGGATACCCGAATTCGATTCCCGGCGAGAGCACATGTTCGGATCCCACTTTAAGCTGTAGATCCACGTCTCATATAGCCTCGCTGCTAAAAGGAATGCTAAACTGAAAATAAATAAAATAAAAAATCAAATTAATTTCTGTTCGAATAGACACTGGTATGGTATTTAGTAAGGAAGTTCGGAACTAAAGTTTTCATAGTAGAAATTTTTTCTTTGTTTTTCGGCGGAGTTTGTCCATAACTGAACTGCTTCAAGTTAAGGCGGAGGAAAGATTAGTCGTGCAAGACGTTCCAACAAAACAAAAATGAGAACTCCATTGTAATGTTAATAAGATTATTATTAGAAGTAAATAAAGAAGAGGAGAACCTAGTGCTTATACAAATGTTTGCATCGATAGCTGCGCAAGTAACAGAAGAAATGGAGAAAACATAACAGAAAGTATATCGGTATAATGGAGAAACTAAGTTAATTATTTCTAGATATACGTGGACATATTTGTACATGTACCTTCATTACCTCCATTAGCATACTTCACTCATATTGGAGAAGAAAAGTGCAAGTGTTAATCGAGCAAAACAAACAAATTGTAAGTTTTTTATTATTGTTTAGTGTCATAGGTAACTAGAAAAATTTGTTTAAGTGTAGGAAAGCAGTTGATCCCAAGTTACGATTGTACGTAACTCCAAATTAGAGGTGAAATATAGTACAGAAATTTTATTTCTCCTGTAAAATTAAATTAAGTATGAATGTCGAGTTTCTCAGTGACAGTATTAAGTATACCAAAGTTTTGGATTCAGATATATATAATTGATTTGAGCTGTTCTTTGTTTCAGAATAATGTAGAAAAAGAAACAAATGAGAGTAATGAGTCAGGTGTGTGGACGACAGTTACTAGCTTAACGAAACAGAGAGTAAGGCTAAACATGCGTTTGTTAGGCCAGTTTGGTAGTCCTGCTGGAACACCTAGTATGAAGGAAGATAGACCAACATATAGGGAACAATTCGTGCCTCCAGAGATGTCGATGGTATCATATTTTTTAATAAAGGT
This sequence comes from Thermobia domestica, assembly GCF_964235325.1. Lineage (NCBI taxonomy): Eukaryota > Metazoa > Arthropoda > Insecta > Zygentoma > Lepismatidae > Thermobia > Thermobia domestica. The sequence continues at coordinate 99,745,925 of NC_137465.1, read as the reverse complement.
AGGTATATTTCTTGCATTAAAAAATATTTATATTTTATTGTTAAATGTCAGTGTTGACACTTATGTATTATGTATGCAATGGGAAGAGGAAAATTGTAGACCTTTATTCTGTCGTAAATAATATCAACTTCTCCGCTCACATGGTACAGTATGCTATACTGCCAGCTTATCCATCGGGTAATTAAATAGCATTTAAGAAAGGAAATAGCTGAATGTTTATTTTATTTTATTTTATTTATTTATTTATTTATTTATTTATTTATTTATTTATTTATTTATCAGGGTGCCTATCGGTCACGAAAGTCACGAATAAGTCACGAAATCAGAAAACGGTCATGAAAGTCACGAAACTTAGCTTTTGGGTCACGATTTTTTTTTTAACTGTACAAATGTAAGTACAGATTGGAAAATTTTGTTCTATAAGACCGCAAAGTTCACCACCAAAAATGTCAATGGTCGGCTTTAAACGCTACCAAATCGCAAGCAAAGTACGTTTCTATCGCATGGATGAAAATTCGGCCTAATTCGCACCCAAATTCGCTCTTGAAAATGTTAGGAAATTTTATGATTTAGTAAAGAAATGGTCACAAAAAAGTCACGAAATTTCATTTTGGAATTTTAGTATACACCCTGTTTATTTATGTCAATTAATCTCAGTTTGTATATTTGTCGTTGTCTTGGGTAACTGGGAACAGAGAAAGTCCGTTCGTTATTCAAAAAGAAGGTTCAACAGGAACAAGAAGTTTCAAAGATTTGGAGTTCCAACCAGATATTTCTAATCATCTCAACAAAACTTTCGCGAGATATAACATTTTACGCAAGTTAGAGTCTCCGAAATCTCTTATGGAATACAAAAGACATTGCACAGATAAAATAATGTTCTCGGAATTATGCTAACTTATTTCTAAATGTACAGACATAATAAAGGAATAACAAAAAAGAACACTCTTACCAGGGGACAAGAACATATGAAGAGACTAAAAATTTTAAAAATTCAAACCTATCGTATTTTAATTTACCTTTTGGAAAGTGAATATATAATAAACACAGTTATTGCAAATAATCAGAAAAGATTATTTTCGCAGCTGATTTTCATGAAAAAGTTAAAATTAATCTTGGATTAGGAAAATCTTAGTGAACAGTGACAGTGTTGTCAAGCCACAAACACCGACTATGATCACTTTGTGGTGGACAGACACTGTGTGCATGGGTTTTCTCGGAGCTCTCTTGCTTTGTCCTACTGTCGTCATGCCACTATTATCATCCATCTCATCATCGTCGTCTGCCTTGCCCCCGGTGCATAATTATGTGATAAACTAAAAAAAAAAAAAAAGTAATTTATATTTACAAGTTTTATCAAGACAGTCTTAACCGTTACAGTCTACAGACTTTCCATTTTATGAAGTAATAATTTCTGGAAACATTGTTTCCTGGCTGGCGAGAAGATAAAAACGCGGAAACTTTTTTTTTTTTTTTTTTTTTTTTTTTAAATCTGACGAGGTGTAAAGATATTTTTCGAGCAACAAGATTAATATTTGTTTCTGAAACGAGAATGAGAAAGTTTAAATAAAAAGAAGAGAAAGCTGCTCTAAGTTCAAATTGTCGGCTGAGGAAGGTGAAAGAGCTCGCGAGTAACCGAAAATTGATTTTCTTTTGAAACTGAGAGGCTTGTAGATGAGTCATTGTCTTTTAATTCTCATAATATCCTTTGCGCAGAAATATAGGTTTCCGCTTAATATGACGTCTTGTACTTGTGCGCGTCTATGTTCGTCAGGCAGAAGTTGATGTGTGTACTTGCGTGTCAGTGTTACCAAGTCAGAATTGAATTATGTGGAGACGGATCTTTAAATGAGTAAAAAAACTAAATATTTAGTCGTGTTTAAAAAATGATGGATATCTGCTTTTCAAAAGGGTGTATACTCATAATCATACATAGAACATATCAGTATTTTGGCTTGAAATAAATATAATCTTATGTTTGTTTCATTTACTTCCACGTATGAAGAAGAATAAATTTCTTTTATCTTATTATTATTATTATTATTATTATTATTATTATTATTATTATTATTAATAATAATAATAATAATAATAATAATAATAATAATAATAATAATAATAATAATAATAATAATTTTGTCCACTCATCTGAGCAGACGATATAGTAATATACGGGTCACGCAAATATATTACTTTTCATCTCTGTTTTTCCCTTTATTCTGGGGTTTGCAAGCAGTTTCTTACAATTCTGAATGCGTCCAATATTACGCTCGTCTGTATCTTCTTTGTGACTTTTTCTTAAATTCCGGTTGTTTCAAGTACACTTTTTAATTTTGTCTATGTACTTTCCGCAGGTTTGTTGTGTGTAGCATTGTGATGTCTATCAGATATATTTCTCTCTTCTCTTTGCTTATTACTGTGATGTCCGGCCTGTTATGATATACTTCTTTATCGGTTAGTATCTTTCTGTCCCAGTACAGTAGTGTTTGTTTGTTTTCAGTATGGCTTTCGGCATTTGAAGTACGGTACTTTTTCTAGTATCATTTTCTGTTTCATTGCCGTTTGATTTTTGCCATTTTGTCGTGCCTTTCCTTCTATTCGATTTGTGTTATGTTGAGCATCCACATGTGTTGTGTTGAGCACCAGATGTGATATGTTGTATTGTTTCTTTCTTGATATATTTGACATCTGCATTTGTAATCCTGTACGATTATGTTTTTTCAGGATTTTTTAAATAATCTTTTTTAGTGTTTTGTATTTATTGTTTGGTCTTGTACTGCTCTGTTTCTGGATATAAATTCCTTATTTTCGCCCACTGAAATGATGTTTCTTTATTCACATATTCCTGATTGACTTGTTCTGGAAATATTTTTTTCTCTCTTCATTGCTTCCTTACGTCCTCTGTTCATTGTAATGATATTATTTCCAATTTCTCTGTCTGGCTTAAGTGAAGTGGTATATATTTGTGGTCCACTGCTACTATTGCGTAGTTTTGAATTTCCTTGTTTTGCATAGAAATAATTTCTTAATATTTAAGTTTGTCTGTAATGTATATTTCGGATGTTGATTAGTCCTCATCCTTCTTTGTTTCTTGGTAACGACATTCTTTCTTTAGCAGCTCCTGGGTGTAGTATTCTGTTCTCTGTCAATATTGTTCTGGGTATTTCTTTCGAAATCTCTTAGTTCGTTCTCTATCCATTTTATTACTTTGAATGAGTATGTTAAAAGAGGTATTGCAAATGTCATAGGTTTGAATATTGTAAATATTGACATTACTATACTGAAGCAAATCAATATAATGACAATTAAAAAAAAAAAAAAAAAAAAAAAAGTGATTGCAGAATTACAAAATAAAAAAGAAAATATCTAGTAGAGGGGAAAACAAATGAAAGTAGACCCGCATTTACAAGTTAATTCTTAGCTTATATTGATAATGAGGGCTTCTTCTACACTAATTTGTGAATCAAATATTAATAAGTCAGTATGTAGAATCGCTCTGTGGATAGTATTTTAGTATAAACATATTTATTTTATAAAATAAGTATATTTTATACTCTTGATAATTTCCACATAAAACTGTATGATGGGGAACGCCACATTGAATTTGGGACTAGTTAGGAATGCTCGGGGGCGTAGCCACGAGGGGAGTCCAGCGGGTTTGAAACTTGACTAACATTTGTATACTTTCTTAACGAACTATACTTGTTTAACAGAGAAACAATTGATGTAGGCTAAATATTTTATTTTACACCTCATCATGTACTCTTCTTTTCTTATAAAAATAATCGTTCTATCATTTTTTTCTAAAAATATAGGTGACAGTAAGTAAGAATTCCTTATCGTCTTTTCGGGTGCAGAATAAGGCGGGTTCCATACTATGTAGACGTATTGGACCTCCCTCAAATACTTTGGACCCCTCCCAGTTAACATTTCAGGGTGTAGAACTGGCAGTGCTGTTTGTTTTTGTGTTCTTTGATTTTTGGCTTCTGCTACATGCGGATCCTTCATCTGGCGGGTTTCGAGGTTTCCTTTCTAAAACATATCACATTGGTAAGCGTTGTTTCGCCTCATGTGGAAGTATATTGTGTTCATCGTGCATTGCGTAACAACCAAGACGGATGATTTGGAATGTAGTTTTTTCTTTTACGCACATATGTGTGTGTTGATGTATGAATATGTGACATTCGAAATTCATATACCAGTACCTCTTTTGTATCAGCTGGTTTGGTTTTTAATTATTAGGTTTAATTTTATTGTGTGTGCTTTAATTCTGTAAATAACCTACAAATTCTGAATGAATTGTATACTATGACTTCTGTAAATAACTTACAAAAAACATTGACCAGCTTTCAACTGAGAAAAAATTTGCAATTAAAGCTTAGACAAAACAAGCAAAGGGCAATTCAGGCGAGTGTTCGAAAAGAATCCAGTTTAAATTTACAGGATATCTTATGACAGTAGTGTTTTGTTTGCACCAGATACATTTTCTCAATTTATTTTAAATTTTCCTGGATAAACTGTGAATAAAGTGTGTTCAATGTACATTTTTTTATAACACTAATCTCTGCTACGAACTCTCTTCAGTCAACGTTGAAGAGGAATTCGGATCACTGTCAGGGACTGAGTTTGCTAGAATGAATCGTTCGCAATAATCTAGAAAAAATATTTAGTGAATTATTTAGTGAATATTTAATATTAACTGTACTTATGGCGTCAGCAAAAGACGAAAAGTTTTTTTCCACATGAGAAAGAATTGACACTTTCAAGGAATTGAATGTCCCAAGAAAGGTTATCACCATTGGTTATGTTTTCCATCGAAAAAGATCTGACAATAAGAATACCAGGGTTCAACCAGCATGTATTAGACAGATTTGCTCCAATCAAAGAGAGGATAATGAACTTACTAATTAATTAAGGTGATTAATCGGATAAAATGTTCTACATTTTTTATTTTTTAAAAACAGAATTTTATTTAATTTAACATGTGACATAGCATTTGCATCTGAAGTTATGCTGATTAGTCAATGAGCCAACTTTATGGCTTCTGTCTCTTATCGTTCGTACTGCAACACCCGAAACCGGCCGCCACTGCTCCTGCCTAAAGCATAGTAGTTGGCGACAGTTGAATTGAGATCTGAGAGGTATTGTAGATGATGTGTCAAATTGTAATTCTTAAAATTGAAACCACAAAAAGACAATTTGATATAGATATTACATAGTATAAACAAAAGTATGAAAGGTAAGGCAATATTTTAGCTTTGTTTGAAAAGTGTAGACATAGAGGGTCAATGCCATGACAAAAATTTGAAAGAGAAAGTAGTTTTCCAAATTTTGCAGTTCTGTGTACCTTATAGATATGTTGGCTTTAAAAAAGCTAAAAACGCCATTCCTTGAAAAATGTTTACGATGGTGAATATACATCCTTCTCTGCTCAATTGTCGCTCAGTGGAAGCGTAAATGTAATTCTCGTCGTTACTATTTCAACGAGCAACAATGGAGCATACAAAACCATCGTAAACATTTTTCAAAGTATGGTATTTTGGCATTTTAAACGTTAGCATATCAACAAGCTATTGCAAAATTTGAAAAGCTATTTTCTCTTTCAAATTTTTTTTTGTCACTGCAGTGATCTTCTATGTCTACACTTTCCAAAGAAAACTAATATCTTGCCTCACCTTCCACACTGTTGTTTATACTATGCAATATCTGTCAAATTGTCGTTTTTGGTTTCAATTTTAGTAATTATAATTTGACATATCATTTGCATTACCTCTCAGACCTCAATTCAACTGTCGTCAAATTTTACGTTATAGGCAGGAGTACCTCTGATGCAGGGTGGTAAAGTTCTCGTGCCAAAATAACAGGTTCACAGTAAATGCTTACAAAAATCAGGGATGTTCGAAAACTTCTGAGCGGTGTAAAATTAAAACGTAGGGAATGCAGAAATTCACAATAGCTTCACAAATATTATTTTAGGTGGTTCATAAAGGTATTATTTTATTTGAATTGTAGCCTCAACTCCCTTCTGATGCTGACTACATAGATTATGACTCTGCTGATTCTGGGGTGAGTGAACCTGAAGAGGAGGAAGAAGATGTGTTTGAAGATTCCACCACAGGAAAAGAAACTGAAGAAAAGGAGAATACAGAACATTCAAATCCAGCGAGTTATTCATGGTGTATGCTACGTTTAGCTATGGTTAAATTAGTACAGAAGCAACTACAGGAATTTTTAGCTGTTGCAGGAATTGAACTTCAAGGTAAAGCAAGTGTTGCATTTTGCCCTCTATATGTCATACAAATTAATAAATTGAAACTATAATTTTTAAAGCAATTTTGGATTGACAAAACAAATATGCATGATTAATGTCTCAATCATTTTTCATAATTGATAGGTGATTTTTTTAAATCGTCCGATTGCTACCTGGAAATAATTATTTTTGTAGTATGTATATTTTATGTAGAAGAAAATAACTTAACTGCTTATGAAGTGTTTAGGGATAACCTAACTCCAAAATTGAGAATCACACAGAGCACTTAGAGTAAACCGTGGCGGAGGCGACCTGATTTCATGACTGAGATCTCCAGGTTTTGTAAGTTTTGCCAGTCGAAGTAAAGAGTCCTGCTAGTTCTTTACATAGGTTCAAGACAAATTAGGAGGCCTTAAAATAATAACTGCTTCAAGTGAATAAACGATACTTAATGGAAGTGTCCGAATTTCTTTGACTACTGTTACTTATCCGCATCTCTAATTTCAACTAATTAGTTTATTTTTTATGAAAAGATGTGCTAATCAACAGATCAAGTAGAAATATAACTAAGCACAAAACCTCTGCCATCAGAATCTACAGTTACATCTCCCCCTCTTTAAAATTCTTCGTTGTGTTCTCTCTTTATTATCTTTTTTCTTTTCTGTTCTTTTCTTTTCTTTCTTTCTTTCTTTCTTTCTTTCTTTTTTTTTTTTTTTTTAATCTGATCATTACTGTTTTTGAATTATATTAGATAAAATCTATGGATGTGAGGTTATTTGTTAGATCCTATTAGGCTCTGTATTGAGGATGTTATTTTCAAACTTGGTTTATGATAGTCACTATAAAAGTAATACCCCATATTTTTAACAATATATACATTTTTTTATTCTATTTGTTTGAAAGTTTTTACGTGCTTCAATTACATATATTTATTTTTCAAAATAAGCTCCATCTCTTTCTACAACCGTACACCACCCTGGAACTAGGGCCTGTATGCCTGTACCGTAAAATTCTGGACCAACGCATGTAAGCCACGGAGTTACCATCTGCAAATATGGTCCCACAGAAGGAGGGCTTAAGGTCCCCAAAGATATGGTAATCCGCCCACTCGTGGCAACGTCCCGTTCTTCACGATTCTAGAAAGAAATTCCTATCCATCGATCTGTACTGTGCCAAGAGCCCGGTACATATTGATTTTTCTTTCCTTATTTTCAACTGTCAGTTTTCTTCCGGCCCACCGTGCACAGTCATTTTTCAAACTCAACATTTTGCCACACAATGTTTCTTCTCAATTCCTAGAAGAAGCAACATTTATTTTACAGTTACGTATCTGTGAGCCATATCCATGTCATGTTGTCAAGTATTCGTGCAGTCTTTGATATGTTGGAAGGTGGCAGATTTTGAATGTAGGCATAGCAGTTTCCAGCCAACGGTACTGCAATCGACAGCATCATCTTCATATATCGTTTTCAATCTTGTGAGTTTTTGCATTGTCTCATTTTCACAAATCAGGAATTGAACTACAACATTTTGCTTCTTATGAACATAAGCGAAGCTACCAATTTGAAAGATTGATAGAAGAGCTCTACGCATGGGAGGTTGTCGAACTGAGTGACGATAGAAGCTTAAAGGGTGCTTCTATGTGCTGCATATCGTCGCTGCGCCTCGAAGAACCGCTATGTGACATTTTTGTCGAAAATGAGTTATGTCGTGCAAATAAACCTGAAAGCTGTCAGGCAGCGTCCGTTATAATGTGGTAAGTTAATATTCAATTGTTTCGCCACAACAACGAAAAATTATAGATTGAAATTATGGCTTAAGATTCTCATCATGTAGGTATTGATTAATGTATACAAATCCTCTATGTGCTTATTAAGGCGCAAAAGGCGCTACGTAAACACAAAAATAGTAATATAATATTGTTGAAGCAAGCTACAACAATGTTCAGTGCATAATATACGCAAAATCAATTTTATTATTTGGTCTAGGAATTAATTCGTGCGGTTGGTACGCACACATTGAAGCTGTAGTGCAAACACAAAATACATAAATACCTTAAGAAAAATATTGTCCATCGCTAGCCACCACTTTCGCCCATCTGTCAGGCAATGTACGGATTCCGTGGCGAAAGAAGTCCTCATCCTTGGAAGCGATCCAGTCAGAGACCCATGTTTCGATATCTTCTGAAGAAGTAAACCGCTGTCCAATCAAATCGTTGTTCATGCAATCGAACAAGTAGTAGTCCGAAGGAGCAACGTCTGGTGAATACGGCGGGTGGGGTAAAACTTCCCATCCGACATTTTCTAAATAGGTTTTGACCGGTTTTGCGACATGTGGGCGAGCGTTATCATGTTGAACAATAAGTTTATCATGTCTGTTCTCCCATTCTGGTCGTGTTCTGGCCAGAGCTTGCTTCAAACGCATTAATTGTCGTCGATAACGTTCTCCATTCATAGTTTCACCCAGTTGCAGCAGCTCATAGTACACCACACCTTTCATATCCCACCATATGCACAGCATAACCTTTGCACAGTGAATATCTCGTTTTGGTTGTGATGGACCTGGTTCACCTGGTTTCACCCAGGCCTTTTTTCGTTTAGGGTTCTCGTAATGGATCCACTTCTCATCACCCGTAATAATTCGATGCAGAAACCCCTTTCTGCTCTGTCGTTGAAGCAGCAATTCGCAAATGGTTTTTCGTCTTTCAACGTCTCTGTCTTTCAATTCATGTGGAACCCAATGTGACATCTTTTGAATCATTCCCATGGCTTTCAAGCGTTTGGAGACTGTTGTTTGATCAACGCCTAATGCTGCTGCAAGTTGTTCCTGCGTTTGACACGAATCCTGCTCGAGCAATGCTGTCAATTCTTCGTCTTGAAATTTTTTTGGCTGTCCAGCTCGCTCTTGGTCTGCCAAGCCGAAATCACCACTTCTAAACCGTGCAAACCACTTCTGACACGTTCGCTCAGCTAGAGCATGGTCACCATACACTTCCACCAAAATACGATGACTTTCAGTCGCACTTTTCTGCATGTTAAAGTAATGCAGCAGGACACCCCGCAAAAACACTTTATCAGGCACAAATTGCGCCATGTTCACTTAACTACAAACTGGTGTTGTTGACGCTTTAATCCACTGCCCTATACTACGAACGATACGCGATGACAGGGGTTTGCAACACATGTGTGGATACACGGAACTGTGGAACGCTCCGTTCGTTGCGCCATCTCTTGTCCACCCGCACGAATTAATTCCTAGACCAAATATATTTTTCAAGTGTTTCCGTGTATATTTGGCAAAATTCTAAGAGTTCGGAATGTTTTTTGCTTCTTCTGAAAAGTTGTGGTTTTAACACATAGCGGTTCTTCGAGGCGCAGCGACGATATATTGCAAATATGCAAAATTAAAAATGAATGTAGAGAAAATTGTGTCGGTACTTTTGGAATAATTTTTGTATTTTTGATATTTTGTCAACAGTGGTGTGTTTTAGTCTCTTTACTGCTTCTATTTTTTTAACGGTGAAATAAATATATACATATATGTAGGAGACGCGGATTCTGTTTTCTATTCTATGTATTAGACTTATTTTATGTAGGTCAGTAAAACACAAATAGATTTTTAAAAGACTTTTCAAATTAATTACTGCTCGTCTTAAAACTACTTTGAAACCACGTTGAAGAGAAATATTTTTGATACAAGGTTTGGATAATTACGATCAACGAAACTGTCTGACTTTCTGCTCCCCATCGCCGCACAATGGGATTCTTCCCAAGCATTTTAATGATAACTGAATTACCTTTCCTTGTGTGAATGTGCGATGGCAAGCTGTAGAGTAAAGTCTTACCCCGTACTGGTGGCGATTTTGTGGTATTACGAAAATAAAGGAGCAACGTATGTGCGTCAGATTTTGTTTCAAATTGGACAAGACATTAACAGATACATTGAAAATGTGACAGAAAGTGTACAAGGTAAGATAGTAGCCGAACTCAGGGATACGAGTGGTTTCAGCGTTTCAAAGCAGGAAGAACATTCATCAAAGACGAAGCAAAACCTGAACGCCCATCAATATAATGTGATGAGGTTCACTTTCATAAAGTGCACGATATTATACGGAAAAATATTCTGTGACCGTCCGCGAAACAGCTGTAGAAGTACAAATTAGTAAATTGTTCTGTCGTGTGATATTGGGTGAAAAACTGAATATGAATCATGTTGCTTGAAAATTCGTTTCACGGTTGCTAACAGTTGAACCAAAACAAATAAAACACGTGTGGAAAACTGTGCGGATCTTTTGAGTCGTGTAAACGAAGATAATATCTTCTTGAACAACATCATAACAAATGACGAAACTTGAGTCTATTCCTATGACATTGAAAGAAAGGCATAGTCATCCCAGTGGGTTAAACTTCGCTGAGACCCAAAAGAGTAGGTGAAAGTCGGTCTGAGGTTAAAGTAGTCCTTATTCTTTTCTTTTTGTTTTGTTGTTCATTATAAATACTTCTCACGTGGTCAAACCATTAACAAAGAGAATTATTTAGAAATAATGAATGGTTTGAGGAAAGTTGTGACGAAGAGGAGTCCGGAATATTAAAAAATAGAACATGAATGTTCCGCTGTGGCAATGCTTCTAGCCATTTGACGCTCCTCATTAAGGGTTTTGCGACGAACAACACAACTGTTGTACCTCACACATCCTACTCGCCTAATTTGGGGCCTGCAGACTTCTCTCTGTCTTCAAGTTGAAATCCATCCTAAAAGGTAGCATAAAATGATAATAGAGAAAATCGCTATGAGATCTCTAAGCTATTCCAAAAATTGCTGTCAAGTAGTGGAAGACGAGCTAGGAACGATGAATTAATAGTGGGGGTAACTATTTTGGAGGAGATAAATGTGAATAACTTCCACAAACGGTGAGTACCATTTAGAAAGTTCGGCTTCTTTCAGGACAGACTTTGTACATTTGGCAATAATGGAAGTAGCTGTATAGAGAACTTTTTATGCATCGATGTAGAAGATTTTACGAAGTAGTAGCAGTTACAAGAATGTTTCCATTCATTTTTGCTCCTTCGTACTATATCGTATTTGACGCGAATAATCATCGCTCAGAAACATGAATGATGAACGTCAACAAGAATACGGTAAATAAATAAATAAAAATAACCACTGTACAATTATTATGCATTAGTAGCATATTATATTCATATTATGCAATTATTATGCATTATACATCATGGCATTACTTAGAAGATTATATGAGCTTATACGATCGCCTTTTGCGGGATATCTAGATTCGTTTTTTAGTGGTTCGGTTACACGTTGTACCGTAGAATGCATAGCTCATATAGTATTGGGTCGTTAAGCTCTTCACAAATAAACATAAAGTAATAAACTACACTTAGTATTTTTATCATAAATAAACCGTCCTCGGAGCATGGAAAACATAGACGAGAGGCTAGGAGAAAGAGAGAAAAGACGAGGACCAGAAGTAAAAAGCAGTATATTAGAGTAGTCAGTTTTCAATAATTCAGATAATAATAAGATAATTCTGTTTCTTTTTTATAGAGTTACCTGTATGTAGTCCTTTGATCCATGCTGTGTTGAGAGTTGTCGAACGCTGGCAAGAAATGCTCAAAGATGATCTTGATCTCAAAGGCCCAGCCCCATCGACCTTTATACCAGGTTGCTTTGTTGAATCAGTGACATCTGGTCCAGCAATTCACAAATACAGATGCCTTCTGGAAAAATACAATACGCCTTTTCAGTAAGTAATTTCGTATTTCAGTAAGTAGTTTGTAGGAAAGTTAAAACAGACGTTGACTATAGCATTGATGAATTATGTTTTCCAAGCCTGTTACTTCAATCCATACTTTTGAATGTTTGAAACTGCAGAAGGTTCATCTGTAATGTTCGCATGGCATTATAGAATGTTATCAGAGATTGCAAAGACAATTCTCACATCAAATTATAATTCGAGTTGATGAATGTACTGGAAACTTGCAAATGGTTCGAGTATACAGATAATTTATATTTCTTCTCCTTCTCTTCCTCCTCCTCCTCCTTCTTCCTCTTCTTCTTCTTCTTCTTCTTCTTCTTCTTATTATTATTATTATTATTATTATTATTATTATTATTATTATTATTATTATTAAGCAATTTCCCAAAAACAAAAAAAATATTTCGTCGTAAATACATGAAATGTTCACTGTTATATAAAAACTCACTAATAATAATAATAATAATAATAATAATAATAATAATAATAATAATAATAATAATGGATTCTGTTAACAGCTTTCTAAGTTTGATGTTCTTTTGACAGACCACCTTGTTAATATCAACGTGGCAAATTTCTTCGCTTTCAGTACTCAGAATTGCCAAAAAGCCCAACCTCATCTGTGACACTTTAGGCATATGCCATACATAAATACGACCTGTTGTTGGAAAATGGATGAAAGAATATTTATCGGACAATATTACTTGTTTCCAATCTCAGTAGTCTACGTTTTCAGCAACATTTTCGTCTGACTCAAGTGTTATTGGCGATAATCAGTGACTTAGAAAGTGCAGGCTGGCCGCGAATATTTCAGGTTATGTAACTCATATCGGACTGTGATTGTTGCAGTACACAATTCCAGATACAATTTGAGATTTGCAGTCTCATTTGTTGGCTCTACGGTCCTTGGTTACAATCTTTGTTAAGCTTTGCGATCTCTGTCGCGGAAATTTCTCTTTCGTCCACTGTTATTAATCTCCGATGTCATTTTCCCATGAGGCATTCATGCCCAGTTTGGTCAATTCCGTGAACAGCTGGTCCAGCAGTCAGATTGGGACAATGTTAATCATTTCACTCTTAATGATTCTTCTTAAATTTTCTCAATAACATTGATGTTCGGTACTTTGGTGTGTTAGATGAGATGTCCACCTCATGCTCTGCAAAGCAGTCCTACACACTCACAGCTCGCTAGACAGTTCAGTTTTGTTCTTGATGCTTTGTCTCTAGATAATGACTAGGGCAACCAACTTTGTGCTTTATACAGCTGTATATTATGCTTTACTTTTCCGTACATTATGCTTTTTTCTAAATTATGCCTTAATATGCTGTTCCTTGAATTATACTTAATTTTTTTCCCAATTTCTATTACATGCGTGTTTTATTTTACTCGTTTTTATTACACAAGCATTAAAACTAAATATATATGAAACTAAATATTTCCCACTAAATATGAAACAAGTATATGAAACTAAATATTTCCCACTAAAAATTACGCCAATACAACATACTTCAGAATCCAAACACATTACACTTAAAATGTCAAAATAAATAGAGAATACAAATATTTGAAAACAAAAGGTTTTTTTTTTTTTTTTTTTTTTTTTTTTTTTTTTTTTTGTGTTCAGTACTCTTCATCCTCGCAATCGCTGATGGTGTCAGGGTTTCTGTTAGCTCACCTATTAAAAGCAAGCCGCAGAGCTGCGTGGGTTTAAAATCCAGTTTAGAGTCTAGAGCTCCTTTCAACTGAAACACTAGAAGGAGGCACGGTTAATGCTTTCATGGCCAAGGTTCTCAAATTTGGCTCTTATCCAGGTGTTTCTTCCAAAAGGAAAGGGGACAAATGGAAGTAATTTCGTCTTAAAGAATTACACAATACATGCACATTCTTCCAAAGATACATCTGCCTGAGAGAAACTCATCAATTCTGTCGGTAGACCTTCTGCAAACATATTTGGATTTACGCGGGTGGGATCCAGACACTGAACATGCTTCCAAAATTCGGTAACAACCTGATGTCCATTCATGTAACCTGCAAACTTTATGCACTGCACACCAGAAGTTTCGGGAATTTCTTGAACTGATGAAAGAATAAGTCACACTTGATTTGCATCCACACTGTGAGCTAAAACTTTTATTATCTCACAAACGGCATCTGTAATTTTACCTAAGGTATTAAGCTGGAACTTAAGACATTGTTCTTCATTTCCAATTAGTTGTTCGAGATTTATCACAGCAGAACTTCCTCTTCCTCTTCTGTCCACTTCTGCAATGTGCTGTAATAAGAATTGTGAAATTTTCCTGCTTCGAGCCAAGTTCCCCAATGGGTAATCACTGGCACTGGAAGCAAACTGGGATCTTTTCTGCTTCCCCCAAAAGATTCAACAACCTTTCCTGTCTAGCTAGTGTTCTAGACAAAGCTGATTTAACTGATGCGATAAAAGTATCAGCTACTTTCAAACTATTTCTAATCTCTTCTGCACATAAGTGGAGAACATGTGCCCAGCAAGAAGAATGCATTAATCTAGGAGGAATTGCAGCTAAGTGCATAGTAGCGCTTTTTATGTATGAGACATTATCAGATATTAGAACTACAAACTGCCTTCTATTAACACCAATATCACTTAATGTGTCAAGTACAGTGTCGATTATCACATCTGCGTTGCACCGTCGCACTAATTTTGTTCTGACCAGATGAAAACATTCAGTAGATTCACCGAGTGGACGGACAAGAACATTTACACGTGTGGGAGACCCGGGTTCTATTCCCGGTGGGAGCTCATGTGATTCGGATTCCACGTTAATCAGTAGGTCCCGTCTCATATATCCTCACTGCTGAAAGGGACGTTAAACTCAAAATCAAATCAACTCAATTTTCTTAATGTACTATGTTATAATGTTAGTGGATAATTGAGTCCAATTTTTGAACTCTTCATTTCCTAAAAACATAAAGAGGGATACCAGCTGCAACAAATGCTGTAACCATATTTTTTATGTTCTCTTTAATCGGTGCCCATGCGCTGCAACAGTTGAGGAAGAGTGGTGGCCAAACTATTGCCTCTGCTTCCTGCTTCACCCTCATTTTTTGTGCAGTTTTCTTCAAGCAGTGTTTCGAAGAAGAAACATGTAGATGCACAGTAGACATCTCATATTTAATGAATTCAGAACAAATAGATAGAAATAGATTACTGCCTTCTGCTTTGAAATGGTCAGTTGGGAATTCTCTTACTGTCTGAGATGTATTTTGATTTTGGCCATCTTGGAATACGTACAACCAGTTTTGCCTGCCTTTTAACACAAAGAAGGGAGAGGAAAATCCTTCCTAGCGGAAGGTGCGGAGAAAGGAGGAATTCGAGCTTTCCATTGTTACGAGTAAAGGCTATTGACGGTTCATTTCCATCGTTTGCGGCGTTGATCATTTTTTTTTTCTTTCTTTGACACAAAATAAATTAACATACTATTTTTCTTTGCTGCAGACATACACATGGTTCTGGAATAAAAAGCATTAAGCATTATGCTTTATGCTTTATTATTGCTTATAAGATTAGCAAATTTGGATATGTAAAGTGCTCAAAATCATAGATATGGTAGCAACCATAGGTGGAAAATTCCATTATGCTTTTACTGCTTTATATGCTTTATGGTTGCCCTAATTAATGACAATACAGTTGATTGAAAGGTTGTGATTACCAATCTCGCCAGACGTCTAAAATCACGGTTGTTCGTGTTTTTTCACAGCTACTCCGATAAAATGGGTCCTTGCCCAACTTCTTTCGCTCTAAATGAGCACTATTTACTGGACACAACAACGAACTGTGCCACTTCGCTCAGAGAATGAACATGTTCATGACCAATACAATAGCTGCATTTTGCCATTCTGTTACATCACCTTTTCGACCCATGGTGCTACCTGCAAATAAAAATGAGTCTTATTACGCATGCATGTCTTGACAGGATAAAACAGAAATAGTAATATATAGTATACAATACGTTACATTGCATTATATAGCCACATTTTGCTATTCCAGAACAATATAAATATTTTGTTCAGAAAGACTGCATTTCGTAATATTTTGTCCGGTGCATTTTGATATGATTTGTTAAAATATATAGAACGTAAGGATAATATTGTTCAAAACTGTCGAAAGAATGTTCTTTCTCGCGACCATTATTTTACTTGGTATAGAATAATTTGTCCGTGGAATTGTGTTTTTCCCCTTATCTTGTGATTTTGATAATAGTTCTCAGAACTCTGCCTACAGCACGTGCAGCTCTGTTTTATTTCGGAATATAAAGAATCTTGTTATTTTCCGCAGAATTTCAACACTTTTTTTTTTTTTTTTTATTTATTCCTTGCGTGGCTTTTATAAAAAATAGTTTCAATTTGCCTTTTCAAATCAATACTCATCTTTCATAATCTTATACAGTAACTAACAATCAGAAACACAAGAGCAGCGACTTTACTGCTTTTCTTAAGTACACATAATTAAGACTTCTTAGTTAGCCATGCTATTTTATTTGAATTCGTTAATTTCGTTGTCACTTTGGGAGAACTCATGGTGGCTACTTGGTTTTCGCACAATTTTCAAAATAGCTGAAATTCAAAAGACAGTTTAAAAAAATATGGACTTCATGGCGATCTTTTATTTCAAAGTGGACGTTCTTTTGAGATATTATTTACCATTGCTAAATTTGAACACTTATTGTATATTTCTAATAATAGGCTGGCTATCTGCTTACGCAATGATAGAAACAGTATCTCAAGAGAATGGGACTCAAGGTTATATTACTTTCCAAGCAGTAGACCACCATAAAAATGACGTTTTAACTTTTTATTATTATTTTTAAAGTTGTGAGAAAAGAGAGACTTACTGAGACTAGATCTTCATTTGATCTACTTTTATCATGTTCTGTCTTAAGTGTATTATCTCCCGATATCTATGTATCTTTATACTATAATCTGCCTGCATTTGTGTTTACAGAACTCGTCACCATGCTTCAGCTCCAGTCCGTCGATTATGGAACTTCCTTGTTCGTGAGGAGTATGTTCAAGATATATTCATACGGTATGTATTTGGAAAGCGGCGATCAATATCGTCTATTTTGGATGGGAGTGTTGGTGGTGAAACAACAACTCAAGAAAATACCGGCCCATCATTACCTGATCCAGTACGAATCATTCACAAGGAACAAGATTCTATTTCAGCATTCTGTTTAAATCAAGTGAGTAACATATTTCACTTTTACGTTTAATACAATTTACGACTTACGTATTATCTTTCACAGAAACAAAAATAAACTAATTTCTTCGCAGGTTAGCATCTGTATTCTCGAATTATATTAATTTCCACTTCATTATTTAATAACTAGTCTCAAACAATAAGTTGTTTTCTTATTTTTTCAGTTCTTAAAAAAAATAGAAATAAGATGGAAAGAAAAGTTCTGTTATTTCATAGAACAAGATAATGAAATTAAAAATAAGTAAATAAAAAAAGTTTAGTCCCATGTCATCATTGTCAACAGTGTATTGTCATCATTGAATGTTGTTTTCTTCGTGCAGTGACCTACTTAAATAACTTAATTTTAACGCACTGACGTATTTAAATCAAATGAAATAAAGAACGAAGTTAAAAATGTAACTATTTCATCACATTTCATTTCATAAATAAAGGAAAACAAAGCAAAGCGTATAAACAACGAATAGAAAAAAATACTACATTTACATTTCAAAATATCGCAGATATACAATAAACATGATGGATATTTTGGGACTAGAAGTAGCGAAAATGTTTATTTTCATTGCTTCATTCTCCTTCTCCTTCATTTGCTAACACAATTTTTTTAAGTAAATTGTCATATGACTTTTCACCGTGATAGTTAATTTGAATCAGATTCCCGATAGAATCTGTCTATAAATGATGGTCGTGATTAGAAAGTAAAAAGTACAACCTAAAAACGTCAGAAACGTATTGAATTTCTCGTTCTTATAGTGATTAATGTTAACAGTTAGGCAAATGGTCAAAAAATATAGGTGCGGCATCTTCAGGGAAGTTTAACTTTTAACAAAGGAAGCTACTCTGATTACGATTGGAATTTTATCAAAATCTCGAAGGGCAGTCTATGTGGTACTAGAAACAAGACCTGTGCGAGAATTTCTCCAATAGTTTTTTTCTTTCTTTACGAGAATTTATATTTTGAATTTTCATATTGAAATTGTAATATGATCGATCATTTTCTATTGTGAACTGGGTAAGTGATGATCAAGGTGCTTATTAAAACGAAAGTGTCACGTGTTCATTTCTAGAATAAAATCTTTTCAATGTTCTCGTGTATCATTTTTGTTTTTAACCTTGCTTCTAGCTTAATGTACAACTACATTTTTATTGCATTACATTTTTATTGCTTTTTGTGTTTTGTAATCACAATATTATTGAGATATATTGTGGCATAAGTGGAAGAGTGTTCTGTAGTTATCTAAGTATATCATATAAAATAAATTATTCCAGGCTACATAGTCAAATGTTTCCTCTCAGAACACATATATAGGTATAATAAGCACACTTGTGGTCGAGCTGCAGACAGTGTATTTGCACTTACTCTGTTTTTAATACTTGAAGTTTCTTACCGTTACTTATAATTTACAAGCAGTCGCAGTGTGTGTTCTTTTTTCACGTCTTTTAAAATTTTCTTTATATAAATATAGAGTTTCATTCGATTTGATGATCATGATGGTCTGATCACATAATTTCTTCAACAGAATGGGATTACTTACTCTTATGATCGTAGTTAGATTAATTTCGCTACTGGCTCGGGTATGTACTCTTATATTAACATTTTCTTATGATCTAATTCCATTTCGAATTCTTCAACGTGGAGACTTTATACAGACCTATTTTCCTGTCGTAATCCTGTTCCACGCTTCAACCTGAAGCACGGTAACTGACCTACATTACAACAGAACAGTAATTTTCATTCCCCTAATGATGCCTTTGTAGCGTCGTATGAGCAAACTGTTCCAGATATTTTACATGGTTCCGTTCTAGATATGAGGAGAGATGTTCCGTGTCGGCGAGTACTGTGGAGATCGTTAACTTCTGTCATAGTGCTCTTGCCACTTTAAGTTAGCATTCCACTGATGAAAATGTCCAGCGGTTTCGCATTCTTCGTGCTTGTGCCGGCTTTCTCATTAAAGCTTTCAGTATTTAGGCACCTCGAATGCTGCGTTACGTCGAGTTCTCTCCATCAATTGACATCGTAGTAGTTCTAGTATATCTACTTTATGTATGTATCTATGAAGTGTGGGATCTCAATCGGAAAAAGCAGAAAGGCTATTACTCACCGCAAAATATATGTAGCAGAATTTTCTTCTACATGCAACAGGAAGCGCTTTCGGAAGATGCAACTTCTTTCTTCGGCCTGTGGTAGACTTCAAAAAGGATAAAAAAAAACATGAAAAAAGGTTAAAAAATGGTTAAAAGGTTAGGATATGTAAAAAAAAAACAAATCTGCCAAACATTAAAACACACGGGAATAGAAACTCACTGACATTGTACACTGCTGTTCATGTTTTCTGTTTTTGCTTTCCAAATGGTGAAAGTATGTACTGGAAAGATTACTCCAAATAATATTTATTTCGCCTCTATCCAGGTTAAGTGAGGGCCTTTCTTTGTGAATATAATATGATTCTTTAATTTTTCGTTCCGTTGCTGTTTTTGCTTTTTCAGTTAAACATGATTCCACGATATAATGGTTATAATCTCTAAGATGCGTTGCTAGACTGTATAACTGTTGTGGATTCCGAGATTTTGAGGCACGAACGTGCTCAATTATTCTAGTACAAATGTTCCTTTTTGTTTGACCTATATGTACACTTTATCACACTGACATTTCACCCGATAAACGCCACTGCTTTGTAAAGGGTCAGTAAAAAATGCTTTGGTTACGTGTTTATCTATAGATTTTGGAGGAACTTCGGAAATTTTGATGTTGTATCTTTGCAGAATCTTCCTGATTTTTGCTGAAAAATGTGGAACTAAAGGGACACCAATCCATCAGTCAGTTACGGCATCTGTTGTTGGTTGATGGTGGGTGTCGACGATCTCCTGTTGTACCTGCTTGTACCATTTTAACATTAAAGATATTTTGAAACCATTTTCCTGTCCAATTTGTAATAAATACTGTATTTACTTTTTGAGGTCCTCAGAAAGGTCTGAAAGTAAAAGAGCTCTCCTAAAAAAATGGTACAAGGATTTACAACAGAAGATCGTCGGCACCCACCATCAACCAACAACAGATGTCGTAACTGACAGATGGATTGTTGTCCCATTGGTTCCACATTTTTCAGCAAAAATCAAGAAGATTCTGCAAAGACACAACATCAAAATTTCCGAAGTTCCTCCAAAATCTATAGATAAATACATAACGAATTTTAAAGCATTTTTTACTAAACCTTTACAAAGCAGTGGCGTCTATCGGGTGAAATGTCAGTGTGATAAAGTGTATATGGGTCAAACAAAAAGGAACATTTGTACTAGAATAACTGAGTACGTTCGTAGCTCAAAATCTCGGAATCCGCAACAGTTATACAGTCTAGCAACGCATCTTAGAGATTATAACCATCATATCGTGGAATCATGTTTAACTAAGCAAAAACAGCAACGGAACGAAATATTAAAGAATTATATTATATTCACAAAGAAAGGCCCTCACTTAACCTGGATAGAGGAGAAATAAATAGTATTTGGAGTAATCTTTTCAGTACATACTTTCACCATTTAGAAAGCAAGAACAGAAAACAGTGAACAGCAGTGTACAATGTCAGTGAGTTTCTATTCCCGTGTGTTTTAATGTTGGACAGAAGGTTTGTTTTTTACATATCCTAACCTCTTAACCATTTTTTAACCTTCCTTTATATATATCCTTTTTGAAGTCTACCACAGGTTGAAGAAGGAAGTTGCATCTTCCGAAAGCGCTACCTGTTGCATGTAGAAGAAAATTTTGCTACATATTTTTTGCGGTGAGTAATAGCCTTTCTGCTTTTTCTAATTAAATATAATCACCGCTCGCAATATTGTGATATGGGATCTCACGTTACAGAGATAGCAAATGTGTCGAGCCAACACTTCGCTTCGATCCTTGAACTAAGTACAACTAAGCAAATTTTCTCATTGCTGATGAAGTTTTATAATGTATCGTTTATACCTGTCGAGTTCGAGTTAACTTTACGTAGTCGTCCGATACTGTACTAGGGCTTGATTATCCATTTTAACTATACTTTGCACCACATATCCCGTGAGATTGAGCTTGCATAATTCCCGGTGTTCAGTGATATCTTGACGGAAAGATCTTCCCTGCTCCCAGTATTTTAATCCTAAAACCAAACCAGATACAAATCTACTGAGCTTACAATTTGCTCTTTAAGCGTCCAAATGCATGTCGAATAAGTGTCTGATGTGATTTTTTGAGTCAAGTTCATTCTTAAGCAAGTTTTAGTGTGTTTCCGTGACTGTCGACCTACTCACAGCTTGCTTATTTTGAGTGGCTTCTGACCTCAAAATTATTCCTACAAGAGGATGGGTCCGTTAGAAAAATGTTTTTAATGTCTACACTGTACTTTTGCTGTCGACAGTATTTTGCCACATTTCCAGACTCCTGTCCAGTATACAGTAAGAAAACACTATTCTATAATAGTGTTTTCTTTTATCACTATTATTATTTGTGTGGTATTTGTTGCAGTTTCAACGTACTTTATTTATTTATTTTTTATTTATTTATTTTTTTTTTGTAATCATATATATATATATATATATGTCGACTGAAGGACTATTCGTTCGTTTATGGGAACTAACTGCCTGAGGAAAGAGATTAGGTTTTATCAAATGTGTTGCAGAATAATTTTATTTTTTGTAATATGGAAGTGTTATTTGGGGTTGTACCAAATGAATTTGTTTGGGTAGGCGTAATAAAACAATATGACTAATATTTACTGTAAAGAGTTAAGTACACGGTAGTGGAGTATGCGTGTCAATGTTTATAAATGAGGGGGAAATTTAAAAAAAAATGATTAAGTGTGGTGATGTTGAATGCTGAGATGTGAGTAATGTTTTGTGTGTATGTATGTTGATGATTTGTGTAGAAGCTGATACGTGAGAGGTACACTAAGACATAAGAGGAGAGAGCGAAGTATGGTACATGTAGGTCATGAGTTTTATTTGACTGTGCAAGAATTTACAATGAAGTAGTGGCCATTTTGGGAACCATACCCTGCGCGAAAACCTTTTTCCTCCAGAAGTTATTTTTCCATCATCCTTTAATTGATGTATCAGTTACACACCATACCATTTCAAGTTTTTGGGTGCCCCGGACTCCCATGATAGGGTGCCCTATGGGGCAAGCAGAGCGCCCACTCTATTCACCTTATGTTTTCCTACCTTATTTTTGGTTCCATTCTTTTACCTCCAGCTGTTTGTGATTTATAACCGTTGGACGTTTGTTTCTTTTCGTATGATTTTTCAATGATGTAGAAAGTGACATGCCTTGCTATTTAAAATTTTCGGTAGGTCCCCTGGTTCTTATGATACAGGTCCCTGTGAGGCAAGAAGAGGATTCTGTTCCATGCTCTTTCTAACATTTTCCTCGGACATTTTATCTGAAACACGCTGTATGTACCTATATATGTATTAAATGAATTACCAGGAAGTAGGACCTGAACATTTCACAGCCACTTTCCTTTTTAATTTTTATTCTTTCTTGTTTCTACTATTTCTCTTTCCTACTTCATATAACGATTAACGAAAGCGCTTATACTGTATCTTTTTAATGTATGTGATATATTTTCATTATTTTCTGGTAATTATTTTCCTCCAAAACGCGAATCACCAGAATAGCACTAAAATATTTTCATATAGGTCATATTTTCTCCGTAATTTTTTTTTTTTTTTTTTTTTTTTTTTTTTTTGAGGGGAAGGGGTGGGAGGACCGAGAATGGGACTTGTAACGCTTTGCCGAAATAACTACAAGCTTTGATCAACTTAAAATTTTCAAATGTAAACACAAATTATACACGAAACAACACCAGCAAATGCTTAAAAACACGATAGAAACGTTTTTTTTCTTCTTCTTCTTTCTTTCTTCAGAGCAGTATTCTTTTCAAAGTTAAGAGTGAGAGTTTTTCGTTCTTGCGTGCTGCTGGGATCGTGAATAATACGCTCGAAGTTGTCCCCGAAATTTCTACAGACCTAACATGAAATAAATAGTTCCTTCTATTTGCAGTTACGGAAAGTTTGTTCTTAGTAAAATGGCAGAACCTCGTCATGGTAGTTTCATTTCAAGATGTACGCGCCTTTGGCGTGGGAGACCCGGGTTCGATTCCCGGCGGGAGCTCATGTGGTTCGGATTCCACGTTAATCAGTAGGTCCACGTCTCATATAGCCTCGCTGCTGAAAGGGACGCTAAACTAAAATCAACTCAATTCATTTCAAGATATATCTAATATCTGATAGAAGTATAGTGATTATAATGAAAGAAAAAATTCGACGTTATAGTTTTGTTTGTTTGTTTGTTTTTTTTTTTTGTGTGTGTGTGTGGGTGTATGTGTGTGTGAGAGAGAGAGAGAGAGAGAGTGAGTGAGTGATACAACGTCTTTACGTTTGAATATTTACTTATTCAATGCTTCTTATTTCAGGTTACTCCTGGTTTACTTGCTATAACTACTCCAAGAGAAATTCAGGAAATGGATATATCTATGCTGTTAGAACTCCCCACTTGGCTCGAAGATGAATGTGAATTCGACATCTTGAATCTAACAAGGTAATTATTATTTTATTCATATACTAAAGAGAAATTTCAAAGGAATCAGTATTTATGTATGCCGGTGAACATTATAACCAGTTTATTAATACAAAACCTGTGTTTTAAATTGGGAAATTCGAAATTGCAATCGTAATTTAAAGAAGAAAGAAAGAAAAAATAATACTTCACGATATTTGGCTATACATTAAGGATTTGACTACACTAAGGAAATATGGATTAGCAAATTATGTATGCTTTTGGGGAAGATATCTGAAAAGAATATAAAATAATTTCTTAGCTGATGCTGTTGCATATATTGTAAGACTAGTAAACAGTGTTATGGAATATTAATACCTCCAAAAGGACTGAAAAATGGCGAAAATTGATCTTCACAAAATCAAGGACCAATAGGTTTGCTGTATACATTTGTAGAACTAATGAATGTCATTATTGAAAAATCATGTAAACCATCACATAAAGAAACAAGTTTTGTATTTAACGAACCGTTTGGTTTTAGAGAACTCCACTCCATTCTGCTGATATCCACTGATAAGAATGTTATGTAATGTGACTGAAATGAACAGCAAAACACACTCAATTGCTATTTTTTTTTCTTAGAAATCGTAAAAAGTATTCAATATAACATGAATTTCAAAAGTAATTTTAAAAAATTCTATTAATGAATTTTAAACAGCACTTGTGTACTTAATCAGTTCATATTTAATCTTTTTTGTTACAAGTTATAAGTACGCCACAGTATATAATATTGGATAGTTCTCTATGAACTGCCACTACAAACGAAGGACACAAAGACTCGAAAAAAAATAATTTAAAAACTGACGTTTATTGTCGATGCTTTTGCTTGGAAAATTTTGGGATTATTTTTTGAGCACTTTTAATTAAATGAATAAACACTGATTTGTTTCATTTTAAGAATAAAAAGTTACTCCACATATTAAGAAGAAAGCAACAATTGTGAACTCAAATCTCCATTTTCACGAATGGTTTGTACTTGAATGAAAAATTAATAATGAGACAAAATATTTTGCCGAGAGATTAATATTAGTGTTGTTCAATTAAATGCATAACGTTCATTTGTTGTTCTTCGGAATAGTCATTAAAATTTTAAAATGAACTAAAACTTCAGTGAATCTCATATTTGAAGAACTAAAATCTCATTTTGTGGAGAAGTATAGGCCGAAAAATGCTGTTTTGTACTTCACCATATTTAAATGTTTGTAAAATCTATAAAAATCTGAGAGGAAGGAAACAGTATTTATGGAATTATCAGGATTTCAAAATCAATTGACTAACAGTCCGTCCGTGATGAGTAGTTTGTCAAAAAGTTGATAATTGAAATACGATCTTTGGCAACTGTTTTGAGACACCAATTTCAGTGATATTTAGAAACGCAATATCTACAGTACAGTCTTTTATGTGCGTATGTGATTTTATTCATCGAATCACAGACAACCAGCTTTTGTATGATAGTTATATTCAAATTAAGAAAATATTTTGAAAGAATTTTTATGTGAGATATATATAGAACGTAAAAGTAAATTAAGGTATTTATTATAAATTAGCTGAAATGCACGTTCTTCGTACGGGGAGAATGGGTTTGTGGAAAGTGTTTGAACCCTGTTTTTCCCCGTAGGATACGCATCTCAGTGAAATTGTAATAATAAAACTTGTAACATATTTTGTTTTTGGCATAAATTTTGAATTCGCTATCCTTCTTAGGATACATGCTTCAATCAAAGTGACGTGATAAAAACCCAGCTTGAAGTACATACTAGGCTCCAAAATTCACATTTTAAACAGGTCAGTGTTTTCCCGTGATGCGATTACAAACAACAGACAACATCGATTTCAATGTGGCTAAAAAAAATTCATTCCCCCGTACCCCTCCTTCCCTTTAAACTGGAATTTGCGAAACGCTGACACATGTTCACGTATTTTTAATGAGGAATTTATTTACTGCCTTTCATCGCCCTAACTTGAGGGTCTTGTGAGATTATTTTTTGCTGAAATTTCAATCTCTGCATAGTGTTATAAAATTTCTGGAAATTTTGAACCGGCTGGTAAAAAAACGTTTTTTCCGGTTTCTTTCCGGAAAAATTGGGAAAATAACAAAAATCTTTGTATTATGTTACTTTTACTAGTAATGGAACCTTCTTTCTTTCTAACTCGTGAAAAATGTAAATCGAGAAATTTCAATATTGTGAATATTTAAAAAAGAAGCATTCGAAAATAAAATTGTTGTAATTATTCTTGAATATTAATAGTCTGCACTTATTTCCTTTATGTGCCTTTTAGTCGTTTACTCCTGGTTGTGCGTTAATTACAGAACTTTTACAATTGCATACACATCTACCATTATAAAGCGTTTCTATTGCAAGAAATAGGGCTCTTGAATGAAACTGAGTTCTTAATGTGCTCTTTGATCTGGTGAAATTTTGTTAATTTTAAACAAATTACTTCTTAAAAGAAAGAGCAGTAGGCAAATTTCACTAATACTCATGCAGTTACAAGGTACATTCGCAAAGTGTCCCTTCGGGATTTTTGTAAAATTGATTCAAATGCAAAGTTCTTCGCACCCCAATGTGTATTGTACTAATTTTAGCGGCTCATACGGGTAATATACATATTTATGGGCCTTCATATATTCGGTATTCAGTCATACACTACTATAACGTTCAGACAAAATTGCTTTTAGTTTCTTTAGATGTAACTGGAAATGAATGTGGGCATATGCTAAACAAATTGGATCAGTACTGCTTCTCCGACACAGGTTACCCACTTCGGTCACCATCTTGGATCCGACATATTGGATTCCACTTTCGGTTTTTCAGATGGGAATAGTGTATGATACATCAGATTTATGTACAATTTTCTCAGAAATTCATTGGTGTAGTCAGTTTTACCGTAGCTTGTACCGTTTTTTGGAGTTGCTGAGATGAACAGTGACATTTCCGATGAAGCTTAAATTCAAATTCAGCACTGCAACTTGGGGGAAGGGTAGGTGAGATACATAAAATGATCAAAAATGACCGATATTAGTGTCAGATCCATAGTTTTCGTGGTTGCTGAGATGAACATTAACACTTCCGATGCTGTTTAAATTCAAATTCAGCGCCACAACTTGAGGGAGGGAGAAGGGGTGGGTATATAAAAATGATCAAAAATGTCCGATATTAGTGTGAAATCCATAGTTTTTGGGGTGACTCAGATGAAGAGTGACACTTCCGATGCCGTTTAAGTCCAAATTCAGCCCCCATTAGTTACTGCTAAAGAGGGAAAGTGACAAGTAAAAGTAATTGAAAATGACTGATATTAGTATCGAATTCATAGTTTTTATGGGCCCCAAGTTCATTTGTGACAGTTTTGGTGCCCTTTATGTCCAAAATGAAACGTATTTTTTACCTGTGAAGAACGGGTATTTTACTAGTCTTTAATAATAACGAACGGAAATTTCACATGCTAAATTCTTTAATATATTTGTCACTGTTCAAATTTACGCACTTGTGCGGTGTATGTGTGTATATGTAAATAAGATCATCTCTTTGAGTTGTTCGAAAAATATAATTACAAATAATAAAAAGGGAATTTAATCAGAAATCAGACAACTAAAAAGTAAAATTAAAAGCTGTTGCTTTAAGTATTTTCCCTGCTAGCGAAATAACGTTGTATATATATATGCCGCAGACACGTTACAGCAAATAAGATTAGTATCAGGCGAAGAAATAGTTTTTAAACTATATTTTCCGGGTTTTGCCAATATTTCCGAACAAAGATTTTTTCTAATGGGTTCAAAATTTCGAGCAATTTTACACAGCACAAGGACAATACGTATCTCCATAAAATATATATTTGATTTTAACCTACTGGTATTAACTAAAATGATTCTGGCCCTGTTATTTAACACTTCCGTACCATAAAACAGTAACTTTATAAGATTACTTAAGATAATTTAAATGCATCTGTATTACTTAATCTAACTAGGATTATATTTTAGGATTATATTTTAGGATCTTTTGTAGCTATAACTCCATTCTATCACGGTGCTAACTGTAAAGGAGTGGTACAATTATATTTGTTGCCACAAAATTTCCCAATTCTAATACAAGAAATATAACTACTCAATGAACTAAACTGTAAACTAGTAAATTTAAAATAGTTTTCATTTTAATGTATACTGTAATAAAATATTCGCAAATTTCAATTTTTCCCAATTTTTCCGTTTTTTTCCAAGCTTGGGAAAAAAAACTGTAAAAAAACATTTTTTACCTAAAAATTCCCGTTTTTTTTCCATACCTTTACAACACTATCTCTGCATCACCCTTGGAATACATCCTCAAATCAAAATAACACGATAAAAACCTAACCCGAAATATGCAACATGTTACGAAATTCATTTCAAAAGGATAGCCATTTCCCCGTGATGCGACCATAAATAGCAGACAGCTTTCAATGGCAAAAGAAACATAAAAAACATCCCCTGCGTTTTTTGAAACGGGAAATTTCGGAAACCCTGGCATACGTACCGCTTATTTTAAATGAGTTTATATACCAAGTTTCATGTTCCTAGCTTGATGCACTCAAATTTTTCGCATAAATGTTGACCCTTGTACCCCCTTAGGATACGCTCTCGAATCAAAGTGACATGATAAAAACCTAGCTCTAATTAGGTACTGTGCTCCAAAATTCACTTCAAACTGTTCAGATGTTTTCCATAGTGCGATCATAAACAACAGACAACATTGCTTTCAATGTAAACAAAAGGAATTATAGAAAATGCTCGCTTGAAACGAGAGTTTTTTAAAACCCTAGATTATATAGTCCGTTTATTTTTAATGAAGAGTTTATGTATCAGATTTCATATTTCCAACTTGATAACTGTGAGATACTGATTTTTTTCTCGTAAAGTATCATCCCTGCTCTCTCCCCACTTAGAATATGCATTTTAATCAAAATAACATGATATAAAACATAGTTCGAGGTAATTGATAATATACCCAAAAATTCATTTCAAACGGTTCTGTCGTTTTCCGGTGATTCGATCATTTTCATTTGTATTATAATAAATATATAGTTGTTAACGATATATTGACTGTAATTTTAAATCGACATTCTTTATAACATTGCTTGTTTGTTTCGTTTTAAGGGATCCAGAAACTTTGCCTGCCTCAAGCTTCCTAGTGATACAGACAGCTGCTGATCGGCCGTACTTAAGCCAGACATCCATTGGAACATCTGGAAGTGGTCCTCCTACATCATTTAGTAGTCCAACAACTGCATCTCCAAGCTTACCTGGACAATCAGGAAGAGGAACATCTGTGGTACGTTACTGTTTTAGTTCTTTTATGTGTTGTTTAGCTTCAACCAGTTTATTTAGATGTGTATTGTTTTTAGTATACTTCTTAACACTAACGCTTATTTACCAATCTCTCTGCAGCTTCTCGTCACTTGTCATAAAAGAGCGAAACCGAAATGGTAACACTTAATCATATTTCTTTTTATTGCTTCGAGAATTTTTATTTAGTATGATCTTTTAATGTGCGAACTGTTAAGTAGAAATTTAAAGAAGAAAAAAATCTGGTCGAGAAACTATGATGCTCATGCCGTAAATTAAAGAAAAACAGTGAATGTAATGTGTAGTTTCCAAAGTATATTTACGAAGTGCATTTATAGTTATAAGAACAGAAAACTACTTTAATCAACATTATTTCTGGCACTTTCCTGTAGATATACTTTACTAAAATGCGTTTTTCACTGGCATAAAAATCAGAGTATACGTATTTTTATTATTTCAATTCTGATTCTCTCTGAGACAAATTCTTATTAATCTACGTTGCTTAATTTAGTCTGTCAATGACAGAGAAAAAGAGAGCTGCGTGGTGTGTTTTCTGTTATGAAATACATCTTGAATTAATGCTTATGAATGTAATGAATGAGCCACATATTCTTTCTTAATATAATGATCAACAATTTTACAGATACTGATAGAGTGCGTAAGTAGTTTTATTAATGAGCGTTACATTCTTTCCATACTACAATACACGAGAGAGTTAAACTATATTGCTTGTAAAGCTCGGGTAATTAATTTTGCCCACCACCGAACCTACACGTACTCGAGATAGTTCTTGTTATACGTTTAATACCACACCTAGGGATAGATGCATTTTAAGTTAATCACTTAAATATATTTCGATTATGAATAAAATATTGAAAAATAGAAATTTGATATGGCGCTAGACGGTAATAAAACACAAATATATAAATATGCAGGGGAAACTCAAAACTACCAGGTATTCATTGAAAAGCTGTTTATTCTCATCTCTGTAAGTCTGAACGGTGTAAAATGGGCTTCCAAGTAAACTTGCTTAGGTATGGTGGTCCTGAGTTCGATTCATGTAAAACTTGTTTGTTCCTGTAAAACTTGAGGTGTATTTTAACGTTTAGGGATCAGTCGATTTACATTTAGATGCGAAGTAAAGTACAAGTAACTGGTTTTCTTTCGAGCATAAAAAGATTAAATCGATCAGTTGAGAGCAATAAGTAGATGGTATGTATACTAGAAGAAGTTGTGTGAACTAGCCTTTTGCTTTTCCTTTCTTCGATTGTGGCATGTTTTGGGTAATTAGGATCCGTAGCATCAGAAAAGATATGATATAATTTAAAGTTATCTCTAAAGATATAATACAATATTCGACTGCATGTTTCATGCGAGACCAGTACAATTATCTTCGTAAGAGATTGGACATTGTGTAAAAGGCTAGAAGTGTGCACTAAATGAAGATAAGATTATAAGCATATACTATGTAACAAGGAATAATTTAACAATAATCGGAAACTTGCCTAGCATTTATTCTTACCAAACATGAGTAAGTGTTCGGCAAAATATTTCGGAGAAGTTCCGCTCTCTTTTCTGGGTCTTTGAAGTTACGCTAATTACATACTTATTTGTCTCTTACATAATTGATTAACTTGTTACTTGTGAACTTGATAAGCTGGGCAGACTCATAGATACACTATTAGTAATAAAATGAGAACTTCCCCGTGACTATAAATTTAGCGTGCGCGTCTTTGGCGCGAGTGGCCTGGTTTCGATTTCCACTTTAAGCTGATGTTCGGATCTTAATACGGAAGTATCTCACAATATTTCGATAAAACCTTGTATCATGCTATTCTGTATAGCTATTGCAGGAGCTGGAAACACATTATACATTGGGAGGCCGTATTGGCTCAGTGGGAGAGTGCTTGTCTGTGGTGCGTGAAGTTCCTGGCTCGATCCCAGGTCGCGCCAAGTAAGCTTTAAGGTGCATGGGTTTTCTCGGGGTCTTCCATTTCCTTCCACTTTTATCATTCCTCTTTGTTTCATTCATTCAATATCATTACCGTTTCCCATAGCGTGATCTAATTGCCGGAATTCACTACTTTGTGTTGGTGAAGATTGGAAATGTATTGAGCATTCACCGGTGATTTTTGGGAACTATTTAATTGCAGTCTCTGGATCTTGAAAATATATAGTAACATTAACCCGATGTGTATATTAGAAATGATGGTTTTAATTCATACGTAGTAAGTAACGTTAAATAATTTTTTCTGGTTTGTCTTAAGAAGTGGCATTCTGACATTTTCAGTATACTTAGTCGTACTTAACAGATATAATTAGAAATGTTGATCTTTCGACGTCTTATCTGCTGAGTAATGATGTCACAGAAATTCAGATTAGAACCTTCAGAAATACAAACGGTAAATGTCAGTAGGTTTCAATAATTGTGTTTTGAATAACATTTTGTACAGTTTTAGATAGTTTTAGATAGTTTAATAACCTAGTAGAAAGATTCAATTAAAGTAGATTCATAAAGAAAATGTGATTATACCATGTGATAGTCTTATGATCTATCGATTTCATTTCATAAACAGCTAAAATGTTAGTACATTTGTCCCAATATCAAATCTTTAAAGAGTGCGATCATGTAGTGGAGTGAGAATATGCACAATCTTTCCAGTGTGGGACTATAGGAGAATATATTAGGTCCTTCATAAGCTTGTGAAAAGTTTAAAAAATTACAACAAATAAATTGCACAATGGGTACCAAATTTAATTACACTGAAATAGAAGTACACTCACCAAGTTTCTGTGACATATTTCACAGGTGCTCAGTGCATTCAGTTTTATCATACGGCACATATCTATACGATAATCCATTTCATCACATATACATATAAGCAAATCATGCTTGATCAGAGATAATCACGGCGGCAGAATTGCGAAGATCCTTTAGATTAGCGGAAATGTACGCACTTAGACAGTATCCTAAATAAGAGAAAAACACGGGGTTAAATCCGAGACAAGGTTCTCACGATATTAACGCGTCATCATATTGTTCTATGCATACTGTCTATCTTGGTGGAAAATTTCGATTGAGATACCCTCCCACATGTTCTGGTAGTAAGACGGATAGCCACGTGTTAAAAGATGTAATCACTACTGTGGCATCAGCTTATGTTTCAGCATCTATTGATGATAGATTCTTTAAAGGAAAATTATCTGTTTTGCTTCTCTTTTTAAATTGCGCAGGGGACGTTCACTTTAGGCGAGTCACACATATGCTTTATGACTTCGTGAGAATTGTCTGTCCCCATATTCGCACATTATTCTAATTCATTGTCCCGATTTTTCTTTCTTTCTTTTTTTTTTCTTTTCCTTTTTAATAAACTCGTTAACCCTTAAAAATAAATAAATAATGATAGAAAATTGCTTCATTGTTGAAGATGAGCAATTGTGCGAGAACATAAACTTCATTTCCCGCTTTGCATTTCAAATGTAGAAAATGAGACGCACGTATTTATGATTTATGCTGATATTGTGATGCAGCTGGAGCCTGTAGTGGTGTGTACTTTAGTCTCTTACGAAAAGATTATCCTACACACTTCAATTTTGGGCAGCAAGAGTATGTTGTAAATTTGCAGAGGTTCTGCTGGTAAGCTTCCCTAACACGATTCGTGTCATCTTCGAGTAGTCTTGTACCGCGTACTGAGAAGCTGTGCACAGATAACTTTCAACCCTGAATTTCTCATACCATTTCTTGGTGCTGTTATTGGTTTCTCTCTGGAATTCTGTTCGAAATCGTCGTACCACAGTAATATCGAACGAGCGGTTTGCGTATTCCAAGACAGAATTATTGCTAATGTTTACTGATTGCTACATTTATTACTACTGTGTCCTAGCGGCAGCTATGCACGTACGTTTTGAAGAAAATCCCGATAATTTCTCTGTTGGCATAATAATTATCATATTGCATAGTTTTGTCATGAATTAAAAAAAAAAAAAAATTCACGGACTTACGAAAAACCTGATATTTATAGAGGAAATAATCATGTTTCAATTTACACTTCGTTGTGTGACACATATCAATCTTGCAGGCTGTTCTCACTGCACTCAACGCCATTCTCACTGAAAAAGATCCCTTGCTATTTGCATGTAGTGTTGTGTTAAGCTTGTTCTGTCCCAAGTCGTGTTACTCCCTAAGATGATAAACTGTTTTAGTAGAAAAGGATGGGATACTAACGAGTTACTTTTATATCTCATGTATACTACATAAATCAACAGAAATGTGTGTTTTATTATTGTATATTATTAAATAATGTGTGAACGAACAACGGTATCGTATCCTTTTCTACTGCTGAATTATGTGTGAAAGTGTTGTCGAAATAATTGAGTTAAGATAATTGCACGCAAGCTTATAGCGCTGTATTAACACAAACTTGAGAGTTCTTACAAAATAATTCTTTATGTAAGGTGAAGTTTGTGCATTGTCTTTAACAGAACGTTTAAATATATTGAAAAACACATAGACTATCGCACTGTAATCACATTTTTTTACGTAGAAAACTCTTTTACCTATAGAAATATATCTTTAAATCAAGAGTTTCTGTAATAATGAATAACATTGATTAAAGATAATGAAATCAAATTATGAACCCAGACCTGAGGAAAGAATCTCTAGAAATAAAAATTACAGCTATAATAAAAATTACAACTATATGATTAATAGTATGAGTAACACTGTGATTATAATTTCAAATTTGCATATTATGAAACATAGTGACCAACTTTCGTGAAATATGATATGTGAAAAGGTTTTTCACCTATTGGTGGGTAAACATATCTCATACTACAGTATCCTTCAATTAGGGCTAGGGTTTAAGTGATGCGCAAAATATTTTTATTTTGTGATGATCTGCAATTAAAGAAAACTAATTAATAAAACAAAGATCTTGATGAAGCGCATCAGGAAGAAATAAGTATGAATAAAAATAGCAGTCACATGTAATAAACATACAATTTTCATGATTTTCTACTTACATTATGTCTCCTATAAAATATAAACTTAGTAAAGTGTTGTCCTTCATCAAGTAACAAGAAGAAAAGAAAATCTAATACTGAGATTTTCATTGTTATGTAGGTTCAGGTTCTTAGTGTATTTCTAACGATGTCAGAAGTAGAAGAATTGGATATGAAAATTGAGTAATAGGACAGTTTTTAAATGCCGAGATAAGTGTTCGTGAGTGCAGTCTAAAATTTAATCTTTGTTGTTTCACGATGCTATGTTTCTTGTCCGAAAAGAAAAGTTCAGAAACTGTAATACAGTGAGTCGTTGTATCCGTGTGTGTCGCATAGGTAAAGTGCTGTACTTACTTTAGGTTTAATCCACCAACATATATAGATGAAATCACAACACATTACATTGCAATGAAAGTATTTGTAATTTAAACTACTATGGTTGTAAGATTTATATAATGACTTCGATTCATTCCATACCGCAAGACGAATAATTATTCTCTGTCTTTTTGTTTGTAATATGCTTGTCATATTCCATATCGTACTGTGTCAATTGATCGGATTAATAGTAAATTGATTTCCTTACTGTCAAATTATAATTCAAGTTAAATTTATAGTTGTTGATAATTTGGTTAAAAAAAAGTAAGTTTATAGTTTGGCTTCATATAAACTATGTTTCACTAACATCGTGTTTAGCCTTTTAGTTTGCTTGAAACTAAAACGCTATGCATTTCTCGTTACAGAATAATATTTAAAATAACGTAGCTACTAAAGCCCTTCTGCATTATTTAGTGTATTTCTTGTCAAAATTTGCTTCACTTACTGCCTGCATGATTTACTTATGTAACTATTATATAAGTTTATTAAGATTTACTGAATTAACCTAATTTAAACCCTTATCGCAAGGCATTAATGTGAAGTGCCATTATAAAACAACGTTAGTTAAAGCCATATACAAAAAATTCAATTCCTGTTATGGTTAGTTTGCGTTCATATTATAAACTTTTGTGTTATGATATAGAAGCAATGGAATTCGTGCCTTAATTTTGGTACAGCATTGAACAGAACTTCATTATCAGAAATATATGCACATAATTAATTTCATGATTGGCATTTAATTTAAAAGTAATGAATAAAAGAGACAAGTAAATTTTTATTACTGTGTTACAAAATAATGTAATAAAACTGCTGTTCAGCTGAAATGCCGATTTATTGACTGATGTGTTGATGAATGACGCTTACGTAAGATTCAGATATGTGCTTTAGTGCCCATTTCATGTTTTAGGGATATTTTCATCATTGGATTATTCTTTTTGTGTTATTTCTCTTTCCTCTTTTTTTCTATTTTCTGTGCCTCTTCCTCAGATGAAAGGGCTCAACTTTCCTGGGTCTCACAACCCAAGGTTCTGTCAGT
Source organism: Thermobia domestica (assembly GCF_964235325.1). Lineage (NCBI taxonomy): Eukaryota > Metazoa > Arthropoda > Insecta > Zygentoma > Lepismatidae > Thermobia > Thermobia domestica. The sequence continues at coordinate 99,710,350 of NC_137465.1, read as the reverse complement.
TTGTCATAGATCGTAGCCGACATTTATTGAAACCGGTGAGCAAAATTACTGCCACGGTCTTTTAAGTGTTATTTACATAGAGTTACGTAGTTGATCTGCAGTAATTTAAAATACTTATTTGCTTCTGACATTTATTCACTCATGTGTATATTAAAAAAATAAAAAGTTAAAAAAACTACTTGCACTCTTCCGTTGTATTCTTTATGTTGCTAGAAAGTATGCATGCTCTTATAAATGCACTATTTGGCAAAGGAATGCTTTGTTTTTGTGTGTAGGTAAATAATTTCATTTTATTTATTTATTTTTTTCCCACTTCAAATAAGGTCTCTAGTGACTTTCAGTCACACATTAGTTCCATAGATAAATCTAGTGAGTTTGTAGCCTATACAATTCCTTTTCATTTTTTTAAAACTATTTTTCTTATAATAAACCTATGTATTGCAAACAAATGACTAATTGTCATTTGCTTTAATTGTTTATTATTGGAACAGTGTTGTCTAGTTCCAGAGAAAGAAATAAACAACAGTAAAAATATGTAAAAAGTTAAAAAAAAAATGATAAATTCGTAAAGGTAAGTTATAAATACAAACATTTGCTTACATATATATATATATATATATATATATATATATATATATATATATATATATATTTATAGGTATAGTCATCCTTATAACTTTGCATTGGTTTCCATATGTATATGATATGAACCAACATTTTAAGCATGTTTTTGCGGGAAAGTGGCAGATTTTGTATAGTTAATTTGAAAGTATTGTTTTTCTGATAAAATTTATTTTGCTCGCAATTTCCAAAGGAATTGCGCCATTTTAATATAACTTTCGTAGTAATGTAGCACAGAGGGTATCTTTCACATGAAGTTGAACCGAAATCTGTTCATTCATTAGGGTGTTGAGATCGGAAATGTTTTCGAACACTTTTCGTATTAACCTATGTAACACATTTTGTTCCTAGATAGTATTATTTCCCAATGGCTTATGTTGTAAACGCATATAAATAATTATTATTTTATTCAAGCTTGTGCTCTGTGATCTGGACAATGAAATTAGAATATTATCATGTAACCAAATTAGTAAACTTGGACATAAATATGAAGAGAATACTTTTTCTGAATTTGCGATTGTAATGTAAATAACTGTGACGTATCAGCCATCCAAATGTATTAGCTTTGTTCGCAGTGTAGTTAGTATATCTTGGTGGGAAAGACTCTTCTTGCGTTGCTGAATATGTTCTGATTTTCTCCTTCAGTTGATCAAAATGTGTCAAAGGCTGTGTGTTCACAGAGGTGTCTAGAATTACACCAAAGTGATTGATGATAAATTCTTGCAATAATAAAGTATATGATAATTGCATTTGAAAGTTTTGATGAAGAAAGAAAGTAGATCTTTTCCATGTATTTTCAATATAAGTAGTAGGAAAATACCATTTTTTTGACCAGGTAGGAAGAAGAATCTTTACTGTGCTACACACAAGAATTCAATGAAAAGCCTCAAAGTCTCATTAGAACAAGCTTGATAAAATACTGTACAAATATTTGATATTTTATAACTGAAAAACATACTTTCCGGACTTTTTTTTCTCATTATTATTTGAATAAATTATTTTTCATATTAAATAATAGTAAAAAAAAATGTAAGTGCGCTCGAGAAGTAGTGCTTGAAGTAGCCGAGTTCAACACGCATAGTAGCTCAGCCTCAGTGGGAGAACATCCTTTTGTATCTAGCATTAATCTATAGATCCACATTGTATATAATCTTCTTCTATGCTTTTTTTGGTACGAGAGACCCGGGTTCGATTCCAGGTGCAAGCTCATGTGGTTCAAATCCCGCGTTAAGCTGTAGGTCCACGTCTCATATATAGGGGTAAGACAAAAAAATCTAAAAACACTTCATACAGGATACGTAAGTTTGGCCCTCTACTGTACAACATGTGTTGCGGTTGCCGATCGTTTTTTGTTTTCAATATGTCATGTGGACCTTCCTCTTCCGTTAGCAGTAACCAGTTCACCTGTGAGTGTCGTGGTGTGAAAGTGGTGCGGTAAAATGGGTGACCTGACAGACTTCCAAAGAGGCATGATTGTTAGTGCCCGTCTGGTTGGAGCTTCAGTGGCAACAGTGGCGAACATTGTGGGGGTATCGAAAGGCACTGTGTCCAATGTCACGAGGGCATACACAATTCATGGGCAAACTACGTCTGCAAAGCACAACAGTGGTCGAAAAACAATTCTATCAGATAGGGACCGGAGGGCATTAAAACGGATTGTAGCAGCTAAAAAGAAGACCACTGCAATGAAAATTAGGTCTGAACTCAATTCCGGCCTACAGAACCCGATTTCATCGAAAACAGTGCGACGGGAACTTCATAAAATGAAAATTCATGACAGGGCCGCTATCGCCAAACCCCTGGTCACAGCAGTAAATGCGAAAAGGCGTATCCAGTGGTGCAAGGACCATAAGGCGTGGACTCATGAGCAGTGGCAACACGTAATGTGGTCCGATGAATCGACCTTCACCTTGTTTCCAACAACCGGTCGTGTTTACGTATGGAGAACACCGTTGCAGGCCAATAATACAGACTGTCTGCTCCCAACTGTAAAGCATGGGAGTTGTTCTGTTACAATATATGCAGTGATATCGTGGTTTTCTGCAGGTCCCATCATAGCCCTCCCATTGAATGATGAATGCTAAGGCGTATGAGGCTATTTTTGGGGACCAGGTTCTACCCATGGCCCAAATATTGTTCCCTGATGGTAATGGCATCTACCAAGATGATTTGGCACTCTGTCACGCTGCAAAAACGGTGAAATCATGGTTTGAGGAGCATGACCAGAAGCTATCACACCTCCCCTGGGTCCCACAATCACCAGATCTGAACATCATTGAGTCATTGTGGTCTGAGTTAGAAAGGCGTGTTGGGTCTCATTACCCTCCATCAGCATCCCTTAAGGAACTGGAGCATGTTTTGGAAGAACAATGGTACAAAATTTCACACACCACGATTTAGGAGCTGTATACGTCCATTCCACGTCGGATCCAAGCTGTTTTGGACGCAAAAGGAGGCCCCACACCGTACTAGGTATGATTGTCACACTTTTGCAAACGTTTTAGATTTTTTTTTGTCCAACCCTGTAGCTTCGGTGCTAAATGGGATACTAAATTCCAAATCAACCAAATAACCAAACTGTACTTTTATTATTAAAAACTTGTAAGTAAAACTGATATCCACACATTGAAGACATACAGAGGGTTTAAATAAACTTGTTTACAAGCAAAAAATCAGTAACATATTTATGGAAACAAAACAGTATTCTATCTATAGAAACAATATATGCTATTCTATATAAACTATTTCACTTATTTAAGTTGATTATACTTTTAATTAATTGTTTAAATTAGTTAGTTAATAAACAATAGGCGTTCATCATTCTACATACGTACTTAATTGTTCTTCTATTAAGATGCTACGATCTGCATCTCATGCTAAGGTCCTAAATTAAATAAATAAATGAAGTAGGTCAATTTCTTTTAAGATGTTCAGCAATATACCAAGAATGATTAAAATGTACAACTGAGCTGTAAGAATGAAACTCATGCTTCCGGCTCACTGTGCCGATGTGTTAACATTAAGATACCTGCCCCATTCCTGAGCTCCTCCTACTCTCAAGATAGATGGATTTTGATGAGAAATTGTCCAGATCTTGCCTACCCATTTTCATGTCAAAATCGCGTAACTCACAATAAGTAATGTGTACCGGTATTTAAATATGGTAGTTGCGTCGTATTCTTTGTGTGTGGAGTTCGAGGTAAATTGGAGAGTCTAATCCAATGAGGTTGTGTATTTTATTTTTATTCGTAAATCAACGTTAGTAAATTTATTTCCAAAGAGTGTTACGGCATTTGAGTCTGTATATTTTAAAGACTGATTTGAATGGTTAGACGTTCAAAGTATCAGCATTGAAACTATGTTTATTCCCGTCACGAAAAGGTCAGTGGCTTACCTATGCTCGGAAAGAACTGCCAACACAAAAACAATTACCAAAATCTGATTTCGAAAACTTTAGGGAATAAATTCAGATGAACTGTAGATTAAAACAAAATAACAAAGAACATCAAAGATAAAAATTAGAACAAAGTTGTGAAAAACCTGAAAAACCTAAAAGAATAACAAAATGGAAAACAATTAACAAGAAAAATAACTGACATAATAATAACAACAACAATAATAATAATAATAATAATAATAATAATAATAATAATAATAATAATAATAATAATAATGGTAAAAGCCAAAAATAAATATTTCAGCGAACTTAACTTTTTCTATCTTGCGAATAAAAGCGAGAGTCCAAGGAAATAAAACTGAGATTATTCTAAACGAACTCTAAAGAATGTGCCAAATATTCAGCGACGATTCAGCCGTAACGCACGTACTAAATAGGAATATGTGAGATGAATGTCCGGTACCTGTCAGGATCGTTTTATCTCAGAGTCTGGTATGCAACATCTGACAATTGTCCAAGATAAGTTATACAGAATGGAACTTTTTCCTAGCCTATGAAAACTCATCCTTGGGTGAAATAACTGTGGGAATTTGAACACGATAGTGTTCCAGTGCAGTTTGCCAACACGGCATTTTGATCAGGCATCCAGCATCCAACGGCGAGACATCTCTGTTTCTATTAGCTGATGACATGTAACAAGAGTGTCGTGCAGATGGGAATGTTCACTATTTCAACGAGTTTAATCGGTTTCTTACTCTTATCGAGTGAAGTTATGCGTTTCTGTAACCAAAATATGGATCATTATAACTTTCCCTTTACGTCCGTCGAGTTCGACTCTTCCTTACGTCAGTCGCCCACCACTGATCCAGAATTTCTTAATATATGTTGCACAACGTTTCACGTGAATCTCAGCTTGCATTATTGCAGCGGTCCAGTCATATCTAGACGGAAAAGACTATCTCATCTCGATGGCGTGAGATTGGTCCTTCCAACCATGCAACTAGAGCTACAGATGTATCTATAAGTTCTTTAATCGCATAATGAACATGCACTTGATGTGAACTCTGTTAAACAATTTTCTGTGTTTCACAGAGGCGGTCTTGCTCATCTCGAAAGCCTGATTCAAGAATCCTTCTTGCATCACGAGCACCTTGTTACATGCTCTAATTTAGAGAAATCTTATGATATAGCTTGACGATACGGTATATTGAATCAATCTGTATGACTGCTTTCTTCATCGTTGAGTTCATAACAAGCTTTCTCGACGAACGTTATTTTGGGATGCGTGTGGGTTCTAATTTCTTTGAAAAAAATCCACAGGAAGACTGTATCCCTCAAAGCAGTGTTCTGAGAGTCGTGCTGTTTGTTATTGTCGTCAGCAGTATTCTGTCGAAGATCCAGATTCCTGTCTGTGGTCTGGTTTAGGTTAAGAAGTTTGTTATTTGTTGTGATTATAATATATATATCTTTTTACAGTTTGATCTGTCATCTAGTCGAATGAGGCAGGCTTTCGGTTTTCTGCCGAGAAAACTCGAAGTGTACCCTTTTACCGCCAGCAAACTAGGCTTGTTGTATTCCAGTGGCTGTCGTCTCTCGTTTGTTAATAAGGCTGGATTTCAGCGTTTGACCGCCACTTAACATGGATACTGCATATTCGTAATTTAAGTATTCTTGTCTCCGAGCTATGAATTAGGTTCGTGTACTTTCTCAATTCATCTGGTATTCTGACTAGACGTTTGTTCTTTTACGATCATACCGTAGTCTAATGCGGTGCAGGTTAGAATAAGATAGTATTGCTTACTCATACGCTCGTTCCTTTGTGTTGAAACAGTTTGACATCTTTCACTACCTGAGTACTTCGCAAAGTAATGATGGATTCTGCATTAGTCTTGCTGTTAACCTTTACGTTGAAGCAAATGAACTATCACTGGCTTATAATAGGAAGAAACTTTTCCAAAATTTTATAGCTTCCATACGTTATATTACTTATCACATCACCCTACAGCTTTCCTTAATGTCAGAACCAGATTGAAGAGTGTGCAGCGTCTTCTCGGTCTACACGTTCGATGGTACTTACTTATGATAGCCATCCCTTTTGGTACACATTTATGCTGTTACACCATTGTGTATTGTTTACATCAAGATTACCTTCGTTTGTCGCACACGCTGAACAATACACAAGCACCCGAGAATACCAGCAAGAGTTCAGAACGTGTTTGAATAGTACTCCGAATTTAATATGTTGTACACGGGGCGGTTCCAAAACTGAGAATTCTATTGGCTATACTTTCGTCACAGACTACTCACACTGTCACAAATATTCAGTATTCAGTTCACTGGTGAATTATTAGTAGCTAAACTTATCCTCAGCTATGTACTTCAGCTTTCTCTATGTCGTGTGCTTTCTGTATTGATTCGCAAGCATTATTAAAAGTCTTCAGATGTCTTTAATTAACATACTGTCGTACACATGCTCCTTCTGAGATGCCATTATCTACAACCACAGGGGTGTCTCGTCGTTGTCTGCTGAGTGGCTGCGTGATGCCATTCGTGGAAACGAGCGTACCGACACAGCAGTGAAGAACACCTTGTTAACAGATGTTACATTGGAGCTCTTTCTCCTATGTTCTGATCTCTTTAGCTATTTCGTACGAGTGCACTCATTGTCAGTCTGATTGTAACTAGGCCAACGAAAATAAGCTCTGTTCCGTAGGTTGGAGAGGTTGGTAGGTTTACTTATCTTACACACATCGGCAGTGTGAGACTCATTCCACTAAGTATTTAGGATATTCTTGTAGAATGTCCGGATTACTTAGACTTAGCAGTGTTCAGTAGTATTAGGTTTTGTTTTGTCGGATAACATTCTTTTTAATAAACTTATTCTCGCGTTTATTCATGCAGTTAAAAAAGTTAACGTTCTCGGGCTTTCCTTTCCATGCATTGCTTGTTTTGTTTTACTGTTATTTGTCTTCCGTTTGTTACTTTTCTTTGTGTTTTCTATTTGTTCATTCTTTGCCTGTGTCATCCATTAGTCGTATGGTTGTCTGGACAAGCATCTGTTAAGTTTTATATTTCGTTCGGATACAGAAGGATCGATATCTCGATCAGTAAATAACATACTGTGCTTTAGATACAACGTGTATGCGTATAATTCAGTAAAGATTAAGGAATCAGATTATCATCCTTGAAAGTTCTTGCGTAGTAGTACATTTTTAAAACGCTACTCAACAACATACTTACAATGCTCGACAAAATATGTAGTGTTCAAACATCATACTTAATATTCCTTGTTGAGTCGTAAAACTAGAAGCTTTAAATACAATTCAGTTTCTGTTACTGTAATTCGTTTGTTGTAGCGATCAGTCATATAACTCCCTTTGAAGCTTAGGAGAATATGTTTAAAGTTTCAGAATCGGATTCATAATTATTATATGAGTAATGGCGAAAAGAAAGCGTGTATAAGATAAATATAATACTCCATAAGTACTACATTTTATTTTATTAGTATTTATTTATTTAATCGTTAAATTAAAGCTAAATCAAAGTTTTTCTATGAGGAGTGGTTTATGTTCGTGCACTAATTCCTTGTGCTGCATAGATGTAGCTTCTGCTGATACTGCTTTATCCCTGCAATAACCTAGTTTTCTCCATTGATCATTCCGTGATCAAAAGAATGGAAATATAGTTCCTTGCACGATGTTATGAGCTTTGTTGTTATGCTGAATATCATAATAACTATTCTATTTGGTGTTTATAATCAATTTTTAATTATTATATGTGGTATAATATTGTATGCACTCTCCCATAGTGTGTAGAGAATTGATATTGAGGTAATTGTTAATTTGTGTGAATTGTTGACTGTCTGAAAGCACTCACTGTTTATATTTGTTAGAAAGTGTATTCAGTATATTACATATTACATTTTTATTTACGAAACTGGAAAGGAAAAGGAAAATCTGCAGTTGGGATTATCGAAAGATATCGACCGTCTTTAATTAGAAAAATTTCAGATTTTTGTCCAACTAATTGAAGTTAAATATTAGACATTTTTGTTAGCGCTGTTCCAACGTTGTATTAAAATGATTTGCAGTTGTGGTCTAATACAAAATAATGTAAATTTCTTTGGCAGGTTCTTAAGCACAAGGTCGATGGAATTAGGAGAGTTAGTGCCCATCCTCTTCTACCTCTTTGTAAGTAATATAAAGATTACATCATCAAATCTTGTGAGGTGTTATTTGAAATAATGTAACAATACATATACTAGAATTATATATGTATTTGTCCAATAGGTAGTGGTTGAGTTTGGTGTGTTCTATAAATCATGATGTAATCGTATGTATTAAAGTATCAGCATTGACAGGATGCATTGTTAATGATTATTATGAAATATGCTTAATATTTAAGGACGAAACTTGCAATTGAATAATATTGCAGACTGTGAAATCTCAGACTAGTGCTTTTCTATTTTTCCATGGTACCAAGGTCATGCCATCAGGCCTTTTACCATCAGAGCGGCAACAACCATTTGGTTCTTTTATTGAAGGAACTTCCGCTGAAACGAGGGCTCGACAAATAATGTCGTTTACAATATGATGTTGAGATTGTCTTCCTGCAAATTTATTTATTTATTTTATTTATTTATTTATTTATTTATTTTTACATGAAAGACTATGTAATCCTTTAATATCAGCATATGCGTTGCAAGCAGGACAAAAGTGAGGCTCACAAATATTAGCACCTAAGCGCAGAGCTGTAGCAATACGAAAGCTCTCATTAGAAAGGTGTAGGCCGAGTGTGTGAGAAGGTAGTTCTTAAAGCCATGCTCCGTTTTTGGAGGAGGAGACAGCTAACAGCCTGGCTTACGAAGCTTGACTATAGGTTCATCCCAAACAGACTGAACATGTCTTTTGTCGTTAGGTGGGGGATCCATTCCAACCAGACTAGTCCATTTATCGATGCATTCTTGTACATCTCGAATCGAGTCTAAGCCTATTGAAGAAGAGATCCAATTAGTTCTCGTGAGCCATAGAATGATGCGAGGAAAGAAGGTATGGCGATATCCATGACTCGGCGAATCCCAAGGCCTCCATTCTCAACTGGTAAGGAAGCTTGTAACCATGAACTGTCTTTCAAAGAACAGTTTAGAATGGATTCCAGTCCTGTTCTAAGAGTGTGGTCGAATTTGTCAAGTAATTTATCATCCTGCCAAGAAGGGGAGCAACGGAGGAAATGCAGTAATCTTGGAAGTGAGAGTGAAGCTCGTAGTAAATAATAAGCTGAGTATGCAGAAAGTTTTGATAATTGAGAAAAGAATAATTCTTGTCCAATAAAATTTTGCTCCTTGATTCGGTCGCACTGGTAGGTGATAAGAATTTGATACCAGGGGCTACTTCGTTAAACCTTTCATAAAGATCATGGACTTCATCAACTCTGGCGCTCAGAAAACTCACTTCACATTTGGCAGAGTTAAGAAACAATCCAATAGATGAAGCTTCTAGACGAATTTTATTAAAAGCGCGTAGTACTACGTCGATATTTCCAGCTATGGTCCGTCATCTAAGTACCAGATATTTAAATCTGTGTTAATATCCTTAATAATGTGATGGATGGTTATGGCGAACAGTGCTAGTCCAAGTGGGTCGTCTTGCTGTACTCCACGTTGTGAGTGAATTATGTTATCACTTATAAAAAGATTGCTTAGTTCCGAGTAGCATTGGTAGATGTATAGATAGTAAGTTGGAAAGTTAGTTTTAACAGATTGTAACATTGAGTCGCGGTTGAGTCATTAAAGGCGTTGCGGAAGTCAATTTTCAAAAATGCTTTCACTTCAGTATGGGAAGATGAGTAGTACATTCTGGCAGCATGTACGGCTGATTCTGCTCCGAATGGTATACAGACCCCTAGTTGGTGTGGTGATAGTATATTAATTAATGAATCTCGTATCCGGAAGCAGATAATTTTTGCTTATAAGCGTCTCCAAACATTGCCAACAGCTATTGGGCGAATTCCATCGCTTTTCTTCTTCAGTGCTATAAGTGAAGCACCAAAAAAAATTGGTCGTAAAATGGTCGGCACTTTCCCAGATATAATTAAGTGCATAAATTCACAAATGGCTGTGATTAAGCGTTCCCTTGAATCAAAGTCTTGATTTATAAGTAGATCTTTTAAGATTGAGGGACGGAGATTATCCATTCCACCTGCCGAACCAGAGGGGAAGGATTTTATCGCCTTTAGTAATTCGATGGAAGAGACTTTACTTATTGTAGTCGAGTCCTCAGGTGGTTTGGGATTGAAGAATGAGTGAGCATGGGCTGAATGCTTTTCTCTGAGAGCATGTAGTACTGACGTATCTGGCGTAACCACAGTGTCATCGGATATCAGTAGTCTGATAGCGCCGCGTATATCACCATCTGCTAATTTTTGTTCGATGCTCTTGGTATTGATTGAACCAGATTTTTGTGGTTTGCGAGGTTCGTTGGTCCCTCGATGCTGCTTCGTTAATACTTCACGGTGATGTTCCCTCCAGTTTCTGACTCTTAGCTTCATCCAAGTGGTGAGATTACTTACTTTCTCAGAACGGTGGGATGCAAAGCACTGCGTAAGGGAAAACTAGAAGGTCGATCCAAGAATCAGCATTGTGTGTGTATCTGTTCTCGCAGGTACAGGTTCGAAAATATGGAACAGTTATTGATCGTATTGACCATCCGGAAATTATGTCCTAAATCGTAACTTCATTAAAGGTTTCCAAGCTCCTTCGGAAAGAAGTTACGATGTTATTTCCATTGCGCCTACTATTTGGTTCTTAAGTGATTGTAAGGAAATTATGTGGAAGGGAGATTTGCGAGGAACATTTAAGAGAAGCGCAAACAATAACATGCTGTATTACCGATGGAAGGTCAAGAAAACTGATGGAAACGTTTGATGATTGTAGAGTACGGAAAAATAAATAAATAAATAAAAAATAAAGCATAAATTCTCAAGAACCCAAATCTGCCCATTGACTTTCATACGTATTAAGTATACATTTCACAAGAAACTACTTCCACTTAGTTCTATGTTACCTCACAGTTCAATAGTTTACAGTATGATATGCTTGATTTTGTTGTATCTTCTCAGACAGGGCGATAAAATGGTGATCAGTTCAGGGTACGAATTACCGGGAGGGATGAGGGGGATTTTGTTTTTGTATTTATATATGCATCCTTCAAAATTATGAAAGTTACTGCAGAAGTCATTTTTTAAAATGAAAATGGAAACGAAGCGAGAAGTTCTGAAATATGAAAGTGGAAGGGTAATACATTTGTAAATGTTATATGTAGGGATTTGGATGAACTGACATATTCCCATTATAATATAATACAAGAAAAAGAGTACAGTGATTCCTTCGTCTCATATGTAATTTACTTCAAATCATTAGAATACATTACAAATCATTAGAATACAATTACAATTATACATGAAGTCCAGAAACATACGAGTGGCTATTCGGAAGAACGCTCCGAATGTCTACACGATGCATCCGTCCTTCATCGCAGCTCGACAATCCATACGGCAGCGTGTGTGCAAAATGTTCTCGCGCGATAGTGATGGGAAGTACTCGAGTGTCCACCATATTCGCCAGTATTAATACCCTGCAATTTCGACGTCATATCGATTCTCAAGAAGTCACTAAGAAACACACAGTAATGAGCCGTGAAATTAGAATATTCGCTTATGACGAGGCGATGAGTATTCCGCGTTTTCCACATCGTTAGTATGTGGTGTATTCTTTGAGATACTGCTTCGAAGGACTCCAGATGTCACTGATACGTGTTTCTAGGATTTACGCATTATTGTAAGGTTTGTAGTGTAATTCGAGGTAAAATATGTAAGGAAAGAGGGATTCGTTGTACTTTTTTTTTTTTTTTTTTTTTTTTTTTTTGGTATATCCTGGTGGGGATATGTATGTTCATTAACTCCGTACATGTAACGTTTATACATGTACTCACTTTCTATTTACATATTTCAGAATTTCTTGCTTCGTTTCCATTTTCGTTAAAAAAAATCCCATGATTTTTCCGGTAATCTTCGTTCCTTGTTTTTGTTCTATTAGATTAAAATTATAAGGGCTTTCAAGATGGTCCACGCATGCGCAGTCTCATTCACTCTCTCTTTATACCGGGTGTATCAATAGGACAACTTAGTTATGAAAAAAAAATCTTAAAAAAAAAAGTGTGTCCAATCAAAAATGCTGGAACTTTTTCAGTCACACGAACTGTTTGGGCTCCACACGGATAAGACGACCTATGTTATTGCCAGTCAAACTTCACTATACTAATGGGAAATGGGTTTTGGGGCGTTCTAGATTCCCCCAAACAATAATGTGCACGTTTCCCATGTCATTTTAGCGTGCTCTTACGTTTAGTTCGAACAGCCTGCTGAAGTGAAAGCCTTACTTTTTCATTTAACACAGGACACGTTACCAGTGTGGAGCCTAAATGTCTGGTGCAATTGGAAAAATTCCACCATTTTATATCGAAAACCACTTTTTTCAAATAAATTCCAATTTTTTTCCCTTACATCTTTACTCATAACAAAGCTGGCCTATGACCCCGGAATTAAGATACATCTGGTGTATATATATATATATATTTTGATTTTGTAACTTAGCGTCTGCATGTCACTGGTACGCTATGCTACTATATATGGTTTACTACATACGTGTAATGAATTTTTGAATTTATCTGTTCCAGATTTGACAGGTTCACAAGATGGATCTGTGCAGATGTGGGAGTGGGGCCATGCTCAACCCGTTGCAACTCCTCGGCCTCCAGGTACTTACGCTAAAGTAACACGAGTTCGGTTCAGTCAACACGGAAACAAATTCGGAGTGGCTGATGGCGACGGAAATTTAAGCTTATGGCAAGTTGGACTGGCTTCTCATGCAAGCCGGCCATTTTTTGTAAGTATATTATAAAATGGTAATAAGAATAATGTTAATTTCAGGGACGCGAACAGCTTTGTAAGCAAAAATACAGCACTTTGTGTGGTATTACATGACACTAACTTAAGATAAGAAAAAAAAATAAAGAAGAAAAGGGGGAAATAGGAAAACTATATTCCTATTCCGCTGCACTATTTCAAATGTCACTACTTTGAGCACACCAGTACATTGTTCAACGCCCCGACTGCTGTTTGTGGCCAGGTGTGGAATCTTGTACTGCGTCACAGCCATTATATATTAATTGCAAGTTCCGAGAGAAAGAAACATATCCCAGAACTAAGATAATTGAGATTTATGCTGCCGATGCTAAGCATCACGTAAGAGAAAGCATTCCTCTTTCACTTCCTGTTCCGCTTTCCACCGTTGTAGCTACTTAACTCGGAAGTCTGTGATAACCCAAACATCCGACATTTCCACCCAAATTGATCTTATTCCCAATAAATTCCAGAACCAACAAACAACCCTAGTCGCTGCATCCAGCGATCCTCCCTAAACTCCACGTGTTTCAGTTAGTGGTGGTTCTCGGTAAACTCCAACTCATCGCCGTTCGCCGTACGTCGCTGGCAGCATATTTGACTCTGAATGAAATTGTCCTCTCTCCGAAAAGAGTAAAATCTCACTCCCTTCGCAAGCTACCTTACGTTTCGCTTACGGCATTTCTCCTCTGCTCACAGTACAAATTTTTGTATCTACCTTTCCATGTGCGGTGCTGCTATCTCGGCCTCATTGGCATGTAGAGTGCATTTTGATCTTGTCGGCAGTGATAACTTTTTGTTGCTTCTCGCAGGTCTCCCAGTTGCACCTTAGTTTCCACTTTACTGCTTCAGCTTGAAACGTGCTGACTCTACCTACAGCTCAGTGAGTTTTATTGTCTTTATGATTTTCTTTTTGCTGCTGTAGTAGAGATTTTCGAGGGGATTGTTATCGCTGCTCGTGGTTGCATTTCAGAATGAGGTGGCACGCTCCCCGCTGGCAAGTTCCATTGTGGTCCTTGGGTTTCCGTGAGGCTGTTCTGGTTGGTTGAGAAGCTCTTGCCAATTTTCATTGTCACTCGACTGACGAAAATCTTCAACAGTTTCGTGCTATTCGTTTGTTTAAACTTTCGAAGCACCAAACCTCAAAACATTTATGTTTCGTTCCTCAGCAGTCCGAACACTTGTCTACCGTATAGCATTGAGTTCATTCTATTACCGACTGTACTTCTCTCATTGCCCCTGCTTTATCTGTTGGTAGTTTGTTAGAGACTAATCCTTCAGAAATAATTAAAAATTTTGGGACACTACTTTGCGTCTATATCTGAGTCTACACACTACCCTGCAGCGTTTGCCAGTCTTCTTCCTCGGCTAGAGCGAAACACTTTCAATTTCCGTAACGCCAACAGTGAGCATTATACTGCTCTTTTCACGCTTCTTGAGTTTGATTACTGCTCTCCGTAAATTGTCCAATAAAGCTCCAGGGATTGACCGCACTTCCTATGATATGTTGCGAACATCTCATGCTATAATTATCTTGCATTACCGCAACTATTCAATCGCATCTGGTTGGAGGAGAATTTCCCATCCTGTTGGCGTGACACTTTCTTTCTTCTTATTCTGAAACCAGAGAAATCCGCAACGAGTCTAATGAGCTACAGACCTATTGCTCCTACGAGTTGCATCTGTAAACTCCTTAACTTACGGTCAACGAGCGCATGGTGTATTTGAAGTTTAATTCACTCTTGACTAAATATCAATATTCGTTCTTTCCGGTCCGCTACTGATAATCTCACTCAACTGGAAGAGCAGATTCATGATACCTTTCTCAACATCAAACATCTTGTTGCTATCTTCTTCGATTTAGAGGAGACGTATGATACCACTTGGCGTTACAGCATATTACGACAGCGATATGACGTGGCTCTTCGTGAGCATGTGGCCATGAGCGACATTTCAGAGTGCATGTGGGATCTAGTCATTCAGAACACTTTGTCCAAGAAAATGGTGTTCCGCAATTCAATGTACTTATTGTCACTGTGTTTACTGTCGCCGTCAACAGTATTCTTTCCGAGATCCAGGCTCCTGTCTGTTGCTTGCTTTACGTTGACACTTCATCTATTTACTATCAGTGCCGACACCTTAGCGGCATCACTCGACAGCTTTAGTTGACTCTGTGGTGGACAGATATCTTGATATTTTGTCATCTTGTCACTGCTGGTTTATATATATCGCGTTGCAGGAAGAGTGGCAAATTTAACAAAAAATCACTGGAACTGTCTCATTGTAACAACTACTGTAAGTGGAGTTTTTCCCCGATCTGTCTCAAGTTTTGAAGGTCACAACTAGATACTCATACAAAATCATTCTTAAAAATTGGTGTAAATCGAATAGGGGTGAAAAATAACGCGGACAACAGATTGATAGCCATTGAAAAAATAAAATAAAAAAAATTAAATACCCTGTACATTTCACTCCATCGGTTTCAAAATTTGTATGGCAAAACAACCTTGAATTTATAGGGCCTTAAAAGGCTACCCACCAAATTTAGTGTAACTCGGTTGAACAAGGACTGAGAAAAAGCCCTTTAAAAGTTCCCCATTGTCAGAAATCATCCTTTCAAATCAGCAGCCTCACTTTCCTTAGTTATGAAACGAGTCGCATAACATGAGTGGCAGTCAGACAAATAATATATTTTCTTTTGTACAAATTACGGAATCTACTTCCGCCTGTAGCCTTAACCGAAATGGTCTTTTGATATAAATGAAAAGAAACTGAGAAAACGTAAAACTATGACTATATCTCGGAAACGGTAACAGATACATGTATCAATAAATATCATGAACTTTTCCCTTCCTTTTTACATTCAGAACAAACAATGTTATTCACAGAATTTGCATTGAATTAACTATAAATGAGTTACAGACGAAAAAAGAAATTAATATCTATTCTGGCAGCCATCTTGAAATTATGACGTCATACAGCCCGTCTGCAATGGAATCAGGCAAAACACCTGGTAGCACATGATTATGTGCTTCATTACAAATATATTTATAATATATCTTCATTCAAAATCCCACGGGATTATATATGCCCCTAGAGTATATACCGCAGTCTCATCCAATCCAAGTTAGACTTCTCATCCAATCCAAGTTAGACTATGATTGTACTTTTTATGCGTCCGCTCGCTCTTCTCTACTGCGGCAACTTTGACATAGTGCCTCGCTAACGTCCTCCGTAGTAGTCCCGTTTCCAGCCTTTAGGATGAAGCCAGCGAACCTTCCTTGGCATATCGTCGTGGGAGATTTCTGCTGAATTATTCTGCACATGTGCGCTGCATTCCTGACCAACCCTGTCGATTTTCTTTTCATGGTGGGCCAGTGTACGACCGCTATGGTGTACGTCCTCGCGCTACACGCCCATGGTACATTCGGGCGTGGAGTTATTTCCCTTACAATTTCGTGTGGCCTCCTCTCTCGCTGCTTTACTTTTATGCTGTCCCATCATGATTACTTCGTCCACTACGACTCGATTTATACTTGTCTTCGCATCCCAAATCGAACACTAGTTTCCAGTTATACCAGCTGTATTTCGCAGTATTTTTACACCAGTACCCGATTTTAATGTGTTCTATCCGGACGATTCTAAGGATGGGATCTCTGTTGGTTGTGCCTTTGTCACCGGCGAGGACAGCTCGGAATTTCAACTGCACAGCCTGTGTTCCGTATTTACTGCTGGATGAACTGCAGTTAAGTTTGCTCTTTATCATGCTCTTACGCTTTCGCTACGTCGTGTGCTGGTTTCCACCGATTCTCAGAGAGTAGTTATGAGCTTGCAGAATGTCTTTAATAAGCACATCCTCGTTCAAGACATTCTTGGAGATGCCGTCAGCTACAGCAACATCGTTGTGTCGTCGTTGTTTGCTGGGTATCGGGTTACGTCGGCATTCGGGGAAACAAACGTCATGACACAGCTGCCAAGCATGCCGACTTGGCCGGGGTTGCATTGGAGCCTAATCTTCCTCAGCTATAGCTATAGCCTATTGTAGCTATTTGCACATCTCGATGCGCTCTCATTGGGAATCAGATTGGGATCAGGCACATCAAAATAAATTTCATGCATATAGCAACTCCTTGGGGACTGGAAGACATCGTCTTGCCCTAGTCCTCGAGATGAGGTGCTCGTGGCGTGTCTGCTGACGCAAAGTTATTTGTTGCATGGTTTGAATCGTCCGTATTGTGAGAAATGTTTTGTCCCGCTGAGTTTTCGGCACCATCTTGTCGAATGTCGTGAATACTCATATCTCAGAGAACGTCATGAACTACCCCGAACTGTTGATCGTACTTTGGGGATGCCACATGTTTTGCATCTCGCTTTCTTGGTTTTGTTCATGATCTTGACCTTGTTTACGTTCTCTGAGCATTTTAGTTTGTTGTCTTCTTTTATCGTAACTCTTATATTCTCTTTTACCTTTTATTCTCCCATTATTTTTTTCTATTTATTGTTATCATTGTAGGTTTTATTTCAATATATTTATTTTTTACCTGTGTTTCTCATTGTTATTTTTATTGTGTAGCGTTTTCTTTTTTCTATTCCACTCTGTTCGTTACCGTATTTTAATGAGGGCAGTCCATGTTTGAGTAGGTGTGTTAGATATGACTGGGACAGATAGCTTCAATGCTGATGTCCCCATTAAACGTCACTTAATCAATCAGATGGGTAATATTCCGAGATACAGTCTGCAATGTTATTTAATTTCTTATAAATATGGTATCTCTTATGACTTTGATCTTAACTATTCATAATTCACTATCATGATATTTAGAATAACGAGTGCTCGGTATTTTACATATTCGCTTCCTCACATACATTTCTTTCTATGGTAAAACTTACAGGTACTTACAACTTTCTTGTTTGGAATGTGTGTGATACTGTCACGCCCTAATTTGCAACATTAGTTACTAAGTGTATTTTTGTAGGTTTTCGTTTTCTTATAGATTTAAAACGAGTAAAAACTGGCATAGTACCATTTGAGAAACTGAAGCTTTATATTTGATCTGCTACAATAATCTGATGTTAGTGCAACATATGTAACATACTTTTTTCCTTTCTATATATACTTAATACGAACTTTCACTGCGCTTTTTATATTGGTTTCTAGGCTGTAAAGGTAAATAGATAAATTGGACACACTATATAAATTTATAGGTTTATGTTCGGAATTAGCAGATATCTTTAATTTGTCAGGACCTCTTGTAAAGAACTTTTTCATAGGGGAGGGATCTTCATTTAATGATTGTTTATTCTTGAATTATCATAATTTATGGCTATTTATTTATTTTCAGACGTACCAGTGCCATAATAAGCAGACAAGTGACTTCGTTTATGTTGGTTCTTGCAGTTTAGTGGCAACTGCCGGACATAGCTCAGAGAGCAAAAATGTCGCTTTGTGGGATACATTGTTACCTCAACGAAAAGCTCTTGTTACAGGTATTTATGTAGGTTATTTTATGTACTGTAGTATAGATGGGGTGCGCGAGAAAGTCAAGTTCAGTTGACAGTTCCATCCGATTGAGGTAAAGAAGAGTGCAGTTTCGCATACATAATAATTCTAAGCAATTTTAATACAATTGTTTTAAATTAGTTAAAGAACATAATGAAACATTTTAACCGTGAAGTACACATACCTCCAGTGTTAGTAGGTTCATCTCAATCTAGATAAGCGAAGAATTTTCCTTTAAATTTATTGTACTTTCTGTAACGAAAAAAGGAGATACCTATCCTTCTGCGTTACTTCGTAGCAGATAGCAATTAGTTCTCCGAAATAAATAATCAGAGTTCATTAAATTTAGAACAGAGTGAGTTCATTTCGTAAGTAGAAAGTTGTTTATTTTATGTTGCTTTTGTTTCGTATTTTCCTGTACATGATTAATGATTAGTAGTTATGTTGGCATGGGAGACCTGATTTCGATCCCCAGCGGGAGCTCAAATGGTTCAGATCCCACGTTAAACTGTAGGTCCACGTCTCATGTAGCCTCGCTGCTAAAAAGGGGCGCTAAATTCAGATCAAATTACTAGTTGTGGAAGTTATCAGAAAGGTGAAAATTATCCGCGAGTTTTTATTTGTCGTATTCATTATTCAAATTCGATTATCGAATATCCTCATATTTAGTTTGTCAGTGGACTTACTATCCATAATTATGCACTACACGCTAAACCAATGTATAATTAATTAGTTCGATTGATTGAAATGTAATTTTCATTCTCGTCACAGAAATTGAGAGAGATGGAATTTGTTACTTAAAGTGGCATCTGGATTCATAATTTTTGGTTGAGTTAAGAGCTAAGCGTCCTTTTGGCACCGAGGCTATATGAGACACAGACCTATAGTGGAATTCGAAACCGTAGTACGTTCAAATTTCGAGACACTTTCACCGGCAATCGAACCCGGGACTCCGTGCACCAAAGTGCGCACGCTAGCCACTAGACTAGCAAGAAAAGCTGATTGGATATTTATCGAGCGCTTGTACTTATCAGGAATCGAACCGGACATTTTACGCTGAGAAACCTTGTGCGTTAACTTAACCATGCAGTTGTATAGTTAGAAGGAAAAAAGAGAAAGAAAACGTATCAGATGATAGTTCAAAATTTTCTTGCTGATATTTTGTTTTCAGTTTAATGGGGCAGCGAGTGCAGATAAAACTGTACATGAATTTAAAATTTCAGGTGTACAGTTTTCAGCTATAACGTATTTTGGAACTTGCTGAGAGCTCGTGAAAAATACTGACTTTCAAGTTATCGACTGGTTATATTGCGGAAATTTTCTTGCTGATATTTTGTTTTCAGTTTAATGGGGCAGCGAGTGCAGATAAAACTGTACATGAATTTAAAATTTCAGGTGTACAGTTTTCAGCTATAACGTATTTTGGAACTTGCTGAGAGCTCGTGAAAAATACTGACTTTCAAGTTATCGACTGGTTATATTGCGGCTGGTCCCAGTTTCCATTCCCATTAAAAATCTATTACTAGGATCTCTGTTAAAATGTAGGTTCATGTCTTTTAACCCTTCTTGCTGAAAAGGGATGGTAAACAAACATTTTAGAAAAGAAATATATCAGCAAGAATTCTGTACTTGAAGGTTTCGGAAATTAAGAGGTATATAAGTACAAACGTGTTCAAATTATTAGACTCACGCTCGAAAAATGCAAAATTGATGTAGGACTCCTAATTTCAGAGTTCAAGAACATTTTATTTAATGGTTAAACCACCAATATAGGATCCTTCATTTGTTTACTGTACAATTGAAGTGGTGATATCACCGTTGAACAGCAGATGGTATTAGGAGGAGGAGGCGAGATTCTGAAAGTGGTGTTTCAGTTGTAGATAGCTATTGTGGTTCCTATCAACAAGTTATAGTCTGAAGTGTTGTGGTTTCTGTCGTAAGAAGTTAACGACATTCAGAGCGTTCAACAGTTCGAATGGGCCAATTTAAAATGATCGTGACATGTTTCGTGTATCAATCTTCTGTTCTGTGTAGTCTTGTAATTGCATCATAATGGGAAAAGCAAAAGACCTGTCTCTGCGTAAAATGGAAGTTAACAAAATACTTTTGGTGGAAATAAGATATACACGGCAATACATTGCTAGTAGAGTTGGGATAGAACAAAAAATCTGTGAGTAGAATCTCTGTTAAAATGAACAAGAGCCAAAATAGGGTTGGAAAGTGTAGGCGAAAACCAAAGCTATCGCTAAGAGGTGTCAGAAAACTAAAAAGGTTGGCTCTGGGAAACAGAAGAGCAACTTCTAATAGACTTAAGCATAAAAATGGCTGAGTATGGCGCAGACATTTACCCTAAAAGTGTTCGAAAGATTCTTTGTGCCGAGGGAATAAAAGCACACGATCAAGAAAGAAAACAAAAATTAGTGTCTACTCCAATCATGGCAGAGAAGCGCCTCGAATGGGCACGAGGCCTAGAATATTGGGACTGCTGACGATTGGAGAATAGTGTGTTTCAGTGACGAATAATGTATCTTTGTGTCTGATGAATGTTCACAATATGTGCGACGTTGGCTTGGGAGGAATTCAAGTTGAAATGTCTTTAATAAACCGTGAAGCATCCTACTTCAATCATGGTCTGGTATGTGATCTCTGTCTTCGGGCCTGAAAGACTGTATATAGTAGACAGGAAATGAAGCACGACCAATACCTACATGTTATTCAAGAAGAACTGCTTTTCCAGACTGCACTCTGGTTTGATGACGTACAATTCATCTTTATGCATGATGGAGCCCCATGCCACCGGGCCAAAGCTGTGACAAAATTCTTCGAGGACAACGAAATTAGTGCTCTTCCATGGCCAGGCATTAGTCCTGATATGAACCCGGTTGAAAACTTTTGGAGATTCATGAAAGAAAAGCTAGAGAAGAAGCACATTAGAACCAAACTTCAATTGATCAAGGAGATCAACAATTTGTAGTATCACGATGCTGAATTGATGGCAAAATGTGCTAAACTCGTACATAGGATGCCACAAAGGATAAAAGACTTAATAAAGAATAAGGGATTTCATAAGAAATATTAATCTTTGTGTGAGAGATAATTTTCTTGTAAGTATTCCATTTCATTTTTTGTTTCCAATTTGGATATACACACTTTATAGTAATTATATTTGAATGTTACGTACGCATTTGTTTTATTGATATTGAAAAGCATATGCCAAACCCACTAGAAATTAGTACAGAGTTACAAGGTAGTAATTTGGACTAAGTTCGAAAGTATTGTAAGAACAGTAAAATATTCAGGAACTGAATGTTGTGTCTAACAATTTGAACACGTCTGTATATTGGATAAGATTTGGTAGAAATCCATTAGTGTTTTTTCATGATATGGCCATTTCGTCAATTCTCTGGAATCAAGTCAAGTTGTGCTCACGAAGATTTTTTTTGTTGTATGTTTGGCACACGCGTCAATATTAGTAAATTAATGTAATTTAAGTAATTTCTATCAAGTAAGTCTGACGCAGAATTGAGTATTCTTGCGTAAGAAACCGAGGTTGGATTCTTGGTGAGGGCTTTGCAGATTTAGACTTACGTGTATAAAGAGAAACTCTTCATACAATGAGACTGTCTATATTAAGTGTAGATTTTATTGTAATTTTGTCCCCAACAAATTCGATAGTTAAAAAACAGAACAAAAGTATTTCATTGATATTAATACAACAACAAATATGGACATAAAAATTACAAGATGCGAACTTTATACTTTGAGAGAACGTGGATAAATGGCATATAAAAGCACATCACCTTTCATATAGAAATGACTCCTGTAGCTATGTTAATTGGTACTGCTTTCAACATGTGAAAATAACCAAACTAGACATACAGGGTGATTCTTTATAGGGTTTACAACTTCAATCAGTTATAATTCTTTATTGGAACCACATACAGACTTTGTTTATATGTCATTTACTGCAAAAAACTTCAAGTTTTACTCACGTAGGAAGTAGTTCCGGAGTTGACCACACGCGGCACCACCGGTCAGTTGTTGAAAATGGAGACTTTCACTGGTGCGGAAAGTGTGCGTGTTTTGGTTTGAAGAAGTGAAGTCAGCAACGAGTGTACAGCGTAAGTTTCGCACACAATACAGCAAGGAACCAACAAACACCAGACCAACAGTGTACAAATGGCACCAGACATTTGTTGAAACAGGTTGTTCTTTGCGACACACAAAGGCTCCAGGGCGCTCACCCGTGACTGACGGTGTGGTGGAAGCAGCAAGGGAGAGTTTTGTCCCCAGTCCTCGAAAATCTATACGACGTGCATTACAAGAAACCGGTATCCCTCTGTACACTGTTTGGCGTGTATTGCATAGACATTTGTCCATAAAGCCATACAGACTGTCCTTGGTTCAAGCACTGAGTGAAGCGGATAAACATACCCGACATGAATTCTGTGTTACCATGTTGGATCGCATTAGTGGTGATGAGTCATTCTTGAACAAAGTGGTATTCAGTGACAAATCAACTTTTCACCTTTTCGGCCGACTTAACACACACAATTGTCGTATTTGGGCACGGAAAATCCACATGCGCACGTAAAGTTGGTTCCTGACAGCCCGAAGTGAACGTGTTTTGAGCTGTTTCCAGAGCAAAGGTGTATGGACCATTCTTCTTTGCTGAGAGCACCATCACCGACATCGCGTATGTTGATATACTCCAGAACTTCCGTGTTCCACAGGTAGATGAAGATGACTACGATGGCCGCTTATGGTGGCAACAAGATGGCGCCCCGCCGTACTACCTGATAGACGAAAGGGAATTTCTTGATCACACACAAAGTCTCTCAGATAAGTGGATTGGTCGTGGTGGACCAATTGCCTGGCCGCCACGGTCTCCAGATTACACGCCACTTGACTTCTTTCTGTGGGGGTTTGTGAAAGATAAGGTGTACACCCGTCCCCTACCTGATAATGTTAATGAACTGAAAAATCGCATCACAGCAGCCATCGCGGACGTTAACCACGAAATGCTGGCTACTGTTTTGGAGGAAATCGACTTTCGTTGAGATGTCCAGGATGACCGCACGTGCACACATTGACCCATAATAAATTTGTCAGGAAAAGCTTGAAGTGTCTTTCAGTATAATGACATACATACCAAGTCTGTATGTGGTTCTAATAAAGTATTATAACTAATGGAAGTTGTAAACCCTATAAAGAATCACCTTGTATATTAATGTAATGTTCTTGTATTTAAATAGAAAGATTACAAAGTCTTTTATATTTTGCACAGTTTCATTACACAAGTCTTGCAATATCCAGCTAACATTTCGGAAAATGTACAGTTCGCGGCATAGAAATCGTTACACAAATTCTACGTCCAAATTAATAATCAACTTTTGCCCCGTTTTCTGATGCATCCAGAAATACATGTCTCAATCGATTATTTGCTTCTAGTATTCAATCCGACTCCTCCCCCCTCCTCCACCTCTCCTTGTCTAAATCAGTGTATGTGACGTAGTACACTCTTTCCATTCGCTGAAAAAAAAACAGGGATCAAGTTTACAACGTTATAGCTTTAAAACAGTCCTTTCTTTTCCAGTTTGTTCTGAAATATTTTAAGAGCCTAAATTTAAAAAAAAAAAAAGTCTCACAATGTTCCCAGAGCTTCATAAAGACCTCTAGTCTCATTCTTTCCTTTCTTGAAAGACTGCAAGCTAGTAAGATGCTCCCTAAGAAATCTATGGAAATTGCCAATAACGGTAATAGATTTTGTGCTTCCTAAAGTCTGTAATGCATGCACAGAGCTCTAAAATACCTACTGACAGAAATGAGTGTTATTCAATGATTCATTTCATTTCTTTTCAGTAATTGCAAGCAAAAGTTCAGGGACGTCATTTGGGCAGGACAGGAGGGTGTAATTCCCCCTCCCTTGAGCTTCATAAATACGTATTGTTTGAGCAAATGTATAGGAATACACTAATAAAAAAGTGAAAATCTTATGTCGGAGGAGAATCTCCCCCCTTCCCCGAATAAAATCTAAAAGAGACTGCTTTTAGCAAAAAACCTATAGAGTTACGATAGCACATTGCTAGAGAGCTTACATTTGGTTTCAAGAGTCGAAGGTTTGATCTCAAGCCATATGAGTTCCTGGGAAATATTGAGAGAGAGGGAGATACAAGTATGGAGACAGAGAGGGATGATTTATATACACAGATTTAGAATTGGGGAAGAATGATCGGGCAGCACTCGTATTATGACGAAAATAGTGATTTTGTGAAACAGAACAAGGGAAGGTTTCGAACTGCGAGGATCACATTAGGCAGTTGTCGAACTAAGGTGGAGAACTCTTTTTAGAGCATCAGATGATTACGAAGGCAGAGAAATATCTTGAGAACTGAGGAATTAAGAAATTTAAAAATATCTGAAGCTACCGAGACGGGTTTCGAACCATGAACCTTGTAGTTATCGAACCATCACTTTATCCATTCTGCTACGGAGATCTCTATGTACTTGTTCACATACGTTTCCTTTAGCTAGGTTGAAAGTTAACTTAATGTGATATTCCAAAAGTTGACTCGGTGGATGCGCCGTTCAGATAGGACGTAAACCTCTTGTAACTTAGTTACAATGTATCGTGGCGGACATAAATCAATGATCAGGTACCCGAACCCGAACCAAGCGGAACCCGAAGAAAACCTACACACAGGGTGTTTGTTCAGCACAATACCCACTAGGCGGGACTGGGTGGAACAGGGTGAACCATTAAATTAACACCACCTCAGTAACAATAATAATAATAATAATAATAATAAATAATGGTATTAAAAGTTTTAAAGTTGCCCTAAAATTTGGCAAAACTTACTTAAACGTAGGGATTTCTGAGAAGGGGTTCCGTACCTTCAAGACACACCTCTGCAACTACCCGCATTTTAAACAAAAGCTTTCCACTAAAGTTTCATGTAGAAAGTATTCTACTGTATGTTTTAAGGAATATAACTAATAAAAATAACTGAATATCACTCAACAGTAAGGCATATAATAAACTAATTTTTAGAATATGCAGAGGTAATTATAAAAGCTTTGCTACAAAAATACCTACACAGACCATAATTCAATGAGCTCTGAAATACAAAGTAACAGAAAGCCTATAAGATTTAGTCTACAGAGCAATTGTTACTTAAAGAATGGACATACACTATTTCCAGAATCGAGATAAGACGAGAAATGTTTACGATACTTTTCGTCTCGTCTCGATTCTCATCTCCAAAGTGAGACGATAATCTGAGTTAGCATTGTCCCGTCTCGAATGTAAAATATTTATCCTAATTTTTTTTTTGTTGGTTTGTTTTAGAAACGAGATGAAAACTTCCTCTTCTCGTCGGCAACATTAAACAAATTAAACAAAACCAAAATATTCTTGCCAAATGTCACGTTTCTGCTTGTAATGGTATGACCTGGGCGATAATTATCTCCTAGCTTTTAATCTTCTACGAGATAATAATTATTATTATTAGTTTATTATTATTACTATTATTATTCATGAAGATTTGATAGTTCAATATTGAAACATCCGAGTATTCAAATATCTGAATATAATAAAACGTGTGTCATCGTCGATCAATCGCCATCAAAAATCCTAAAGTAAAAAAAAAACAAAAAAAAGTGCCCGACGTGGAATCGAACCACGAACCTCCAGATTACAGGTCCAGTGCCTTCACAACTGAACCACTTTCTTATTTATTTTTTATTTTTTCCTATTTTTATTTATTTATTTATTCATTTATTTATTTATTTATTTTGAACCATGAACACTACACGGTAAATGATTCGTCTTTAGTCTCGTTACTTTAGGTTTCTTTGCCTCCGATTGCAAAGTTGTATGTTATATTTCTTCGTTTCAGAACGTCTTTCGTATTTCTTTTATGATGACATAAGTGAATAATTTTCGGCAAAGTTTATATTAATAACTTGAGTTGTTCTTAAACCTTTGGTTCACAAGTTTGTTTCTTCTCCACACGAAACCACAGATATGACTGATTTAATTCTCATACTCTGTATTTGTTTCAAAGCAGTTGCTATTACCTGATCAATGATATATGTCCGCCACGATACATTCTAACTAAGTTACAAGAGTTTACGTCCTATCTGAACGGCGCATCCACCGAGTCAACCTTTGGAATATCACATTAAGTTAACTTTCAACGTAGCTAAAGGAAACGTATGTGAACGAGTACATAGAGATCTCCGTAGCAGGATTGATAAAGTCATGGTGCGATAACTACAAGGTTCATGGTTCGAAACCCGTCTCGGTAGCTTCAGATATTTTTAAATTTCTTAATTCCTCAGTTCTCAAGATATTTCTCTGCCTTCGAATTCATCTGATGCTCTAAAAAGAGCTCTCCACCTTAGTTCGACAACTGCCTAATGTGATCCTCGCAGTTCGAAACCTTCCCTTCTTCTGTTTCACAAAATCACAATTTTCGTAATACGAGTGCTGTCCTATCATTTTCCCCCAATTCTAAATCTGTGTATATAAATCATCCCTCTCTGTCTCCATGCTTGAATCCCTCTCTCTGTCACTCTCTCTCAGTGTCTCCCAGGAACTCATATGGCTTGAGATCAAACCTTCGACTCTTGAAACCAAATGTAAGCTCTCTAACAATGTGCTATCGTAACTCTATAGGTTTTTTGCTAAAAGCAGTATCTTAGATTTTATTCGGGGAGGGGGGAGATTCTCCTCCGACATAAGATTTTCACTTTTTTATTAGTGTATTCCTATACATTTGCTCAAACAATACGTATTTATGAAGCTCAAGGGAGGGGGAATTACACCCTCCTGACCTGCCCAAATGACGTCCCTGGAACATTTGGTTGCAATTCCTGAAAGGCAATGAAATAAATCATTGAATAACACCCATTTCTGTCAGTAAATATTTTAGAGCTCTGTGCATGCATTACAGACTTTAGGAAGCACAAAATCTATTACCGTTATTGGCAATTTCCATAGATTTCTTAGGGAGCATCTTACTAGCTTGCAGTCTTTCAAGAAAGGAAAGAATGAGACTAGAGGTCTTTATAAAGCTATGGGAACATTGTGAGACTTTTTTTTTTTTTTTAAATTTAGGCTCTTAAAATATTTCAGAACAAACTGGAAAAGAAAGGACTGTTTTAAAGCTATAACGTTGTAAACTTGATCCCTGTTTTTTTTTTTTTTTTTTTTCAGCGAATGGAAAGAGTGTACTACGTCACATACACTGCTTTAGACAAGGAGAGGTGGAGGAGGGGGGAGGAGTCGGATTGAATACTAGAAGCAATAATCGATTGAGACATATATTTCTGGATGCATCAGAAAACGGGGCAAAAGTTGATTATTAATTTGGACGTAGAATTTGTGTAACGATTTCTATGCCGCGAACTGTACCACACAATTATTGGTATGCAGCATAATTTTCACTTATTTTGTCGCATAAACTCCACATATTATAAGAAAAGAGAAAAAACAGGTTCCAATATTGCACTCTCTTCCTAAATCGTAGCCTTTCTTACATACAGAATTAATACACATCTTTCATATTAAAAATTGCACTAATGTATAAAGAGTAATACTGCTTCTAAGGTGCAACTCGGCTTATTTTCAGCTCCGAACTGACGTACTATGCTTTGCGTTTATGACTTTTACTATTTTATGACCAGATGGAAGGCAGAGATAGACCAAATGGTTGTCAGAAAATGGCAGATAACAGCGCACATAAGCTGCAAGCAAGTGGACCAATTAATATCGTATACCTACAGTATCAATTTGACTAGTAGTAGTATACCGTTACAAACATAATTACATTACGCATTTTCGGTGATCAGCGGCAATTCACAGCACAACTCTCCTGATTTGTAGATTCATGTCTCGCATGTCAGTGTTATAAATATTTGTTAAACGTCATACGAGCATTGAAGTTCAAAGTTCGAGATACTGTTTTGTGAGAATCACTTAATGGAACACTTGTCAGTTGACCTCTGTAAGCACATCTGTTATACTGCTTTTGAATCATATTTGAGCCAAACTGGAAGAGAATAATTCCTTCTTTTTTTGTCTTATGCAGTTTGGGCTTTTCAAAATAATTCATAAAGTGGACATAGTATCGCTACTTGTATGTGCGTGAAAGTTTAAGCACCACCTTATTTTAAAACAGAGTTAAACGCTAGAGAAGTTAGTCATAACTGGATTTTGATCAGTATGATCATTCAGAAGGATTTGAATTGTTTATCTGAGCCTATCTTACGTTTTAAATTATCAGTTTTATTCTTAGGAACAAGAAATATATTAAAAAACTGTTAACAGTGTTATGTATAGCTAATATGCCAATATTCGTATTTAAAGATCGTTCTTTTTGTATTTGCAGCATTCACTTGCCATGACCAAGGTTCACCTAGTCTTCTGTATGCTCCACAACATCAAATTATCATCTCGGCAGGAAAGAAAGGAGATGTATGCATATTTGACGTTCGGCAGCGTCAGTTAAGACATCGGTTTCAGGCTCACGATTCAGCTATTAAGTGTATGGCATTAGATCCAGGAGAAGAATATTTTGTTACTGGCTCAGCGGATGGAGATATTAAGGTAAATAAATAAATATTGTGTTTAAAGTATAGTTAAGATAAGAAAAGATGGACTATAATACGCACTTTTTTCTTGGAAACATTGCCTCCAAAGTTCAGGTGCATCTTATACTGGAAATTAATAATGTTTCAAAAAGTGCGTCATCTCAAAAGTAACGCTCTCGATGGCAGTCAAGACCATCTTATATATGAAGAAGACAACGATGACGACGAAGAGGAAGAAGAAGAAGAAAGTTCAGATGACGATTTTCAGGGATTTTAAAGGTCAGTTCGGTTTTATGAACTAAGACTGGCCGTTGGCTAGCTGGGGGCTCTGCCCCCAGACCCCGGGTTTGCTCGGCCTACGGCCTCGCATCTCTTACGTATCAACCTATGCTTCAGCAGTGAATTTTGTGCATTTACTCTTCGTATTTCCTGAATTTGCCCAACTGGGGCTCCGCCCCCAAGCCCCACGTTTGTTTGCCCTACGGCCTCGCACTTCTTAAACCCATATTTCTACCGAATTTCAAGTTTCTTTTTCTATTTCAACTATCTAAAAGATAAGATTTTGTATTCCAAGAAAACACGTATTTAAATAACATGGGGATTTTTCATTCCCTTTAGACCCCTTAAAAATTAAAAATATTCACTTTTGGCAATTTTCCTGTAGGTTAGTCCCATAAAGCAAATTTCATCATTCTAATCCTGCTGGAAATGCCTAAACATTTTGGGGAGTAAAAAATGTCCCATATAAATAACAGGGGAAAACTTTTCTGTTCCCCATGAAACCACTCTACAGTTGGAATTTTTTATTTTTGTCGATTTACTTAGTTAACGCTATCCAATTCTAAGTACCTAAAATATGAAATTATAGGTTAAAAAAAAAAAAAAAGAAAAGAAAAAAAAGGAAATTTCTTCATCTCCCCTTTAGACCTTCTAAAATTAAAAATGTTCTCTTTTGGCAATTTTTTTTGTCCGTTAGTCCCGAAAAGCTACAATCATGCCAAATTTAATCATTGTAGCCCTACACAAAGTGCCCAATAATTTTGGGGTGTAAACGGGTGTCCCATATAAATAACATGGGAAAGATTTCGCTGATTTACTACTAAAGAAAACGTACAAGCATACTAAATTTCAAGTTTTTATTCTAGTTCGAAGTACCTAAAACATGAGATGATAGGTCAAAAAAAAAAAAAAAAAAAAGACCCATTTAAATAACATGGGAAAACATTGAACAACATAAAATAACATTGGGAAATCTCTTCATTTCCTCTTTAGACCCCCTAAAAATTAAGAGTATTCACTTTTGGCAATTTTCCTGTCGGTTAGTCCCAGAAAGCTACAATCTCAACTGCCTACGTCAACCGGAAGTGCCCCTTTAATTTGTCAGTTCATGTAGTTTTGTATATAATTAAGATGGTTTTGTTTTATTCTAGCTTTGTAATCTAATAATAAAAATGGTAAAAATGTTATTTAAAAAAAAAATTGCTTAAAAATTAAAGTGCGTCGTATAGTTCGTTAAGCTTAGGAGATGGGTTGATTGGTAAGAGTACAGAAGGAAAAAGGAATAACATGAGAAAAGAATTTATATTTATACAAATATAATTATTCAGAATAGGAAAGAAAAAAGGGTTAGATAATGAAAAAGAAAGATAATGCCAGTAGAAGAAGATAATACAAAATGAAAAACATGTAGGAAAACTAATAATAAATATGAACGTGCGGAAACTGCGTTAATCTAGTTAAGAGATCAGGGCCAGTTAAAATTAGGGAATGATTCGCGATCAGGATGCTCTTCTCTCCTCCTGAGGGGTGTGGAAGAGTCTCAGAGAAGGATTTTGAGAATATTTACGCGGAAGTTGTAGTCATTTAAGTAGCTCAACTTGTCCGAACCATGAAAACTTTAAAGGGGGGGGGGGGGCGAAGATCGTTTTTTTCCGCTCGATGATAGTCATTAAAAGTAAAGTTGTTAATAAAATTCAATATATCGTATGAAATTCAAGTATTAAACGTTACATCTCTGTAAGAAATATATGAAAAATATTGTAACGAGTTACATAAAGAACTCGTCAAAGAAAACATGGTTGTTGTTATGCCAGTTTAGACAGTTTTTTGAACTTGCAACAATGATTTTGGTATGAGGCGCTTCATGAACCTCGCACTACACGAATGTTTGTTGATAAACCTATTAAATCTAATATTCACGAAAACAAAAGGTATGATGACTTGTAAAACAACTCCATCCAGTAGCGGACCTCATCGTCGAGGAGTGCGTGGAGCTGAGAAGGCGGCTTCGTTTTTCGTTCATGGATCATCTGCGTGTTCCTGCATGCCCTCTTAGCCACGAATAACGCTACCGGGCTCGCAGGTCTTTGGTAGGAATCTGAGAAGAGGATGGTCTGTGAACGTCTTCCTTTATTTGGAGTGTGGACATGCACCCGTCCCGGCATGCTGTTGTGTGCGTTCAATGTTTGTGTTGTCCAGTATGCTGTCTGAAAATATTTTTTTTTTTTTTAAAAAAAAGTACAAAAGTACTAAATCACAGCAATTAAAAAACACGAAATTAAAAAAAATCCGCACATTTTTGTTCTCTCTTGAGCTAGTGGGGTCTGTCTTTTGGTTTGGCAGATTCTTTTTTTTTTTTTTTTTTAGTTTCAACCTCTTTTTTTTTCGGGATCATGCGTTCTGTCGATGGGTATGGTTTTGCTGCATCCCCATTCCTCTTCATCACGTCTGCCCCACTCTATTCCTACAGTGAGGGCGTGCTAATGAGATAACCAGGGGAGTAT
The DNA here is from genome assembly GCF_964235325.1 of Thermobia domestica. Classification (NCBI taxonomy): domain Eukaryota; kingdom Metazoa; phylum Arthropoda; class Insecta; order Zygentoma; family Lepismatidae; genus Thermobia; species Thermobia domestica. The sequence continues at coordinate 99,678,495 of NC_137465.1, read as the reverse complement.
CATAAGTTCTCCTCAAAAGCGCCCCGGTGTGAAGTGGCGGCGTTCACACAACTTTTTCTTTATAAATGTTTACCAAAAACACTTTTTTTGGGGTACTCAATCATTAAAAACGGGTCCGGGTTCACCCTCTCGTAAAAAGTCCAAACCAAGCGACAGTGAGATTAACCCTCTAGTCGTAGATAATGTGTCCACTATAGTCCCGATACCTTGTAATCAAAGATAAAGACGCTAATACTGCCAGTGTTGAAGCTATCCGAGTGCTATTAAGGGTTTGTCTCATTTCCCTATTAATAACGCCGAACAGATTGAAGTTATTAAAAAGTGTGGAACGACACATTATTGGTGAAAACAGTAGACGAAAAGCAAGTGTCAGTAGAACCCCAACGTCTACTGAATGTCTCTTGAAGGGTGATATCGTGTTGGGACCTCCTCAATACCACCGAGGAGGAGAGTAAATCGAAGTTAGCTGACCAACATGTTATAGAAAGGCTTCCATCAAAAGTAAGAAGTCAGGTAAACTCGTAGATACCCAGTCACGGATTCTTTCTTTTAGTTTGCCTACGCTTCCAGAATACGTCAAAGCTGGTTACTGTGTTTTAAAGGATCGGCAGTATGTTCCTAGACATATCATTTCAGCATTCCAGAGCATTTCAACATTCATTTCACCGCTACTCTTTGTACTAATTGTGGCCAGGGTAGTCATGGTGTGGAACCCTGTACATCGACCTTTTATTGAATTGTAAGGGTGAGCATTATACTTAATGTCGGGACTATCCAGGCTTTCAACGCAAGAAATGTACCCGAGAACTCATAGTTGTTGAGAACATCTCTGGTGCTGACGCTAAGCTTCGTTTAAAAGAAAGCACTCCTTCCTCGCTTTCTGTCCCATTTGCTACCGTTGCAGCAACTTCTAGAAAACCTATGGCGAAGACGTCCAACGTTTCCACCCAAACTGACCTTATCCCTGAGAATCGTTGTGACCCAAAGACTCCAGTTGGATCGACAAGCGAACCTCCGAAAACTCGACGTGTTTCGGTTAATGGTAGTCTTCGGCATACTCCAGCCCATCGCCGATCACCTTATATTCCTGGCCTCAAAATTAGCCAGCGTAATATGCCGGCTCAACGATATGGTTCTCTCTCTCTCTCTCAACAGAACGAAATTAACGGAATCTACATTTGCTCGTAAGCTACTTGCAGTCTCTGTGAAATCTGACATGGTGGAAGACGAACTAATGAACTGTACTTGGCCCACGTAAGAAAGTTCGCTTCAAACGTTGATCTCTTCAGTTATGGCCTTCTTCAATTGAACCTCAATGGTTTCAGTGGTCACCTTGAGGATGATACACAACTGGACCTTAACCACTTTCCAGTGCTTGTTTTTAGTAGGAAACATTTCAAGCTTACCCACTTCTCTCTTATTTCTGGTTATACTGTATATCGATGTGATAAGCCAGATGTTGGGGGCGTGGCCATTTGTGTCTTCAATTCTTTTTATTCTCAGCAAACTCACATAGTTTCCCGACTGCAATCATTTGCGGTGTGAGTTTACTTCCCTCGTCCGCTAACCATTTTCCTTATACATGTTCCTTATACATTTTTCACTCAGAAGTCTTTATGGATGCCGATTTTGTTCAGTTCTAATATCAGCTTGATCCACCATCTTGTTTGTTGGAGATCTTAATGCCTATTACCGTCTGTGGGGCTTTGTGCATACTGACGATCGGGGGCGTCAAGTAACGGAATTTCTTGAAGAGAGTGGATCCGATGGCAATCCATGGATGCCATTCACTTATTTCCCCACTGCCTATGGTACCACCAATGGTACATAGCATCCTGTATCTCCATGTGCAGTGCCATCGATCTCTCCATGTGCAGTACTAGTATGTTGACCTCTTTGACATGGAGAGTGCATCTTGATTTTTGTGGTAGTGATCACTTTCCGTTGTCCTCGAAGGTCTTCCTGTTGCCCTCATTTACCTCTCCGCCGCTTCTATCTGAAGCGTGCTGACTGGCGTAAGTTCCGTGCACTGAGTGAGTTTCATTATCGTAGTGATCTCCCTGTAGCTGCTGTAGCAGCAGTTTTCGAGCAGACTTTTCTCAATGCTGCTCATGGTTCCATTCCGAAATGCGATAGCAAAGCTTCCCGCCACCATGTTCCATCCATGGTGATCTATGGAACACCGTGAGACTAGCCTGGCACATGAGCGAGCTTTTCACAATTTTAATTCTCATCTAACTGACGCGAAACTTCAACACTTCCACATTCTGCGTACTCGGGCTCGCCGTTTGATAAATCTATCGAAGTACCAAAACTGGAAGAATATATTTCGTCCTTCAATAATCGAACACCAATGTCTACTATGTGGCGTCGCGTTCGCTTTCATATTAGCAATAACTTGTTTCCTTGATGTGCCTATATCTGTGCATGGTATTTTTAAAGACTAACACTTTGGGTCATTACTTTGTGTCTGAGTCTGTACACTAGTCTCCAGCGTTTGCTATTTTTCACCGTCGAGTAGAGTGGAACCCGTTAAACTTTAGTAACACCAACAGTGATCATTATAATGCTCTTTTCACGCTAGTTGAGTTTGATTCTGCTTTCCGTGAATCGTCCAATACTGCTTCAGGGCTTGATCATATCTCCTGTGATATATTGCACAGCCTCTCCTGCAATACACAGCTTGCAACTGTTTATAATCGTATCTGGTCCGAAGAATGTTTCCCATCTGCTGGTGTGAGGCTCTCATTCTTCCCATCTTAAAGTCAGGGAAGGTTGCAACTAGTCCCATGAGCTACAGACCCATTGCTTTCACGAGTTGCGTCTGTAAGCTGATTTAACGCATGGTCAATAAGCGTCCGGTGTGGTGTTTGGAATCCTATTCGCTCTTGAGCTTTGATTTAATGTCAAAGTAAATTTCGCTTTTTCCGATCCACTATTGACAATCTCGCTTATCTCGAGGGGCAGATTATCGACGTCTTTCTCAACGTCAGACTTCTTGTTGCTATCTTTTTCAACTTAGAGAGGGTGTATGACAACACATGGTGTTACGGTATCTTAAAACAATTATATGAATGAGGTCTTCGTGGGCATATATGTCTTCATTTATAATGAATTTTCTTCATGAGCGACTTTTTAAAGTGAGTGTGAGATCTTGTCTTTCAGAGTACTTTGCCCAAGAAAATGGTGTTGAACAAGGCAGTGTCCTTACCGTCACATTATTTGCTGTCGCCGTCAACAGTGTTCTTTTGGAGATTCAGTCTCCTATCTATGGTCTATTTATGTTGACGACCTTGGCATGTACTGTCGATCTTTGACACCTTCGCAGCGTCATTCGACAGCTTCAGCTGATTCTACATTGTCGTCGCTAGTCGGACGAGATTGGATTTCGATTTTCTGCCGAGAAATCTAAATGTATCCACTTCTGCTGCCAGCGCATGTGCATTGTTGACCCAGACATATATCTGAAGGGCATTTGTTTGTCATTCGTTAATACTGCCCGTTCTTGGACCAAGTCCTGATCTTTGATTACCGACGTCGTGGGCTCTCACATTCGTTATCTTAAGTACTTTTGTCTTCGCGCTGTGAATCTCCTTCGTGTCCTTTCTCGCTTTACGTGGGGTGCTGATCATACAGTTCTCCTCTGCTTATACCGTAGTCTAATCCGTTCCAAGTTAGATCATGCTTATATTGTTTATGCGCCTGCTCGCTGTTCTCTGCTGCGACAACTTGACACAGTCCATCACTTGGGTATTTGACTGGCTACTGGCACCTTCTGTACTAGTCTCGTTGCCAGTCTTTATGTTAATGCCAATGAACCATCGTTAGCATATCGTCGTGGAAGACTTCTCGATTATTCTGCGCATGTGTAGTATATTCCTGACCATCTCTGTGGATTTTTAGGATGTAGTGGGCAGATTTATGAGTGCTGTGTTGCAGGTCCTCGCGATGTACGTCCATCGTGCATCCGTTCTTGTGAGAGTTTTCTCACTGACGACTTCGTGTGGCCCTGTCTTTCCTTGCTTCACTTTTGTGCTTTACCTTTATGGGTACTGTGTACATCACGCCTTGATTTGTGCTAGTCTTCGCATTCGAAACAGCACACTAGTTTCCAGGCATACCAGTAAGGTTTTCTCAGCATTGATAGCACAGTACCCCGATTTTAATGTTCTATACGGACAGTTCTGAAGATGGGAATTCTGCTAGCTATGCCTTTATAACCGACGACGACAGTCAGAGTGCAGATTGCATCGCCTGCACTGCTGAATTAATTAAAATTAAGCTTGCTCTTGAACATGCTCTCACGCTTTCGTTACGTTGTGTGCTCGTTTCCACCGACTTAGAACAGAGTAAAGTTAATGAGCGTTGTAAATCGGAGTTTCTGTCAGGCACAACTTCAAAAATTAGTGGAAAATGCCCATTCAAATACATAATAGTGCGAAATCTGTCATGTTTTATTCCAAATAAAATTTAGACTGACCAAAGTGTAATCGAAGGAAAGATGTATAATGTTCTTGAAGAACTCCATAACAAAAATATAGATGTACTTTTTCTGCCAAAGCTGAAAAAGTAAAACACAAATTTTCCAAATTATGTGTTTCAGGAAAAGTAAAGAAAGAAAAAAAGCGAATCATTTAATGTATACACAAATGGGTTAGGTGTGTCTTTTATTGCAGTCTACTTGATAATAGTGATTTCGTTGATCTGTGGAACAATAAAAAGTTACTTGTCCTTTCCCATGGAAATGCTTCTGTTGAGAAGAGTTTCTCAGTTAACAAAGACATGCTGGTGGAAAATATGCATGAAGAATCTTTGGTGGGTTTAAGAGTTGTTCATGATACTATACAATGTGCTGGAGCATCCCTTAGTATTGATATAGACCCAGAAATGTTTCAGCACGTACGGGATCATATGCACGCTATGAAGAACCCATGCAAAGGAAAAAGAATATAAGCGCATAGCTGATCAGATTACCATTTTAGAAAAAAAAATAAAAGAAAGAAAGAAAAAGAAAGCAAAACTTTCATTAGAAACTTCTATTGAATGTAAAAATTTGGAACATGAAATTGAAAGCTTGGAAGCACCTCTTAACATAGAGAACTGTGGAAACTAAGAAAACATGCAGCTATAATTCGTTTAATGTGAAGTTCCATAACAAAAATTATTTATGTAGACTGCAATCATAAGTATGGTACTGTAATTTTATTGTAATAAAAGAGATGTGTCAAAGATTTAAATCTTGTAAATTGTGTAGTTAGAAAAATTAAAAAAAAAAAAAAAAAAAAAAAAAGAATGGTGAATGGAAGGCAGTGAGTGGATGTTGTGGAGGACTTTCCATTCATTATTCTTTGGGGGAAAGAATTATGTCTGCCGGGAAAATCGATTTAAAAAATCTCTGCCAACCGTGTTAATTTTATATTAAGACAGTATTACAAAGAACTAAAAATGTATTGTGAGTGCATTTTTTATTTGATACATCCTTTCCTCCGGTGTGAAATCTTTATTTTTATAGCTACTGGTACAACTTGTTTTTATACCTACTAGTACAACTAGATATTGTTATTTAACTAATGTTCAGCTAGTAAGATTTTTAATATTTTTATTTAAAGTATAAAGAAACTGTATACATACCAGAGCAATGCTGAATTTTTTAGGACTGCATTTAGTAAGTGCGTACTTGGGTTCGTGGCTTGAAAGATTAATTCCTTACTATAATACATATTTACACGAAGTAGAAAAGCAGCTCGCTGAAAATATATATATATATATATATATATATATATTTTTTCCAGCCGCTGTGCTGTCGAACATTGGCAGGACTAAATTCCAAGTTATATATTGTAATAGTACTTTTTGTGCTTATTTACTTTCTCTGTGTGTTTAATAGTGATTTTCTACTTACAGGTGTGGGGCTTGACTGTGCATAATGCAATATATTCATTCCCGGGAGAGCATGCTCGATCTAGCTTTTTTAAGAACATTGGCCAAGGCGTTACTCAGCTCTATGTTGATCAAAATGCAAGACTATTTTCTTGTGGAGCTGATGGTTCTATGAAAGTACGACAACTACCAGAAAAAGATTTAGTTGTTCAATCTATCTATTAGAAAGTAACAATAACTAAGTTATTATGCGTGGCTGCGTTTGCTGTTGAACATTAGTTAAGTGATAGTAATGATCATGTCGAAAGGGTTGTGACTTTTTACCCCGCGATTTTTCAATGTTTCAGTGTTAGACCGCGTGACAAAGAGCTACAGCAAGTTGATATATTAACCATTAAAAGCATAAATGTCAGGGTTGCACAAAGCAATATATTTCAGATATTAGGTGCTACAAAGCGTTAAAATGAAATGAGTGTAATCACTGGTAACTAAGAAGTATTGGGAGTGACTAAATGGGGATCAGTTTTATCACTACCAGTGTTTATAAATTAAATCCTATAAATATGTTTCCAAAGTCTATCCAGTTACTCTTTCGTAATTTTTCGTTTACTTAGACCTAGAAGTCAAATATTTTTGTTCTTATAATATATATTTTAATAAAATACTTTTTTCTTTCGTGGGGTATTTAACTGTATCATTTGCCGTAACCTTTTTATTCAAAGTGAATATATCGTTAAATGCTTTTCCTATTCAGAATTTCGGTAGTTACATTTAATCATAAATAGGAAAATGTGATACAATTGAAACTACTAGCAGAAATGGCCCGCTTTATTTTTCTACCATAAGCATTCATATATAGACTGTATTTTCAATGTGAGAAAAATACATCTAGTTATTGTACTAGGGAAACATAAAAGTGGTTGGTTAAAAGGTACCCCATTTAGTAGCCAAGAGCGAGAAATTATATAGCTTACAAACGAAAGAGCTAAAGAACTACAAAACACAGTAGATGTAAATCTAGTTGTATTTACTGATGGTGGCAAGACAATACAGTACAGTTAAACATGTAAATATATCATGTATGTTACTGTTTATGTTCACGTGAAATGTGAGAGTGCAGAGAAATTGAATCATATATTGAAAAGAAAAAAATGCAATCATCTTCTAAACTTCTATCTTCATGTGCTGTGAATTATAACATGTTGTGATCATTACAGTGTTTATAAGGACGGATTTTATCAATAAGTAACATCACCTTCAAATAGAAGATCTAGTCTGATAAAGGATTTGTTCTGCATATTGCGCAAAAGTGATTCAACTGTTAAGATATTAACATGTACGAGAATCCTTTATTTTCATTTATAAATATTTGATGACTACCATGTAAGTTCCAGTTATTCCATTTTTTTCTTTCTTTAGAATAACTTCTTTAGTTGCTGTTAAAACATTCCATATTTTTAGCAGAATTAATTAAAATCTGCTTCTTGTTCAACAGATGTGAAGTCTAATGCAAGAGCTGTATTTAATAGTGGCCAAGCCCTCTAGCCCGTAATGGTATCGTATTTCATGTGCTGATAAAAAAAAATGGTGATGATAGAAAATTACTATCTAATTTGATGGGTTCTAACGTACAGAATCTTGAATCTGTTCTTAACCATAGGAACCGCTTTTGTAAATGAATTTCAGAAGGTAAAGGAGATATTCCATACAATTGTTCAACTGTTGAAATAGCATATATTATTGAAGGAACGAGTTGAATATGTATGTTAATATGCTATGGTATTTTATGTGTAAAAGTCATATAACCGCAATCACCCATTACTGTACCAGTAACTACAGCACCACTTAACAAAGAATTACAAAGAATGTATTTCTTATGCCAAGAATAAAAGAACATGTCTACTTGGTTGACTTGGCCCGTGGTATTGTGTAACTTCTTAGTGTTTGACAGGATAGTTTAAAAATACTGCAATAAAATATATATTTGACATGTTGTGAACTAGAAGAACACTTCTCGTGGACCGCAATGGTCTACTGGCTTTTAACACACTATTGAAGGTAATTTGAGATGACTGGAAAACATAAATTATATATACTTCACTTACGCAAATGTAATATTAAATGTGGCATGTGAAATTGTTTTTACGCTCAAAAGAAATACAGGTTTCGAATTTCAGTTGTGTCACTATACATTACATATATTTTATTTTGGTCTTTCAGATATTTTCATCCGAACAACTATTTTTGTCTTCTAACACATACCTAAAAATACAAAAGATATTTTAGAATATACACATGTTACTTTTTTCTTATAATTTGCTAGTGTTTCTTATCACATAATTCGACTTCTTGAAATTGCACCATTGATGAAAGAAATAAACAAAATGTAATACATAATAAGTTCTTACATTAGAAAGAGTGTTTCCAAGTATGCGTAGTGTAAGACAAATAATTTCATACATAAAAAGGGGGGGATCAAACTAAACAGTTTTCATTCAGCTAAGTGGAAGTTTTGATACTAACAATATTCGTATCTTTTCAGGCCTAATTAGTACGTATATGTTGCTTGTCAACGGGTAAATGAGTTGAAGGGTTGCCTTATAACAACATTCTAAATTACTTTCAATTTATCCTGGTGGCATAATGTAAATCTGGTGGTAAATTGATTCCACTAATTATTTAGTTCATTGCTAAATATAGTTCTTGCATTAGGGTTTGCTGAGAAGGGAAAGACGTGCTCTTTGATATTAATTCAAGTTTAGTATCATACCTTAATGTATGGTTCCTGATGTGAAAAATGCTGGTTGGAGGACCTGTAGTGGGGGAAGGGAGGAGAAATAATAGCTGCTTCCAGCTGTTTTGGCTGAATTTGCATATCTTGTACATATCTTGAATTTATTTAGTAGACTTGTGTTGTTGAACACAGATAATATATTACGTATTGCTACAGAAATCGTATTATTTTTTGCTTCTATTCGTTAAAATATATCTATATATTGTGATGTTTCTTTTATTTAATTTCTCCAAAGTATTTAATTAATATATGTGTGAATGGCAGGATTACCTCCATACTGTAAATTAATTTGTACATACTTTTTCAGATATTGTATTATATCTGCTGACAGTGTTTTTGTGCATTTTTAGTTGTACTTGGTTCTAAAGTTCTTTGTAAGTAGTGTATACATTTTTTAAGGTAAAACATTTTTCATTATTGGCCTAGTCAGATTTTGAAGTAGTAGCATGTTGACGTGCAGTACTGCTAGAGATATGAAAATCAAAGAATTTAGTGGTAACAGAAGAGAGGTTAAGTTTTGTAGATATTGTTGATATATTTAAAGGGAATACAGGTTGTTCATAAATTGAAATTATTTTTTAAAATATTAAATAACATGATACGTTTTGCAATTTTTTTTCGTATAATTCCTATTACTCTCGCTTCAGATAATAGAAGAATAATCTGTTATATTATTGTAAGAATTCATTGAAAATATATAACTTTAAATACCCAGTGCTTCTTTTCATAATGTAGAGGGTTTGAAGATTCACATATTTCTGGATTTAAAATAAACTAAATTCAATGTCAGTTTTTGCAAAGTTAATACTATTACCAATATTTGTGAAACCGAAAAAAGTTTCTTTAGCTTTGTTTTTCTTATTAGATCTTTTTCGTAGAATTTACTTATATAAAGATGGATACATTATGTATATGTTTCATAGGAATTTAATGCATTTAGTTGATATTTTACCCGCAAGTAATATTAATGTATTTTATAACATTATTTAAAACTAGCAATCTTAAATCTAAGTATTTCTTGCAAGTATCTTGAATGTGTCCATTTGTTACTGTACAGTACTTGTCAGGAGCGATAACAGCATAAACTCAAGAATTTCTGTGACAATAGTCCAAAATAGTTATGGAAAGTAATAAAAAGAACTGAAATATGTCTTTAAATTTCTGTTTCGTGTACCAACGGCAATGCATTTTTTTAAAAGGAATACCTGGTAATTTATGATCAGCCTGTAGTAATCACTTATCGTTCACGTGATAACAACCAGACTTGTAGAAGAACGTATATCGTGCTTGTTAAAAATTGAGATGTATATAAGTACTATATATTTATCACAGACAATACAATGGTTAAAGAAGCATATATTGAACTAATGTATAAACAAATCGATGTAGTAAACCACTGTGTTGCATACTAATTGTTGTACATTCTATCGAAATGTTTCAAGAATTGTTGAATGTGTTGTTGAAGTTAATCCAGTTTGCGAGCTCTTCTCAAGAACGATATTTGTTATTCCTGATTTGCTTGTATTTAATGAGATGCCCTTTGATGTATACACAGATACTTGAGAGAAGTGTGTAAAAATTAATATCTATATATTTAAAGAACATATATAAATATAAATATATATCTATTGTATGTATGTACGTCATACTGTTAATAAAAAACTTTAAAACCTATGTGTATGAACAAAGTACATATTGTGCATCTCGTATGAAAATTCCTATATATTTTAATATGAATTAACATAAAATTTTCACTTGAAAATAACTATTGTTTCAGATTACGCAAAGCTCAAGTGGAACAGTAAAATTTTACTGTACTATAATTTTGCATTAACTCCTTGAATCCCAAAAGGTTCTTCTGTTGCGCGTTTTTCAAGATCATGTGTTGGAGTTATGTACTCACTTCGAGCAAGAAAACAACATCTGTACCTACGCAGATTCATCTGTTACTTTCCAGTTGAAAATATCTTATCCGCGCTGTAACGTTTGCACAAACACACCGATTTTTCCATAAAATCTAGTTCACACAGAGATTTTTGGTTCAGTTTGAAAGTTTAACAGGAAAATCATATCTGGCTTATGTGAGAGTTTCACAGGAAATGCTGTGTCTCGCTTAATATTTATTTATTTATTTATTAGATATATATTTGATGAAACTAAGATATTCTAGTTTGTGGTCAAGCCAATGTCACCCTAAACTTTTAATGAAGTTTAGAAAATTAAGACTTCTATTTTTGGTAGTTTGCATCGTCTATATATAAGATAACGAAATATCCATACAGTATGTGTGAGGGCCCAGTATTCGTGCAAGTTTGAGTCCATCACTGCAAGAAATAAATTTTAAATTTGATACCAAATCTTGAGAATTGTGTGAAGAAGTTTCCTTCATTTTTATCCAGAAAGAAGTAATTTTCCAACGCGTCCCATAGCTAGAAAACCGTATATTGCTCGAAGCGACTGCGTGCACGTGAGAAAGTAAGGTTCTAGCATGGTGCATGCGCCAGCGGAAATTCCCTAGTGCTTCCAGTAGCATCGTAGCAGTGGTTGAAGATTGACGTCCCACCGCATGCGAAGTGCAAGCAGTGATAAAGTTTTTGAATGCACAAGGCATAGCGCCGATTGAAATCTGTCGTCAGCTGTACCAGGTCTATGGGCCTAACGTCATGAACAAAGCAGATGGTGCGTTTCTGGTGTAGACAATTTGTAGTAGGACGACAAAATGTGCATGATGAATTCTGTAAGCAAACCACGTTTCATCCCCTGTGATGATCCGGTCCAGAAACTCTTCTCCCTCATCGTGGTATCGTTGCGAAAATGTCAGTGCTGATCCCATGCGTCTTGCTTTGTGTTCTGGAGTCAGTTGCTTCGGCACCCACCTAGCACACAATTCCTTGGACAACTGGCGGTCCGTGACAATAGTGTGCAATAAGCGGGAGATCTGCGGGAACTGACCGCTGAGTTACTTATTGTGAAGTGACGATTCTGCGTGATGCGTTCCCGAACGATGTTCACAATGTCTTCTATGATGACGGTTAACCTCCCACTCTGCTCCTCTCATGCACATTTTGCTGTCCTGCTGCAAATTGTCTACATCAGCAACGTACCATCTGCTTGTTCATGACATTAGGCCCATAGACCTGGCGCAGTTGATGATGGATTTCAATCAGCGCTATGCCCTGTACATTCAAAAACTTATCACTGATCACACCACACTAGGAACGTCCATTTTCAACCACTGCTACGACGCTATTGAGAACACTAGGGAAGTTCCGCTGGCGCATGCACCATGATAGGACCTTACTCTATGTTAACAGTCAACAACTGAGTTTTTAGTCAATGCGTAAGCAGTCATCAATTCGTGCAAACAGAAAGAACTCACGACGTCAATGTGCCCGAGAGAATCGTGAAATTGAATAGAATGTTGTAGTAGAATCGAGTTACGCAACACTGTCTTTCTCTCTTCATCGACGGACTTCAACTCACGCTCAAGTTAATTGTAGTAATTGTAGTTGTAGTGTAGTTGTAATGTAATTGTAGTTCTGCTGGCAGTTTTCCGAGGTGGAGATTTGACTGGAGAGTCTCAGTTACAAATATGCTCTCTGCCATCAATTGACGTGAAACCTTTGTCGTTCTAGCTGCTATTATGCTCAGGATCAGAAGATTCACTTTCTGACACTTCCTCAAGTCGAGAGAGGGAACCGCTCAACTCATCAACCGTATTTGTGAATGTGTCGTAGAATCTCTTGCGACGTTTGAACATTTTGGAGTGTCTGAATGAGATTCTTTCGTAAAGGAGCATTAGAATAATATGGTTTTAAGCCTTCGGACTAAAAACAAAGCAACTTAAGATATTACGAGGGGCATCTCGTTCTCACCCAGATCAACAACTACTTTCGGAAACGTCTTGCCTTGCGATGAGTGAATAGGCATATCGTAATAAACAGTGTCAAGAGAAAGTTTTTATCATCTTTGTTCAACGTTCTAGTTATTGGAAATATTGTTATGAAGTTACTAAGGAGTCGAAGCCCAGTACCGGGTATAGTTCGGGAAGTAACCCAACCTATCATGGCATCTGTTGATAAACTCACAAAAGAGGATACAGTGATAATATTCGGAGGCACAAATGATGTGTCAAAAAATGAATCAAAAAATGTTACAGATACACTGCGTCAAAGGTTGCCTTATATGACACATACAAATGTAATAGTTGTAAATTTGCCTTATAGGTATGATCTTGCTGATTTCTCGTGTGTAAACAAAGAAGTGCTGAAAACAAACGAGAGTTTGAAGAGGTTGTGTAAGCACTTTGGGAATGTAAGGCTGTTAGATGTTAGTAGTATGCCAAGGGAATACCACACAAGACATGGTATGCATTTAAATCGTAATGGTAAAGATTACATTTGTAACAAACTAAGTGAAATGATAAAACGTAACATAGTAACCTGTCCTATACCCCTCCCTTATCCAGAAAGTAGGAATGAAAATATGGTAAATTCCTTTTCAAATGTGGAAGAACTTCCTTTTTTAGTTCACAGCCAGAAAAATTATGCAAAGGTCCATTAAATATTTATCATCATAATGTACAAGGGCTTGGTACAAAGGTTGAATTATTAGAAGTGCTCCTGGATAAATTAAACAATATAAACATTGTATGTCTTTCTGAACACTGGCTTGATAACAACGCAATAAAATTAGTGAATTTTAGTAAGTTTAAGTTAGCATCATTCTATTGTCGTACGGAAAGGAAGCACGGCGGAGTCTGTATCTTTACAAATGATAATATAAAATATACTGAGTTAGATATAAGTCAGTTCATCTGTGAAATGCACATTGAAGCAACGGCCCTGAAACTAAATGAGTCTAATGTTTACATAATATGTCTATATAGACCTTATGCTGGCGATATGTCTATCTTCTTTAATAAATTAGAATCCATGCTGAATCATTTGTTTGTTAAGCCTCGAAATGTAATTATTTGTGGTGATGTGAATATTAATTGGTTAATTGACTCGAAGTATAAGTCTCAGTTAGAAGGTTTGCTGAACACATTTAATATGCATGCCGTTATAAATGAACCCACGCGATTTGGAAAAACAGCTTTAGATCAGTTCATAATTATGAAAAATCAACCAATAAATGTATCACGTGTTTTCAATCCTGGTTTTTCAGATCATGACGCTATATACGTACAATTACCATTGATAGATAAATTAGTTAAAAATAAAAACTATACAACCTTAAAGAGATCCTTTTCAGAGTCGAATATTCAATATATGTGTTATTTAATAAGCCAAGAAACATGGGAGGATATATATAAATATAGTTCCATGGATGAAAAGTTTAAAGCTTTTATGGACACATTTTTATATTATTTTAATATTGCTTTTCCCTTAAAAAGTCGTACTATTTCGAAACGCATTGATAAAAGTTGGATTACAAATGGAATTAGAAAATCCAGTACCAATTTGATAAGATTTAATAAGATCCTTAAATCTGGTAATTTTAAATCTGATGATTTAAAGAAATACATACAACTGTATAGGAAAACCTATAAGAAGGTCATAAGGGCAGCAAAATTAATGCAAAACAATAGCTTGATTTTAAATGCCCGAAATAAGACTAAAGCAATGTGGCAAATAATCAATAAAACTCTTGGCACAAGCAGGCCTAAGAGTGTAGAATATCTTAAACTAAATGGTAAAGTTATAAACAATCCACAGCAAATTGCAGATATATTTAACGATCATTTTGTGAATTCAGCTGATCAAACGAAAAATACTGATCACTCAAAAATAATGCAGAAACTCCCAAATCAAGGAGAAATAAACACAAAGTCTATGTTCTTATATCCAGTTTCTGTAGATGAGTTAATAGGAATAATTAAATCTTTATCAAACAGCAGTTCTTCAGGTATGGATGAAGTTCCTTCCATTGTAATTAAAAAATGTGCGAAACATATCACATATCAACTTTGTTACCTTATAAATTTCTCGTTAGAAAACGGTATATTTCCCACACTACTTAAAAATGCTAAGGTTCTTCCAACTTTTAAAAAGGGTGATGAGAATGTCATGACAAATTATCGACCTATTTCAGTGCTATCGATATTTTCAAAAATATTTGAGTCAGTCATGGCAAAACGTCTTAGCAAATTTTTAATAAATCATAATATTATCTCGACTTTTCAGCACGGATTTCAGAAGAATAAAAGTATTGATACCGCTTTATTTGATTTTCTTACAGATGTCCTGAAATCACTCGATAATAAGAATTATGTTATAGGTTTATTCATCGATCTGTCAAAGGCATTTGACAAAATTGATCACAATATTATGCTAAATAAATTGTCTCAATATGGCATACGTGGCGTAGCAAACCAGTGGTTTTCATCCTACCTAACAAATAGATGCCAAACTGTTCAAATTACAAAAGTTGAATCAAATCGATCCTGCACTTTCTTCTCAAAGCAAACAAAAATTACCAGAGGTGTCCCTCAGGGCTCTATTTTAGGCCCTACTCTATTCATAATTTACATAAATGATCTGATAAAAACTTTACACCCCACAAAATGCATGTTATATGCTGATGATATAAATATAGTTATTACTGAACAAGACCCAAATTTAGTATTGGTCAAGACAGAAAAGGTTATAAGCAAAATAGTTACTTGGTTGAATGCAAATAACCTTCTCCTAAATACAGATAAAACAGTCGCAATTAACTTTCGTTTTCCAGGAAATAATCCATCCTTCCCTTCGCTAAACATTAATGGAAAACAAATTGAGTATTCTAATGCAACAAAATTACTTGGTGTTTACATCGATGATGATTTGTCTTGGCAAACCCATGTTAAAACATTAAATAAAAAATTGACTACTTTATGTTTTGCGTTCTTTAGGTTACGAGATACAGTTTCACGAAATAGCTTATTATCAATATACTATGCAAAAGTCCAATCACTCCTCAGTTTTGGAATTATCTTTTGGGGGTCAGCCGCATGCAGTCAGGAAACATTTCGGATACAAAAGAAAATACTACGAATAATATTCAGACTAAATAAAAGAACATCATGTAAACAAATATTTAGATCACAAAAAATTTTAACCCTTCCAAGCCTATACATATATAAATGTATACACTTCGTGAAACAAAACAAGCAGATGTTTATACAAACAAGAGATATTCATGCATACAACACGCGGCAATTAAACGACATTTACGTAGTACAACAAAATTACTCCAAGTACCAAAAAAATGTTTATTTAAATTGTACGAGACTTTATAATACGTTACCATCACATTATAAAGAGGTAAATTTTAATACTCAAAACAAAATTCGTACTCTGTTACTTTCTAAAGCATATTATTCAGTTCAGGAGTTTGCAAATGATAACGATGTATGAATATGATGTAATTATGTAACAAATTTAACATGCGATGTTTATTATAATTTTGTACTTCAAATGGTGTAATAAGCTGTAATTACAATTTGATTTATATGCATGACAACTGTAGAACTTATAGGAGATACTCTCCATATTGTAAGTCAAAACAGGCTAAATAAATAAATAAATAAATAAATAAATAAGTCAACCTGGTCCAGCTGACATGTCCGTTCTTCTTTAAACTTCGGCTTAAACATAATCAAGATTGTCATCATTTAACTTTGCGACTCCTTAAAACTATTGATCCCACACTAGTATCGATCATTTTGAGCATTTCATATTTTATCCCTTCTCACTCTCATGCTGATGGGGGCTCAACTTGGGCTTAAACGACATCGAGAATGTTTCTATACAGATAAGTTCTATCAATGCCTAAGGTGTAAACAGTGAAAACTAATTTTGAATCTTCCAGAAAATTTTGTCCAGGCTGGCAAAAGAAAATGTGAGTGACTGCTAGGAGATACGTTTCGCTGAAGGATGTGCCCTGCAGAACAGTGACATGTAATTGTAGTTTAACTTACAAGAATTTTAAACTTAAAATATATAAAACGATAGTCATCCCTATGTGATGTATAGTTGTGGCACTTGATTTCTTACTTTGAGAACATAACGTGGACTGAGAATGTTTGAAAATAAAATCCTGACGCGAATATTCGCACCCAAGAAGGATGGGAATAAGAAATGGGGAATGCTAAAAAGGCACCGTATAATTTATACCGTTTACCTTAAATTATTAGAGTAATTAAGTCTATTTTTTTCAACCCAGATGCCTAGCAAGCTTAGGGACAGTGTACCATTGATGACCTTTGAGTTTGCCCTGCAAAGCAGCAAACAGCTCTCGGCAGCCTTTAGAGCAGTGGGTCAGAACTTAGTTTACCTGGCGCACCATTTCGTAAACCAAGTATACTTCACACCTCCTCTTTACTACCAGGGGCCGCGGTGGCTCAGTGGTAGAGCGTTCACCTCTGGTGCTAGGGGTCTCGGGTTCAAACCCTGCTCCCGCCAAGTGAACTTTGTGGTGGACAAACACCGTGTGCGTGGGTTTTCTCGGGGTTCTCCCGTTTCCTCCCACTTTCTTCATTCCACCATTTCATTCATCTCTCATCATCACCGTCTCCTTTAGCCTAACCGGCATAATCGTGGGACGTAAAACTCAAAAATGTCATTTCATTTTTTTCCTCTTTACTACCTTTTCATCTGTTGCAGCATTGAAGCACTAAATATGTAATAATAACGATAATAATAATAATACAAATTTATTTTTAGCATAGCTTCTGCATTCTATTGTAGTACAGTATTATTTTTATTTGGTTTGCTCTTAATGAAACTACAGTTCCCACCTTATGGTTATTTTGAATATGTTTTGCACTTAATTTAGCGTGTTTAACGTCTTAGTTACAACATTCGTAATAATTGTATTTACAATTCGCTTCCGCCTTGTTTACTGGCTCTTCACGCACAACTTAGGATGCAAACACTTAGTTAAGAGGGAGGTATCCGCACAGGCCGTTAGAACTCTGTAACTAACTGTCATCTGACACTATAACAAACGTCAGTGAAGTGGACTTCGTTATCCTTGCACTGCGCATGACCAGTAAATTCGATAAATTATCCTTAATAATTCTGATAATTTATATGGTATAATATTGATGACCGGATATGAATTAGAACAAGTGTCACTAACATGTATAATTCGTCAAAGCAGCAAATAAAGTTATTAAATACTACAATAAACTTAGGACAGGACGAATTAGGAAATACAGACGTCGCCTCTGGTGACAAAATCTTAGTTTCCTATCCTTTTCGGAAGGAAAATCAGGCAGGGGCTCGGAGCGCTAAATACGAAGGACACGCATTTATTATTGAGAAATTAAACTCCAATTTATATAAAGTTCGTCTTCCTGACACCTTTAAAGAGAAAATTCAGGACATATCAGTTGACGGGCAGAAACCATATTACGTGGAATAAAACAAGAAGGAAAAAAAAAAATTTTCTCTAGATAAGCAAACACGCGCTAAAGCAATACCATTTCAGAAACAAAAAAGAAGAAAGAAAGAAAAAGAGAATCAAAAGAAATGGACACGAGACTGAACTTGGATACACAAATAACCTATTTTTCAACTACCAACAGATTAGTTCGTTTTTTCTTCCGCCAACTAAAGAAAGAGGGGAAAACAGAAAATAGAACTACTTCACTTAAATTACCCCATGCCGTAAACGTCGCCAACACCTAGTGGGCCCAATTGCCGGTAAATGTCGATCGTCGCTATAGCGACACGTCGAAGGATTGCCGCTAGTGTGCTACTGACGGCAGGGTTTCTCTGAGTTGAAAGAGATATCTAGAGTTGGGGTGTTGAAGTTACCACCGCGTAGCAGTGAGGAATTGATTTTGGTCCGATTAACATATAGCATATATTCAAACCTAAAACGGAGACATTTTGTCGCTGAAAAAGAAAGCTTGACGTAAAAGGACCCCTTTCAATAGCTTAAGGTCCCATCAAACCTAAATCCGGCACTGATAATACTCATAATAATAATAATAATATAATAATAAAAAGACAGTAATTACCTCTCGAAATAATCAAATGGATAATTCACTTTACATAGTACTTTTCTTCTACGCTACTGTTATTGTCTTATTTAAATCGGCTCAATCAGTGATTTATCCAGAATTTTGAACTTAGGGGGTGTTCAAAAAACCTAGGGGAGTGCAATCTTGCATTAAGGTCGTATACTATTATCATCTTTTTAATTAGCGTTTCTTTTTTTCTTTCTTTCTTTCAAACTTTAAAATTCGTTGATGCAACGAACGATTGCATTGGATTTCCTTCCTCAGCCAGAGCCAGTTAGCGTCGATTTTCTTATACTTGGTGTGACATCGAGATGAAATCGTTGGCAATCAATTGATCAAACATTGTTGTGACGATCACAGCCGTGTAAAGGTTGATTTCCACGGCACGTTAAGCCGTGATCTTGCTTTTAGTGCTTTGCTTGGAAATTTATCTTGGCGAAAGTAAGTTGTTTTATGCTATTGGCACTTAAAAATAAGAATTCAAAATCTTTTAAAAATCAAAATAGCAAGATTTTTAATGGTGTCTTCATGTTCTGCGTAAAGGCCCTCCAGCACTTTATAGAAAATATTTTAAATGATTATCTTTCGAGACGAGGAATTCCGTCCAGGGAGGGATTTCTTCAAGAGAATTTTTTCTTTAGTAATCGTAACAGTTCTGTAAGAAGAATAACTATTTCTTTAAGTTTTATCATAAATTTTCGATGTTATTCTACTTGTTCTCGGAAAAAATTACTAGATGCACTTCTGTTATTAACAATGTTATTCACATCTATTTCAGTAAAAATGAATGTTATTTTTTTAAAAAAGCTACCTGCAGAGAAATGGAAAATTTATTGACAGTTGCAAGAAAGCCGTTTGACATTGTAGCTGAAATGAAGATAAAATAAACTTACTTCGGTCTAGTATCAAGTCAGTAGTAGAAAATGGATCGATCTGGGCCAGACCTGGCTCATACTAGAACAACTCAGGAGTCTCTGGGAAATCGAGCACCTTGAACCGTCGACCCACGGTCTTTTACGACCTTCATTTTAGGGGTGTATTTGTTCCCTTTTATGAGCACTTTGTAGGGGGTGTACTCGTTCTCTTTTACGACCTCCATTTTAAGGGGTGGACTCGTTCGCTTTTATGATCACTTTTTCCAACCCCTATTTTAACATAGCAGAAATTACATAAGGTTCGTTCTCTTTTATGACCACTTTTTCCACCCCTATTTAAACATAGCAGAGCTAATACAAGAGTATGGCTTATTTTCCAACCCCTATTTTAACATAGCAGAAATTACATAAGACTACGAACACATAGAAGAGCAGATAACACATAAGACTACGTAACATAGCAAGGGTGTATTCGTTCCCTTTTATGATCACTTTTTCCACCCCTATTTGAACATAGCACATATTACATAAGACTATGTAACATAGCAGAGCTAATACAAGAGTATGGCTTATTTTCCAACCCCTATTTTAACATAAGACTACGAACACATAGAAGAGCAGAGAATACTTAAGATTCGTTCTCTTTTATGAGTACATTTTAAGGGGTGGACTCGTTCCCTTTTATGCTCACTTTTTCAACCCCTTAGCAGAGACAACGAACACACAAGACTACGTAACATAGCAGAGATGTATTCATTTCCTTTTATGATCATTTTTAGGGGTGTATTCGTTCTCTTTTATGACAACTTTTCCACCCCTTATTTTACCATAGCAGAGAATACATAAGATTCATTCCCTTTTTCAATCCCTATTTTAATTATAAACATAGCAGACAATGAATACCTATGTAACAGCAAAGGGGGTGTATATAAGATTACGAACACACAACTGTATTCATTCCACCCCTATTTGAATATAGCAGATAATACATAAGACTACGTACTTTTTCCACTCCTTATTTTAGCACAGCAGAGAATACATGGACACTACGAACACATAATAGAGCAGATAATGTTTTATGAGTACACCACCCCTATTTGAACATAGCAGATAATACATAAAGCAGGGGTGTACTCGTTCCAACCCCTATTTTAACATAACAGAAATAGCAGACAATGAGCACATTATAGCAAAGATTACAATCGAACACCCTGAACCGTCCACCCACGGTCTACAGGGGGTGTATTCATTCTCATTGATGACCACTTTTTCCACCCCTAAGAAAAGACTACGAACGTAGCAAATTCGTTCCACCCCTAATTGAACATAGTACTCGTTTAGGGGGTACTCGTTTCCAACCCCTGTTTTAACAGCAGAGCAGAGAATACATAAGATTCATTCCCTTTTATGAGCATTATTTTCAACATAGCGGACAATGAATACCTATGTAACAGCAAAGTCAAATGTCACAGAGAGTACATAAGATTACGAACACACAACTGTATTCGTTCCACCCCTATTTAAACATAGCAGAACTTACACAGAGACTACGAACACACAACTATGAACATAGCAAAGAGGGTGTACTCGTTAACTTAACACATAGCAGGAGTGTATTCGTTCCATCCCTATTTTAACGTAGCACTGATTTCGTTCCCAACCCCTAATTTAACATAGCGGAAATGACACAAGTATGTCCCTAAACTACTGACCATCGAGAACAGAAGTCAAACTCAAAAACGGAGCCACATTTAGTAATAGGTCATCAAAGACCACATGTCAAAAGTGTTGACCATCGAGGTCAAAGGTCAAAATCGAAAATGGAGCCACATATTGGGGTGCTGTTTCCACATTTAGTAATTGGTCATCAACTACTACAAGTTCCAAAAATAATTACCATGGAGGTCAAAGGTCAAAATCGAAAATGGAGCCACATATTTGGGTGCTGTTTCCACATTTAGTAATTGGTCATCAGCTACTACAAGTTCCAAAAATAATGACCATCGAGGTCAAAGGTCAAAATCGGAAATGGAGCCACATATTGAGGTGCTGTTTCCAAATCTAGTAATAGGTCATCAACTAGTACGTTAAAAAAGTACTGACCATCGAGGTCAAAGGTCAAAATATTTAAAACCTAATAACTCGGAAACGCAGCAACGTATTGAGATGGCGTATCCAAATCTAGTAATAGGTCATCAACTAGTACGTTAAAAAAGTACTGACCATCGAGGTCAAAGGTCAAAATACTTAAAACCTAATAACTCGGAAACGGAGCAACGTATTGAGGTGGTGCTTCCAAATCTAGTAATAGGTCATCAACTAGTACATGTTAAAAAAGTACTGACCATCGAGGTCAAATGTCAAATATTTAAGCCTTAATAACTTGTAAACAGTGCGTCGGATAAATTTCTGTTACCTATTCAGTTTTGTACCAAGCAGAAAAAAGTGAAGAATGAATAAATTTGAGTGCTTATTTGCTATTGTACTAACGAGAAAGAAGCCAAAGATATAAAATTCTCAGCTAGTTAAAATGGCATATAATCTTGTACGATTTCAACAAAAAAAAATAAATTTGAGTGGCCTATTCAAAATTGTACCAACGAGGAATGCCATTTTAACTAGCTTAGAATTTTATATCATTTTGTACTACTCAAATAAACGAAGGAATAAATTTGTACTAACCTAAGAAAAGCGAAAAAGGCCCATTTTAATTAAACGTATCAATAAATTTATACTAACCAGAAAAAGCAAAGAAGGACCAGTTTAATTATCTCAGACTTTTATACCACTTTGTACTACTCCAATAAACGAAGAAGTATTCAGTTTTGTACCAACTAGAAAAAAGACCGAAGGAGGACCACGTAAAGTATTTAAATAAACATAGGAATAAATTTGTACATCGAGGAAAAGCAAAGAAGTAGCATTTTAATGCCATTCAAATGAACGAAGGAATACATTTGGATAGAGTATTTAGTTTTGTACCAACCAGAAAAAACAAGTGAAGAATGAGTAAAATTTGGGAGGTCTATTCTTTTTTGTACCAACTGGAAAAGTGAAGAAGAGACACTTCAACTATCTTAGAATTTTATATCATTACGTACTGTTTAAACAAACGAAAAATGACAATTTTAACTAGCGTAGAATTTGTGTAACAAAAGAACAAATTTGAATGTTCTGTTTTTTGTATCAAACCAGAAAAAAACCGAAGAAGGATCATTTTAACAAGTTCATAATTTCTGTACTTTTTCGTGCTATTCAAGTGAAGGAAAGAAATAATTTGTGTTTTCAAAAATGAAAGTTGAATTTAACTAGCTGAGTATTTAAATATACGAAGAAATAAATTTGAGTGACCTATTCAATTTTGTACCAACGAGAAGTACCATATTTAACTGGCTCAGAATTCTATACCTTTTGTACTATTTAAACAAAGGAATAAATTTGCACTAACCAGAAAAAGTGAAGAACTCAAAAGTTTTCATCATTTTGTAATACTCAAATAAACGATGGAGTATTCACTTTTGTAGCAAGCAGAAAAAAGGAAAGAACATTTTGTACTAATCAAATGAGCGAAGGAATACATTTGGGTGGCCTATTTAGTTTTGTCCATTCTTTAACTAACTCAAAAAAACGAAAGAATAAATTTGAATTGCTTAAGCAAAGAAGGTCAATGGTAACTAGCTTAGCTATTTATACCTTTTTGTGCTATTAAAATAAACGAAGGGTTAAATTTGAGTGACCTATTCAATTTTGTACCAAGTAGAAAAAATTAAAGAATGAATAAATTTTGTTTGCTTCTTTACTAAATAAACAAAGGAATAAATTTCTACTAACCAAAAAGGACCACTTTAACTGGCTCAGAAGTTCCAATACCATTTTGTACTATTTAAACAAAAACGAAGGGATAACTTTCGAGTGAGCTTTTTAATTTTGTAGCAAGAAAAAAGCGAAGGACCATATTTTATATTTTGTACGAACCAGAAAAACAAAGTGAAGAATGAATAAAATTTGAGTGAACTATTTCCTTATGTACCAACTGGAAAAAGTGAAGGGCCATTATAGCTTTCGTATTATTCAAACGAAGGAATAAATTTTTACTTACCAGCAAAGGCGAAGAAGGTCTATTTTAACTAACTCAGCATTTTATACCTTTTTTGTGCTATTCAAATAATCAAGGGAATAAATTTGAATAGTCTATTTTATTTTTGTACCCAGCAGAAGAAAAGGAAAGAAGGACCATTTTAACTAGCTCAGCATTTTATACCTTTCTATGCCATTTAAATACGGGTGTCCTATTTCCTTTTGTACCAACGTGAAAACAAAATGCGAAGAAGGATCAATTTTAACTGGCTTAGAATTTTATACCTTTTTGTAATATTTAAACAAACGAAGAGATAAACTTGTACCAAACAGAAAAAAGCTACGCAAGTAAACAAAGGAATCAATTTGTACTAACCAGAAAAAGCGAAGAAATGCCATTTTTTAACTAGCTCAGAATTTCTAGACCATGTTGTACTACTTAAACAAACGAAGGGATAAATTTGAGTGGTCTATTTAATTTTGTAGCAAGAAGAACCATTTTAACTAACTCAGAATTTTATATAAATTTTGTAATACTCAAATAAACGAAGAAATAAATTTGGATGGAGTATTTAGTTTTGTGCCAAGTAAACAAAGGAATAAATTTGTACTGATCAGAAAAGGCGAAGAAGGATCATTTTAACTAAATCAGTATTTTATAGAGATGCAAGGGCTCGGAAAAAAACCGGCTTTTTTGGAAAAAAACTCGGTTTTTTCTGCTTTGCTTTTTTGCTTGGGAAATTTTGGGCTTTTTTGAAAATTCTGCTTTAAATTGATAAAACAGACTTTGTATCGCTTCTCTATAACACAAAAAATCATTTAATTAGTGGTTGATGCTGATAATAATATAAAACATCGAAAATAAACTATGAATTTCGAAAAAATATTTCAAACAAGTTTTCTTCAACATATTTACATTATGAATCCCACAGGATTAACCAATGTATATAATAAGAATTTTTTAATCTCCTATATACAAAAGTAAGCAGAGTTGGCAAGAACCATGGTTGTTTTTGAAAATGCCAAAAACCCGTTTTTTTGGGGATGTTTAAACCAGGCTTTTTTGGTTTAAACCAGGCTTTTTTGACTTAGATTTTTTGCTTTATGTATCTATATTACATATTCACAGAAATAAGTTTATTTCGCCTTGATGTTATTATGGAACAGCGGGGTTATGCCGGAAGAACTCCCATAAGCTTAAAGAAGTGCGGTCAGTAAATTTCTTAAGTTGAGAATCTCCCGCCCTAGCCATTGGGAAAATCCCGTCATTACTTGAAATGTAAGACAATAACGGGAAAATCCTGTTATTGCTTTGCATGTAAAATTTAAAGGTCAACGTACCATAATCAGTACGCTAAAACTGAGGTATTAAATTACAAATTTAGTATGTAGATATCATTGAAAGTCCAATCCAAGCTAATGTTGGAAGCTACGTAGGCAATCGATATATTTTGCCAATTTCTATCAATATATTTAAGCAATATTGGCTTCTTTATAAAACAACACGCATTTAGGCATGCAGAAATATACAATTTGGTTTGTTTCGTATATTTAGGCTTAACATCCTTACGAAATACCGAGGTTATCAAGGAGAAGACTTTCGCTTAAACTGACATCCGAACCGCTACTTGGGTTACGCATGAAAGAAGGTTTGTGGTTCGACCGAGAATTGAACATGGGACACCTTGATTAAAAGGTGAAAGGGAAATAAAACTATTGCAGGTGGTTTGATATCTGGAAACGTTACCATGTTCACACGATTCGCATTTTTCAGTCTTTTTATTTTTGTGGTTTACCCAATCCTCAAGTTTTCTGAATTTTTAACAAGAGGGATTCAACATATCATTACGGAACTTCCCCCCCCAAAAAAAGACTACGGAATATATTTAAGTTAAGCTAAATACAACTGCACAACAAACATGACTGAGTGATTAGCTTTTGCGCTTCTATCGGGAAGTCCGGGATTCAACCACCATTCGACCATTCTGACAAAGCTTTTCTTCATTCCATCTGTGAATGTAGAAATAGTGCGTGTACTGTGAGCTGGGCGACTTCCTTTTTTATTGTTTTTAAATCGTTATTATTACTAATTACCAGCAGTGACGGTTTTGCGAAGGTTAGGGGGGCGGTCTTTCGGACTGAAGCCCGTTCCCCAAAGTTACGGAATGTCTGCAACAAACGAAATATCTATTATTTATGCCTTTACTCATAAACTTTAAGCTCCCGTCAAATAAAAATTACGAATGTTTAAAAAAAACTAAACATTAGTAAGAAACCCTTCCCAAAATACTTTTCTAAATCCGCCACTGATTCTCAGTATAAAATGATTTTTAAAGTTGTATCCGGAAGATTATTGCTAAACATATAAACGAAACGAAATATTAGTTATGCCTGTACTCATAAACTTCAAGCACTTCCCAAATAAAATTAGGACTTTTTAGGAAACGAAACAATCAGAAAAAACCCTCCTAAAGTACTTTTCTAAATCCGCTACTGATTATTTGTATAAATTGGTATTCAAGGTTGTGTCCGGAAAATTATTGCTAAATCACTTCACAGCTACAGTATAACAGAAATGTGAAAGTACGGTTTGACGGATATATTGAAAAACGTACGCTTTGACGGATAAATAGAAAAACGGGCAAGTTTAACTTTTGCGCTAGAAGCTAGAGTACTAAAAGCTCTTAGAAATGAAACACGGATGACAAACTAGAGAAGAAAAAAGATGTCGATAACTCAAAAGTTAAAATAAAGTTAAAAAGCCTCTAAAATTACCCTCAAATACTACATTCTTCATGTTAGCTTTAATTCGTAAAACATGTGCTCCATCCATCTTGATGGTGAATTTCAGAGCGAAATATCACATTCAGGTCATGTAATTCTTATCTAACTATAGAATATACTATAAGAAAGCTATTTAGATAGAAAAATCATGAAGTTGAAAAAAGCCAAAATTTCCAAAATTCTCGTTTTTTTCCCAAAAAAGCCGGCTTTTTATGTGAAAAAAACCATCGATTCAAAAAAGCCGGCTTTTTTGCATCTCTAGTATTATTTTATACCTTTTTGTGCTATTCAAATAATCGAAGGAATAAATTTGAGTGGTCTATTTTATTTTTATACCAATCAAAAGAAAAACAAAGAAGGTTCATTTTATACCCTTTTGTACCATTTAAAGTTCTAAGGTGCTCACGGAACAATTTTTATAGAGGGGCGACTCTAAAGTCCAAAGTTTCCCGATCACTAACTACATATTTGAATGTAAGATTTAACCAACCAGAACTGTCATTGGTTACAGACGAAAAGAGTTGCGTCATAAGTTGTGTAGAACAGACTCCATAGCAATTAGCGTTCTAAAGAAAACTGATGAATGACAACGAATCATTGCAATTAATAAAGAAAGAAGAAACAGCATGCTTGGCCATTTTGGTGATAGAGGAAAAGGCAGAAGAGATCATATCAAAGTAAAAATCAGCTCACCAAGGAAAAGGACAGTTTTCAAAAGTTCCATGTTGCACACCATCTATAGGAAAGTGCTGAATTATTCATTCTGTTGCTGCAGATGTTTAAGCTTCTCAATATTAATTCACTTTAAATAAAATAAAAAAGCAACAGTACGAAAAAGTTACCTAACATTTGTATTGTTGGTATAGTGAGGGTCCTAAGGTACAGTGTATTGAGCGCAAATCTGTTCACCTTTCTACGGAAAAACAAAGACTTCATTTTAACAAGCTCAGCATTTTATACCTTTTTGTGCCATTTAAAGAAATGAATATATACATACGGATGTCCTATTTCGTTTTGTAGCAACGAGAAAAAAGCGAAGAATGACCAATTTTAACTGGCTCAGAATTTTATACCTTTTTGTAATATTTAAACAAACGAAGGGATAAACTTGTACCAAGCAGAAGCAAAGAAATGCCATTTAACTAACTAATAACTTTTGTGCTACACAAATAAACAACGGTATCAATTTGTACTAACTAGAAAAAGCGAAAAAATGCCATTTTTAACTAGCATAGAATTTCTAGACCATACTGTACTACTTAAATAAACGAAGGGATAAATTTGAGTGGTCTATTCAATTTTGTACCAACGAGAAATGCCATTTTTAACTAGGTCAGAATTTCTAAACCATGTTGTACTATTTAAACAAAGGAATAAATTCGTACTGACCAGAAGAAAGCGAAGAAGTTTCATTTTAACTAACTCAAAATTTTATATCATTTTGTAATACTCAAATAAACGAAGGAATAAATTTGTGTGAACTATTCAGTTTTGTAGCAAGCAGAAAAAGGAAGGAAATAATATTTCGTACTAATCAAATAAACGAAGGAATAAATTTGGGTAATGTATTTTATTTTTGTACCAATCAGAAGAAAATCAAAGGTCTATTTTAACTAGCTCACCATTTTACACCATTTTGTACTACTCAAATAAACGAAGGAATAAATTTGAGTGATCTATTCGATATTTTACCAATCAGAAGAAAAGCAAAATAAAACGAAGTAATACATTTGAGTGTTCTATTTTTGTGCTACTAGATTTTGTAATATTTTGTATATTCTTGTGTCACCCAGACAAAAGGGTAACTTTAAAGTAGCATTGTTTTTCCCGTCACGTAAAAAATGCACTATATAAAGAGCTTTGAAATTACACTAAAAATAATGTTAATAGCCGTTTGCCATCCACGGTGCCCTATGCTATATAAGAAACAGATTTCCGCTCAATACACTGTACCTTAGGACCCTCACTATACTAACAATACAAATGTTAGGTAACTTTCTCGTACCGTTGCTTTTTTATTTTATTTAAAGTGCATTAATATTGAGAAGCTTAAACATCTGCAGCAACAGAATGAATAATTCAGCACTTTTCTATAGATGGTGTGCAACATGGAACTTTTGAAAACTGTTCTTTTCCTTTGTGAGCTGATTTTTACTTTGATATGATCTCTTCTGCCTTTTCCTCTATCACCAAAATGGCCAAGCATGCTGTTTCTTCTTTCTTTATTAATTGCAATGATTCGTTGTCATTCATCAGTTTTCTTTAGAACGCTAATTGCTATGGAGTCTGTTCTACACAATTTATGACGCAACTCTTTTCGTCTGTAACCAATGGCAGTTCTGGTTGGTTAAATCTTACATCCAAATATGTAGTTAGTGATCGGGAAACTTTGGACTTTAGAGTCGCCCCTCTATAAAAATTGTTCCGTGAGCACCTTAGAACTTTAAATGGTACAAAAGGGTATAAAATGAATCTTCTTTGTTTTTCTTTTGATTGGTATAAAAATAAAATAGACCACTCAAATTTATTCCTTCGATTATTTGAATAGCACAAAAAGGTATAAAATGCTGATTTAGTTAAAATGATCGTTCTTCGCCTTTTCTGATCAGTACAAATTTATTCCTTTGTTTACTTGGCACAAAACTAAATACTCCATCCAAATTTATTTCTTCGTTTATTTGAGTATTACAAAATTTATATAAAATTCTGAGTTAGTTAAAATGGTTCTTCTTGCTAGAAAATTGAATAGACCACTCAAATTTATCCCTTCGTTTGTTTAAGTAGTACAACATGGTCTAGAAATTCTGAGCTAGTTAAAAAATGGCATTTCTTCGCTTTTTCTGGTTAGTACAAATTGATTCCTTTGTTTACTTGCGTAGCTTTTTTCTGTTTGGTACAAGTTTATCCCTTCGTTTGTTTAAATATTACAAAAAGGTATAAAATTCTAAGCCAGTTAAAAATGATCCTTCTTCGCATTTTGTTTTCACGTTGGTACAAAAGGAAATAGGACACCCGTATTTAAATGGCATAAATAGGTATAAAATGCTGAGCTAGTTAAAATGGTCCTTCTTTCCTTTTCTTCTGCTGGGTACAAAAATAAAATAGACTATTCAAATTTATTCCCTTGATTATTTGAATAGCACAAAAAAGGTATAAAATGCTGAGTTAGTTAAAATAGACCTTCTTCGCCTTTGCTGGTAAGTAAAAATTTATTCCTTCGTTTGAATAATACGAAAGCTATAATGGCCCTTCACTTTTTCCAGTTGGTACATAAGGAAATAGTTCATTCAAATTTTATTCATTCTTCACTTTGTTTTTCTGGTTCGTACAAAATATAAAATATGGTCCTTCGCTTTTTTCTTGCTACAAAATTAAAAAGCTCACTCGAAAGTTATCCCTTCGTTTTTGTTTAAATAGTACAAAATGGTATTGGAACTTCTGAGCCAGTTAAAGTGGTCCTTTTGGTTAGTAGAAATTTATTCCTTTGTTTATTTAGTAAAGAAGCAAACAAAATTTATTCATTCTTTAATTTTTTCTACTTGGTACAAAATTGAATAGGTCACTCAAATTTAACCCTTCGTTTATTTTAATAGCACAAAAAGTATAAATTGCTAAGCTAGTTACCATTGACCTTCTTTGCTTAAGCAATTCAAATTTATTCTTTCGTTTTTTGAGTTAGTTAAAGAATGGACAAAACTAAATAGGCCACCCAAATGTATTCCTTCGCTCATTTGATTAGTACAAAATGTTCTTTCCTTTTTTCTGCTTGCTACAAAAGTGAATACTCCATCGTTTATTTGAGTATTACAAAATGATATAAAATTTTGAGTTCTTCGCTTTTTCTGGTTAGTACAAGTTTATTCCTTTGTTTGTTTAAATAATACAAAAAGGTATAGAATTCTGAGCCAGTTAAATATAGTACTTCTCGTTGGCGCAAAATTGAATAGGTCACTCAAATTTATTTCTTCGTATATTTAAATACTCAGCTAGTTAAATTCAACTTTCATTTTTGAAAACACAAATTATTTCTTTCCTTCGCTTGAATAGCACGAAAAAGTACAGAAATTATGAACTTGTTAAAATGATCCTTCTTCGGTTTTTTTTCTGGTTTGATACAAAAAACAGAACATTCAAATTTGTTCTTTTGTTACATAAATTCTGAGCTAGTTAAAATTGTCATTTTTCGTTTGTTTAAACAGTACGTAATGATATAAAATTCTAAGATAGTTGAAGTGTCTCTTCTTCACTTTTCCAGTTGGTACAAAAGAGAATAGACCTCCCAAATATTACTCATTCTTCACTTGCTTTTTCTGGTTGGTACAAAACTAAATACTCTATCCAAATGTATTGCTTCGTTCATTTGAATGGCATTAAAATGCTACTTCTTTGCTTTTCCTTGGTGTACAAATTTATTCGTATGTTTATTTAAATACTTTACGTGGTCCTCCTTCGGTCTTTTTTCTAGTTGGTACAAAACTGAATACTTCTTCGTTTATTGGAGTAGTACAAAGTGGTATAAAAGTCTGAGATAGTTAAACTGTCCTTCTTCGATTTTTCTGGTTAGTATAAATTTATTGATTCGTTTAATTAAAATGGGCCTTTTTCGCTTTTCTTAGGTTAGTACAAATTTATTCCTTCGTTTATTTGAGTAGTACAAAATGATATAAAATTCTAAGCTAGTTAAAATGGCATTCTTCGTTGGTACAATTTTGAATAGGCCACTCAAATTTATCTTTTTTGTTTAAATCGTACAAGATTATATGCCATTTTAACTAGCTGAGAATTTTATATCGTTTCTTTCTTTCTCATTAGTACAATAGCAAATAAGCCACTCAATTTTATTCATTGTTCACTTTTTTCTGCTTGGTACAAAACTGAATAGGTAACAGAAATTTATCCGACGCGCTGTTTACAAGTTATTAAGGCTTAAATATTTGACATTTGACCTCGATGGTCAGTACTTTTTTAACATGTACTAGTTGATGACCTATTACTAGATTTGGAAACACCACCTCAATACTTTGCTCCGTTTAAGAGTTATTCGGGTTTAAATATTTGACCTATGACCTCGATGGTCATTTTTTTTGACATGCACTAGTTGATGACCTATTACTAGATTTGGAAGCACCACCTCAATACGTTGCTC
Organism: Thermobia domestica; assembly: GCF_964235325.1. Taxonomy (NCBI): domain Eukaryota; kingdom Metazoa; phylum Arthropoda; class Insecta; order Zygentoma; family Lepismatidae; genus Thermobia; species Thermobia domestica. Next base: position 99,646,921 of record NC_137465.1, on the reverse strand, counting down.
CGTTTCCGAGTTATTAGGTTTTAAGTATTTTGACCTTTGACCTCGATGGTCAGTACTTTTTTAACGTACTAGTTGATGACCTATTACTAGATTTGGAAACGCCACCTCAATACGTTGCTCCGTTTCCGAGTTATTAGGTTTTAAATATTTTGACCTTTGACCTCGATGGTCAGTACTTTTTTAACGTACTAGTTGATGACCTATTACTAGATTTGGAAACAGCACCTCAATATGTGGCTCCATTTCCGATTTTGACCTTTGACCTCGATGGTCATTATTTTTGGAACTTGTAGTAGTTGATGACCAATTACTAAATGTGGAAACAGCACCCCAATATGTGGCTCGATTTTCGATTTTGATCTTTGACCTCCATGGTAATTATTTTTGGAACTTGTAGTAGTTGATGACCAATTACTAAATGTGGAAACAGCACCCTAATATGTGGCTCCATTTTCGATTTTGACCTTTGACCTCGATGGTCAACACTTTTAAGACATGTGGTCTTTGATGACCTATTACTAAATGTGGCTCCGTTTTTTAGTTTGACCTCTGTTCTCGATGGTCAGTAGTTTAGGGACATACTTGTGTCATTTCCGCTATGTTAAATTAGGGGTTGGGAACGAAATCAGTGCTACGTTAAAATAGGGATGGAACGAATACACTCCTGCTATGTGTTAAGTTAACGAGTACACCCTCTTTGCTATGTTCATAGTTGTGTGTTCGTAGTCTCTGTGTAAGTTCTGCTATGTTTAAATAGGGGTGGAACGAATACAGTTGTGTGTTCGTAATCTTATGTACTCTCTGTGACATTTGACTTTGCTATGTTACATAGGTATTCATTGTCCGCTACGTTGAAAATAATGCTCATAAAAGGGAATGAATCTTATGTATTCTCTGCTCTGCTATGTAATATCTGCTATGTTAAAATAGGGGTTGGAAACGAGTACCCCCCTAAACGAATACATCTCTGCTATGTTCAATTAGGGGTGGAACGAATTTGCTACGTTCGTAGTCTTTTCTTAGGGGTGGAAAAAGTGGTCATCAAAGAGAATGAATACACCCCCTGTAGACCGTGGGTGAACGGTTCAGGGTGTTCGATTGTAATCTTTGCTATAATGTGCTCATTGTCTGCTATTTCTGTTATGTTAAAATAGGGGTTGGAACGAGTACACCCCTGCTTTATGTATTATCTGCTATGTTCAAATAGGGGTGGTGTACTCATAAAAGATTATCTGCTCTACTGTGTGTTCGTAGTGTCCATGTATTCTCTGCTGTGGTAAAATAAGGAGTGGAAAAAGTACGTAGTCTTTTGTATTATCTGCTATATTCAAATAGGGGTGGAATGAATACAGTTGTGTGTTCGTAATCTTATATACACCCCCTTTGCTATGTTACATAGGTATTCATTGTCTGCTATGTTTATAGTTAAAATAGGGGTTGAAAAAGGGAATGAATCTTATGTATTCTCTGCTATGGTAAAATAAGGGGTGGAAAAGTTGTCATAAAGGAGAACGAATACACCCCTAAAAATGATCATAAAAGGAAATCAATACATCCCTGCTATGTTACGTAGTCTTATGTGTTCGTAGTCTCTGCTAAGGGGTTGAAAAAGTGAGCATAAAAGGGAACGAGTCCACCCCTTAAAATGGAGGTCGTAAAAGAGAACGAGTACACCCCCTAAAAAGTGCTCATAAAAGGGAACAAATACACCCCTAAAATGAAGGTCGTAAAAGACCGTGGGTCGACGGTTCAAGGTGCTCGATTTCCCAGGGGCTCCTGAGTTGTTCTAATATGAGCCAGGTCTGGCCCAGATCGATCCATTTTCTACTACTCAAGTCATTTCACAACAAAATTTTATTTAGTGTTCCAGTCACGCAGTCAGGGGCGGCTTTAGGATTTTAATTTTGGGTAAGCCCGCTCCCTCGCGTATGGATACATATGCACATTTGATTGATTAATGACAGTAGGAAATTACTTTTACAGTAGGTGGTTGATGCTGTTTATTGAATAATTATTTATCGTTAATATAAAAGGTGGAATATATATTTTCTCTTTATTGTATCTTTTAGTGTTTATATATTTTTCAAAATATTTGGTTAGGCCCGGGCCTAGAAAAAAAGTCTCGAACGTCATCTATGTTGAAAACTTGATCGAGATCGGTCAGGTAGTTCAAGAGTTGTTGTTTTATTTATTTTTATATCTCTCCACCTCCCCTCCTTCTACCCTACGTTCTACCGCCAAATGGATAGGATAAAAACCACCCCAGTTCCGAACCTCATCTATGTTGATAATTTGATTAAGATCAGTTCGGTGGTTTAAGCGTGATGAAGTCACAAAGGCAGTCACTTTTCTTTTATTTTTTTACATGTATATCCGCCTTCCCCTCCCCTCCATTGTGCGGTCAAAGTAAAATGACGAAAACATCCCAGGTCCAAACCTTATCTATGTTGAAAGTTTGATCGAGATCGGTCGGGTGATTAAGAGTTATTAAGTTTTATTCATTTTCATATACTTATCCTCGTCCCCTCCCCTCCCCTAAGTTCTACCATCAAAATGAAGTAATAAAAACTTTCCAAGTTTGAACTTCATCTATGTTGAAAATTTGATTGAGATCGATCGGGTGGTTCAAGAGTTATTAACTCACGAACATGGTTACTTTTATTTTTTATATTTATATATTTGTTAGATTTTTGTACATCTTCCCTCCTCCCCAACCCCTACGTTATTCCGTCAAAGTGAATAGCTAAAAACACTCCCAGGCCAGAACTGCATCTACGTCAAAAATTTGATCGAGATCGGTCAGGTGGTTCAAGAGATTAAGAGTCATAATCATTGTCACTTTCAATTTTTATCTGAATTTTTTTGTTCACAGACACCGCTATTATATTAACATAAGACAAATCAGCTGATAAGGTGATGCCGAAACGGAGTTGCGATGTAGAACACTAACATTCTTTCTTAAGAGTCGCATTATACATCCTCTTGCATTGCTTACTTAATATATGGCCAAATATGTCTTGAAGATGTGAACTGCGGCATCTTTTACGTACTGAGACTCTTAGCGTGTTAGAGATGAACTATCTTGATGTGAAATAATTTGATATTATACCGAATTAAGTTTATTTCATGTTCGTTTCAGTAACAATGTCAAACGGTTTAGTTGTAACTGAGTCAATCAATTGTCCATTTGCCCGCAGGTATTTTTTTAAAAAATCACATTCACGTTTACCAAAGTAGATGTGAATTACTGCTGATAAAGAACTGTATACTCGTCCTTTTTCCGAGAACAAGAGGAATAACATCTAAAATTTGTGATGAAACGAAGGAATAGTAATAGCCTCTACATCTACGTTACAGCCTCTGTTAGAATTACTAAACAAATTATTACGAATACGGGACAAAATTCAAGAGGACAAACCGCAAGGAAAATTAAGACAAAACGGACTAAATTCAAGCGACAGAATTATAGGCGCAGTTTAATAAAAGAATGATTATTTTTTTTCCTCAACTGTTATGTATCTAAAATGTTACCTGAAATTCTTCACTTTACGGCAATAACATTTTTTAAAAAAATGCTGAGAACCCAATAAAAGACGTAAGGTTGTTATAATAAGGATATATTTCATATTTTGATCTTTCCTAAAAAAAAAAAAAAAAAAAAAAAAAAAAAAAAAAAAATAAACAATCTTGATCAGTATTTCAGAATTAATACGAATATTTATACATTACTCAAAATAAAAAAAAAACTGCTATATACTACCACACAAAAACGACTTTTTAAAATCAAATAGCATCACAGTTACTTTTCGTAATTAAAATAAATGGGCTTACTGTAATATGCTAAACGTATTTCAAATGTATTAAAGGTATAATAAATAGGAATACCCAGAACTTTTCATATGGGGATGTGTGAAAGTAATTAAAGCTAATCTGCCCTTTTATTAAAATATTTTTTACGTTTTATTTAGTTTTCAGCATTTTAAAAGAAGGAAAAAGTTATTTCAATTGAAAAAAATACAAATAACATTTTAGAATATGACAATTGAAAGAAAAAAATAATCATATAGGGGATGCCATGAAACATCCAATATATACTCCTATGATTTTGTCCTCGTCAGAATTTGCCTTGCATTTTGACCGCTTGGATTTAGTTCTCGCTCTTGTTACTATAACCATTTTATACATGAGTTGCGATTTGCATAGAAACACGCTGGGAGTCAAGCTTTTCGGAGCTGCATTTCCCTAAAAAAATAAATAAATAAATAAATAAATAAAAATAAAAAATTAAAAAAATCCTCGCATAGAATTCTCTGTCTCCAAAGATTAGGCAAAACGAGAATTCCCGTTCTGCTTAAAGATAAGATCATTGAAAATATTTCCTACAAAGTCCTGGCGGGTTTTAGGAAAAGGAGAATGAATCTTTTTAATATTGCAGCCCCTAGTTGAGGGTGTGAGGAAATCATTTTCGGCGGGGGTGTCCGAAAACTTTAGGGGGTGCTGGGAGGGTGTTAGCGGGGTGTAGATAAATCACTGGGCTCAATCATTATAATTCCATTCAATGAATGAATTGCAAACTGCACTTTTGCTTTCCTCCATAAAAAATCAACGATCTACACAGGATAGAAAACAGAAATGTCAATGACATCATCCTCCATGAACATTATATACAGGATATTCATAAAATGAGGCTCTTCATTATTATGTACAGGTTGTCCAGAAAATCAAGCTGTTTATAAGACAAACATTTTTCTTACAGTATGAACACGCTAATCATACCAGTGACTTTAACAACAATCACAGTGCTGGTGGATCAGGGAAATAATCCCTAACATTTGAAAAAATCGAGAATGAAGTTCTGAATATTCATCTCCATATCAGTGAATTCCTTGTAACAGAAGTAAATTGCTGTTCCGGTGTGGTCACATATTTTTCAGTTGCACTTTTTATGTTGAAACTGTATGCGTTGCTTAAAGTTAAATATCCTAATACTACTGTTACTTACCATTTTCGTCAGAAATAATATACATATAACTTTAACCTGACGTTTGATAGTTCAGAGTTAAACAGACACACGTTGGTTTTTGCGAAAAAAATATATTAAAATCCAAGGTAAATCATTGTGAGAGTAGCGAGATAGCAACAGCTGGAGAATTTGCTTATGATGCAAAATAGAAAGGGTTTAAAAGTTCAAATAAACTCTTGGTGATCTAACAAACTTTTCAAAACACTTATTAATCCCTTAATTTTAGTTTTCAACCTCATGTAAAACACTGAATTCCTTAAACTTCCTGTCCAAGATGTTTTGGGGAGGGGACTGGAGTGAAAACCAAGGATAGACTGCCGTTTTAACAATTTATTTTATTTTTTTTAAAAAAAATAGCACTTCCTTACAGTTACTTCGCCTCACAGTTCATCAATTGCCATTCACACGATCATTTTTTGCCTTCTAAGATAATTCACCCTTTGAAGTTGGAAGGAGGTGCAGTAGTGAAGTCAGTATAGCGTCTGCCTACCAACTTTGTGGCTCGAGTTTGGTTCCAGGTATGGAGTGGAAATTTTATTCTTATATCTTCGTTCAATTGCGGACCTGAGGTTCATCCAGCCTCTTTGAAATGAAAAGCATCGAAAACAAAGAGAAATAAATGTTTTTGAGTCAGGTGTGGACTATATTAATTGCGAAGTCTGGAAAAATAATTTCGAACTGGCCAAGGTATGATATTATAACCAGGATAGATCGACCTGGTTGTACAAGAAAGGAGAGTAAATGAGACACGTGAAAGGAATAAAACTGGTGTTGCCATGGTAAGTTACTTTTACAGCTTAGAGCAGTGAATCTAAAAGGCCATAGCAATGATTTGTTTGCCAATAACTACTGTTTTCTATCAACGCTAGATTTCCTCTCTTGTGTATGGTTTACTGTGAATAAATTGTGACGTTCACAGCATCCAATTGATCATGGCTAGATGTGGACAATATGTAAATTCATACTTTCATTCTTGAGTCAAACTAACTTCCAGGCATGTAACGTTTCATTTTTATCGGAAAGGAAAATATATATTCAAAGGAATTAAATGCAATGCAGTTTTTTAAATTTCTCACAGTTGAAGCTAAGAAATGAAATAAAAATAAGTTGGATTTGTACATGACATGCAGAAAAATAAATAAAAGGTACGACGTACCTTAACTTAACTTTCCCTGTCCTATTCTCTATTTCTTAAACTCAATCATGTTATACTGCAGTTATAAACGAAACATTTTCTTGTGAAATGCAAACTCGCCTTGAATTTGAAGGTGGGTTTTCTCGGGATTCTCGCGTTTCCTCCCACTTTCTTCATTTCACTCATTTCTCATTATCCTCATCTCCTTTAGCCTAACCGGTATAACTATGGGACGTTAAAGATTTCATTTCATTTTTTTTTCTTATTGCGTGTCTTGTTCGGGCGTAGAATCAACATACATTTACCTTTTTTATGGTCGGGACGACGTCTTTACAACCATCATATGTCATAGTCGTTCCATCCGCGGTATGCCGACTTTCTGCCGACTCCGTTTTCACAAGACTTATTTAATGGAATTAGTGTTCACCCACAAGAAAAACCTTCGGAGAGTTTCAATTTTTACTTCATCATTAAAGAAGATGCAGGCTCTATTCATTTACCAAAATTCGACTCGTTGCCGCTGGTACACGATATTGAAACTTTCGCCGACGTCGTTTTTCAAGAAATTGCCGGCAGTGTCTTTTTGCAGTCGTCGTCCGACTGTCTGCCTACATTTTCGAGAAAGCTTTCTACGAGGGAAATATAAGCCCTAATTCGCATTTTAAAGCAACAAATTACCTACTAACTCTCTTTGTTTTCTTTTGGTGAATGAATCCGCTTTGCTCGTCGCGGTCGAAAATCGCGCGGAAAGACGCCGGTGTCCGGCGCCGGCAATCCGACCGCGGCATCTGTTCGGCAAGGACAAATGGTCCGACTGTAGGTGGCAGGATCCTGATGGGGTTTCTTCCATTATTTTTGAAATGAAAATATATATATAAATAAATAAATATATATATATATATATATATATATATATATATATATATATATATATATATATATATATATATATATATATATATATATATATATATTTGAAAAATGAAATGAAATGAAATCTTTGAGTTTTACGTCCCACGGTTATGCCGGTTAGGCTAAAGGAGACGGTGATGAGTATTGAAGGAAATGGTGGAATGAAGAAAGTGGGCGCGATTTTGTTCCCAGAACAGCACAGTAAATAAATGAACGCAATCAAGAAAATGCCGAATGTTCAGAGACCACACTCCGTCACACACTGCACAATAGCAAAGAAACAACAGAGAAGAATTTCGTCTGGAATCTGACATGAGTCATCTAGCGCGACAATAGACGATACAGTAGGTAAGCTATTGGCCCCACCCACCGCACCAAACTGTCTCCCTATTTCCTGGTATAGTTTCTGAAACCAATACTATTATGAAACCCAACAGAAATCACAGTCTCCCAAAGAAATTTCAATGCACCGAAGATACAATAAATATGAAATGCGTCCTGTAGCAATTCTCGCTGAAATTTCCTTCCCGACGAGGAATACATAGGCCTATATATAATTAATAATCGAACTCAGGTGTTCCGAGAAACACTTCATGGATCAGTGTTTGCTCTAAGAAGTTTCACGCTTAGCGTTTATATTTAATACAAATAAGAAATAGTTTTGGAAAGATATGGATTATGGCTGTAGCTTGGTTAAATAATAATAATAATAATAATAATAATAATAATAATAATAATAATAATAATAATAATAATAATAATAATAATAGACCTAATAAAACTGAAGTACTTGAAAAAACATCCCGCAGACCATCCCCTGAAATTCTTTAGTCTTTTTATTCAGAGTGCCCCCGTGGATGAGTGATTACGCTTGCCACCTTGTATTCAAAGGGTCCGGGGTTCGATTCCCGGTGGGGACACAAGTTCTTCGAATCTCTCATTTAGCTGCAACAACATTTCCGGTCTCTTTCCTTTTTTGATTAAAATATTTTTCTTTGGTTGAGATAGAAAAAAAAGAAAGAAAAGGAGATGGAACTAAAATTTTACTTTTTCTTAAAATCAGAAAGATTTCATTCAATTTTTTCTGGCCGTACTTTTATTCCTTTTTAACTACCTTTTTTCGTACTTGAGATCAGTGGAAGTGAGCGCACGAATGTAGGTTGACACTACGGTAAAATTTCTCGTCAGTTGGCAACGGTATCTTTGAGCAGACAGTTTTAGTCACGTGAAAATGCACCGGCAACGTTTTAGCAGCCGTTACGCTTATCGTGTCTTCCCCCTTCGAGTTTAAAAAACAAAAACTAGCAATTAAAAGCTAATTAAATACTTTATAAGGAAAAGAGAAGTTTCGAAAATTATTTTTGTATCGTTGGTAAATATTTAACATTCTTTAAGACAAACTACAGTAGTGAAATCTGTTCTGTTTAAGGGGGTAAGTATGCAGAAGTAAAAGCCCATAAGCAACTCCAGTACAGACTTAACTCTGGACGAGCTATAGTTATGCAGCTTGCCAGTTTCGTACGACACAGCTACAGCACAAGTCCTTTGTGTAAAACTGGCAAATTAAACTACTAGTTACGGATGACATACGTTTGCTAAACATATTTTACGTAAAAGGTTTCGAAACCTAATTTCTGCACGTGTTGATACAATTTAAGGAATTAGAAAATAACGTCTGCCACTTTTCTTCTTCCTAGGCTGCATAACCTTGACACAACTTGAACGTTTCAAGACATTTTTCTCATTGTGGAAGGTCTATTTGACCTGTTTCTGAGTTAAAGTAGCAAGTGATGAGTAACTCAACTAATGATAATCTCTTCATAACAGGCTCTTGTATTTGACCAATTTCACATGAAAGTTTTTAGTGTAACATCAAGTAAGTGGTTGATGAAGGTAACTGGTTCTGGTTATCGTGTCGGATTTCCACTCAGGCAACCCGGGTTTGAATCTTCATCTCCGAAATTTTCAACATACTTCAATTTCAATTTCAACCTACATTCAGTGTTATATGCAAGATCTCCTGTTGAGAAGGAAAGAGATGTCGAATGACTGGGAATTGGAGTAGGTACATAAAATGTACATAAGATTTACAGACTTATTTCTTTCAATTTCCCATATTTGATATTCTCATTAAATTTCAACCATTTTCTAACTCACGAATGCTCTGTATTTGTTTATATCTTTTCACATGCAGCATGTAATGAAATAATGCATTATGTACACACAACAAATTATATTGTCATTGATATATGACAGTCATTGGACAACACGCTCCAAACGATAGAGATAAATCTTAAAATGGAGAAATTTTACGTGCACAGCGAAAGCCTGTTTCCAGTGCTCCATACGTTGAAATATTACGTGTAAGTTAAATTGCATCCGTCCAGGCGTTTGTGGGACAGCAGCAGTACTAGACCCACCTAATGGAGTTAGAGCACTCAGTGGAGTTACTTTTACTATTGATTGTACGTGTAGGCCTCCTAACATTGTTGAAAAGCATTTTCTTGGTGATTTGAGTCTTTTCGGACATTTTGCGGATTATCCGCAATTGTCGCGCGCCGCCCAATTCCCCAAATAATTGTCAGTTTATTGTAATTGGAATCAGCAGTGGACTACTGACTGAACGTACACTAGTTCTCTTTTGCAATTGTAAAATCCAACGTTTGAACCCAGTCATTCTAACAGTTAAAAACCCCTCAGTTCCATGGAAGACAAATGCCGAATATCTTTAAAGCTATCCTGGGAAGCTCTATATCACTTCCTTTTCGATTGTTGCTGTTGTTGTTATTTGTAAATATTCCAATTCAAAGTGGCTTTAAATGCTCTAATTAAATGTTTAAATAACAAATAAACGATTGAAGTTCATTGTAGTGGACAATGTTCAACAATATAATAATAATTGGAAAATATATACTTTTTTCGATAGTTGTATTCTCAAAGGAACACATCACACATCTAAAAGAAGCGTACAGTATACTTGATTTCTAACAGGAGTGCAGCCACGGGGGAACCACGGGTCCGCCCCCAAAAGTAGCATGAACATTTGATCTTACACTTCATCTGTATTATTCCTCTTATTATCTAGTTCTATCATTTTTATATATATGATAGAACTAGATATGATAGAAAATGAAGTATTTTACAATCACTTGTCGTCTTTTCGGGTGCAGAATAATTCCTGTTCAATATTGCATAGAACTAGATATGATAGAAAATGAAGTATTTTACAATCACTTGTCGTCTTTTCGGGTGCAGAATAATTCCTGTTCAATATTGCATAGACGTAGTGGCTTATAGTATTCGACCCCTCAAAGCTTGAACTCCTCCCAACAAAAAAATCTGGTTTCAACGAAAGCTCCAGATCTATGGAATTGTTCGATTTTTATGAAATTGGTTATTGGTTATGAATTGAAGATTTGGCTTCTTGCTGCAAGGCTATTTGTGTCGCAGGAATAGGAATTAATATATTCAAATGAATAGCTGGATAAAATAGACAATACACCGTGTGCGTGGGTTTTCTCGGGGCTCTCCCGTTTCCTCCCACTTTCTTCATTCCACAATTTCATTCATTATTCATCATCACCGTCTCCTTTAGCCTAACCGGCATAACCGTGGGACGTAAAACTCAAAGATTTCATTTGATTTTTCATTTTTCAAAATAGACAATGGTCCTGTAATCCAGCTGTCTTTGAGGTAAAATAGTGCGATGAGGAACATGAGCGCCCAAAGGGGGCAGACCCCCCTAGCTCACGAAAATGTATTAAATTTCTTAAGATTTTCTTAATTCAAATAAAAAATACCAAACGTAATATAGCAACCAGGGAGAGGAGCCCCTTAAAAATTTCTTCGGGCGCCCATGATGGATAGTGATCTATATTGTGAAGGCTGATGTTGTATGATGGACCGGATTCGATCCCAAGTCATGGTTCTGAGTTCATGATAATAGTAGTTCCTGTCCTTTCTACTCCCGGTGTTGCATAAGGATGCTAAAACGGAATGTTCGTTCAATGCCATTCGAGCTTCCAAGTTTTCATTTCACGTTTATGTTCTTAGGCTAAAGGAGACGGGTCATTAACACACCTTTTGATGCACTGAAACATCAGCACTATTGCCTATTCAGAGTGTTAATTTATGAAAACTACGATTTCCCTAGTTCCCCCTTACAGAGGCCTCATCCGATTAGTTATCAGTGGAAATGAAAATTCTTTTCTCTGTCCCATAGTTTACAAGCTACTCCAACCAAACAAACTGAAAATTAACGACAGAACATTCATATCTATGACTTATGAGTCAATTTACATGTTTTGCAAAGAAGAAAAAAAAAAGGTTTAAAAAAGGTTTACACCTTCGGTTACATCCGGCAACACTTTGTAGTTCCTAGTGTACTTTAATAGTTGCTTCCAAGTTCAAAAATATGGGCAAGAACAAAGCTTCATTTTGGTATAACCGTTATTTGTGTGTCGCTTCAGGTTTAAAAGTTCTACTATCCCAAACTTAGGGTTGCATTGTATATTGGATACCGTGTAGAAGTTAGTGGCCTCAAGTCAAGGAATAGCTCAGAAATTAGAGTCAGGGATTACACACACACACACACACATATATATAGTCTATATATATATATATATATATATATATATATATATATATATATATATATATATATATATATATATATATATATATATATATATGGGAGAGGGGGGCACATTTGAACATCTGTTTTCGAATATTCGTTTTTGCTTCCAAACACCCAGTAAATTTCCTTATAGAACTGTAACAAAAGCTAAATATAATATACATTATATTTGCCATAAAATAGAGTACTTTGTTTGATCTTGTCATTCTGTGCAAGGGCGCAGGGGGTGTCGTTCAAATGTACCCCCTTGGGGGGTAGATTTAAACAAGCATGGGGTAGATTTGAACATACGTGGGGCAGTTTTGAACAAACCATTATTTTACTACAATAATCGTTATTTTCAGGATGAATTCGTTTACGAACAACAAGGCTAATGTAACAAAGCAGCATTAACAGTTTAAGGCACAAGAATTAACCAATCGCGTATGGCAAGGAAATAATAATAATAGTAATAATTGCTGAAACATATATGCAGGCCCGTATTTGTATATTGTGCGCCTCTGTGCTCTAAATAATTTGCCTTCCCTTCGGAAACACATCTGAATTGAGTTGAATTCATAGTTTTTGGGGTCACTGAGATGAATAGTGACAGTTATATTCCAATTCAACTTCAAGGTTATACTCAACTCCCAAGTGAGGCGGACGAGAGTTTAAAAGTAATCGAAAACGACAGACAAGAATTAGAAAGTCCACACACAATATCAGCAGTTGGTACTGAACATTTGTCTTCATTGTCTGAGAACACAAACATGTTGCTGGTACTTATAACTTTCAGAAAAGCATAGGTAGAACAATGTTCAAATGTGCCCCCTAATTTTTGTTCAAAGCTGCCCCAACCGGCATGATCAAGCAGAATTTGATAATACCCAGATAGTACAAGCTATTGTGAAATACAAAGGGCAACATTGGATAAGTAAATTAATGTACTTGCTTCTGCAATGAATGGCAGATAATATCAAAACACAGGCTTCTGTCAAAAATCTTACAAAACTTCACAAAAATTCCAACTTTTCACCCCACAAATGTAACAAAGTACTGCTGTTCATCAACAGTTACATTAAAATTGCAGATAACAGTTGACCGTCATGCAACGCAGTTTTGCCAAACTAAAAATTTTGAAACCACCAGATATGCTATTATTTCTAGCCTGTTATCTTAAATGTTCAAAGGTACCCCCTGTTCAAATGTACCCCCCTCTCCCCTATATATATATATATATATATATATATATATATATATATATATATATATATATATATATATATATATATATATATATATATATAAACTGGTAAATATTAAGTATTTTACTTTAAAAAATTCTTATATGTGTAGGAGAGGGAGTCATGGTAGCACAAAGGTAGAGGGTTCACTTCGAGTACAAAGTATCCCTGATTTTTGGTAACGAGTTATCAGGGTTCACCCATTTCCTCCACAATGCCTTTCCATCAATTACACTATCATTCACTTCTGTTAAGGATCTGTCTACATTATGCAATTCCTGAAAACAACGAAAAAGAAACTTTGAAATTATCTTGATAAAACTTTTACTTACATGCACCCGGCAACACTGCTACAACCACGAAACGAGTTATCAGCTCTACAGCGATGATCGAAGTTCCCGTGTTTTGATCCAAACACTAGTTCACACGTTTCATGATGTTGGCAGAAACTTGACGAAGAATAGAAGTGTTAATGTTCTCAGTGGCATTTCGAATGTTCGTTTCCAAGTCTTGTGTACAGGGCTGGATTAACCCATCTGGAGGCACGGGACTAGAAAAAATATGTGGGCCCTGCTAACTTCACAGAATACATTTCTGTGAAAGTACAGTAGGAAATTTAATGGAATCCACATTTTTGGTCATATTTTATTTTATGATGATGATTGTATCCTATGATCTTTCTAGATAGCCAGTTGAGATTCTGATCAGAAAAAAATTAATGAAATCTTTGAGTTTTACGTCCTACGATTATGTCGGTTAGGCTAAAGGAGACGGTGATTATAATAAATAAATGAAATGATGGAATTAAGAAAGTTGAAGGAAACGGGAGAACCCTGAGAAAACCCACGCACACGGTGTTTGTCCACCACAAAGTTCACTTGGCGGGGATCGAACGCGGGACCCCAAGCACCAGAGGTGAACGCTCTACCACTGAACCACCGCGGCCCCAGACTCTGATCAGAGTGGAGGCCCGGGGCTATAGCCCCCATAAGCCCCTCCCTTAACCCGGCCCTGCTTGTCTATATCGAGAGTTGTTCTTGTACACCTCTTCCTTTAAGTAGTCCTATAGAAATGAATAGCAGTCTTGTCAGGTGCATGTAAGTAAAAGTTTTATCATGATAATTATAAAGTTTCTTTTTCGTTGTTTTCAGGAATTGCATAATGTAGACAGATCTTAAACACACTTTTTGATGCACTAAAGCATCAGCAGTGTTGCCAATTTAGAGTGTTAATCTATGAAAACTACGATTTCCCTAGTTTCCCCTTACAGAGACCTCATCCGATTAGTTGTCGGTGGAAATAAAAAATTCTTTTTTTCTGCTTCATAGTTCACAAACTACTTCAATTAAACATACTGAAAATTAACGACAGAACATAATTACGTATGAGTTATGAGTCAATTTACATGTTTTGTAAAAGAAAAAATGATTTACACCTTCGGTTACATCTAGCAACACTTTGTAGTTCCTAGTGTACTTCAATCGTTGCTTCCTACTTTTAAAATATATGCATGAACAAAGCTTCATTTTGGTATAACCATTACGTGTGTATCGCTTCAGGTTCAAAAGTTTTACTATCCCAAAGTCCGGGTTGCATTGTATTTTTGACACCCTGTACTTTCTCGTAGAATCAAATCACTGAGAAATCAACTGGCTACACCCTAATGAACCGCCTAACCCTACTTCGGAAATGTTATAAAACTTTCCCCTCGAGCAGAACACTCATACACAAATATATATATATTCATTAAGGTCAACAATGTTGTGTTGATCTATTTTCAATAGGCCAATATTGTTATTGTTGTATCGTAAATCATTGTTAATAGAACTATGCGTTTCTATTCTTAGTCTCACTGTTATCGTTACTAAGAGCTGGAAAATACAGTGCAGCGCCCGGGATCTGAAAATAAGACGTGTGAGTAGTATTGGCCCCACACTATCGAAGTTTGGACTTTGACCCCGACCTTTGTGACGTCATTGGTCAAAGGTCAATGACCTTGGCCCGGGGTCAATGACCTAGGGGTATCTAGGAACACCCCCTCTAAATTTTGGCAGGGGTACATAGGACCACCCCCTTAAATTTTAGAAATTGCCAAATCTAAAAATTTGTTATGGTAGCCTAGGACCACAGTATGTACCTCTATTAGTATTGGGTGTCTATGTCGTTCCCTTTTATGGCTAAAAAATTGCCGAAAATTCAAATTTCGGGGGTTTTTGACCTAATTTATCCCCTTTGATGAGGTG
The DNA here is from genome assembly GCF_964235325.1 of Thermobia domestica. Taxonomy (NCBI): domain Eukaryota; kingdom Metazoa; phylum Arthropoda; class Insecta; order Zygentoma; family Lepismatidae; genus Thermobia; species Thermobia domestica. Next base: position 99,631,749 of record NC_137465.1, on the reverse strand, counting down.
TTATTACCTTATATAGTTATATGGGCGTATACAGGGGTTCATTCCCTTTCATTAGTATTGGACCCTGGACCATCTCGTTCCCTTTTAGGGGTACAAAAAATTGCCAAAATATAAACGTAAGCAATACGTTGTACCACGTGTTTGGTTTTTTGGTCCATTTTATCCCCTTTGATGAGATCCTATTACCTTATATGATTACAGGGGTCTATTTCCTATCATAAGACAGGGTATATTGTTGCACCCTTCTTAAAATTTGGCAAGGGGTCCACTGAAATTGTCCAATTTAAGCATACTACAGGACCTCAACATGTTTCGGTGGTCCTATTGCCAATTTTTTTTTAGTACAACCACGTGTTCGGTTATTGACTCAATTTATCCTATTTGATAAGGTTATAAGGTATGGACGGGTATCCCCTTTCAATTTGGTAGGACCCTTCGGGTGTAGTACGGTCACGTGATCGATGATTTGATTTTGATGCGCGACGAGGTCTCTGGTCAATGTTCTTTAGAAATTAGGTGGAAACTTTGCCCAGGGTTCTCGTCTTATATCGCACAGTTCTTTAGGAGAATCTGATAACGTTGTGTGTATCATATTGATGGAATGAACAATAGAAACACATAGATAAGCATAAATTGTATTTTATTCATTTTTCTGGTTTCTTCTTTTTCTTTCTTGTTACACTAAGGTATTGACAATGTTTGTATATTGAGACTCGTTGGGGCCTGTAGTCTGAAATAAATAAATAAATAAAAAAAATAAATTGAGCTGGGTTTCTTCATTAGACCGCCTCCTTTTCTTGATTGCGATGATTTGTTTCCATGTTTTGCAGCATAACACCCGTTTGCAAAGCTTCGTATTGTGAATTCTGTAAAAAGAACGAGGAAAAAGATGATTAGTATAGAAATAGATGATGATAAAACAAATACACTTACAATGATAAATATGATAAAATTACCTAGAAGGTATATTGCAGTAGTCTACGATCATTAACCGTGGGTGCTGTTGTGAACAAGTATTGAATTTCACGCAGAGATTTTCCTTGGGCTTTACAGCACAAACAAAAATAAGCATAATAGCCACATACGGATGAACCAAGACTTTGCATTTGGCTATTATTATATTTATAGTACATACAATGAAGTTTTAAGAATGCAACATGTTGTGGTACATAAGGAGGAAGGTCATAGCTGTCAAAATATTCTCCAACACTGCGATTATCAATATAAATTGCCATCCAATGGCTTCCTAATTTTGTGGATGGATCTGTATTTACAATGATTGCCAGAGGAAGAGAAATCCGTGAGGGCAACTAATCGCTTGCAAATACACTGGTAAAATGATTTCTGAATAATGGACTACCGTTTAAAGCACTAGCTAATTGTAATGTATTCAACATCGTGAATGGAAATGATACATAACGTATACGTACCTTGTAATTTAAAAGTCCAGGATAATGTTGCGCTGGTGGTCGATCTCTAGGAGTGAGGAAAACTCTCCATACACAATACAGTTTGCAGGTGCTGCTAATTTCTCTTGGAAATGAACTTCCAATCGGATGGCTCCATGTCGTTGTAAATTTCAATAGTGACAATCTCCAGCAGAAGAATCGAGAGTTAGGTCAAATACATACAGTGTATATCCATTCTTGTAGTCGGCTCTTGAAATTGTATTTCCAGTATTGGTAAAATGTATGCCAGAGCTTGAGAACAATGTGTGGTACGATGAAATGTAGAGATTTTCTTCAAAGTTGGGTTGTAATGGTTTTGAAGGTACAGCTTTTCCATCCACGTACAATGTAAAGAAATTAATGTTTAGATGTTGAAATTCAAATGGATTGCTGGTAATAGTTCCACTGGATGCTTCATTCGATGTAAATCCTACAATAATACGATTTGGCAATGTTCCCATAAACAGGTTATCAATAGTTTTGGATTGTATATCCTTCGGGATGATAAATGATTTCATTTGAACCCTTATCAGAGGAGGTGTAGATTGTAAAATTTTATTGTGTGCCAATTTGACACTAGGGCTGATGCTGACTTTTTTTTTTTACCTACAACGATGCATCTAGAATATTGATTTTTGCATTGACACCACTTTCACTGGCCATAAGACAAAAGTTTGGTTTTGCAGGAATAAGTTTAACACGTAATTCCACTCCATGAATTAAAAATTTATCTTGATTAAAAATGTCACAATGAAGATGTCTAATCATAACGAATTTCATACTTTGTTTTGTCAGTTCATAGCGTTGTTGAAATCCTTTGTTCTCCCTGGTGGTTGCGTTCATATGACTAGCCGTATCTTGAAACCACATTGCTGTTTGTAAATGTGTATTTTTAGCTCCATCACTATAATTGAGCAGTTTTTCCAGGTGCGAACGATATGGATGATTATGTGACGGAAATGAAATCAGTTTATTGTTCAAGTAGATTTGTACTTCACTAAACATAGCATTTAGAAAATCATTGACAGGTGCAATTGCTTTATCCGTTTCGGTGAAAGAGGAACCATCTGGTTTCACAATTTGTGCTTGAATGTACAATAAGGTTTGTGGCAAATCAATATATTCATCACTGCTACCACTCACTACAAATTCTATTGGTGAATTTTCAGCTATTGAACTAATTGGTTTGTAGCCAATAATACGATTGTCCAGAACACTGGTTTGCGTGGGTAACGTTGAAAAAATGTCCAATTCACTTTTTACACATTCACAGGATTGATGATGTAAGAAAGCCATCGTTGAATTAATCAAAAATATCTGGTGACGATGCCAATGATCTCTTCTTCTTATGTGATAATTTACGTCTCTTCGTAGGATTGATGGTGTTGTTGATCGTTGGAAGGTCAACCTCAAACTGAGAGCAGTCATCCCATTTTCGTTTATGATATCCACTTCCCAGCATAGTTTTCAACTTATTTTTAGCTTTTTCTTGTAAATTTGTTTTTGCGTCTTGCATACGTTGATGAAACGATTCTTCCAGCGGTTGATTCGAGATCACAACATCATTAATCATATTGGCACCTGATTTTAATAATTCTTTTCCCACAGTTTTAGCTCCTTGCTTCACAAGTGGTAACACTGAACGAAATAAGCCACCAAGGAAACTTCCAATGCCATGTCCTGCTTGATAGGGACTTTCCACATAGACGTTGCCGATACCGGACAACGCTTGGTTTTGGTAGTATTGCAAATACGGATCAGTCATGACGACGACGACGGAAATGTAGTTTTGTACACACCGTTCCAAAGGTGAATGGCATACGATGACCTGTGCTACCCCTTATATCGATTTGTATTTGCTCAAAATTCATTTTTTTCCACCGGAACATTATGTGCAGGATTAAAGATTTGTACTGCATGACTTCCAAAAGTATGATTCACAGGATCCATGTTGACAATTCGTAGCAAGGGTACCATTGTATCTCCAACAATGACAGATTCAATAATGTCACAATAGACGTACATTTGTGATGGTAAGCCTAATCGTACATCTGGTGTATATTGTCCCTTTTCCATATCTTTTAAATCACTTTTAGGTTCAAATCCAAGCATTAAACTAACACTTGGTGAAATTTGTACAGAAATATGGATTTCCTTATTGGGATGTCTTATGAGGCATATATTATTAGTTGCGTCATGCGATATAAATAAATTGGTTTCTTTATTATGTATATTAATTGCATGAATAAGATCCCGTATATTGTTATAATAGCGTACAGGAATCGTTACAAACTTCCACGGTTCTTGATCACTACTACTTGATGATTTGTAATATATTTTATTGTTTTCACTGTTAATGTTCAGCAAAGAATGTGGATAATGAATCTCTACAATTGACACACCCCATTTCTGGCGAAACTCTACACGTCGTTGTAATTTCATAATATATGAAGTCAATATATTTTCTGGAAAATAATCCATGGAACTATTACTGGGAAGTGTAACGTAAAAATCTTGATCAGGTTCCATTCTTCTTCTTCTTCTTCTTCTTCAATGAAGTTGCAGGGATCGACGAATTGAATGAGGAAGGATATCCTTTCCACTGGACGAGATACTCCTTTCTGCGACCTTTTGTTCTTGTATTTTATCGATGAGGAACGTCGAAGGGAGCGGCACTGGTTGTAATTCTTCTCTGTAGAAAACACCATCGATGAGTTGATTTAAATCCTCTAGTCGATACACTGGTGGGTTTCTTGGTACAATGGCTTTTACTCTAAATATTTCCCAAGTCCAGTTCTCGAGGTAACCCTTGTCAAAGATACGTTTTGTTTTACTAATACGAACAGTATCACCAACAGATAAATCCGTATCTTGTTTTGAACGTTGTAGCTTTTTGTCGTATAAGTTATGCCACACCTCCAGTAAATTGTCCTGAGAAACGTTTGCAGGTCCCATTTTAATACTGGAATGTCGACTTTCATTGTATGCTTTTACAAACAAAGGCAATACTTTGATGTAATTGTATGTTTGATATTTGGTAAAGTATTTCGACATACGATGTTTCAATGTCTGATTAAATCTTTCTGCGATGCTGGCTTCAATATCTGGATCCTTTGTTGTAACATGTTGCACGTTGTGTTTCCTGAGAAACTTTTCTACTGTCTTGTTGGTAAATTCAGTTCCTTGATCACTACGTAGCACAATTGGTTTCCTGTCCTGGAAAATCATTTCAAATGCATTTACTATGTCCTCGGCACTTTTTGATTTTAGTGGTACAGCCCACCCGTACCGACTAAACACATCAATCACTGTAAGAATATAGCGGTAATTGTTATTATAGTTTTGAAGTGATTGTAAATCATTTAAATCACATTTCCATTGATCATCAATATTGTTGACAAGATAAAAATCTCTACGGAAACGACGACGTACAGGACGATGTAACGTGTAGGTAGGTTGTTTGTTTAACCAAAGTTTTATTTTGGCTAAAGGTGTAGATTTTCCTGTGGCTTGCCATAATTTCTTTGCAGTAGAAAACGATGCAGGGTGTGCTGGATTGTAATAAATGGATTTCAACTTTTTGTTCATGGTTTGTACGTTGACCATTGTGGAATGATACGTTTTCTTTTCGGTCGGACTTCTAAAACATCATCATCATCATCATCATCTTCTTCTTCTTCTTCTTCGCCGGAAGAAAATAACTCAGATGCCGGTTTTGGTGGTGCAGATCCTTCAGATGCTGTTGTACTATTATGCTTGACAATATAGTTTAATCTTCGTGGATTGCCAATCAATTCTTGAGGTGTGTTTGACGATGCAAGGTAGTTGCAAAACAATTCCCAGCCTTGAGGATTAGAATGTTTCCTCAGTCGAGTCACATCGCACATTAAATCTACAATATTGGATCCATGTAGTTTATTATCGTTGATGTACACTGTTATTTTATGATCCCACGTAATTGCGTCATCTTGTTTTAAACGACGGAATAGTAGTTCGGCTTTCTTACGATACATTTGTGGTATTGCGGCTAAAATTTCTTGTTTCGTGCTATCGTCAACATTCGGAACGTCACCATCAGGTTTCATTGATGTAATTGTAAGTGGTATTGGTTCTTCTTGTTTACGTATCACATAAAGATATTTCTGTAATATTCTATTGTACTGATTCCATTTTTTCTTCATCACTTGGATACGATGTATTCAATATAGATTACATTTCACGATCGAGATTAGATTCTCAATTTTCACTCGCACGGGATGATGATGCATGCATTCGTTGAAGCATTTCTGGTGGCACTAAAACCATCTTCTTGCTATGTTCCATGATGTTTATTGTTTAAACAAAATACTGGATAACACACTTCCTACAATAGATGCAAGTAATGCAGGTAAGAATCCTCATTGTTGTACGGCTAAATGTTTCTTCTTTTTATCCAATGATTTTGTATTGTCTACGAGATAGCGGAGCGTGTTCTTGTAACGCTTTAATCTTTACTTCTGCGCACTTGTCAGTGGAACATAGCCTTTTAAGACATTATAACAACATTCACAAATACTATGAATTAATGAAGCGTCTGCATTGGCAATAATAGGTTTACGCAATCTTGGTTTAGCTTTGTGCAGAGCACGTAGCAGATCAGCGTGTTTCACTGTAGGAGACATCGTGACAGACTAAGTCATTCTTTTCACATGCACAATAATTTAAACATGTTTTCTTGGTACGTAAACATAATGATGCAAATCGTCGGAAAAAATATTTGTACGAAATCGTATTTCATCGGGTGTATCTTGTTTAAGATCCATCAGTAAATAGCCATGTGGATTTCTTGTTGCGTCTGCATAACTTTCTTGTAGAAACAGTGGATGCTCAGGCATGATTTGATAACTCATATGCTTGATTTGTGATTTGTCACGTGGATTTTTAAACAACACCAAATACGAACAATTTAAACTCATATTTCTATTTGCTTTACTTTGATGAAATACATTTTGTGTTATAAAAATCACACTAATATTTCGATGATATTATCCTTTCGTGAACATATCAACAATATCACTATTCACTTCTCGCATATGGTCATCAATAATAATCAAATGTGGTCCATCTTGAGGCTGAAAATCTTTCATTCGTGGAAGTCCTTCGTGAAATTCTACTGGAACCGGCATTGTTGCATACACGTCTTGCCATTCTGCATAATACCAGTATATCTTACGAAATTTTGCATTGATCATGGTTGGGAGATGTGACAGTAATCGCTTTACAAAATACGTTTTTCCACATCCACTAGGTCCTGCGAGAATACAGGTAAATGGATGTTTCCACTGTGTATCTAGTGTTGTAAATAGAAAAAAACCGTTCGTATTTTTTCAGAAATGTTCGTTTTTTTTAAAAAAAAAACATTGCCTCTCGTTTTTTTTCAAATAGTCATTTGTAATGCATCTTAGGTCTATTTAAGTATGAAATATTTTTATGTAGATGTAATCACCGTAAAATGCAACATAAATTAAACGCTAGATATTGATACGCCACAAATATTTTATAATTTACATGAATACCATACCAATTAACAATTCGGGTTTCAACAATTTTCATCAATATCAACTAAGAAAAAAAAGTAGAAATGAAATTTTGTTTTTTCGTGCAAACAGGCCTTTTAGTAAGTATGAAAATAATGTCACGAACAGTATAAAAGTCAAATAACTTGTCTAAAGGTAAAAACTAATACTAATTTGCCTAATAGTATTTTTCTAAATATCATATATAAATAATTTGTCGACTAGATATATATGATATGCAGAGCCGGCTCTACCATATATGCAACACGTGCATTTGCATGGAGCGGCAAGTTTAGAGGGTCCGGCAAAATCTGTCATAAGTATATTATTTAAATGAAATATTTCTTGTTGGAAACAGACTTCATGATGATGGTAGTTACATTTACTAAGCTGACCTATTTGAATACTACCTTCATAAATTATGTTTAGGTTGCATTAGTTTAAGGTCACATGGACAATTCTAAAGCAAATGGTCGAATAAATCCGAGCACAAATTGCTTGATTGTTATCAAATGCAAGAATTCAATTCTCGAATAGTAGGAATATCTCTTCCATTTAGTAAGTTATAACAGTTTTGATGTGACAACTAGTCTTCATTTTGGCAGAAACAAGTTCCTTATCATTGAAGATAGAAACAAGTTTTTTTTTTAAAAAAAAATTAACAGATGTAGAAGAAAATAAAAAATAAAGATAAAAGAGCTAGTTGCACTGGAATTGCAAACTGATACATTGATATTGAAGCTCGATATTGAATTCCATAAATAGGATTACCATCTTTCCTCTGCAGGTGTGTTTGCTTTATCTTTCACTAACATAATAGATTAATATTTAAAGAAGAAAACAGACACAATGGTATTGCATTTTTAGTAAGTATTTAAGCCTTTCTGAGTGCGACTGCACTTACCCCCCCCCCTTCGTTGTTCATGCTGGAGTAGCATACTTAAAATCATGACTTTTAAGATTTGTTCTTTCTGGAGAAAGGGGGAGGCGGCAAATTATGCCATTGCACGGGCGACAAATTGCCTAGGGCCGGCCCTGACGATATGTATATACAAGACAAAATATAGGATGACACAATTTTAAGCAATCCAGGCTGTTTCAAAATTAATATTAGGGTTTTGAAACTTTATTAGTATCTATTACAATTAACTTACAATTATAAATATTATATCAAATGAAAGAGCAACTCTGTTTTGTACGCACGCATGTACATGCATTGTTTCTTCTGTCTGCCGTTAGAAAGAGCAAGTAGCAAAGATGGAGACTATAGAGCAGAAAGCTTTTTGTGTTTTAATAAAGACTGAATCTGTACAGTGCAACGGTCTGTGTGAAGAATATGAAGGAGACGTTTGCTACTACGTCCTTATCGTTTGTAGTTGCTACAGGTCTAAAGCCTACAGACTACGGTTTACGTGCCAATTTTGCAAGTGAAATATTGCTGCATAACAATGAAGATTTTCTGGATCGTGTAGTCTTCAGTGATAAATCGACATTTCACCTAAGAGCTAATGTGAGCACTCATAATGTTTGCATCTGGCCGTCTGCAAATCCTCAGGAGATGGTACAGTTGAAACGAGACTCCCCTAAATTCAATGTGCTTTATGCCATATGGCGGAAAGTTTATGAGCCTTTCTCGCCTATCGACTAGATGTGTGCCGTGTGACGAATGAATCTCACATCGAACCCTAGTAGCAAAGACTGTTTGAGGTACTCTTTTACTTGATGCATTGCTTATAATTGTACGTAAAATGTAATAAGTACTACGAAGACTTAAAACCCCGATATTCATTTTGAAACACCCTGCATTTCTCACCAACAGTGTTGGAACTCAGATGTGAAAAGGAGAGAAAATTTTCCTTATAAAGTTATTGTTTACAACAACGATATTATTATTAGTCGAGACTATAACTACAACATGGGTTAGTAGTAAAAAAAAAGTAATCAAATGTACACTCGGTGGCCCAGGTGGCCAAAGCGGCACACACGGGTGTGTCACTTTTTAAATCCGCTCCTGTGTGGACACTAATTAAGATATCGGGATATTTTTCTTGCCAAATATGGTTGGACCATAGTTTATCATATTAATTTCTTTTTCTTCTGGTGTCGAATTTCCTTCTCAAATTTCACCCTAGTCAAAAATTCGAGAATTTTCTAATTTATTTTACTTCTTTTTTCCCTGTAGCTTCCTTCGTTGTAGAAAGACCTAATTAAGACTTGCCAGGTAGATACCTCGGATAGATACCTAACTGTTGACATCAATTGGACGGGCCTGCGCGCAGTGTTGCCAATTAGGGAAATTAAAATTTCCCTAAATTTCGGCAAAAATACGAAAGTTTTGTTTATAAATCCGTACCTATAAGTCCGAGTGCAAGTTAGCTTACGCCAATCGAACATTTGTCCTTACTTAACAAACGCAAGTACAGATCGTTACAATGGGGTAATTAGGGGGCACACGAAAAATTCGTATTTAGGTTCTAACCCTTGATTTTTGTAGCTTTTCCCTACTTTTCTGTTTACCGTAATATATTTTTGGTAATTAGAAGCTTTGTTCCTTGAATATCGCCATAATACTTGTAGGATATATTAGTGATGTACTAATGTTTAATTTAAGATAGTTTCCGCCTGTCTGGTAGCAGTGTTGCCAGATATAGAAAATTTTCATTTCAGATTTTAGGGGGGAGTTTTGGGAAAATTTTCTGTTTTGTCTCTATTATTTCCCTCTTTGTTGGCTACATTGGAACAAATGTACCAGTATCTGGAAGTATCGTCTTTGTTCTACACAATGCACTATAGAATGCTTCAATAGGATAATTAGGAGAAGTACAGTTGAGGTTTACAGTAAACCTTGTTCTCTAATTGGAAAGATAACTGATTTTTTAAAGGTAGAATGAGATATTTTTTATTGACATGTTTACTTTATTAGATATCGTCACAATACTTGTAGGATATATTAGAGGGATACCACAGCTTATTTTAAGATAGTTTGTGTGTGTCTGATAGTAGTGTTGTCAGCTACAAAAAATTTTAATTCCAGATTTTAGGGGCAAATTTGGGAAAAAATGCCTTTTATTTTCTATTATTTCCCTCTTGTTGGCTACACTCAAACAAACGTACCAGTGTCTAAAAGCCTCGTCCTTAGCCTACATAACGCACCATAAAAAGTTTTAATAGAATAATTAGGGGAAGTACAGTTGAAGTTTATAATAAACCCTGTTCTGGAAATGGTGAATTTCTGAGGTAGAATGAGATTTTTTTTAAATTTCATGTTTACTTTGTGAGATATCGACATGATACTTGTAGGATATATTTTTGGAGTACTAAGGTTTATTTTCAGATGGCTTTTGTCTGTCTAACGGCAGTTTTTCCAGCCGAAACAATTAATTCCTGATTTTAGGTTAAAATTCGGAAAATTCCCCTTTTCCCCTCTATTATTTCCCTCTTGTTGGCTACATTGAAACAAACGTACCACTACCTGAAAGCTTCCTCTTTGCCCTACAGAACGTACCATAAAGAATTTCAATAGGATAATTAGAGAAGCTGTAGCCCCGGCACATCTGTTGATTTTTGCTTCTGAGGCGTAAAAAGTGTCAAAATTTCTTGTGTATGACGACAGAGAATCTTTCTTTCTCTCTTTGAATGGAAGCCAGCGACTTCAGAATTTCATTGTATCTTGTCAGGACACCAAAGAATTTTTTTAGGTGACTTGAACCCATATAGTAGCAGTGGTGCTAGATACAAAAAATTTTGAAATCCGGTTAGGGATTTTTTTTGTAAATTTTCACCCCTACATTTCCCTCAATAATTTCCCACCCATTGGCAATACTGCACCCTTGCACCAAAAATAGCCACATCCATTTTCTAAAAAGCAAGGCCTTAACCATATCAATCGAATGAATGGTTTTTGAGCAATAAGTCACTAACTGAGAATGTAGGAAAACGGCAAAAATGACCTGGGTCCGAATGGAATCATCACACAATTTTGCTCGTATAGGTACAAAGAAACAAACGATTTGTAAGTTACGAGGGCTTCGACTCAAGTTCTGTTGATTATTTCAATAATCTGCAACATAAATCAATAAATAATAGTTACCAGAAAAAAAACAGACATTTGAAAAAAAACATGAAAAAGAACGGTTTTTTATTGAAAAAAAAACTTCACAGAAAAAAAACGTTTTTTTTACAACACTATGTGTATCCATGATGAACACTAACACCTTGTTTCAAAAATGATGCATATTTAAAGCGAGTACAAAATTTTTTTGTTTTAATTTGTAAATTCTTGCACTCACTTGTAAATGCTGGCGAGAAACGGAAAATCCGTTCATCTGTTTATCGAATAGTTGAAAACCGTTTATTTGTTAATCGAATAGTTGAAAACTGATAATTTGTTAATCGAATAGTTAAAACCAGGATAAAGTTTAACGGTTAACCGTGAAAGCTGATCACTGTTTGATTTAAATTCTAATTGAAAATTTTTCGTTTGAAATTTCTTTTGAAAATTTTTGATTCAAAAATTTTTTGAATTTTTTTTTTCAAAATTTTTTTTCAAATTTTTAGTTTGAAAATTTTTTCGTTTCAAAAAATATTGCTCCAAACTTTTTTTCAAAATTCTTTAGTTTGAAATTTTTTTGTTTCAAAATTTTTGTTTGAAAATTTTTTGTTTGAATTTTTTTTTGTTTAAAATTTTTTCAAAATTTTTCGTTTCAAATTTTTGTTTTGAAAATTTTTTAGTTTCAAGATTTTTGGTTAAAATTTTCGTTTCAATTTTTGTTTTGAAACTTTGGTTTGATTTTTTTTAGTTTGAAAGTTGAAAAAAAGTTAAATGGCATGAATCTTTCCTTTCAAAGTTTCCACCTAATTCCTAGAGAACATTGACCAGGGACCTCGTCGTGCATCAAAATCAAATCATCGATCACGTGACCATACTACACCCGAAGGGTCCTACCAAATTGAAAGGGAATACCCGTCCATACCTTATAACCTTATCAAATACGATAAATTGAGTCAATAACCGAACACGTGGTTTTCTAAAATAATTTGGCAATAGGACCACCGAAAAATATTGAGGTCCTGTACTATGCTTAAATTGGACAATTTCAGTGGACTCCTTGCCAAATATTAAGAAGGGTGTAACAATATACCCATGTCTTATGATAGGAAATAGACCCCTGTAATCATATAAGGTAATAGGATCTCATCAAAGGGGATAAAATGGACCAAAAAACCAAACACGTGGTACAACGTATTGCTTACGTTTATATTTTGGCAATTTTTTGTACCCCTAAAAGGGAACGAGATGGTCCACCCAAATTTATAATGATATATATTAGGGTCCAATACTAATGAAAAGGAATGAACCCCTGTATACGCCCATATAACTATATAAGGTAATAACACCTCATCAAAGGGGATAAATTAGGTCAAAAACCCCTGAAATTTGAATTTTTGGCAATTTTTTAGCCATAAAAGGGAACGACATAGACACCCAATACTAATAGAGGTACATACTGTGGTCCTAGGCTACCATAACAAATTTTTAGATTTGGCAATTTCTAAAATTTAAGGGGGTGGTCCTATGTACCCCTGCCAAAATTTATGGGGTGGGCCATGGTACCCCTGCCAAAATTTAGAGGGTGTGTTCCTAGGTACCCCTAGGTCATTGACCCCGGGCCAAGGTCATTGGCCTTTGACCTATGACGTCACAAAGGTCGGGGTCAAAGTCCAAACCTCGATAGGGTGGGGCCAATACTACTGTGTGCGATACTTGTTCTTGAAACACGACTAAATATGATAGATTGGAAAAAGACTTCGTTTCTTGCGAAATTAAGCAGAAATTTCCTTATATAAATGACCCATTAATAACAATAAATTGTAACAAAAGGTGCAGAGAATATCAGAGTTATGATAGTAACGACAATTTGGTTTACATGTACAGATTCGATGAAGAAGTGGTACCGGTACGACCTTGTTTCATTTTTACATTACAAGGCTTCGCTGCCTTTCCGTTCTCGCTTGAGGGCAGGCGCCTGAAAGGATTACTTACATATATAAGCATTAGAACAGATCTATGCCAGTTTCGGGGCTTTCACAAGAATCCATCAATGCAAATCCTGGGACCAGATGACTCTCTTAATTCGCTTAACATTGAATGCAATAACATAGTCTTTCCTTTTGTCTTAACATCGAAAGTGAAGAGAAAGGATATGATATTTTTGAATTAGAAAAGCAACTTTGATGGAATTCACACCAATAACTCTGTCACCATGCTTGGATTTGAAAATGATGTTCAATTTGAATTATCAGAGCATAGTTCTCTAGATGGCATTTCAACAGTGTTTCTTCCGGACATGTTTTTTTTTGGGGGGGGGGCACTGCTCCCCGGAACTCTGAGAGTGCTCCCCCCGGAAAAAGACAAAATAATGTGCCCTGCCCTTCCTTCTTCATCTAAAACGTAGACGTTATAGATAAAGATGAGTAGCTTTTGATGTTAATAACACGCAACGGAAATATATTTTAAGATAGAAGTCGTCCAACGCACAATCCGAAGAAAACTGCGCTAGTCGACTTTGTGTGGCCCGAGTCGCCAGCTTAGAGCATAGCTCCAAGCAACAATAACGTATCCAAATTCGGAATATGGGGAGTCCGTACCCCAAGGAATCGAACATTGGCCATAGTTGCATTCAGAAAGAACATATTAGATTATCAAAACAGTGATCGGAATACAACACATTATTATAATGAATTTGACATGAAACACAATTTATTATTACAAAATGTAAATATATAAGACAAATATATACATAACATAATATCGCATTATCTGTGCATATTACTAAAATTGACACTCTGGCGGTATCAAAGAAAACAAGGTTACCAACAAATTGTTAGTCATATTTATCATTTCGATTGTAATATTGTATATATATTGCTGATATGTAATGTTTTGCCTACTATAACCAATGAGACCTGTGATTAATACTAACAGTGACGGGATATCACTGCCTTGCCCAAAGTAAAGAGTTACCGGGAATAGCGCTGATTACTATATTGTTCAGCTAACAGTATTGCTTATGCATTATCTTTGCTTTCATAGACTTTTATCATTATTTTCATTATTTCATTATTTTATATCTATAAAATTAGAAAATTAGTATTTATTATTATCATGCAACATTCATTAAACTTCGTAACATAATATTTAGGAACATAAATAAATATATATCTTCCTCCTTTAGATTCTCTTCGTAACTTTGTTCTATGCATGCCTTAAACTTAACATCAAGCAATTAAAAGAAGACAATTCCAGCACAATATTCCCTAGAGTAAGATAGAACTACTGATAAAACATGTGTGTAGATATATTCTAGCTTACTTCAGACATCTTTATCATAATCGTTAATCAGCATAGAACAACTCAAATAGAAAAGTTGGTAAGACTTGCAAGGCCATCAGCAGATTTAGCGACAGATAACGGTACATCATTCACTTAAAATTTTAACAGAGCTCCAATAAAGATTTAAATTTCGTAGGAAGTCACAGGATTTTGTTAACGAGAACCCGGGACGGGTTCTCTTGGTAAAGCTCCATAATTTCAAGTAATATCTTATAATTACTATAAACAAGTAAACTAACTTTTAGAAAGAAAACTATTAATGCTATTTCACTTCAAAATTATTTGTATTTGAATTAACGTTCAAAATATTCAATTACACTTATTAATAATTAAAGCAATTAACATTTTGCTAAAATCTGATGAAGTACACATTTTTTCAGTTTATTATTCTAAAGACGATATTTTTTTTGAGTAAATCTTTTCTTCCTTTTTATCAACACAATTTTAAGGTGCAGAATTAGATTCTGTTCACCAATTCCTCAAATTAATATTGAGTTATTAAACATTATAGAAGGCTTTAACAAAATCAACAACAAATTATCAACATAGAATAGATGAAACCATTAACAAGAAATTATGAAACAATATTTAACTCCTTAATGTCCTCGCGGAATGCGAGGTATTACAAATGCATTTATAATAATAAATAGAATAGTACCAGCAGTGCCCCTTGGAATACTAAGTGTGCTCCCCCGGACGTTGCCCAGAGTCCGAATTAGACGGAATCATTTTCGACAGCAGCACAGACAATTGAACAAATACACAACCGGTAAAGAGATCTTCGTAGAAAAAGTTGTTGCATTGCTACTTGAATGGTGATTGAATAAGGAAACTGTAAGTTTAGAGACGTCTGTGCAAACTACAGGCGCCTACGACAGGGAAGACAATTCGGCTAATTACAGCAACGCTGAAAATAACTCATACTGAATTTTCCTAACTAGTGTATGGGCCAGACAAGATTTGAGTATAATTTGGGGGTACCAGATTTCCTTCAAACCACAATTGTATTGGTACCTGAGGACCACGAAAAACTATGGCCGTCCCGGAACGGTGGATTTTCAAGATGGCATCTCTTCCAGTTTTGTACTTTATGTGCATTCTTCAAAACATGAAATGATATCTCTTCATCAGCACCTCCCGAAGTTCTTTCAGAGGACGTTATTGACTTCTCTTTATAAGTGTCAACAACTACATCTATTTGGTCACTGAAATGACCTACTTTCAAAACTTCTAGCAGTATTAAATAAGATATTTAATCAAAAAGTACATTTTCTCCATCTAACCTTTGAATAAGCTCCATTGCGGACGGTCAGTAGGTGAAACCAGACCGTCAAGGAAAGTTCGCTAGTGTGGCTTTATTAATTTTCCTTAAAGCACCATCAGGATTCACTAGACTCAATTCCAAAGGACCCCAAAATCATATTCTCGAAAATATTTCTATCTGTCTTTAAAATTATTTCTTTCTTATTGTTTAATGCCTAACCTCCTGGTTATTTTTGAAAGTTTGCAACTGATTTTTTTTTTTTTTTTTTTTTTTTTTTTTACTAGAGTCAAAGATACCTTTATTCTTTTCTAAAACATCATGTTTGAAGTTTTCGTAAGCTTTTTCCCCTTTCTGTCTTACCAATAATAAATCGTTTTGAACTTCTGTCGGCGCTTTTAAGCCTTTGGAATGTGTATAATGTTGCAGGGATATTTTTTGAAAGGGTTGGTCCACTTATTCTACAGAAGCTCAACTAAAGCTTCTTCGTTTTTAGAAATACGAGTCTTCTGAAGATGTGGATGTTGGTATCTCTTGTCTGGAGTTTCTACAAAGTTTCGCTTCTTGCCAATAATATTTACTGACTGCTCCAAGCTTTAAACTGAATCGTTTTGTCCCACCTGTTGTCTGTGTATCTCTATTTACTGTCTCCTCTAAAGCCTGATCAATAGGAATTCGTGCAAATGGATTCTTTGATTTAAGCTGGGCAGAAAATTCTACAGACATGTAGAACTCAAAAATGGAAAGATTTGTATTTTCCAGTTGGGATAGTTTAGCCAAATGAATTGATAAGTACCTGACATTATTTATTTTATCTAAAGAAAACACCATGGTATCACTTCTTGTAAACACGAAAGGTGGAGTAACCAATTACCTTCCCTATGAGTTCAAATCAAGCCCAACAATAACTCCATTAAATTCATGTAAAACATCCAGAAAGACGAAAGTGCTCCATTCTCATATCTCAAATGATTCAGGTAGCCTTCGAAAAGAATACAAATTTCTTTGATTTTGTCGTCTCCATACAAAGTTTCAAAACTGTTCTGAGATGTTTTCGGCAAATGAACAAAATAACTAATTTAATTCTGTAACTGTAAAAGGAAGTTGAATATTTTCGACTTTGACATGTTCCAAGTACTCATTCCAAAATACTGCGGGAGCTCATTGGTTCGGATTCCACGTTGAATAATAGGTCCCGTCTCATATACCCTCGCTGCTGAAAGGAACTCAAAATCAACTCAACTCATTCCAAATGATTCTCATTAGGGCTTCGTAGATGCATTCGTGGAGTCTTACAGCACGGTTGCTTTGCTTTCCGTCTAAACTTGACAAATGAATACAATT
Source organism: Thermobia domestica (assembly GCF_964235325.1). Classification (NCBI taxonomy): domain Eukaryota; kingdom Metazoa; phylum Arthropoda; class Insecta; order Zygentoma; family Lepismatidae; genus Thermobia; species Thermobia domestica. The sequence continues at coordinate 99,614,748 of NC_137465.1, read as the reverse complement.
GCAATTCTTTGATTCTATTGCTAAGTTTTTGAAGTCCAGCATTACCAAATAAATTCCTAATATTAGAAAGTAGGTTACAAACTATGTGAAAAGGTCCTATCGTTATGAAAATACTGTCAAATTCATTAAGATGTATCCATTTAATTTCTGTTGCTTTTGAAAAACGGCCTAACAACAATATTTTCCAAATTTAGCCTTAACTTTATTTGATTGCACTCAGTCAATATTTCATAAACTGTTAACTTATCAGTTGCTGGTTGATTTATGAAAGGCAAATATGCTGTTGTATTTGGTTAGCATTGTTCCTGACTAGTATATTAAGTCCTGTCCAAGACCTAACTGTCTAATTTCCAGAGTTGCAATGCCGACTTAGAACCCAAAGTAAATTTTTCCGTTTAGATTCCGAAAACAAGCTAAGGCAGTAGGAATTGACTGTGTTGTAATGTTAGGAGGCTTAATTTTCTTACCTGCAATATATTCTGGTAGAGGTGAATGATGAACTACCATGCATATTTTCTTCTTATCATCATTAAATACAGGTCTCAGAGGTAAACACGAATCTGATACTTTCTGAATTATAATGCTATTAACTCGGTGAGTTTACAGAAACATTCCGCCGCTATATTCATTGTTTACATTAAATTGCAGTGCTGTCGCGCCCACCTTTGAACATTCAAATCTTGATATTTCCGACTGTGTTATTGTTAGAATGTTCACAAATACATAAAACTAAAGCTAATTAATATCTCTTTTCTTTTGCCCAAAGTACTTTTTCATAAAATCTTCTGTTGTCACGATTAGTATAGATTAAATAAAACTTAAAGCGCTTCTAAATTCATTTTTTGTTATTTTTCTTATATATCGTCCAAGATACGGCAAAATGATAAGAACGATACTTGTTGCAAATATAAGAAGCTATCGTTTAAAAAAAAATGAGCATTAAAATTCGATAATTAGGAGCCGAGATATTGCCACTTTTATAAATCGACTCCTGCGCCATCTTTGATTCGATGCCATCTTGAAAAGCTACCGTTCCGAGACGGCCATTATAGTTTTTCATGGTCTTCAGATACTGATACAATTGTGGTTTGATTGAAATCTGGTACCCCCAAATTATACTCACCTCCCTATACTCACCTCCCTATACATGTCGATGAATTGTATATACGAGAATAAGTATCTTCTCTACAGAGATTTATTGGCTGCAGTCCACTGATCTCAAATCACTCAGTATTTTCTTCAAAGCTTTTGTATGTATCTCCTAAAATTGAATATTGATCAATGATATGGATTATGGCCTGTGCTTCAAGCTTATCCCGTTTTGATTCTGTTCTTAACTTTTTTTTTTTGACATTATGAAACAAAGAGTTTCTTTAGTGCGTAGTCTTAGTAAAATACAGCTCCTAAACAAACTTGATATTCAGAGCCCAAATACTAGACGCATGGTAGCAGACCTGCAGTTTCTCCATAAAATTATCAATGGGAAAATTAACTCCGATTTAATGGTTTCTGTTCTCAGTTTTCGTGTACCTTCTCGTCTTATTCGCAGTTATACGTTACTATCATATGTAACACCCAGACTTTCATTTATTCAACGTTCCTTATATTTCAGGCTGGCATCATTGTATAATAGTCTATGATCAGATGTTGATATTTTCGACTCTGAAAATCATTTTAGAAACAAACTGAAGTCTCTGTAAATGTTGTACATATTTTATTTTATTTTTATTATTTTGTATATATTTTACTTGTTTTATTTTCTTTCTTTTTTGTTATTTCTTATTTACTTTGTTACATTGTTTCGTGTAAAATGGACCTGAAACATTTATAAATAAATAAATGTCATTACGAAGGTTTATATTCTGTCACCAAAAGTACAAATTATTAGTACTCAATTCTACAGTACGTAAGTTCAAAGATGCTTAAGGAAGGACGCTAAATACAAATGGAACACGCGTCTGTGATCATTTATTTTTACACAGCTGAACATAATCACTTTCTGTATAAATAAAATTTAATACAGGCATCAGCTGACACTCTATTCTAAACAACAGACGTTTCTATCACATAGAAAATTCATCATATAAAATTTAACCATTAGATAATTGAAAATCCATTACTTGACTTTCCTGTAGCTTGTATCATGTCTGTAAACAGAGCTCCTTCGTGGCTAAGCGGTTACCGTGCACGCCTTTGGCGTAGAAGACCCGGGTTCGATTCCTGGCGGTAGCTCATGTGGTTCGGATTCCATGTTAATCAGTAGGTCCACGTCTCATATAGCCTCGCTGCTGAACGGGACGCTAAACTAAAATCAACTCAACTCAACTCATGTCTGTAAACAAAGAATGTATTAATGAAATGATCTTAAACAGCAAAGCAAGCTATCTAAATAAATCTACGTGATATTAGTGTATAATTTGAAATAGATTAAGTACACCTTGAGTCTACTATACCGAGTGTATCAAAAGTCTGGGGCCATAGAAGAAGTTCATTACGAGTAAAGATATATAAAAATGGAAAGAGAAAAAAGTTGTTGAAAACGGGTGGTTTTCAGTCTAAAATGGTAGATTTTTTTTTTCAATCACACCAGACATTTGGGCTCTACTGTGGTAAGATATCCTATGCCAAAGGATGGAGTATTTCCAATTCAGTTGGCTGTTCGGATGGAAAGTAAGGGTAGGCAAAAGTGACACGGGGTACTTGCACATTGTTGTATGAAGGAACGTAAAACTATTCGAATTCGTTTTCCAACAACGTTGTATCATTCATACGGTGAGGGTCCAAGAGAACAGTCTTCTGACCTGGCAAGGCTGCTTTTTCATTTTATATAGGGCACCTCACTAGTGTGGAACCCAAATGGCTGGTGCGATTAGAAAAATTCCGCCATTTTAAATGGAAAATCATGTAGTATCAACAAATTTCCTTTCTTTCCATTTTTTGTGTTTTCTCGTAATGGAGTTGGCATATGTCCCAAGACTTTTGTTACACCCAGTATGTAACAAAGAGGTAACTTTTACAGAAGGGGTCCAGAAATAACCTAACATACCCTAACCTAAGCAAATTAGTATTTGATCAATTTGACATTTTATGCCATCACTAATGTTTTGATAACTTCTGTGAAATAAAGACGAAACATTGTCACAGATAAATTTCATGAAAAGACGGTCTCAGACACTAGCTATTCGTAAACGGAAGCGATTCTAGTAGCGTCTCGTGACATACTTTTTTTTCTTGTCTTTTTTGGTACTTACTTCACAACCTTAGAAAATATAATTTCCATGTTTGATTAGTACTTTCAATATTCTAACTAGGCAAAATGCTAAAATCTATTAAAGTAACCATATATGTTTATAGTAATAATAATAATAATAATAATAATAATAATAATAATAATAATAATAATAATAATAATAATAATAATAAAGAATTTTATTGTCCTTAAGCTATACATAGCAATAGACAACGTCAAAATGTGATACAATATTGATACGTAAGTATAAATACGTTACACTTCTATTGAACAATTAAAATACTCCTGTAAAGAATAAAAGGGCGTTGCAACTAACCAATTATATAACTTGCTTTTAAATCTATCTATATGTTCATCTTTTAGTGATGCAGGCAACTTGTTATACAGTTTTATTCCAATTGTCTCATAACTATTTAATGATTTGGACAGTCGTTGATATGGGACATTTATGAATTTACTGCTTCTAGTATTATAGGAGTGGATGTTTTCCTTGAGTTGTAAATTTTGGTGATTACTTTTTATATAGAGGAGTACTGTGTAAATGTATAGATTGATTATTGTCATAATTTTAAGATATCTATAAATCATGTAATGATATCTTAAGATATCATGTAATAAAAAGTATCTATCAGATGAACATCCATGTGGAAGATCCACCGGGTCCGGATCCCCCCAAAGAACTTAGTAACTGGTTGTATACTTTCTTTTTTTTTTTTTTAAAAAAAAGCTATCACTTTATTTTACTTTTTTCCCCCTTATAAAACATTTTAGTTCTATCATTTTTTCTGAGAATATAGATGACAGTACTTAACAAGTATTTATCGTCTTTTCAGATATAAAATAACACCGTTCAATACTATATAGACGTAGTACCTTGTAGTCTTGGACCCCCTCAAACTTTGGATCCCTCCCAAGATAAAATTTGGGTGCGCGCTCGCTTTCTAGGAAAGTTCCAGATTTGTGGAACTGTTTGACTTTTATGAAACTTGTTAATTAAAATAAAAGTTACGAAATTAATGCGATATGTATTAACAACTAAAGTTTGGCATTCGTTGAAAATAAATTGATTTTGGTGAACTCTATTTCATTGTGGTCGAGTTGGATGGACTGGTGTTTTGGGTTTGGAGTTCCAAATCTAGTCTAACCTGGATTTAATGTTTCAGTATCTTTGCAAAGGTTCTCTATTATCATGAATTTCAGAAAAGAGAAATCTTAGCTAATCTTTAAAAAAAGAGTTAATTAAGACATAATTTCTAATCATACCAATCTTATTACTATTTTCGACTTAATTAGTTTGAGTTGCTGTGGTTTCAACTCACTAAAAAAAAGGAACTTTTATTCTTGAAATCAATATGCTATCCCCCACTTGTATCTGTTCATATAAATTCTAACTTTGAAACGAAATTTCTGAGTCTTCGAAGTTTTTTTTTCCCTACGTAAGGAAGAAATATTATACAAGAATATGCTTGACCTCTCAAGAAAGTTGTATTAATAATAATAATGGAAGAACTTTTTAAATATCAAGGGAGAAAAGTCTTGAGAAAGACATAGCAAGCGAGAAAAAAATTCGCAAGTTTCCATTTGGTTGTCAAAAGATAAAAAAAAAAAAAAAAAAAAAGTCGGTTGGCAAAGATCCACATCTGAAAACAGATGGATTCTTTTTACCTTCTTTTCTGCTTTTCATCTCTTCAATTATTTCGTGCTGGAAACTTCTTTACTGGAATTTTTGATGAAAACTGGAAAGAAAAGAAAGAGAGGGAAGGAAAGAAATAATACTTGAAAATACAGTGTTAAGAATGGTCCGATGAGCTGGACAAGAAGTCGACTAAATCACGTAGGTGGTGCTGCCATCTCTTAACAACTCTAGGAAACTCTGAAACAAGGTGTCAGCGCGAGAAAAAGCAAGGCGACATATTTCTTTTTATAGCTTTTCAAGTGGATATGTAGATCGGTGTTTCCCTGTGTAAACACGATGAACAAGACTTTATTGCCAAACACACGCAGGGAGATGTATAAAGGATAAAAAAGGAAAAGAAAACATCGAAAGGCAATTTTTCTTTTCTCGTTTACTATGTGTCAAGGAAATTGGCTGTTCACTGTTACAAAAAGAAATATTTCGATCTATGCAGCGAATTGCTCAGCAATCCGATTTCTTCAGCAGTGAGTGAGTAGCACTTTCGTCACAGACAGAAGAACTTGGGAACAGAGAATAAAACATCTAGCTATATTGTTTACATGGAAGTCTCAGGATATACTCTTTTTTAAAACCTGTATCCTCTTCTGGTTGATATGCGTCTTTTCTGATTGAGTCTGTGGTTTGTTGTGGCTGGAGTTTTCACGTAGTAAATGAACAATTTGATAAATCTAATAATTTTTGTACTTATTATAATTATGTTCCTGCTAAAGCTCTAATTTATTTATTGTGTTGTACTGTATAGATTGAATTAACTAGCTAATAGATTATTTTCTAAACGCAAATTACATAAGTTTGTTTTATCTTCTGTTGAGTTGAATGAAACAAAAGTAATTTTAAATTCGATTCCCAGTGAGAATATACTTTTATTAGTTTTCAGGTAGCAACGGAACTACTATTGAATTTCTGAAACTTTGCACACAGAGTCCTTAAGGCAGAGATGCAAATAACCACTCGCCCCGGGCGAGTGGTTTATCGGTGCGGGCGAGTATTTAATAACATACCGAAGGTAAGTAAATGATTTCTATTGTGGGATATGGGCTAGTGGCTTTTTTCCTCGGACTAGCAAAAGTTTGTTGCTTATTTGCATCCCTGCCTTAAGGTATGCATAACAACATATTAAAAGTCCCCGCCTCTCCGACGCTTGCTTTATCCAATATGGAGGATAATCCAACATGGCTACCAACCACAGTTAAAATCCAGTATAGCTGTGAGGTGAACCCGGATTTAATTGTTGAGTTTGTGAAACCTTGCACACTGAGTCCCCAAGATATATAACAACATATTAAGATATTGTGCCTCTCCCACTCTTGCTTCATCCAATATGGTGGTCGGCTGTCAAGCACATTTAAGGGACGTACAATTTTCTGTTTTTCTGGCTACTTATTGCATTTATAAGGAAGTGTATCTCAGCAAATACATCAAATATTATGTGGTGAATTATGATTATTAAAGTACACCTTGGTCATAAGTTATTTCAAAATAATGAAAAAGTCGAAGTAAGGTAACATATATTTACTCTCGTGTAAATGTATTCATAAATTACATTGGACTATTAACTGTGACGTTTATAGGTCATTCTAGTTACTAGAAATTCTGTATGTAACTTATTGTCTTTTTTGCCGTTTTACATTTTTATTTTAAGCTCACAAACACCTCATGGCCGGACTCGAACCCCGGCCCTCATCAATAATAGCCTGGCCACCTAGACCGCTCAGACATTTGGATTACTTTGGAATATTATCTTGAACAAAAAGTACTCCGCAAAACTGTACTTAAAAGTAATTCAATAAATGGAGTTATTAAATATGTTCCACATGTTAAGCAGCTAACTTGAATCATTTGACTTCGGGCTCGTTTTATTTGTTGCATCACAGATTTTATCAACTGAATTTTCCGTCTCAAATTCATTGTAGGTATGAGAATTTCCAGAGGTGATACCAGACAGTAAGTACATAAACTTGTACATAAAAGACCGGCACGTTGACGTGAACAACATATACATTAAGCGGCTTTGCATGCACAAGAAACTAATGTAATGAGAAAGTCTGGAGCTAACGGCTGAAGGCATGGAACTGGAAGAAGTTGTCCATCCACAGTCTTCCATCCCCATTCACTTGAATTCAAATTGTTCCCTAACCATGCCTGCTCTTGATGATAAAGATGCAAGAAGTGGAGTTTGAGTTACTTGCATCTGTGGTTGGCGGAAGCGTGGCAAAGTTGAAGTTTGAAGACAGGTTTGGTTTGCTATGTATTTAATTAACATGAAATAACGACAAGTGTCCAACGTGTCATCAATGCGAGCACCGAACACCTGCAGTATAAATTTCTCTCTTCAGGTATAGACTTTTGTATGGCAGAGTCAGAATAGCACTGAATTCCTCAATAATTGCTGCTGTTGGTGTTTTTGTCCGCTTAACATCAGTAGGAAACTTGACAGCACAATGTGGCATTATACATTGTGTTCCACCAAGGTTGTGAAATGTTCCTTGGCCATCTTCGGTTCTGATATTAAAATCGGCGTTGTCAAACACGAACTGTACAGAAGCCTTTGGTTCTACAGAAACTTCTGCAGGACGTGATAGAGCATATGACTCATACCGCATAACTTCATTATAGTCTTCACTGAAACTAATGCTGTGAATAAAGCCTACCAGTTGGCTAGGTGATGAACACAGACTCCTGTAGCAAGAAGCAGTGGGGATATAGATAAACGATGTCTGGTTGCTTTATAGTGCAATTGCCTATCAACATGCGTTTTTCCCATGATGTATTGCCTTTCTTGGTGTTCATTATAATTTCTTGAAGAAAAAATATGTGAAGAGAAGCTGGGATGGATGAAGCACCTCCTTTCTCCATATCGTCAGTTGTTGGGTATTTATCCACTGAATATGTATATCTCTGTGTATCTTGTCTAATAAGTTCTGCCGCAGTAAGTATAATACGCTCTTTTTCTTTCGTCGAGTTTGCTTTACGTTCACAATATCAAACATCATTCAGAATATTAGCTGCTGCATCTTTTAGAGTCACTCTCCTTCTCCTTCGTGGAATACGTGTAATGATTACATGATCTTCAAAGTAGTTCAAAAGTTTCAATTTTGGCTGCTTCTCACTGTACGTCAAATCACCGCCTCCAAATTCAACCATCTTCTCCATTAATTCATCCATAGAATATTGACACTCATCCTCAATTTTCGTGAACTGACACAGTTTCTTAAAAGTTATTTGAATTACCGACATTACTGGTCTTCCAATGTTGTGCAAGGACTCAGTCGATACTCGAAAGGATGATAGAGCTAATGATTTAGGATTACAGAAAATCTTGTAACATTGTTAGTGGTATCATCCGTCGGCTGCAACAAGATCGATGACACTATTAACGCCTGACTGCACTTCTGTTCCCTACTTGTCTCCAAGACTAGCCCACTTATTGACAGTTTTCTTTATCTATAAGAGAGTTACTATACTGATGTTTTTTCGATATTGCCATGAGAGTTTCCTTTCTGCCTCTGCATCTGTCACTTCACCACAAAAGATACATTGTCGTTTAAAGTCGAATTGAGTGAAGTGAGAACTAGTGGATGGCCCCGGTGTTGTAGTATCTGTGTTAGGGTGCACCTCGTTTGCGCACAGTTTTCTCCCAAAGATCTACGATAATCTGTAGTTGATTGACAGCTGATCGAAAAGTATAAAATCGTGGTTTTGTGCACAGTTTTTAAATGCGACGTTGCCAAATCTCAATATGATCATGCTTAAGCAAATCATGCAGTTGCGCACAGTTTCAATACTTTAGAGAATAAGGGTAAATATGAAAGATACGAAAGAAATATTCAATTCTGCTGTTCAATGTTTATTATATTCAATTCTGCTGTATGGTCCATTTTTTACAACTTTAGTCCTTGAAATTTGTGTCCTACAACTTTAAGATATTTCATTCTCGAAACTTCGTTGTGTGTGGAGTTTTGAAAGTACCTGTATAATTTCATGATTTGTTCCCTCCTTTGAATTTCTTCTTTCCTTTGTGGTTTCGAATCACCTTTCCGTACCGAAGCGATCTTCAAACGTGTTTCATGCTGTATTTCAAGTAACACTGACACTACCTTCTGGACATCAGGTGCACTAGAATAGAACTGGCTGTTGTAGTGACGGTGGAAAGATTCTGGTCCATTTGTTGTCCTAGGTGCTGGAGATGGTTCACAAGCCCACATCACTGGAGGGTACCTGAAAAGAAAAGGCAATCATGAATACCATATTCTATCACCGTTTTATTTTTATTTTGAAATAATATTTTGATTTCCAGAACTGCTATAAAGTAGAAACTAATTTTCGGATCTCATTTCATATAATACTTTACTATTTCTGTGCGCTATTTCTATATTCATGCCTTTAATTTCTCAAATGAGAATTCTTCTAGCCTATATACTAGACAGTTTTTAATTACTTTGGCTGGAGACCCTCTACCTCTTTAATTTTGATATTTATCATTCTTTAATAGTTAAAACTAAGTTAAGTGGTTTTTCCCAGATCGAGACGGGTGTAAGCCACTGAGTTGTTATTGCCCCAAAAATTCATTATATCTTTTACATCTGCAATTATCCTCGATGTAGTTGTTCAGCACATAATCTCAAAATCTAAATCCTTTGGTGTCAGATGCCACCGAAATCAGATCAGCAAAGGCATCTGGTACTTGCTCTGGAGAAAAATACGGGAGTCCAAAAAATGTCTTTAACCAAGAACCTAAAAAGTATAGAAATTAAATTGAGTTCAACATTGTTGACTTTTTTATGGATAGTTCACAACTTAAATTTCCTAGGGTAGTCTTGCCTAGAGTAGTAGCCACAAATTCATATTTTCAAGACATAATCTAATGTCATGATAGTAGAGTTATTTCACAAGTCCACTGCTTAAAGAAGTAACTATAAAACCGAAAAGAAAAGTAACTAAGGCACAAATCATAATGGTACATACCTAACTGTGACTTTGAATCTAAATAGGCACTACGGAGATCGCTATCACTTTGTATCTTTCGCCACCATGCTTGACCTAGGTGGAACCTGCAATAATAATACCGAATAAGAATAAAGAACACATAGAAGCGAAACATTTTCTTCACTAGGCCTATATAAAAACAACATCAAAATCACCAAACAACAACATCAAAATCAACAACAACTAAAAAGGAACACATACCTGATGTTTTCATTGTATGTAAGAAGGACTATTTGCGCTGCTTCATTGATGTACAGAAACCTTTCTCCAGCCATAGTTATATCGTTCGATCTTCTTTCAATTGTTGAATAGCTTCGGTGATATATTTTGGTTTACTGGGCATTTTCTTCCTGAGAGATCGATACATTGCTTCTCTGCATGTTTTCATAACCTTATGATCAAGCTTATTCAAGCTTGTCATTTTTGAAATCTCCTTTCTTATGACTTTATTTGGCCGTGCGTCAAGGCATTCTACAGCACGACGTTTACAGTTTTCCCTCAACAAATGCCTGTTAACATTTTCAATACTCCCTTGATGATTATGCTCCACTCCCTTCTGTAATACCCTGCTTTCAATACCATCAACTTCAATTGTAGCAGAGCATGTTTTCAAGGTACACCTACAAAATTAATGGTTTGGTGTAAGTAATCAATCATTAGTAGATGGAGCAATAGTGAGCAGGTGCCTCACCAAAAGGTCTATAGATTACTTCTGTATGAAAATGTATTCAAAACCGAAAATGTTCGAAATCTTAGAGTATTAAGTTAGTTTACATCCACTGCTTCATTACCTTACTTTAGCCAGTGGAGAGGAACAGTAAGCTACGTTTAAACTCAAGGATTATAAACGTCAACATAGTCTGTAGAAATTAAAATTGTTCACAAAGCAATCTGAGAAGAACAAAAGTTTCTGCTCTCACCAATTTAGTAAGTCTATTTTAACTTACCTCCATATTGATCCTTCTCTTCCTTCACGGAAACGACGATATTTATAACCTCCCATTATTATGCATGGTGCGCCTTTCTTCGTAGTTGATATCTCGAAGTCCATACTGTCGTCTCAGTTTCAACAGATTACAATTATTCTCAGCATCCTCCAGTATATATATATTCATATCTGGTAGTTAAAAAGTTCCAGAGACACAGCAAGTGATTCCTGTTTGGTTACCACCAGCCAATCCCGTGACAGCTACCCAAAGAGAACTACAAAAACGAACTTTTAATTAACGAGCTATTGCCAAGTGAAAGTCGTTAATTAAAAGTTCATTTTTGTAGTTCTCTTTTGGAAGCTGTCACGGGATTGGCTGCCGCCAGCTGGCGGTAACCAATCAGGAACCACTTGCTGTCTCGCTATGTATTCTGTTAGATAAGTGAGTTAGTGTGTTTGAAGAAGCCAAGAAAGTAAGGTAGTTGGAGTTACTTAGGTAATTTAATAAATTAGTTTATTTTATTTAATCAAATGAGTCCTGTCTTGTTTTGCAAAAAAAAAAAAAAAACTACAAAGTATATTGTATATTAAGATCAAAGAATGAATTGGCAACGTTGCATACCATTTTGAGCGCAAAAGCATTAAAATGATTATTTGTTTTGCTTCTTATCTGCATGGAATGATAAGCTGGAAGAAAGTGTGCGCAAAAGCATTGCACCCGATGATCTGCACCAATAGTTATCTAAGTATACATCTGTGGCGTTACATATTCGGTGTCTTCAAATAGTACACTCTACAAACATATATCATTTCTGATCTAAAGTGCAGTGCTAGTGATAACACAGAGGGTGCAATGCTTTTGCGCACACTTTCTTCCAGCTTATCATTCCATGCAGATAAGAAGCAAAACAAATAATCATTTTAATGCTTTTGCGCACAAAATGGTATGCAACGTTGCCAATTCATTCTTTGATCTTAATATACAATATATTTTGTAGTTTTTTTTTTTTTTTTTGCAAAACAAGACAGGACTCATTTGATTAAATAAAATAAACTAATTTATTAAATTACCTAAGTAACTCCAACTACCTTACTTTCTTGGCTTCTTCAAACACACTAACTCACTTATCTAACAGAATACATAGCGAGACAGCAAGTGGTTCCTGATTGGTTACCGCCAGCTGGCGGCAGCCAATCCCGTGACAGCTACCCAAAAGAGAACTACAAAAATGAACTTTTAATTAACGACTTTCACTTGGCAATAGCTCGTTAATTAAAAGTTCGTTTTTGTAGTTCTCTTTGGGTAGCTGTCACGGGATTGGCTGGTGGTAACCAAACAGGAATCACTTGCTGTGTCTCTGGAACTTTTTAACTACCAGATATGAATATATATATACTGGAGGATGCTGAGAATAATTGTAATCTGTTGAAACTGAGACGACAGTATGGACTTCGAGATATCAACTACGAAGAAAGGCGCACCATGCATAATAATGGGAGGTTATAAATATCGTCGTTTCCGTGAAGGAAGAGAAGGATCAATATGGAGGTAAGTTAAAATAGACTTACTAAATTGGTGAGAGCAGAAACTTTTGTTCTTCTCAGATTGCTTTGTGAACAATTTTAATTTCTACAGACTATGTTGACGTTTATAATCCTTGAGTTTAAACGTAGCTTACTGTTCCTCTCCACTGGCTAAAGTAAGGTAATGAAGCAGTGGATGTAAACTAACTTAATACTCTAAGATTTCGAACATTTTCGGTTTTGAATACATTTTCATACAGAAGTAATCTATAGACCTTTTGGTGAGGCACCTGCTCACTATTGCTCCATCTACTAATGATTGATTACTTACACCAAACCATTAATTTTGTAGGTGTACCTTGAAAACATGCTCTGCTACAATTGAAGTTGATGGTATTGAAAGCAGGGTATTACAGAAGGGAGTGGAGCATAATCATCAAGGGAGTATTGAAAATGTTAACAGGCATTTGTTGAGGGAAAACTGTAAACGTCGTGCTGTAGAATGCCTTGACGAACGGCCAAATAAAGTCATAAGAAAGGAGATTTCAAAAATGACAAGCTTGAATAAGCTTGATCATAAGGTTATGAAAACATGCAGAGAAGCAATGTATCGATCTCTCAGGAAGAAAATGCCCAGTAAACCAAAATATATCACCGAAGCTATTCAACAATTGAAAGAAGATCGAACGATATAACTATGGCTGGAGAAAGGTTTCTGTACATCAATGAAGCAGCGCAAATAGTCCTTCTTACATACAATGAAAACATCAGGTATGTGTTCCTTTTTAGTTGTTGTTGATTTTGATGTTGTTGTTTGGTGATTTTGATGTTGTTTTTATATAAGCCTAGTGAAGAAAATGTTTCGCTTCTATGTAGAGATGCAAAAAAGCCGGCTTTTTTGAATCGATGGTTTTTTTCACATAAAAAGCCGGCTTTTTTGAAAAAAAAACCGAGAATTTTGGAAATTTTGGCTTTTTTCATTTTCATGATTTTTCTATCCAAATAGCTTTCTTATAGTATATTCTATAGTTAGATAAGATTTCCACGACCTGAATGCCATATTTAGCTCTGTAATTCACCATCAAGATGGATGGAGCACAGGCACGTAGCTAGGATTTCGTGAAGGGGGGGGCCCGTGACATGAAATACTGTGGTCATCACAACAGGGGCTCGATCATTCTAAACTATTTTACTGGAACATATATTGGTTCGTTTAGCCACGATTTCGTAACCGTGGGGGGGAACTGACATGAAATTCCGAAGGCCCAGGAGCTCGATCAGTCTAAACTACTTTACTATCAACATTTTTGGTTTGTGATGATATGTTAGTAAGTATTTTAATAAACTATGAAGAAGTCTCCAGTAAAATTTGAGTTGAGTTGAGTTCGAGTTTAACGTCCCGTTCAGCAGCGAGGCTATATGAGACGTGGACCTACTGATTAACGTGGAATCCGAACCACATGAGCTCCCGCCGGGAATCGAACCCGGGCCAGTAAAATTAAAAAAAAAACTTATTGAAAAAGATTATACAATATTTACATCCTTCCTCTGTTTATTCAAATATAACAATTTTCCTTTCATTATGACCTCAACTATTAAAAAAAGTACATATTCACTATTATAAAAAGTACATACTCAATAATGTAAAATATTTTGAAATATCTGCGTTCCTTTTTCTGTTGAATCAAATGTTAACAGAACTTTCTTTCCACATATATTTTTGTTTTTATTATTCCGTAAACTACTGTCTGTTTCAAATGACAGGTTAAAGGAGCAGTTGAAAATTGCTTTTGAAATAACATGTTCGATATTGCAAGAATGCGATGACGAAAAAGTATGATAAAAAATGTCCACGTTGTTACACAACAGCACTACGGTGTCGGAAGCTTGAAATCTCCCCGCAACTTTTCTAGAAATTTCAAATTCCCTGACTCTTCCAGGATATATCGCTCACCTCGCAACCTCGCAGTATCATGTATGTACTGCAAGTAATACAAATTTCTTCATAAGAAAGAGTAACTAAAAGCTTTAACGCTGATCCTTCCTTTTCTCATTTCATTTTGTTTTATCCTTCCTTAATTTTTTTCATTTCTGGTCTCGAAGGGGGGGGGGGGTCCGGACCCCCCGGACCCCCCGGACCCCCCCACCCTTGGCTACGTGCCTGTGGAGCACATATTTTACGAATTAAAGCTAACATGAAGAATGTAGTATTTGAGGGCAATTTTACAGGTTATTTAACTTTATTTTAACTTTTGAGTTATCGACATTTTTTTCCTTCTCTAGATCATTTTAGTTTGTCATCCGTGTTTCATTTCTAAGAGCTTAGTACTCCAGCTTCTAGCACGAAAGTTAAACTTACGTTTTTCTATATATCCGTCAAAGCATACGTTTTTCAATATGTCCGTCAAACCGTATTTGCACATTTCTGTTATACTGTAGTTGTGCAATGATTTAGCAATAATTTTCCAGATACAACCTTGAATACCAATTTATACAAATAATCAATAGCGGATTTAGAAAAGTACTTTGGGAGGGTTTTTTCTGATTGTTTCGTTTTCTAAAAAGTCCTAATTTTATTTGGGAGGTGCTTGAAGTTTATGAGTACAGGCATAACTAATATTTCGTTTCGTTTATATGTTTAGCAATAATCTTCTGGATACAACCTTGAAGATCATTTTATACTGAGAATCAGTGGCGAATTTAAAAAAGTGTTTTGGGAGGGGTTTTCTTACTACTAATGTTTAGTTTTTCTAAACATTCGTAATTTTTATTTGACGGGAGCTTAAAGTTTATGAGTAAAGGCATAACTAATAGATATTTCGTTCGTTTTAGACATTCCACAACTTTGGAGAACAGGCTTCAGTCCGAAAGACCGATCTTCTAACTTTCGCAAAACCGTCACTGCTGGTAATTAGTAATAATAACGATTTAAAAACAATAAGAAAGGAAGTCGGCCCACTCCTACACTCCTAGTCGGCCAGTACACGCACTATTTCTACATTCTCAGATGGAATGAAGGAAGGCTTTGTCAGAATGGTCGAATGCTGGGTTGAATCCCGGACTTCCCGATGGAAGCGCAAAAGCTAACCACTCAGTCACGTTTGTTGTGCAGTTGTATTTAGTTTAAATATATTCCGTAGTCTTTTTTTTTTTTTTTTTTTTTGTTCCGTAATGATATGTTGAATCCCTCTTGTAAAAAATTCAGAAAACTTGAGGACTGGGTAAACCGTGATGTTGGTCAAGGGCGCCCATGTTGTGGTTTCCAAGGAGGGGAAGTATAAGCGATGTTTCAAAAATAGTTTCAAATTTTGCTGTAACTAATGTAAAAATCATATTGGATTTTCAATATTCAGAAGTACATTTTCCTCTAGAGGGGGCAAGCGCCCCCTTAACCCCCCTGATGGGCGCCCTTGATGGTGGTTATAAAAAACTTGACTGTAGAATTTCAAGAATATACAGAACCATGTGCAGCCTTTAATTGAATCATACAAATCTAAGTATTTCTCTTATGTTTTATTTTAATTTTATTTTGTTTCAAAAAGAGGGTATGGAATATTTTGAAGTAAAAATACTACATACAATTTTGCTAGTTATTTGTGTATTTTTTGAAAGAAGTTTTTACTCTTAGGGTTGGCTCGTTTACACCAGCTGTTTTTTTTAAATAACTGGTTTAAACTAAAAAAAATAAAAGAACAAAAATACGAATCGTGTGAACTTCATAGTGACGTTTCACATGTCAAACCATCTGCATTAGTCTTATTTCCTTTTCACCTTTTAATCAAGGTGTCCCATGTTCAATTGTCGGTCGAACCACAACCCTTCTTTCATGTGTAAACCAAGTACTCTTTCGGATGTCACTTTAAGCGAAAATCTTCTCCTTGATAACCTCGGTATTACGTAAGGATGTTAAACCTAAACATACAAAACGAAACCAAATTATATATTTCTGCATGCCTGTTGTTTTATAAAGAAGCGAAGGTTGCTTAAATATATTGATTAAAATTGGTAAAATTTATCGATTGCCTACTTAGCTTCCAACATTAGCTTGGATTGGACTTTCAATGATACCTACATACTAAATTTGTAATTTAATACCTCAGTTTTAGAAAAATAAACACACTGCTGAACAAGACTGCACTTATTTAATATAAAAACACATTTACACGTGACGTTTCGATCTTCTATTCAAGATCCTCATCAGACGTACACTCACGTCTGATGAGGATATTGGATAGAAGATCGAAACGTCACGTGTAAATGTGTTTTCATATTAAATAAGTGCAGTCTTGTTCAGCAGTGTGTTTATTTTTCTGATTTTATTCGCAAGACATTGACTATGATTGTGTGCCACTCAGTTTTAGCGTACTGATTATAATACGTTGACCTTTAAATTTTACATGCAAATTAAATTTTACAGGATTTTCCCGTTATTGTTTTACATTTAAAAGAATGACGGGATTTTCCCGATGGCTAGGGCGGGAGTTTCTCAATTTAAGAAATTTACTGACCGGACTTCTTTAAGCTTATGGGACCTCTTCCAGCATAACCCCGTTGTTGAATAATAACACCAAGGCGAAACAAACTTATTTCTGTGAATATGTAATACAAATACATAAAGCAAAATATCTAAATCAAAAAACCTGGTTTAAACCCCAAAAAAGCCTGGTTTAAACTGCCCCCCCAAAACGGGTTTTTGGCATTTTCAGAAACAACGATGGTTCTTGCCAACTCTGCTTACTTTTGTATATAGGAGGTTAAAATGTGTTTATTATATACATTGGTTAATCCTTCGGAATTCATAATGTAAAAATGTTGAAGTAAAATTGTTTAAAATATCTTTTCGAAATTCATGGTTTACTTTCGAGGTTTTATATTATTATCGGCATCAACCACTAATTAAATGACTTTCTGTGTTATAGAGAAGCGAAACAAAGTCTGCTTTATCGATTTAAAGCAGAATTTTGAAAAAAGCCCAAAATTTCCCAAGCAAAAAAGCAAAGCAGAAAAAACCGAGTTTTTTTTCCAAAAAAGCCGGTTTTTTTCCGAGCCCTTGCATCTCTACTTCTATGTGTTCTTTATTCTTATTCGGTATTATTATTGCAGGTTCCACCTAGGTCAAGCATGGTGGCGAAAGATACAAAGTGATAGCGATCTCCTTAGTGCCTATTTAGATTCAAAGTCACAGTTAGGTATGTACCATTATGATTTGTGCCTTAGTTACTTTTCTTTTCGGTTTTATAGTTACTTCTTTAAGCAGTGGACTTGTGAAATAACTCTACTATCATGACATTAGATTATGTCTTGAAAATATGAATTTGTGGCTACTACTCTAGGCAAGAGTACCCTAGGAAATTTAAGTTGTGAACTATCCATAAAAAAGTCAACAATGTTGAACTCAATTTAATTTCTATACTTTTTAGGTTCTTGGTTAAAGACATTTTTTGGACTCCCGTATTTTTCTCCAGAGCAAGTACCAGATGCCTTTGCTGATCTGATTTCGGTGGCATCTGACACCAAAGGATTTAGATTTTGAGATTATGTGCTGAACAACTACATCGAGGATAATTGCAGATGTAAAAGATATAATGAATTTTTGGGGCAATAACAACTCAGTGGCTTACACCCGTCTCGATCTGGGAAAAACCACTTAACTTAGTTTTAACTATTAAAGAATGATAAATATCAAAATTAAAGAGGTAGAGGGTCTCCAGCCAAAGTAATTAAAAACTGTCTAGTATATAGGCTAGAAGAATTCTCATTTGAGAAATTAAAGGCATGAATATAGAAATAGCGCACAGAAATAGTAAAGTATTATATGAAATGAGATCCGAAAATTAGTTTCTACTTTATAGCAGTTCTGGAAATCAAAATATTATTTCAAAATAAAAATAAAACGGTGATAGAATATGGTATTCATGATTGCCTTTTCTTTTCAGGTACCCTCCAGTGATGTGGGCTTGTGAACCATCTCCAGCACCTAGGACAACAAATGGACCAGAATCTTTCCACCGTCACTACAACAGCCAGTTCTATTCTAGTGCACCTGATGTCCAGAAGGTAGTGTCAGTGTTACTTGAAATACAGCATGAAACACGTTTGAAGATCCCTTCGGTACGGAAAGGTGATTCGAAACCACAAAGGAAAGAAGAAATTCAAAGGAGGGAACAAATCATGAAATTATACAGGTACTTTCAAAACTCCACACACAACGAAGTTTCGAGAATGAAATATCTTAAAGTTGTAGGACACAAATTTCAAGGACTAAAGTTGTAAAAAATGGACCATACAGCAGAATTGAATATAATAAACATTGAACAGCAGAATTGAATATTTCTTTCGTATCTTTCATATTTACCCTTATTCTCTAAAGTATTGAAACTGTGCGCAACTGCATGATTTGCTTAAGCATGATCATATTGAGATTTGGCAACGTCGCATTTAAAAACTGTGCACAAAACCACGATTTTATACTTTTCGATCAGCTGTCAATCAACTACAGATTATCGTAGATCTTTGGGAGAAAACTGTGCGCAAACGAGGTGCACCCCAGATCATCACCCCGCTGCTCACTGGCTTTAATAAGAGATAAACCTTTCTTTACTTCAACAGACGGTGCATCTTTCAATGGTTTACCACAAAGAAGACAGCAAGTTTCTGAATATGCATATTTGGAAATCACTTCTTGAAGAAAAAAAACTATATCTAGGCCTACATGCAACCTTCAATTATTGTTTCCTACAACGACTAAAACAAAATTAATAATTAATTAAAAAATAATAAGAAATAGATGAGCTTAAATGCTACCTACAAAGAAGAAGAAATATTAACGTTTTGTACAAAATGCATAACATCGAGGAGTCCAGTTGATGCATAAAGAGAAAAATGAACATAAATTAATCACTATCAAAGAAAATGTACTAACAAATTACAGTATACATAGAGTCCACTATGGCTGAGATGAAATTGAGACCGACTTTTACTGTAAATGCAACAAGAAGCAAGAAAAAAAATTATGTTGTTTATCAGTATGCTGACAGCTGAGTTTGATTGTCCGCTATATTGGATGAAGCAAGCGTGAGAGAGGAAACTCTTTATTTTATTTATATTAGAAATTTCAGATCCACCGTTATTGTAATAGAGCGGTGCTTGACCGATTGATCGTAGAAATTCAAAACTCCAATGAGTGATAATTTCATAGGCTTATTTAATTACAAGTTTAAACTCTTTAGTCAGTAGAGAAGAGGGCGTGAATCATGGGTCAGAGTTGATGACAATGGGTTTTGGTGGGTCACAGTGGGTGAGAGTGGTTCATGGTGGGTGGTGGGTCGGAAAAAATCTTTAAGTTTTACGTCCCACGAATATGCTGGTTAGGCTAAAGGAGACGGTGATGATGAGAGATGAGTGAAATGGTGGAATGAAGAAAGTGGGAGGAAACGGGAGAACCCCGAGAAAACCCATGAGCACGGTGTTTGTCCACCACAAAGTCCACACGGCGCGAGCTGGGATCAAACCGGACCCCATGCACCGGAGGTGAACGATCTACCACTGAGCCACCGCGTCCCCAAGGTGGTGGGTCAGAGTGGGTCACGGTGGGTCGTGGGTCACGATGGGCGGTGAGTCAGTTGGTCGTGGCTAAAGTTTTCATTGCCCCACGCCCTCTTTGAACTACAGTGTTGAAAATTAATCAGTGAAGATCAATTGCAGTTGATTAATGAATTGAAAGTAATTGCTGTGGAAATCAATTGCAATTGAATTAATTGCCAATTAATTTCAATTGCAATTGAATGACTGAATTCAATTGCAATTACTTTCCAGTGCAATTACTTTCAATCGATTGATTAATTGCAATTAATTTTCCATTATTAATGACCAACTGCAATTAACAATTAACCATTACTTATTTCAATTGTTAATTGCAATTAACAATTGAATTTACAGATTAATTGTTAATTGTTAATTCAATTGAAATTTGCCCAACACTGGTATGTACCATTATCAGTATACTTGCTTATGTGATGATATATGTTACTTTTTTTTTTGTTTTTTTTTTTGAGAAGAAGCATGTAATTGTACCTGCAATCCCCATATCTCTTTTGTGTCGTGTATATTAACGTGACAACAACTATTCATCTTTAACACTGCAATACTACCAGCTCTTTGCACATGTAAATGCTCTTTGTAATCTTTTTCTAGATGTGCATCATGTGCCAACATTATTCTGAAAGGTTATTCCGCAGTTTGTTCAAATATCCCCTCACGACATTCTTGCATTGTACTGCTCAATTCACAATAAAGTTACTACAAAATGGTTAATATCAATGAATTCCTGGTAAAATTTCAGTGCTATTTCATATGTCACATGACCCACTTTCTCTTTTACATTGTGAATTCGAATTCAAGATTGCCACTCAATATGGCGACCATGATGTTAATTACAGAAACACTTGGCATTATTTCTGTGCCCATTCACGCGTAGAACGAGTGATTCCTTAGCTTTCTGTGTTGCTAGGCCTTACGGTCGGCAATATTTCTTCCGACTTTCCTGCTTTACCATGTTGCCCTCAGCCGCTATAAATTTGCATATGTCATAGTTTCACACCCTCTTTCATGTCTAATACATGCTGTTCGGCAACTCGAGTACCCCAATCGGACCCTTCCCTGGTCAGTTATTTGAATAATGTTTTGAACATTTTATGCTGTAAATTCTGTTGGAAATTTTCATAGTTAGCAACATGTCTTTTGTAGATCTTGAACCTTAAAAGAAATAAATAAAAAATGGTAACGGTCATCAGTGTAGAAACTACGTCTTGGGCACTTGTGAACGTGAAGAAATTAAAATGTAAATATTTATAATGGCTTGCTGGTGACACACAGAGTTGAAAATATTTTTAAACAAACAAACTGGTTACCTTATTTTTTCACTTCATCCTATATCTTACATATACGTTTCCAGTCTTTCCCATCGCCTCTTTACAAATGTTACTTTATGTAACTCTCTCTCTGTCTCGTTATACGTATATACATAGAAGCGTTTTTTATATGGCTTTTGCGTAGCAAAATGCGAAGCGAATTTAAATTTGCATCGCAATTTGTAAGTTTTGTATCGCATTCTCGGCAGCTAAGGAAAACATTATTATTATTATTATTATTATTATTATTATTATTATTATTATTATTATTATTATTATTATTATTATTATTATTATTATTTGTTTACTTCATTGAATGAAATAAACAAATATGATAATGAAAAACAAAATAAGGAAAAGTAACAGCCATTATATATTTAAAAATTGTAACGTTGATATTCTACAGACTTTAATCTAGTAGCTGTTTCTCAATGGAAAGATAACCGTTCTGTCATAAAGAAATGACAATCATATACCGTTTTCTTTGCAAGAGTAGCCCACTTCGGTAACAAATTATGATCAGAGATACATTGCATTTTGCGATACAATGTTTCGTTTGCATCGCACCTCTAGGATTTTGTGTCGGAAACTGCGATGCGATATTGCTTAAATAAAACGCTGATATATACCTATATAATATATATATATATATATATATATATATATATATATATATATATATATATATATATATATATATATATATATGTATATATATATATAGAGAGAGAGAGAGAGAGATAGATAGATAGAACGATAGATATAGATAAATTTAGACAAATAAATAAATACATTGTGTATGTGTGTGTGTAACAGAAAAAAAATGTGCTGGTGCTGTGTCATCAGTCGTAGCTCAAAATACTTATTAAATGAATGCAACCAAATGGAGATGAAACTGATGCACAACATGGTACTTAACTGTAAAATTATGGTTGAATTTAAATGAAATTCAAATGGTTTAATTTTGAAAAATGACTAAGTTGTGGGAAAGGTAAGAGAAAGAGAAAGGTTTTATCTAAGATAAAGGAATGAGCACTAGCCTGATAGATTCAACGAGGGTGGCGTCGTCCTGGTCATCTGGAACGATGAATTCTTTTTCTGGAGGAGCCTGGATAAATTGGAGTCGGATCTCTATCCTGTTGATCTGCAAGGGGCGTCGAGTTCTCTCTTGACAATGCGTCTTTACGATGGTGTTCTCCTACACCTTCATTCCACTAGTTTCAACTTAAGCTCGATGTATCTGCGGTGATAAACCAACAGAATGGTATTCTTGAGTTATGGAGCTGGTTGTTCTCCAATGTTGCTAACCGCTTCTCTCGTTGATCCTGCACCTACCCTAACCGTGTGTTGAATACCCCTTGTCGATGTGTCCTCCGTGGTTTTGTCTGGCTGTAAAGTGATGATTGGCGTTCAATGAACGGGGAAGTATCAGGCTGTGCGGAAAGGTATGTGAAAAGGCAAGAAGGAAACTAGTCGTGTTTATTAACAATTTCGAAAGTGACAGTTAACAAATACATGCTCATTCAAACTGTCTGGCAATGTACAACATTAATAAAAGTTTTGTTCCGCTAGATTTTAAAGAGTTCATGATTCTGTAGAACATAGTCGCAATTTAATAAAATAATTGAATTTGGCGAATTAAGTTAAGAGTTTACACAATTATCACATGGTCACTTCACATCTAATACACAGCTAGGGCTACTTCACAAAATATATTAGTTATTCTTTTATTTTTTTAAAATGAAGATTGTTAATTTCTGGAATCAAAATAATTTCTTCAGAAAGAAGAAAATATTTAATTTTAAAAGAAAGCAAGTATCGCGAGAAGTGTATGGTGGTTTACTTTCCGAGATTCCATAATCATTTATAGTAATCGCAGGGAGTAGTGAAGCTTATCTTACAATTAGATCTGCAAATTTCATCAGTCAATAGAATGCGAAGGGGTGTCTTAATCGTCAACCCCAACCATGAAAGTTTGCCAATATCATCTCTTGTGCTTGATAGAGAACATCTCTTGAGAGTGCAGTGTTATCAGATTACCACTAAGTTTCGTTTTGCCTATTTTTGTGGTTATTATTGTTCTCGTTGTTTCACATTTTTGCTATTATTATTGTTATTGTTTAATTCGAATAATTATTAGTGTTCGTATTACAGTTCTTTAATTGCTATTTTTTTGTCGCTTGAGTCGCCATATCTTCTAAGTTTAGCATCATTGTTGGTACTTTTCTGTTGATTTCACGTGTTTTCAAATGTGCATCCGTAAAGCAGCCTCACGAGTCGTACTGAATTCTCTCGATACATCGCACGTGAGACAAACAAGTTCTATGATTCGTTTAAGCACAGGCTTTACGAGTCGTCGCGGTTACTATAGTCTACAATATCGTTTACAAAGTATCATTTTATTATAACTTATAATTCTTCTACAAGATGAGGTGTTATAGTAAATATTCGTTTTGAATTAGGAGTCAGCAAACTCTAGAACAATGGTTCTCAACCGATGCGTCGTGACGTACTGATGTGTCGCGCAGTCCCATAAAGTGTGTCGTGAAATTTGAGAATTTGATGAACCAATTAATCAGAATCAATTTAGAAATAAACTGTAACAGTCCGCGCCTTCAACAGTAGTAACAATGCTCAGTACTATATAGTCACTACTTTTTAGAATAGTTTTACACTATTATCAGTGGTGTACACCACAAGGAGGGTTGAGCAAGATATTATGAAAAAAGAAACATTTACTACATTAAGATTTATTATATTAAATATACGTAAATCATGCATGTCCTGAAAGGAAATGAGATTGAATGCTTCATAAAACTCCGCGTATTCCACTAACGTGAAATGTATATAATTTCAATATATCAAACAAATGTTTCGCCATGTCGTAGGTGTACAGTAAAGTTTATAGTGAGTCAAGAAAAAGTGAGAACCACAGCTCTAGAAAGCTATAAATAATAGCCTTTGGAGACGATGAACTTGATCTCGAGTTACCCATGTTGCCTGTTCACTTAGTGTCACAGGAAGACACGAGAAACTACTTTAATTAATATATAAAAGAAATAACTTCAATGATAGCTAATTACACATCATTATTTAATTGACTGGTTGTTAGTATGCTGTCAGTTTCACAGTATACGATCTATCATTCACTTTTATGAACTTTATTATGAGTGAAATAAGGATTGGCAGAGCGCAAATCTTGCAATTGTAACTTGGAATCTACAATTTTTAAGTGTGACAAAACAATTCTTAGGTTTGATTTAAGTGTAAATTCTGGAGACCCATTTCCTGGTTGCCTAATGATTCGGCCTATTCAACAAAATGAGGTGAATCTATCGGCTTTGATTGTGAGAAGGCGATTTCGCTAACTATCAGCTTGAGAAAAGTGTTCTTGGTTCAACTTTTGGAAAATTGGTTTTCTGGCTAAAAGATGCTTTGCGTGTATATGAATTTGTATTAAATATTTCTATGTTAATGTATCGTTTTAATGTATTACCAGTTGATATGCCCGCACAGGAATATAAGATTTATTCAACTTATTTGAAAGTAAATTAACGAGTAAAATAAGTAACGAAGAGCAGTGCTTACGACGCCATTCGTGTCGATTCCCAGGCCAACTCAAATGCATGGAAAGAATAAGGTCTGTGCAATTTGAAAATAAATGAGTAATATCAGTAGCGAAGAGCAAAGCCTTGGCGTTGTCGTCCCTTTCCATTGCCAGGTCAGTTGACATTCGCGGAAATAAATAAAGTTTATATGCAACTTGAAAGTAAAGAAATGAGTGAAATAAATAACGAACAGCAACGGTCTCGGCCTTTTTGGACATTTTATTTTATTTTTTTTTTTTATTTCTTTTCATCCTTCATGCTAATGGGGCTTACGGCATCAGGTTGCCACTATTCATCTCAGCGCTCCCGAAATCTATAGAGTCGAAAATAGCATCCTTTTTTTCGATCATTTGTGCTTGTCACACCCTAGAACTGATAATAGGGGGTTGAACTTGCACTTGAACCGTGTCTAGAATGTCATTATTTATTTTAGCATCTCCCAAAATTAATATCGGTCGTTTCCAATTATTTCTAAATGTGACCGTCTTCCCACACTTATGGTAGTTAGGGTATCTTACTCCCACAGTATATTTTTTAAATTGTAAGATATGTTTGTACAGAGTTTGGTTAAATTTGCCCCAGACGTTATGGATATATATATATATATATATATATATATATATATATATATATATATATATATATATATATATATATATATATATATATATATATATATATATATATATATATAGGGTGTTTGAAAAAGAACTCCCTAGTTTTAAGTATAAATTTAATTGGGAAATGAATGAAAACTTACATCAATGAGTACATATCATGAAAGAGAATTTCTTCAAGTTTTGTTTAATGTTGGTAGACTTCAACGTGGAATCCATTTGTGGTCCTGCATATGTAAAGACGTAGACTACCGGTTTCCTTGAAAGACTTTAGCCAATGACGGATAGTTTTTGCTGTAGGTGGTTCACCACCATACTGACGTCTAAAATTACGTTGCACTGTTTGCTATATCTGACACAGTTTTCACAAGCCAAATAACACACTGCGCTTTCTGTTGCGGAGTACACATTGTTGCTGAGTTGCTCTGCACTGCACGCCTGGTGACGTGCATTTTCTCACGGTGCAATCTCGCACGGTGCTCATTATCGAGCAATTTCACACGGTCCTGGTTATCGCATTAATCAGTCAGCAGGTGTGGTGCATTTTCACACGGTCCATCTGCAATCACGTGATTCACCCTGAAACTTCTTTCACTACAAGGGGAGGAGGGATAGAACAACTATGAACTAAGTAAGAACAGAGGAAGAGCAAATACAAGTTAAATACGAACAATTGCAATTAATATTAGAGAATTAGAGCTTAGAAAATGTTTCACTTTCACAAAAAGAATAATGAAGAAAGTAAGCAGAAATTAAAATAACAAAGAACAAGATAGAACAAAGAAATCAGCAAATAAAAACAATAGTAAAGAAGAAGAGAAAAATAGCATATACAATAAGAAATTGAAATAAATGAAAAAAAAATAACAGAAACTATCGGAAATTGATATTAATACATAAAGAACAGCAAATGAAAATAAGAACAAATAAAGAATAATCAAAAATTAAAATAATTAGGGACAGAAGATAGAATAATCACATATTAAAATAAATAAAGAATAAAATAAGCAGCACATCAGAGAATTCAGACAGGTAGTTCAACAATCGAAGAAAAATGTGCCCGCCCTAGAGCATAGAAAAACGTTGTGATTTGTAAAACACACAATATTAGCTCCATACTCCAAGGCGGTTCTAAGAAGAACTTTGTCATCTTGTTATTTTCCGAGCGAACAGCACGTCGTTAAGATGGAACCTTCTACTTTTGTACGTCGTCAACCCATTTTTACAGTTCGTAGCCCATTATCTTAGCTTTTGGAGATAGCTCAAGCTTCTCAAGCAATTTTTAAGGTCTGCGCCATTTTCTAGCTTCTCCAGGACTAATTGCAATCGTTCGTCAAGACGGATGTAAGTGAATTTTCTACGCTTCTCCGAATTGCAGTCTAAGCCCTGTCTCGCGAAAGCATGAAAACTAGCTGTCGCATCTGCTTTTAATACACTCACAAGCTCAAAGATATGTGGTGTACTCTTAGATATGGTGCCATTTAACTTATTGTGCCAACCCTCCACTGGGTTGTTTGTTCTGTGCCTTTGACCGTTGCAGTTCCATATTTCTCTTGGAACATTTGGATTATCCATCCATTGTTCAATGAAATAATCGTTGAACATTTCGATTTTCTGGCCAGATGGACAGTCCTCCATGACGGTGAGCCAACCTTCATCGATCCTGCTTGTTGGTATTAATGCCAATGCACTACACATGCGAACATGATGGCGTACATCTTCATTGTGGAGGTATTCTTCGACGAGACCTATACTCTGAATCTTCCGCCAGATACTCTGGTTGAAATGGTAATGGCAGCCGGAAACCTGTGAATTGGGAAACACTGCACGCAACGCATTGATTGCAGCAAGTTCAAAATCTATTTTTAACACTCGAGGTTCGTTCTGGCCAGACCACGTTTTACGAAATGTAAACAGTTGTTTGTATGTTCGCTCTGTTTTATCTGGCAACAATGCATACAAGACCGGTACAACCAGTGTCTTATCATGTGTGCTTCCTATGTCTGCATGTATGGTGTATAACTGGGAAAAATACTTACAGGAACTCTTGAACGTTCCGTCAAAAAAACATTGTTCGCTTTCCTTCAGTGCTGGTTTCAAACCCTCGTAACCAAAACACAGAATTCGTCCGTCTCCTTCCAGTGCGTCGTACTGTAAAAACGAGGTACCATCTTCAAACCGAATCATATAATCGGGAAAGCAGATATTTCTAGGAGTCGGTGCACCTTGATGTATGCCGAGTGATTTCCTTCTAACACCATTTAAACCCCCTTTCTTCTGATCATACGATGGTATGGAGGTTACTAGGTCCAGACCTTGATTAATTGGAACAGCCATTTCTTCTTTGAAGATAACAGACACTGGTGTAAGGATCTCGTCTCTTGCTCTCTTCTTGCAATTTGAAAGTCGCTTTCGTATCTCGCAAACTGCAACATCAGGTACACACTGATGATCTCTTTCCACAACTGCTATTTTATCTTCTGTCTTGGGCAGATTGAGCCTGCCATGGCAATTTATCTTCTGTCTGTTGATGCATAGCTAAAATAATAATAATAAAAAAAAATCAGCTTCTGAAATAAACAATTGAAATGTGTTTTCGCATATACGTACACACACATAAAAAAGCGTTTGCTCGGTTACAAATGTACAAAATAAATTATTATTCATAAGTATCTTTTGTTTAAAAAATGAAACATAAAAACATGCGAATTTGTGTTATTACTTCCTTTTACGCAATTATATATGTGTAGATATTTGTTTAGGCAAAATATCACATGAAAGAAAGTTAATTTTTAAACACAGTAAAGCTCCGATTATCCGCGAGTACTTTTTTTTAAGCCCTGCTGCAGCCGCCTACTATTATTTTTCATAAGTACTCGAGTCGCTGCGGGATGACAATCCGTACGCAGATATGTACTGTATGTTCTAATATATAAAAATAAATTGCATTGTAAAAATCAATATTTCCAATTTTCTGCTGTATTGTATACACGACTCCAAAAGTGCATTACCACCTGCAATTCTCCTTTTCCTGCAATAGCAGGCAACCCAAAAAGCTCGGCGGTTGGGTTGGTTGCGAATTCGAAAGGCGTTGGACAAAACCTCAATTTTGTCACAAATATATCAGTATGGCAAACTGCAAATAAGGGAATAAAACAAATTGTTAAGAATGACAATTTTATTATTGTGATGGCGTTGGATGACATCAAAAGTTACAAAATGACTTACTTAAGCAGTTCAAACAAGATGAATGGTAAGAAACAGATATCAGAAGAACGCATTTCTGTCTTTCTCCCCGCCCCACCCAAAAATAGAAACTCATAAAAAGAAAAAGTTACATAATATAAAAGTTTCATATAAAAGCCTAACAGCACAAAAATATCTACACGAAACAAAAAAGAGACAAACACTGAATAGGGGACACAAGTGGCGTAGCAGACTTGCGGCCTTCCCATGCAAGATAAAGAGACAAGACCCTAGTTGTAAACCCCATTGTTATAATAATAATAATAATAATAATAATAATAATAATAATAATAATAATAATAATAATAATTATTATTATTATTATTATTAAAAAGTCGTTTCCTTTTCTAAATCTCTGACTCTGCCTCAGAGCATAAATGCATATAGCGATCATGTGTGCACCTTTTGTCAATTAGTGGTCCCAAAGGCCAAAAGGGATGGAAATCTCCAAGGAAGAGAAACAAAAAACTTTCTTACGGTAAATTCTAGTTCAAAGTTCGAAGTACTTGCTTTTCCACGTGATTTTTTGTTTCTTTCTTCAGGGAACAAAAAAGTTCTGGCGCCTAAGAAATTACATTATATAATATTGCAAATTTGCAAGTGGATGTATTTACATTGCAATGTTTGGTAATAAATATATTGGGTGGTATGAATAAAATGGAGCCTAGACTCTGCTCACTTGAGGTGAGCATGCTCTATTCGTGAGTAAACTCTAAAAATTTCGTATGAATAAAAACTATCAATAGTTTTGAGAGCTTACTCTTGCAGAAGCCGAGCATGCTCATAGAGGTTGCTCCACTCCGCGCTGAGACGACGAAGCAAGCAGTCTGCAACTGCACTTATTTCTGCTATATTATTTTTAAAAGAATAGCATGTATTGTCATTTAGTTTAAGAAGTGTCAACAGACATAAATGAAACAAAAAAAAAGAGAGAGAGACATTTATTTCAAGAAATTTGTGTTGAACTTTTCTATAAAACCTCTTAGATGCTATAAGATTTATGAATATTTTATATCAAGTATTTGACAAACTACTACTGTAAATAAACTGTACTTTTCATGAAAGTTCTTACATTTTAATGACCAACTATCATCCTGGCAATTTCATTTCTCCTTTGTTGCCCACGTTGTCTCACGCGCGGGATGCTCTCGTTATCCTCTTCCATGTCGTCATAGTCTTCAAACGCTCTCTCAACAATGTAAAACTCGCCGTCTTTAGCCACACTATGAAGGACAAAACAGGCTAGAATCACCGAAGGCACTTTTGTTGGTCGCCATTCGTATTTTATTTTCCAGTATAGGGAATCGCTGCTTCACTTGATGAAGCATCTTTCTATTATAACTCGTTCTCCTTTGAAGCAGTTGTTGAAATCTCTTTCTCCTTCTGTAGCTGGATTTTGGAAAGGAGTCATAAGCCAAGGAGCAATGGCGTATCCAGAATCGCCCAGAAGCAAGGCTCCTGACCTGTTTTCTGTCATGATCACACGAACAGCTGAATTCATCCATATTCGGGAGTCGTGCACCGAACCTAGCCAGGAAGCATCAACGCTCGTGAATTCCTCGTTACAATTACAAGTGGCTGGAACATTCAAGGTGAAACGTCCCTTACGATTTATGTACTCCTCCGCGTGTACATGAGGTCGTTTAATTTCCACATGTGTGCAATCGATGACCCCGATGGCAAAGGGAAAATTGTATTTTTTTGCGCCACTTATTCATTTCTGCCTGCTGTTCAGCAACAGTTGTTGGGAACTTTATCCACAGGGAGCCTTTTCGATTATTTTGTCTAGAACATTTGCAAATGTCACGGACACCGTACTCTGATCCACACCTACATCCTCCCCTACCCCACTTTGAAACCCTGGATCACTCAAATATCTAAAAAAATCGCATTCTCTGTTCGTTAGTAAGTGCCCCGCCTCTAGTTTCATTTGTTGCATCTAGGAAAACCATTTCACGTTTTCTTGATCAAAGCGATACAGAGTTTTATAGTCCACTTCCCACGTGTTTCTGCGCTCCTTGTATATTTTATGTCGTTGTAAATTCATGAATGCAGCCATTTTCACAACACACCTTCACTGCACGGCTTGAGTCAGCTAATGAGGTGACTCCAGATTTTTGGAGACAGTACTCCGAAGTGCGAGCACGAACTCGTTTTTTATTCATATGAAATGTGAGCATGCTCGATAGTTTTCAGACCATGCTCCAGCACTGAGTAACCTCTCCCTGAGCATGCTCTCTTTGCTCCTCTTTATTCATACCAAAAGGAGTAAACTCCACAAATACTGGAGCATGCTCACCTCGCTCCACTTTATTCATAAGACCCATTATGATTAGAAAACAATCTTGCAAAAAGTAAGTTTAATTTCTTCATCCATCGCAAGTCTTAGGGGATCTTTATACCTCGCATCCCCACTCCCCGAATATCGATATCGAAAATTTAAAATGATTATATTCATGTCCATATATTTGCGATATCGAATGTTGATATATGATAATATAGATATCGATGATAGCGATATATCGACATATCACAGGCCCAGATTCCGAGAAGTGATGCTTGAAATATACTGGAATCAACAATCAAATTCTAAATAAGTTTTTCATTTCCGTATCCAATGTTGAGGGGGAAGGATGGGAGTCCACTTAGCTACAGAGGCCATATCAATTGTGTTCTCAAACCAGCCATTACACCCGCTATTATCAAAGTGTTAAGTCAGCCATTGTCTGCGAGTTACCCCAGTTCCATTTGAAGTTTGAATTGAAAACCTGAATTACAAAACAACCCAAGTCCACTCTTTTTCTTCGTATTTTTTGTTTTCTGTTTTTTATGTTAGCATCTATGTTTCAGGGCTATTCACTTGCATAATACGTAAGTCCAAGTCAAAACTTTAAAAAAAAAATCAAAATAATTTCAGCTAAACAGAATATCATTCCAAGTATAATCTCCTTGTCTTTCTTCTAAAAACAAAAAAGTACTCCAGTGGACTTCGGATGTTCTGCAATTCAGATCTTCAATTTTCTTTAGGTCTTTAACCATCTTTAACTCGCAGGCTCCTTGCTTTCATAAAAAGCATTTGTTGTGTAGATTAAAATCAAAAATGATTTAATCTATATTCTTGGGAACTTATTGTTGCACCAACACACATATATACAGGGTGTAACGAAAATGTACGGCAAAATTTCAGAGGTGGATTCCTTATGGGTAGATAAGCAAAATCATTCATATGACCATATGTCGGGAAATGTATCATTACAGAGTTACGGCCATTGAGCCGCCTAATGGTGGAAATAGTCATATTCTGGTCGCTCCTTAATGTGACTCAATTTAAACCTCAATAACTCAGACCCTAATTAACCTAGGAAGATATTTTTGATATCTATGTATTTCTAAAGGACGATGCTTTCCGCCTATATATATATAGGGTGAGTCAAAAGTCTTGGACACCTGCATAAGTTTTAAAATCGACGGGAAAAGTAAAAAGTGATGATGGGAAAAGAGGTTTGATGAGGGGCTGGAACTTTTGGAGTGTATGCCATTCATGGCCGCCATCTCGAAATCCGCCATTTTGGATTCAAGTCTTTTTTTAAATGGGAAAGTGTATGTCACATCAAATAACACTAGCTTGAGCTCAGAAATTTAGTGGTGTAATTTATTTTTTTCTATCTTGTACAGTTTAGAAGTTATTAATGTTCAAAAGTGGGAAATTACCTTGATACTGACCCAGTTCTCTCTGTTCCTGGTGATCTAAAATAGGTCTGACACGTGAACAGAAGATCGAAATCATCCTTATATCAGTGGAACGCAGCTACCGAACAATAGCAGCTGACTACAACCGACGGCACTCAGACAGAGAACTGGTATCGCACAGCACGGTGGCTCACGTGATCACCAAATTCCGAGAGATGGGCTCTGTTCAAGATAGGGCACGTAGTGGGCGAGCAAAGACTGCCACCAATGACGAAACTGCAACGGCGGTTGTTGCGTCGTTTGTGAAAAGTCCTACACGAAGTACCCGTCGTGTGTCCCTAGCATGTCCAATAAGCCAATCCTCTGTTATCCGGATATTGCACACCAATCAGTGGCATCCTTACAAGCTGCACATGCAACATAAACTCAACGAGGATGACCCTGATCGCCGGTTGGAGTTCTGCATGTGGGCTACTGAACAACACGAACTGGATCCTGCGTTTGTCAAGGGCATACTGTTCAGTGACGAGGCGTATCTCACTTTGAACGGGGAGGTTAATCGACATAATTGTCGACACTGGTGTGACGCAAATCCGATCTGGGTTGATCCGAGTCGAGAACATAGTCCAGCGAAGGTGATGGTTTGGTGTGGCATATGGGACACCAGCATCATTGGGCCACTTTTCAGTTACAACACCTTAACTGCACCACAGTATCTGATGCTGTTGCAGGGCTTTGTGTTCCCTGCCACACTGAACGCTGACGGCATTTTCCCTTCTTATTTTCAGCACGATGGAACCCCTCCACACTATAGACTTGGTGTCCGTCAATGGTTGGATGAACAACTGCCACGGAAGTGAATTGATCGCCGTGGTCCCGTGTAGTGGCTGCCCAGATCCCCTGGCTTAACGCCCCTTGATTTTTATCTATGGGGGACATCTTAAGCAGATAGTGTATGCTGAGAGAATTCGTGATTTGAGACACCTGGAGGAACGCAACCAACAAGCCTGTGACCAAACTTCAGGAGACATCTTCTCCGTGTGAGACTCCAGTCAGAGTGGTTGCAGTTACTACAGTTGTGCATTGCACGAAATGGACAACACGTAGAACATGTGTTGTAGCATTCAGTATCAAGGTAATTTCCCACCTTTGAACATTAATAACTTCTAAACTGTACTAGATAGGAAAAACAAATTACACCACTAAATTCCTGAGCTCAAGCTAGTGTTATTTGATGGGCCATACACCCCCTTCCCATTTAAAAAAAATGACGTGAATCCAAAATGGCGGATTTCAAGATGACATACACTTCAAAAGTTGCGGCCCCTCATCAAACCTCTGTTCCCATCATTACTTTTTACTTTTCCCGTCGATTTTCACTTATGCAGGTGTTCAAGGACTTTTGACTCACCCTGTATATTTTATGTATGTGTGGGAGTACCACGGTGGACATGGGAGGGTAATTACTTGTTTTTTGTTTGATTTTTGCATCAGCATTTTGGAGATGGCATTCCTTGGGGATACACTCATAAAATGCATATAAGCGGAAAGCTTAATTTTTGCAGAACACGTTGCTACTAAAATTACCTTCCTATCTTAATCAGAGTTTGATATATTGAGGTTTAAATTGAGACACATTAAGGAGCGACCAGAATGTGACTATTTCACACCAGTAGTCGGCTCAAAGGCCGTAATTCTGGAAAGATGCATTTCCCGACATATGGTCATCGGAACGTTTTTGCTTGTCTACCAATAAGGAATCCACCCATGAAGTTTTGTCGTACCTTTTAGTTACACCCTCTATATACAAGATCCGTTTTGTTGATTTACGAAATCACTCTTTTTTCCTCAAACAACCTACAAAAAGGGTCTTGAATGAGGTTATCGCACTATTAATGAAATTCCGTAGCGTCGTTACGTAACACACACAGTATAAATAAAGCTTCAAAACCACAAATTGCAAGTTCTGCCGCAGATAATTCGGTAAGATGTCTGCTTGTTGAGTGGGCAACCCAGATTCATATCACGGCTGGTACGGTTTGCTTTTTTTCCCTTTCAAAATACGTTTCTATATGTTTATATTTCTTCTTAATAGTTACTTTCTTGCAATCTTAAATTAGTCGGGGTTAAGTAGTCAGAAGATTAAAATACATGTATGACTACTTTATCCGTGTGTGTGTACTCATATATGTATCTTTACATATTTGTTTCTTTCTTGGGGCCGCGGCGGCTCAGTGGTAGAGCGTTCAACTTTGGTGCTTGGGGTCCGGGTTCGATCCCAGTCCCCGACAAGTGAACTTTGTGGTGGACAAACACCGTGTGCGTGGGTTTTCTCGGGGTTCTCCCGCTTTGTTCATTCCACCATTTCATTCATTACTCATCATCACCGTCTCCTTTAGCCTAACCGGCATAATCGTGGGACGTAAAACTCAAAGATTTCATTAGTTTCTTTCTTTCAACTAGTGTTGCCACGAGACCAGACAGAAACCTTTGATACGAGACACGAGACGAGACAGACTACTTGTCCCGTCTCGTTTCCGAGACGAGACGAGACGTCTCTTGAAATGCCTCGTATCGTCTCATGTCTCAAAAATGAAAAGACAGTTTTTGAAATTGTTTAAAAATTTATTAACTCGGAATAAATTATTGCCTTCGAAAGTATACCAGCGTTTATTATTTCAAATGAGGACTATCCTAAAAGAACAAGGAAGACCTAAAGTTATTTTTTAAATGATTCTTACAAACAGCTTTCATTTCTATTTTCCAACCGATTCAAGTTTAAATATTTAGTGATATTGTTCCAGATTCAAGTAAAATGTAAACCATTCTTTGAGATCAGTGTTTCAGAATATTTCATTCCGAGGGCTGGTGGTTATATCTATGTATAAAAATCCTTTATAGAAATACAAGTACTCTTAATGCCAGTTTCATCAGCAACTAACCATTGTTCATGAGTTTTCTCGTTCCGAACAAAGACAGAAACGTGTAGACCTTTTCCTGTACTGAGTTTGAAAGGATGTTGGTTTGACAATAAAATTTAGTTTCGTTTTATTGTTTTATGATGTTATTCGAACCAAAGTCATTTTTGAAATCACAAAGTCACATGGGCCTTCTTTTATTTTGAAGTGGCGCCAGAGGTTTTGAAAAAAAGATTTCAGAATAAGTGGGGAAGGCTTGCCTTTCGACTGTACCGACGATATAGACAAATATTCCTGTCGTAATAATTCATTACTGGAAACCATTGGCGCCCGAAGAATTTTTAAGGGGGTCATCTCCTTGATTGCTATATTACGCCTGATATTTAATATACGTAGTTTGCTATATTACACATATATTTTCGTGAGCAAGGGCGGCCGGGCCCCTTCCCCCTCCCTTCGGGCGCCCGTGGTCGAAACTAAGTAGTCGTTGTTTTAAGCAGTGTTTCTTCCAGACATGTTTTTGGGGTGCTGCCGCCTGGAACTCTAAGAGTCCCCCCCACGGGGAGACCAAAATAATACATCTATAATAGAATAATACCAACAGTACCCCCGGAATCCTAAATATACCCTCCCAGGAACATTTTTTCTGAAAGAAACACTCATTGGAAGATTGTAGTCGTGTTGTGTGTTGTGCTGATAACCAAACAAAAGTGGTTAAAAGCTGTCATTTTAACCACTTTGTATAACAGCTCCTTTTTGTGGGCCTCATCCGCTCTAGTGTTGCCACGAGACGAGATATTTCTCGTGTCTCGTCTCACGAGACTAGACAGCTTGAAGTCTTCTCTCGTCTCATCTCGTGGAAACACTACTTTCGACCATGTGGGTTACTGCCTCGATCTTGGAAATGTCCTCCAAGGGATTGTGCTATGAATAACAGATTTTATTCGAACTAATTGACTGACTCTGATGCAACATTGTTCCAATTTCGCCTATTCGCAATGTAATGGAATAGACAAACATACGTTTATATGGTTACATGAATGCGGTCCCATGTTCGATTCCTGGTGGGGGCACTCGGTCGAAAAATTTAAAAGTTTTTCAGGCCAGTCACCTTGAATGAGATTTTCCTTGGTTTTCCACATTCACACCAGGAAGATGCCAGGGTGATACCTTAGGTTTCAGATCACTTCCTTTGTTCCCCAATCCTTTCTTCCTTCCCTTTCCCCGGAAAGTGTGTTCGCCTAGAGACGTCATCCCTCGAACGTGACGGGTTAAATGGTCTCAGATGCCGAAAGCCCAGAAATTTAAATCCTAAATCCTAAATTTACAAAGTTACTTCTGGAAATCATTGTTCTTTCAAAATATATTTCTATATATTGATATTTATTATTATTAATTGCTTTCTTGCATCTTTCCTACATTATTCTAGATTAGTTACCATCGGTTAGTTTAGTCACATTATGTATAGTTAAATACGGTTACGTATGTTTACCGTTTCTTTTCTTTTTTTCAAAATACATTCCTATCTGATCACATGTATTGTTAATAATTTATTTGTTGCATTTTTTAATAATTTATTTCATACACACAACAGATAAAACAACTCATACATTTTAATTACACAGCACATAGTTCTTTGACATGCAGGGAAATCTCCTTTGGCTATAGGAGCATATAGTATTACCAATGGGGATTTCCCTCATCCCCCTTGTAATTCGCACATCGTCAACAGATATACAACATTGTTGAACATTTCTTGAACCACTTCATCACACTCCTGGCCTTGTGACATGGTGCATTATTTTGTCGAAAAATGCCACTACCGTTGGGAAACATGGTCGTCATCAAGGGGTGTACGTAGTCTGCAAGCAGAGTGCGATACGCGTCGGCCTTCATGTGCCTTGCTCGAGCTATACTAGATACATGCTCACGTGTATGTCCCCCAGAGCATTATTATTATTATTATTATTATTATTATTATTATTATTATTATTATTATTATTATTATTATTATTATTATTATTATTATTATTATATTTGAAGTACAATCAAATATCACGACATTAATTATTATTAGTTTTAATTAACGGAATTGAGCTGAAAATTAAATCTTGATTTCGAAAGATTAACCATTAAGTTTATGCGTTCGGTACCTTTCTAAAGTAATAAATACTGGAATTGGTTTCAAGGCTGTTTCTGACTGAATACTTTCTTCAAAATAATATTAAAAATTATATAAAGATTTTCGACACATTCGAGTCGAGATTTTTACGAAAAGTCTCGACTCACTCGTGTCTCGGCTCGAAAATTAGAGTCGAGAAATAAATTTGTCTTGACTCGTCTCGAATTTTACAAAGTATGTCAACTCGAATTTCAATCCAGATTCGAGACATGTCTCGACTCGTGCGCATCCCTAAATATTCATATTTTAAATGTGCAATACTACCTCGCGAAAAATGACCCCGAAGTTAATTTACCAGTCTACTTTCTTCTTGTTAGATTAGTGATCGTGGTTTAGGATAGACTATGTAAAGTCAGACATGGTTATGTATGTTTACACTTTCGTTTCTTTCTTTCAAAATGCATTCCTATCTGTTCCCATTTATTATTAATAATTTATTTCTTGCATTTATTAATAACTATCAGAAAAACCCATTACTCGCATGGTGGCTGTATTTGGATGTCAACGCCTCTATAGTATCACCGTTGATTTCAGCGAGTGCGAAAACTTTGGATTTGACATTAATATCGGCCATTTTGGATTATTTTTACATGTCAGTTATCATCTCCGGTACCCCGACCCTCAACTAAGTGGGGTTAATTTGGAAGTTAATGCAATCGGAGTTTCACCATTGATCTCAGCG
Organism: Thermobia domestica; assembly: GCF_964235325.1. Taxonomy (NCBI): domain Eukaryota; kingdom Metazoa; phylum Arthropoda; class Insecta; order Zygentoma; family Lepismatidae; genus Thermobia; species Thermobia domestica. The sequence continues at coordinate 99,576,512 of NC_137465.1, read as the reverse complement.
ACCGCCAAAACTTTGAATTCGACACTAATATCGGTTACCTTCTACTACTTTTACATGTCCCTGTAAACGTCTCCTGATACTTCCTGGTTCGATTTAAAAAAAACGCTTCGTCTTGATCCGGAACCTGGGCCAAGGTACCCAAGATCAAAATTTGGTAACTCTCGGTCCTCTTGTCTGGTCTCCAGGCAGCACACAGATACATACATACAGACAGACTGACACACAAACAAACTTTTTATTTTATTTATATTAGATTAGGTGTATTTCAAACAGTGCTTCTTCCAGAAGTGTTTTTAGGGGTACTGCCCGCCCGGAGCTCTGAGAGTGCCCCCCGGAAGAGACCAAAATAATAAGTCTATAATATAATAAAAAATAGAAAGTTATCGATAGTGCCGCCGGAATACGAAGTGTGCTACCCCCCCGGAACATAGTTTCTGAAAGAAACACTGATTTCAAACACAACAGATAGAACCAACGGCGCCGACTTTCCAAAATGTATGTGGGTGCATATAAATGGCGGGACGAGTTATATGTTTTCAGGGGAGTCTCGATTTTTTTTGATTGATTTCTTTTTAGTTAAAATCTTTTATGAACACTGTCATAAAGGGCTGTGCTGTGATAAAGTAAAATATACCGGTAATATAAGGATAAGTTGGGACTGTCCTAGCTCAGTCGGTAACACGGCTGACTTAAACGTAAAGAAACAGGTTGAAACCCGGGTTCAAGTTTAATTCCTGTAATGCATATTCCCAACATATATAATCGTGGTATTTAGTGTATATTTTCAACAACTTACATGATGCACAATGAGTGCAAGAGGCAGTGATATTATCAAACGTTACTAAAAGAAAATACTACATTCATACAAATTAAAATGAAAATATCATCATAAAAGAAAATAATTTTAATGGTATTGCAGAAAGAACTTGCAAGGATTTTGAAAATGAAATCTTTGAGTCTTGCGTCCCACGGTTATGCCGGTTAGGCTAAAGGAGACGGTGATGATGAGAGATGAATGAAATGGTGGAATGAAGAAAGTGGTAGGAAACGGGAGTGCCCCGAGAAAACCCACGAGCACGGTGTTTGTCCACCACAAGGTTCACTTGGCGGGGACTGTGATCGAACCCGGGACCCCAAGCACCAGAGGTGAATGCTCTACCACTGAGCCACTGCGCCCCCTGCAAGGATTTTGTTGTGGACATAAAGTATAAAGGGACTAACTTAGTGTGTTCCTTGGTTGCCTTTACAAAAACACATTTGAAACAATCAATTATGTTTTAGAGGTTAGAAATTTTAACTCCCATCTCTATGTTTTAATTGTTTATTTTTTAATAGTGTCAAGCGAGAAATATTTATTTTATTATGTTTATTATGTTTCGAAACTAAAAATCTTGCCTGCAGCGCCCTGACAAGATTATTTGTGTGAGTGCTTTAACCAGGGAACACCAAGGAGGCGGCGCACATAGACAGAACAACCCCTAGCATTTCTTACACAGTACAACTTTGTTTGGCATGTAACGTTGCTCCTGTACTAGCGAGTTCCAGCTAGTTAAGCCTTTTATTAACAGCCGGAGGCAGCATTCTGTTATATCGTTGTAGTGAGTGGCGTGTTAAAATATTCCTAGTATCAGTTTTTTCATTGTTCGATTGACCTTGCAGGACCAACAAATGCCTTTCGAGAAATACAAGTTCCCTTTAATTCATGAAGTTAATATAGAAATGACCTTCAAACCTATGCTGTGCATAAATGCTGGAAGTCTTATAAAACGGTTTTATCCGTGTGTCTGTAGACCAGAGCCCTGCAAAGCCAGGCCCGAAGACGGCCCGGATGGATCTGTATTCTGTGTCCGTCTCGACCCGATCCGGCCCGAATCTCGAGCCGGGCAGAGAGTGGGCCGGGCTGGAACCGGGCCGGGCACAAACGGGCCGGACTCTAAACTGGCCGGGCACAAAGGAGCCGGGCTCTAAACGGGCCGGGCGTAAACGGCCTGAGAACAACCAAGTTGATAAATCAAGTCAATCCTTCAATATGTAATGGAAAATGAGAAATATGTCGTCATAATAGTGCACTGTCTATTTGTCCTTCTCAAATAGGAAAATCGTGTGAAAAGTTACCCAAGGTTTGTTTTCTATATCCCTATACTGTCTGTCTATTTGTTATTTGTACTTGCTCTGTCCAGCCATGTTTATTATACAATAATACAGCTCATGGACGTAAAAGTCTTATACTACACTCACACTCATTAATGCATTACAAGTAACAGAGAAGATATGTAAAACTTCTACACCGTATGTGATACTAATACTACAAGTACTACTGCTAATACTATTATTACTATTGCGATTACGAATGCTAGTGCTAATTCCACTATTGCCGCCACTGCTACTACTGTTACTATTACAACTACTGCTACTACTTATTACTATACTAATACGACAGCGAATACCACTACTGCTATTACTAGTAATACGAAAACAAAACAATATAAATGAAATCTGAGTTTTACGTCCCATAGTTATGCCGGCTAGGCTAAAGGAGACGGTGATGATGGTGGAATAAATGAAATGAAATGGTGGAATTAATAAAGTGGGAGGAAACGGGAGAACGTCGAGAACCCCCACACACGGTGTTTGTCCACCACAAATTTCATTTGGCGAGACCTGGGATCGAACCAGGGACCCCATCCACCAGTGGTGAACGCTCAATCACTGAGCCACCGTTCCAGCAACACCTAATCCGCCCTGGCGTCTTGGTGATTTATTTTATCATAATATTTTGTTATATTTGTAGTATCATACTATGATATAAAGAATACAGGAACATGTAACATCATTTGGTATTTGGCTTGCTAATTGAACATAACTACAAATTGCACTGATCTTATAAGCACGCCAGTTCACGGTTTTGGCCTCCGTGGTCTAAAGGTAGCGTACCAAATTCTACTTAGTAGGTCAAGTACTTGACTTTGTCATACGTTCTTTAGGTAACTACGGCTCAGGCTGTATGGATGATGATGGGATGAATTGGTGGAATGAAAACAGTGAGAGGAAGCGGGACCACCCCGGAAACTCCCACGCACACGGTATTTGTCCACCACAAAGCTCACATAGCATCTGGGTGGTAGTTCTGTACGGATCCAATGAACTACGGAATAACGTAGCAGAAACTATCTACTCTGTAAATATATACTGCTAATATTCGTAAGTTTCAAGCTTGTAAAAGAACGTAGCTGTTTTGTCTTTCTATTAAGGTTTACGATATTTCTATCGTATCTTGTCTGAGCTGCAAAACGAGAGGTAATACATTTATCGATTTATGGTTAGGGATTGGTCCTTTAAAACATTTAATTAAATCGAGAGGTGATAGAAACATACTATCCCGCGAAAAACGTACATTTTCTTTTGTGACAGATGATAACACTACTTCAAGTTTCACTATATGCAACAAGTTGAAACTCTTAGTCATAGATTAAAAATGTAGCAATACACGTTGAAACCGAGCTTGGCTAACTTCAGCTACTTCTTTTTTGAATAGGAATTGGTGGAAAGTATTCTTGGGATGCTGAATTCTTGGAGGAACATTTCCTTACGACTCTGATATATTTAAAAAAGCCGTATCTTGATATTTCCTTTGTTTTGATTCCTGGAAACAAGAATTGAAATAGGAAATGATAGTTAATTGGAACCACTTCCTGTTGATCGTAAAAAAAAAGCCGTATCCTGATATCTCCTATTGTTTTGATCTATGGAAAAAAGAATTGAAATAGGAAGTAATAGTTAATTTGAACCACTTCCTGTTCCGGTAGGGTGTTGACAATGATTATGGTATGTTGCCTAGATACGAAAGTCGTTTGGACAAAAATGTTCTATCTGTTACTGTTTTTGCTCTATGGCGAGGAACGTTCAAACAGAATATGGCTAATTTTAACAAATTCTGCTTTGATTAAAGCTGCCACGGAGATGGAGGAGGTTGTTCTTGAGACGATGAATCGATTGCAAAAAGCCACTTTTTAATATCTTTTACCATTTTTGCTCTACGGAAATCAGTATTGGAACAGGAAGTACTAGTAAATTTGAACAATTTCCAGTTTTAGTAGAGTTATATGGATAGTAACGATATGTTTGTTGAGAGGCTGAATCGTTTGCTTAAAACTGTTTCTAGCTATCTGCTGCCGTTTTCATTCTATAGCGATAAACGTTGAAACCGTTATTGAAACCAGAAGTTATAACTAGGAATGCAATGGATATACCCGATTGCAATGAAATGAGCTGAGCGAGCTTAAACTACGTAATCAGGAAGCGTTTTTCGGTGATTATTCCTCGATGGTACATCGGATTTTTGATTTCGACCTATGTTCTCACTCAGCACGACATACTCTATCAGCGTGCTAAGTTTGGTTGAGATCGGCCAAACGGTCTAGGAGGAGTTCGCGGACAACCAAACGGCTAACCCGAGTATAAGAGCTTCGCTTCGCTCAGCTCAATAAATTCTAACTACTGCCGAATTTAGTATTGTAGATATTTGTCTTTAGACTCTAAATCGTTTGCAGAAACCACTTCTCACTATCCGTTATCATTTTCTTTATATATCGACAAACGTTGAAATCGGAAATGGCTAATTTGAAGCAATTCCGGTTTGAGTAGAAGGTTAACGGAAAAAATAAAATATATTCTTTGGATACTGAATTAATTGCAAAAGACCACATCTTGAAGCATTTACTATTTCTATAAGGCGGAAATTGGAAATTGAAACCGGAAGTAATAGTAAATTTCAACCATTTATAATTTCGGTAGAATATTTTGTGTACCCATGATGTTGACTCTAGATGGTAACTCGTTTTCAAAAATCAGTTCTCGCTATGTTACCGTTTAATGCTATAACGATGAAAGTTGAAACTGTTGTTGAAATCGGAAGTAATAATAAATTTAAACCATTTTCAATTTTAGTAGAGATTGTGAATGACCATGATATGTTGCCTATACACGCGCAATCGTTTACAAAAAAAAAAAAAAAAACGTTTTCATGTATGTTACCGTTTTCATCTATGGGTTAAATGTTAGAACCGGAAATTGCTAATTTGAACCACTTCTGGGTTCAATATAAAATTAACGGATGAGATGGAACCTATTCTATTCATTGGATGAAGAATCAATAGCAGAAAACTATTTCTCTATATCACTTTCTGTCTTTGCTTTGGTATGTGTCAACAGACACACGGATGAAACCACTCTATAAGATTTCCGACTTTATGCACAGCACAGTTTGGTAGTTTAAAACCTGTCTTTGGTTCCATAAATATTATTAACACTAACATATCAATGATACTCTTGTGTATGATTCAAAAAGTTAGCCGTGAAATTTAATCTAGATTGGAAGTAGTTGTGGTAAGGCCTCTTGCTATCAGATTTGTGGGTGTTCAGATAAAACCAACATAATATTTCTATTTCACAACGGGTGAGTAATGCATAGGTCATTTCTACTGTATATCAACTTCACGGACCAAAGCGACTTGTGACTTCATGAGAAACCATTTGTTAGTTCTTTAAGGTCAATATCAACAAAATAGCTAATACTAGCACTACACGCGACCCATTACTTCGATAGAAGAGGCAGATTCAATAGACGTGTTTACGTATAAAAGATGCCCTCCGGCACTTAGGCTGGGTGGAAGCAAGAACATTCTATGTGAAAGAACGCTGTTTGTTCTATCTGTTCGAGTTTGCTTGTGTGTCTGTCTGTGTGCGGCCTGGGGATCAGACGAGTTGACAAAAAGTTACTAAATTTTAATAACGGATACTTTTGTCCAGGCCCCAGACCAGGACCAAGTGGTTTTTATTTTTAAAAAATCGAACCAGGGGTCTCAGGGGAGGGGGACGTTTACCGAGACATGTAATAATATTGGAAAATTGCCGATATTTGTGTCGAATTCATAGTTTTCACGGTCAGTGAGATCAATGGTGACACTTCAATTAGCGATGACTTTCAAAATCAGCTACCATTGCGTGCGAGCCGGGGTCACCGGGAGGGGGGAGATGTACAGAAACACGTAAAAATAATCCAAAATGACCTATATTAGTATCAAATCCTTAGTTTTCACGGTCGCTGAGATGAATGGTGATTCTTCCAGAGGCGTTGAATTCTAAATACAGCTCCCATCGCTTGGGAGCCAGAGGCGTTCTTTTTAAATTTTGAACCAGGGGGTCTCAAGGGGCGTTTCCCGCGATATGTAAAAGTAGTAGAAAATTACCGATATATTTTCGTTTCTTTGTTCAGTTTGTTTACATAGATATTTTATCTTACCCATGCGAAAAGTGGTTATTTTCAGCTAGTTATTATTAAATGCAAGAAATAAATTATTAATAATATACAGGGTGGCCAAAAGTACGTATACAGTACCGTACTGATCAGCTCATTGCATTTTATATAATTTCTTATTTTTATCCATCAGGTAGACTTAGTTTCTTTATTATTTGTTCTTAATATGTTTTTACTTACATCTTAAGCTCAGAAGAGCCGAAGCAAATAAACTCATACACTAGAATGTTATAGTTGATCAATACAGAGGTGTATGCCTACGTTTGGACTACGTGAACAGATAGGAGTGCATTTTGAAAGAAAGAAACGAAAATGTAAACATACATAACCGTATTTGACTTTACATAATCTATCCTAAACCGCGGTCACTAATCTAAGATAATGTAGGAAAAAATACAAGAAAGTAATTAATAATAATAATAAATATGAACATATAAAAATATATTTTGAAAGAAAAAAGTTCCCCTGGCAGAACTTGCTTACTCCAGACGCCGAAACGTTAACCAGAGTTGGAGTGGGTCAGTGGGTCGGTGGGTCGAGTTTTCTGAGTGGGACGTGGGTCAACAGCATGTGACCCACCACTCACCGTGACCCACTGCGACCCATCACCAACCATGACTCACTCTGCTCACTGCATTGTAAACAGCATTTTCTGAACAGCATATTTTTTTTCACCCTCGACTCTAGCCATAGAAAGTAAAAACTAAAAAGAAGAAGAACATTGAAGAAGCAGTTGAAGTTAAATTTATTTCATGGCAGTCACGATGGTTCATATCAAGGACTGCCTAATATAAATATTAGGCCGTCAACTAATATTGATCGTTTTCGATTATTTTTAGAAATCAATCCTATATATAGAAAAGGCCCCCCCAAACAAAAGGGAGTTTTAAAAAATGGTATTGAGATTAGGGCCTAACTATGTATATGCCAAATGTCATTTCAGTTGACTTTGATGTTGATGATCACACATACATAGTTATATTAAATTTTTATATAATATTTCAGACATTATAGGTGATTCAAAATAAAACCAGTAGTTAGCTCCTCTAAAAACTCTTAGGCTGTGTCTGAAAAGTCAAGAAGTAAGTCCTATTGCTATTATTACAATTGCAAATATGATCAATTTCCTAAAGTTCTGCAAGAGTGCCTGAAGTTCTTTCTTCAATAGAAACAAATGAAAAAGAAGAAAAAAGAAGGCCTTGAAAGTAAAACGTAGACAAATTCACCAGTGCTCAGAAGAAGCTGTCTACAATGCACTGAGCAGAATGGGTTGGTGAGTCACAGTAGTTCGGTGGGTCAGCGTGGGTCAGAATGGATTGTTTGGTCAAAGTGGGTCATGGTGGGTTGTGTGTCGCAGTGAGTCATATCCTGTTGACCCACAACCCACTTAAAAATCTTAATCCAATTGACCCACTGACACTCCATTATTTCAGTCATTTTTACCGAAATCCAGAACCAACATTTTCGATTACTTTCCAAAATTGGCCCTGTAGTGGCGAAACGGTCAGTGAATAGTGGTTGTGCCTATTAAATCCTTTTCTCAGAATCACAATATCTACAACATATCACAGTTTCAGTCATTTTTACCGAAATCCAGAATATCACCATCTTTGGTTACTTTCACGTGGCCTGGTTGTGGCCAAACGGTCAGTAATTATTGGTTGTACCCATTAGGACATTTTCTCAGAATCACAATATCTACAACATATCACAGTTTCAGTAATTTTTATCTAAATGTAGAACATCACCATTTTAGCTTACTTTCAAAAAAGTCATCTCGTAGTGTCCAAACGGCCAGTGATTATTGGCTGTGCCCATTAAGACTTTCTCTTAGAATCACAATATCTACAACATATCACAGTTTCAGTCATTTTTACTGAAATCCAGGACATCAACATTTTCGGTTACTTTCAAGAAAGTGGCCTGTAATGGCCAAACGGAAATTGATTAGTGTGTGTGCCCATTAAGACCTTTTCTCGGAATCACAAGATTTACAACATATCACAGTTTCAGTCACTCCTGTCGAAATCCAGAACATCACCATGTTCCGTTACTTTCAAGAAAGTGGCCCGGTAGTGGCCAAACGGTCAGTAATTATTAGTTGTGCCCATTAGGACATTTTATCAGAATCACAATATCTACAACATATCACAGTTTCAGTCATTTTTAGCGAAATCCAGAAAATCAACATATTCGATTACTTTCCAAAAAGTGGCCCTGTAGTGGCCAAACGTTGAGTGATTAGTGGTTGTGCCCTTTTCTCAGAATCACAAGATCTACAACATATCACAGTTTTATTTTTTCGAAATCCAGAACATCATCATCGATTACTTTCCAGAAAGTGGCCTGGTTGTGGCCAAAGGTCAGTGATTAGTTTGTGTGCCCATGGAGACCTTACAAGATCTAAAACATATCACTTTTCAGTCATTTGTATCTAAATCCAGAACATCACCATGTTCCGTTACTTTAAAAAAGTGGCCCTGTAATGGCCAAACTGTCAGTGATTAGTGGGTATGCCCATTCAGACCTTTTCTCGGAATCACAAGATCTACAACATATCACAGTTCCAGTCATTTTTACCGAAATGCAGAACATCAACATTTTCGATTACTATCCAAAAAGTGGCCCTGTAGTGGCCAAACGGTTACTGATTAGGTGTTGTACCATTTTCTCAGAATTACAAGATCTACAACATATCACAGTTTCAGTCATTTTTGCCGAAATCCAGAACATCACCATCCTCGCTTACTTTCAAGAAAGTGGCCTGGTTGTGGCCAAACGGTCAGTGGTTAGTGGGTGTGCCCATTGAGACCTTTTCTCGGAATCTCAAGATCTATAACATATCACAGTTTCAGAATTTTTTTTAAGAAATCCAGAACATCACCATGTTCCGTTACTTTAAAAAAAATGGCCCTGTAGTATCGAAACGATCAGTGATTAGTGGTTGTGCCTATTAAATCCTTTTCTCAGGATCACAATATCTACAACATATCACAGTTTCAGTCATTTTTACCGAAATCCAGAACCAACATTTTCGATTACTTTCCAAAATTGGCCCTGTAGTGGCGAAACGGTCAGTGAGTAGTGGTTGAGCCTATTAAATTCTTTTCTCAGAATCACAATATCTACAACATATCACAGTTTCAGTCATTTTTACCGAAATCTAGAATGTCACCATCTTTGGTTACTTTCAATTGGCCTGGTTGTGGCTAAACGGTCAGTAATTTTTTGGTTGTGCTCATTAGGACCTTTTCCCAGAATCACAATATCTACAACATATCACCGTTTCAAGCAATTGCTATGAAATCCAAAATTACGTTAAGTTCTGCTGTTGGCAAAAATGTGGCTCTGTAGTTACCAAACGGTCAGTGATTGGTGGTTGTGCTTATTGAGACTTTTTCTCAGGATCACAACATCTACAACACATCACAGTTTTACTGATTTTCATTGAAATCCAGAATATCACTATGTTTGGCTGTTTTCAAAAACGTAGCCCTGTAGTTGCCAAATATCAGTGTTTGGTGGTTATGGCCATTAGGACCTTTTCGGAATCACAATATCTACAACATCACGGTTTTAGTATTTTTATCCAAAATCTCGAATGTTATTTTCTTCGGCTTTTTTTAAGAAAGTGGCCTCATGGTGACCAAACTGCCAACGATTTTTGGTTGTGTCCATTGAGACTTTTTCTCAGGAACATAATATCTACAACATAACACGGTTCCAAGCAATTCCACCGAAATCCAATTTCCATAAAGATTGTTCGGGGTCCTTTCTCATTTCGAAGGAGCATTGCCTCTGCAAAACTTCTCTGTAAAAAACTTCAAAACCCGTATTTTGTACTTTGAAGTCATCTTTGCATCGGCAGAGTATCGTTTCTTTAATTTGGTCCTTTTAAATCAAAGGTACCCTTTTTTAAAAGGGACCCTTTGCCTCCGTTAACCTGTTCTCCGAAAGAAACAAAAAAAAAAAAAAAACAAGTGTGCATTTATTTTCGGCCTAGTATATATGTGCCAAGTTTGAAGAAAATCAGATGAATAGAAATCCTTGTGAAGCTATCTCCTTTATAGTTTCACTTTTTGGACTTGACAAGTCGTTTGTCCCGAAGTCCTCAATTTCTTTATTACCTCAAATTGCATTGTAAATAAATGCACTTTCAAATTTGCAATATTATATACTGTAATTTCTTAGCCGATACAATTTTCTGTCCCCGAAAAACAAGAAAGCACCCGTCAAAAGCAATTCCTCGAAATTTCCCCTAGAATTTATCATAAGAAAGTTTTTTGTTCCTCTCTCTCAGAGATTTTCATCCTTTTACCTTTAGGGCCACTCATTGACAAAAGGTACTCACATGATCGCTATATACAGACATGCTCTTAGGTAGGTCAGAGATTGGGAAAGTAGACGACTTTTAATAATAATAATAATAATAATAATAATAATAATAATAATAATAATAATAATAATAATTATTATTATTATTATTATTATTATTATTATTATTATTACTATTATTATTATTATAACAATTAGGTTTACAACTAGGGTCCCATCTCTTTATCTTGTATGAGAGGCCCGCTAGTCAGCTAAGCCATTGGTGTTCCTTATTTTGTGTTTCTTTCTCTTTCTGTGTCGTGTGGATGTTTGTTTTGGGGTGTTAGGCTTTTATATTAAACTTTTACATTATATAATCTTTTTCTTTTTTACGAGATTTTCTTTTGGAAAAGGAAAGAAACTGCTTTCCTCTTATGTGTGTTTCTTACCATTCACCTTGTTTGAACTGCTTAGGTAAGATGATTTTGTAACTTTTATGTCATCCATTGCCATCACGATAATAAAATGGTAAGTCTTAACAATTTATTTTATTCTCTTATTTGCAGTTTGCCACACTGATATATTTGTAACAAAATTGAGGTTTGGTCCAACGCCTTTCGAATGTGCAACCAACCCAAGCGCTGAGCTTTTTGGGTTGCCTGCTATTGCAGGAAAGGGAGAATTGCAGGTGGTAATGCACTTTTGGAGTCGTGTATACATATTTTAAAAGTTTTATTATGTCTTGTTCGTACAATAAAACAGTGTTTATGCTGAAATATTTTTGGGTTATCGGAGATTTTCGCCATCTCTGGTGCCCTTGCTACCAAATTCCGCGGATAATCGGGGCTTTACTATATTAGAAGTACTAAAACAACGTGAAAAAAAAATTATGCTTTAGAGAAGCAAGTATACTGTCCTCTCAGATAAAGATTAAAATTAATACAGATACTGTTCTTGTAATTCAGATAAAGATTAAAAGTTACGAAATTTTCAAAATACCATCATACATGTAAGATATCATAAAGTAAGATATCATACATTATTGCATATTTTCGAGTGCCTTAGACGATCGGTGCCCAGTTTATGAAAACAACCACCAAGAAAACTAAGAATGTATTAAATCCACAATATAAGCCAACCTACTTCATTAAAAGAAACTAACATGTATTACGAGAACATGTCATGTCTAGACATCGGATTTTTATGCACTTAAAATTTATGAAATATGCATACAACTTCAGGGGCTTCTTTTTAGAATTTACTTTTATAATAGTTATAGGTTACATACTCATAACGTTTTAAAACACACACAAATAATGGAATTAAGTTATATGAGAACACGATCTCTGGTTTTCTTGACACTTGTATTTTACAGTGGATTCAATTAACACGAAATAATACGAGTTGAGTTGATTTTGAGTTTAACGTTCTGTTCAGCATCGAGTCTATATGAGACGTGGGCCTACTTATTAACGTGGAATCCGAACCACATGAGCTCCCGCCGGGACGAAATAATACGAGTCTACACGTTTCCATTGTACAAATAATAATAATAATAATAATAATAATAATAATAATAATAATAATAATAATAATAATAATAATAATAATAATAATAATCGTTTTCAAGGGTTTACTCTTCCCGCAATTAGCCTTACAGTGTATCACAAGATGCTTCTCTTCATTTTTTGGTATCCGTTTATGACATTTGTAGCCAGAAAATGAACTATTAACTAGGGATGGCCAGATCCGGATATTTTTGGATCCGGATATCCGGATCCACTTGGGTCCGGATATCCGGTATCCGGATCCGAGATTTCGGATCTTGGATCCGGATCCGAAATTTCGGATCTTGGATCCAGACCTGAAAAACCGGATCTTGGATCCGGATTCGAAACTCCGTGTCAGAAAATTCGGGTGTTCCGAATCAGCAAAATTTTCGAAATTATTGACAAAGTGATTTTCATTCCTATGCTTAAAATAAGATTTTAAGACACTTTTGGTATCTGATCGTGTGACAGCCTTGCGTTCTCTTCATTCTGTTATTATTTGGTTTCCGTGCCTTAATATGTCACAATTATGGGGCCCGGACAAATCCGCCAAATGACAAATCTGCCAATTACCAAATGCGCCAAACGCGAAAATGACCAAATGCGCCAATTGTAAAAATGGACAAATCAGCCAATGGACAAATCTGCCAATTACCAAATCTGCCAATTACCAAATCTGCCAATTACCAAATCTGCTAATTACCAAATCTGCCAATCGCGAAAATGACTAAATGCGCCAATGACGAGAATGGACAAATCTGCCAATTGACAAATCCGCCAATTACCAAATCTGCCAATTACCAAATCTGCCAAACGCGAAAATGACCAAATGCGCCAATCGTGAAAATGGACAAATCAGCCAATTGACAAATCTGCCAATTACCAAATCTGCCAATGACCAAATCTGCCAATGACCAAATCTGCCAATGACCAAATCCGCCAATGACCAAATCTGCCAATTACCAAATCTGCCAATTGACAAATCTGCCAAACGGAAAACACCGAACTATGTTTGTATTATCATCAAATAACTGGATAGTCTAGTAAAAAGCATACAGAAAGAAAGTATTTATGAATATCAAGCAAGAAACTAAAAGTAACTAATAGAAAGCAATCAAATCAAATATTTGAGGATTTGAACGAGGTAACCATTTAAAATAACATTAACGTTTACTCAATATATGTAAAAAAAAAGAAGAAGAAGAAGAAGTTGGTTATTTTATGAAGACCGGAGAGACATGATGTAAAAGTTCAATAAATCGTACATGCTCTAACGCAATGAGATAATTTGTTTGTTCTTATATTTTAATTTTGATGAATTTATAACTGTTAAAAAAGAATGTTTTTGTTATTTGCTGGAGTGATTGCCCCCTTTCTGCACTGAGGTTATATTTTTGGGTGCCCGACCTCTTGGACATTACACTATACTTGCTACAGTTGGCAATACTTCTTAAAATGACGTAGTTGCGAGAAATTTTTCAAACGATCGTTGTTTGTTTTCGTACTTTTGACACTTGACCAACAGTTTTTGGGAGTCGCGATTACTACATATTCTCCTAATTTCACGACTTTTAGCAGTATTGCCAACATTAACATTCATTATCACATCTCCTAAACCATGTAAAATATCAAATTGCTATTACGTGTTGTTTGCCATGACTCCATTTTGGTGTTGTTTGCCACGGTATTGTTCTCTCTAGCTTATCTTATACCACAATCGTAAAGACTTATACAAAATCGACTTATAAGCTAAGGGTTGCCAGATGAGCATATTATAATGATCAAATCTATTATATTATAAACAGAATGCATACAATACGAATTGTCCCAAGCACGTTATTGGGTTACTACGCTATCGGCTGTTAACGCCACAGTTAAATTTATTCAAGGTGAGTTCAAGCACTCAATATAATAATTTGTTTGCTTAGAAACTCTCCAAGTGCATTTTCAAAATAGATATTGCCTACAATTTGTTTGTGTTCGACTATGTAGCCAACGTTAAATCTAGGCATATCATCAGGACTAACAATAAGGGGGGTATAGGAATCCCGATAAATGGGGACCCAAACCTTCCAGAGGGGGCGCGATACGCGATATATATATATACGTATATGTTTCATATCCTTTCTAGAGATCAAATTAAAATTAGATTTAAAAATCTGGATTTAGCGATCTTTTAAACACCTTTGGTGAAAGGAGAAAAATTTAGTCTATTGGTAGTACAAAAATTTAGTGACTTATGTATAGTTACTGGGGTATTTTCAAGTCCACACAAAGAGCTCCCTAGTGGATGAGCGGTTAGCGTAGGGACCCAGGTTCTATTCTTGGCGGGAGCTTATTTGGTTCGGATTCTACGTTAAATTGTAGGTCCACGTCTCATATAGCCTCGATGCTGAACGGGACGATAAGACTGAAAATCAAATCTGTCCCACAGAGATTATTAAAATACAAGGGTCGGCAATCCCTCCATAGCATTTCTGAAACAAGATGGAATGTACACGAATTGGAGTGGATTTGAGTTAAGCATCCCATTCAGCAGAAGACTATGAGCCTTGGGCCTACAACTTAACATAGTTTCCGATACACATGAGTGTTTGCCGGTAATCGAACCCGGGTCTCCCATACCAAAGGCGCGTACGCTATCCACATAGCCACAAGGGAGCCCTGTGTACGATTTAAGACTATAAAACCTATGGCAGAAGAAACGGGTAGGTTACATTTCTCTAAGTTACAACCATTAATTCTTCCGGACGTTTGAAGATAAAATCTAGATCATATCAATGTAAGAAATTGAATCCCGCATTTGATACTGAACCACTCCGAGAAGAAATCAGAGAAAAACAATTTAAAATATTGGCTTTTTGGTGTAATCGTACACAAGATCGTATCTCAGGTGGATTCTCGGTGTACAGAAATGAGATATATTTACTTGACTTTTCAAGCAATTCTCAGAGTAAACACTTTGGATGACAGTGTCACAATCAAGAAATTAATTACAATCTACTCTGATGACTTCAGTTGTAATTTTGTCAAAGAGAAACAAGTATATAAGTCAGTCTCTGTGCAGCTACTTTCTCGGATCTTCACAATAAAAATTATAAATTGATGTTATATTTGTGTTTCCTGAACTTCAGAATTTCCTCGCGCGAAGTGGATTTTGTGGTGGACAAACACAGTGTGTCTGAGGTTTCTCGGGGTTCTTCTTCCTCCCATTTTCTTCATTACACTATTTTTCATTCATTCTTATCATTACCATATCCTTTAGCTTACACGGCATAAGGGTAGGACGCATCGGCGCAAATCTGTCTTCAACATTGGGGGGAGGGGGACGACTAAGACCGTTCTCATATATATATATATATATATATATATATATATATATATATATATATATATATATATATATATATATATATATAAGCGATGTTCAAAATATTTATGAAGTTGAAAAACAAAGCAGAATTGTCTTCAGTGGCGTATTTAGGAGGCTATCGGACTCAAGTCCCCCCCCCCGAAATAAATTTGTTAGTTTTTCGCATTCCACGTACAACAATAATCCTTCTTACCATTTCTAAGAATGCAATTGACTTTCCATTTTCTTATGCTCTTTGTTCACAAATAATACTGTATTTGTCAAATTTCATTCCATGTAAAAACTGCGTCCTTTTGTTTTTTCTTTCGTCCTTTCTACTTTTCTGTTTCTTTTTCTGGACGTTACTTTCTTTCATTTCGCCTATCATACTTTATCGACCGTTGTCAGTTGTGATTCAAGTGGGCCGTTGTCAGTAGCACCAAAACTAAGAGGAGTTGATAAGAGAAACTGGTGTTCCACACCAACACGCGCGGATATCAACATGACAGGACTTTAGTTATTATAATAAAGGAAAAAAAATATATCGTTTAGTTATTTTTAAAAGAATGAAATATTTGAATTAAAGAAAATCAAAACGGGGGAATAATTAGTCAAGGAAGTTAGGAAGGCCAAGAGGATGCTTCCTTTTTCTTGTATGAATAGAATAAAGGGTTAGATTCACTCATAAGTTTTTGTATCATATCATATATAGGATTTATCGGTCTGCAATTCTTGCCACTATAACTTCAATTTATGCATAAATTAAAATATATATTTAATTCTCAAACTCAGATGGGCAATTGCACTCCCACTTCCTTCCTTGTGTTGGGCATAGCCCCTCGAAACAAAATGCTAAGTACACCTTATTCTAGAGAAGGGAGATGAAACTCATATTACGGTAGATGAATCTGATCAACTGTTGTGGAGTATATTATATATTAGGCGATGTAGGTGAAGTAGTTGTACATATCAGTATTACAAATCACTGCCGTGAACACATTCTGAAATCTGAATGCACGCATATTTATAATTGGTATATTTCTAATTAGGCATCCACAAAGATCAACGTTAAAATTGTTTTATAATAATATAATAATATAAATTACTTCCCCAAAACTATGAAGAAAGAATATCAATTATGTATGACGCAACAATACTGTTTGAGCAAAATGATGATAATCTCAATAACACTACATGAATCGTTATAGAAATCTAACGCATGTCATATACTCTTTAGTTAACAGATGTAACCTTAAGATTATGAAGAAAAATATTCCAGCAATTGAATTCTTTTCTTTGCTTACGAAGCATCCTCTCTCAAAAGTAAAATTGGTACACGGAAATACGTAGGAACAAACCATGGTTCGATCTAGCAGAGAAGAGAAAACAGGCAAAATTATGTTGGCTAAAAATTCCGAATGAAATAACTACACAAAATTTCGTCGATATCAGGCGGGAAACTTCCAAACAAAGAAACGCGATTTTTTGAAATCTAAAATTTAAGAACTTGAAAATAATAGTAAAAATAAAAACATTCGAGACATGTATAAAGGGATCAACGGATTTAAGGAAGGCTATCAACCTCGTGCTTATATATTAAAGAAAGCTGATGGAACAGTTTTCACTGATACAGATAACATTTTAAATAGATGGAAAGATTTCTTTGACGATTTGCTTAACACCCAGTCAAAAACAAATGTGCGTGGAGAAAGGGAGATACTCACAGCAGAACCGTATATTCCAGAACCCAACCGAATAGAAGTAGAAATCGCTATAAAGAAATTAAAGAAACACAAATCTCCGGGTGTAAACGAAATTCCGGCTGAGTTAATTTTAGCTGGAGGCGAAAAATTGTGGAACAAGATACACAAACTCATTCTCCTTATCTACAACAATGAAGAATTGCCACAAGAGTGGAAAGAATCAATCATTGTTTCAATCCACAAGAAAGGCGAAAAAACTGACTGTAATAATTATCGAGGCATCTCTCTTCTGTCAACATCCTATAAAATCCTTTCGAACCTGCTATTAGCAAGATTGACCCCATACGCAGATGAAATTATTGGAGATTATCAGTGTGGATTTAGAAGAAATCGATCAACTATCGACCAAATATTTACCATTCGCCAAATACTCGAAAAGAAGTGGGAATACAGTAGCCCGGTACATCACCTATTTATTGATTTTAGAAAGGCTTACGACTCGGTTAGGATAGAAACATTGTACAACATTCTTACAGAATTTGGAATGCCGGAAAAGCTAATTAGATCAATTAAAGCATGTTTAAATAAATCCCAAAATAAAGTCCGGGTAGGAAAATTTTTGGCCATGAGCTTTCACGTCGAGAATGGCCTGAAACAAGGAGATGCGTTGTCGCCATTATTATTCAACTTTGTCCTGGAATACGCTACAAGGAAAATCAAAGATAGAACCAGCGCCTAGAGCTGAACGGTGTTCACCAGGTTATGCGTACGCTTATGATGTAAATTTAATAGATGGTAGGAGAACAATAGAAAGAAATGCAGAGATCTTATTAAACGCTTGCAGGGACAAGGGTTTAGAAGTAAATGCAGAGAAAACTAAATACATGAAAGTGCGTCGGGACCGTAATACGGGAAATTATGAATGCGTTAAAATATTAAATAATACTTTTGATAGAGTGGATACTTTAAAATATCTAGGATCAATATTAACAGACGAAAATCCTATTCACGAAGAAATTAAATGTCGACTAAAAACAGGAAATTCGTGTTATTATTTAGTTCAAAATCTCTTGTCGTCGCGAATTCTGTTGAGGAATGGTCGCTTATTCTGAGGGAAGAACATAGACGTAAAGTATCTGAGAACAAAATGCTCAGACGAATATTCGGACCCAAGAGGAATGGGAATGGGAAATGGCGGAAACTTCATAACGAGGAACTACGTAAATTATACTGCTTATCAAACATAGTTAGGGTCATCAAGTCTAAGAGGCTTAGGTGGGCAGGACATATAGCCAGGATGGAAGAAAGTAGGAACGCTTTCAAAGTGTTAGCGGTAAGACAAATCGGAAAACGACTATTAGGAAGACCTAGGCGCAGATGGGAAGACAATATTAAGATGGATCTCGTAAAAATAGGAATACAAAGTAGAAACTGGATCCAGTTGGTTAAGGATAGAAGTCAGTGGAGAGCTTTTGTGAACGCGGCATTGAACCTCCGGGTTCCATAGGCTACAAAGGTAGTTAGCTTACGAAGCATGAGCAGATGCCTAGGCTGATACTACAAATAGATTAAATACGCATTTACTGAAAAGATGAGTTCTACTGACATTGGATAGTCTATACTCTTCCCGTGCTAGGGCCTAGGGGAGAGGAGGAGATAAGATTTCATATCAGGTTACGTCACACACAGTTGCACGCCTTCATTTTCATTAAAAATGGAAAAGCCAAGAGAAACAAACTTCATTTCACTTTCCTTTGTGGCAGTCGGACACAAATCATCACACTTATCTGCAAAAAACACTTTTCAAATCGGATTATTGGTAGGGATGCGCACGAGTCGAGTCGAGTCGAGATTTAAGCCTGTCTCGACTCGACTCGAGAAAATGTTGTCTCGACTCGAAAATATGTTGCTGTCTCGACTCGTGTCTCGACTCGACAGTCTCTGTTTCGACTCGACTCGAATTCGAGTCGAGACGTCTCGAAATTCGAGTCGAGACAAAATATACGAGTTAAAATATACATACACATCACCCAGACCATTATGACTACCTACCTAATTGTTAGTATGTCCAACTTTTGGCACGAATAACAAAGGCAACGCGTCTTGGCATGGTCGCAATGTTCCTGGAGAGAGTTGGCACCACATATGCACACACAGGTCACCTAATTCCCGTAAATTCCCGGGAGGGGGTGATGCGCCCTCAGGTCACGTTCAATCACATCCCAGATGTGATCGATTGGGTTCAGATCCGGAGAGTTTGGGGGCCAGCACATCACTTGGAACTCGCTCCTGTGTTTCTCGAACCACTCCATCACACTCCTGGCCTTGTGACATGGTGCATTATCTTGTCGAAAAATGCTACTACCGATGAGAAACATGGCCGTCATGAAGGGATGTACGTAGTCTGCAAGCAGCGTGCGACGCCTCGGCCGTCATGGTGCCTTGCTCGAGCTCCAATAGACACATGGATGCTCACCTGAATGTTCCCCAGATAATAATTAAGCCGCAGCCAGTTTGTCTCCGCCCCCCAGTACAGATGTCAAGGAGCTGTTCCCTTGGAACACGACGGATTCGCACCCTCACATCGTCATGATGAAGATGATATCGGGATTCATCAGATAATGCAACGCTCTGCTATTGTGCCAAGCTCTGGTGGCGATGGTAACGTGTTCATTTCAGTTGTAGTTGCCGATGTCGTGGTGTTAATATTCGCCATCGTTAGGAGTGTTCGGTGCACTGTGCGTTCAGACTAGTGTTGTGAAGGTCTGTGAAAAAAACAGAAATTTTGGGTAAAAAAACAGTTTTTTTACGGTTTTCCCGAGCTGGTGAAAAAACGGAAAATTTGGGTATTATCAGAATCATCATTTTTGTTAATCACAGAATCATTTTAGTTAATATGTTAAATCAAACATATTTCATAGAGATATCTTCATTGTTCTATGTAAAATTCCGGAAATTTTGAAACCATTAGAAAAAATCATTTGTTCGGAAATATTGGCAAAAACAGGAAAATATAGTTTAAAAACTATTTGTTGGTCTGATGCTAGTAATCTTACTTGCTGTAACATGTCTGTAACGTATACAGTGGGAAGTCGAAAATTCGAACTAATTGGTACCACAGGTAGTTCGGATTTTCAAATTGTTGAAAATGACCAAGAAAATGCCATTTAGGCTTACATATACTGTACGGTATATTCTTCTATCGATACAATGGTTATTCAGTACATACAGTAATTACAATACCGTACGTAAGCTACTTACATTTACCGTAGGCTAGTTACATTTAATGTTTCTGAAGAACCTGCTTGTACTCTAAATAACACTGTTCTTGTAAGTCACACTTAAAACTTATAGGCCTAAGAAAAAAATAAAAATAAAAATACATAACGAACAATTACATATAAATGAACTTTTGTAAAAACACTGACTTTATATAACGTCCATGGACACGCTATTGTTTGTTTATCGCTAGCGTTAAGACAAATTGTAAAAAGCTTCTAGAGACCGCGTTCGGATTTTTGACGTTAGGATTATCGACGTCCTACTATATACATGTATACAATGTATTTCGCTAACGGAAAAATACTTAAAGCAACAGGTTTTAATTCTACTTTACACACATATACCGCACAAGTGAGTAAATTTGAGCAGCGAGAAATATATTAAGTGAAACTTCCGTTAGTTATTATTACAGACTAGCAGAATATCCGTTCTTCGCACGGGGAGAATACGTTTCATTTTGGACACAAAGGGCACCAAAACTGTCACCAATGAAGTTGTGGAGCCCCAAAACTATGAATTTGACATTAATACCGATAATTTTCAATTATCTTTACATGTCACCATCCCCCTTAGAGTACTAATGGGGCTGAATTTGTGGATTTAAACGGCATCCTCTGTTCATCTCAGCGAGTATGGATTCGAGGCCATTTTCGATCATGTATATATATACAGAGGCGGATCCAAGCGGGCTATTGCCTCCCTCTCTTCACACTCAAGTATACACTGCATAAAATGGGCTTCAATCCTGCTTTACAGTGGATAAAACTGCAAACTATGGTTTAGCCCCTCCCTTGATCATATCCTGGATCCGCCACTATACTGTATATAATACTCAAAAATATTAGGCGTTCAGCTGAAACATCACACAAGACCTTAAGATAGTGTATGAATAAGCTTGTGTTTGACTCATATATATCTCATACAAGAAGGAATGCTTTAAGATACACTAGAAAAATGGGGCACATACTTGGGGCACGGAATACCTTGTTCACATGGCTCATGACACAAGACGGTTATGTGTGTACCTCTCGAACTGCTCACAAACAGGCAAGGCAACAACACTGATTGTTTCTTAATATGTCATATGATCACTTCGAATAGCCAACAGAGCCTCGCACCTGCGAGGCATGGATTCAATCAGATTATCGATGAGTTCTTGGGGAATGTTGTGCCACTCATCTAGAAGAGCGACTTCCAGCTCTGGAATGGTTGTTGGATTTACTGGCCTAGCGGCAATTCGTCTGCCATGCATGTCCCAGACATGGCCACTTCATCCGAGCGATACCCTCAGCATCCATCATCTCATCCACTAACCGAGCTCTGTGAGGACGAGTATTGTCATCCATGAAAAGGAACGAATCACCAATGGCACCAGCATAAGGAAGAACAAGAGTTTTCATGATCTCATCCCTATATCTGAGAGCCGTCAAAGAGCCATTTTGGATGATGTGGAGCTCAGTACGCTCACCAGTGCTGATTCCTGCCCACACCATCAGTCCACCACCATGATACTGGGATCTTTCTCGCACAAACATGGGATTGTGTCGTGTTCTACAATCTCTCCAGATGAAAACACGTCGATTATCAGGCTCCACACTGAATCGAGACTCGTCAGAGAACAAAACATTGCCCCATTCATTGCGTCCCAACCCACGATGTTCCTCTGCCTACGCTCTTCGATCAACACGGTGTCGTGCAGTTAATGGGACACACACCATAGGCCTACGTGCGTAGAGACTCCCTTCTCGAAGGCGATTGCGGACCGTTTGAGTGGATATTGTGCGTCCTGTTGTTGTTCGGAAGGCTTGCGGGAGCAGAGTTGTATTCTGACGCCGGTTTCGACGGGCTGTTAACAAGAGATAACGATCGTCTCTGGCTTTGGTTGCTAGTGGACGGCTCTGTCCCTGTCTTCTTCGAACACTTCAAGTTGTTTGAAATCGATTCCACAATCGGGAAATCACACTTTGTGCCACTCCTATGGCATGTGACACCTCCCGCTGTAACTGACCAGCTTCCAACCTGCCGTCAGCTCGCCATGCCAACGATTCTGGCAAATCACGTTGTTGCGCAATTTCACTACGTAGATTTGTGACGCACTAAACACAATGAGGACAAATGTATCCTGGAGCTGGAATGTGTTGGCAGCGCCACACTACAAAATGATATCTGTTAGCGCCACGTCACTGATCACGTGCACAGATGTTTCAAACGGTTCGTTTGCACGTTGGGCCTTCATGATTTTAATCTGAACTGGACAAGATACAGTGTTCTCACATTATTCGTAAGAAGTTTTACATGTGTTATCATCTGATTCCCTAATTTTTTGGATCAGTATATATATATATATATATATTAGCTAAATATACCCATTCTTCGCATGGAAGCCAAGGCCTGTGGAAGTATTACCCTCATTTCCGCGACCGCGAAAACTATGGATCTGGGACTAAATCGATCATTTTGGATTACTTTTACATGTCTCGGTATATCCCCCGCCCCCGCTGATTCTCGGTCCGCATACAATGGTAGCTGAATTTGCAAATTATCGCTAATGGAAGTGTCACCATTGTTCTCAGCGATCACGAAAACTATGGATTTGACACTAATATCGGTCATTTTGGATTACTTTTACTTGTCTCGGTATCCCCCCTCCCCGTTGGCTCCCGGCCCACATGCGATTGTAGCTGAATTTGTAAATCATCGCTAATGGAAGTGTCACTATTGATCTCAGAGACCGCGAAAACTATGGATTTGACACTAATATCGGTCATTGTGGATTACTTTTATATTTCTCGATATCTCAACTCCTCCTTCCCGGTGACCCCCGACCCTGTGCCGCATAGCATGAATTTGGAAGTTAATGCGATCGGAGTTTCACAATTGATTTCAGCGACCGCGAAAACTATGAATTCAACACTAATATCTGTTATTTTCTACTACTTTTACATGTCCCGGTAAACAAGCCCTGAGACCCCCCTGGTTCGAATTTTGACAAAATCGTTTAACTCTGGTCTGGAGCCTGGACCAAGGTATTCGTGACTAAAATTTGGTAACTCTCGGTCAATTTGTCTGGTTCCCAAGACGGTTCCGGTAAACGCCTCCCCCTGAGACTCCCCTGGTTCGAAATTTGAAAACAACTTTTTGTCTTGATCTCGGGCCTAGGCCAAGGTACCCCTGACCAAAATTTGATAACTCTCGGTCCACTCGTCTGGTCCCCAGGCCGCATACAGACAGACAAACACACAAACAAACTATTTATTTTATTTATATTAGACTAGATAGATTCTTGCAAATTATACAAGATTTTCATATTATCTTTCCGAACTAATTTTAAAGACCCGCTCCTACTTATCTTTGTATGTATACAGTATATCTATATTTATATCTATATATGTATGTAACAAACGCAGGAATGCCCCATAAATAACGCTCCTGGAGGACCCCTTTCTAAAAGAATTGCTGGGGAAACACTTGTACAAACTTCAGTTTTCGTACCGGACGATTACCGAGACCTGGTGAACAAAAAAAAAAAAAAACTTTTGCGATCGAATTAAAAAAAATAGTTCTCCTCAGGTTAGTATTCACTGATAATATTTTTATAAAATTTAAATTTGATGGGTAAATCAGTGGACTTTGAATACATCCACATCGTATCCACTGAGTTGTGAAATTGTGTACCTCCAGACATGGACGGCCCAAGAAAATTTTCTAGGGGGGCATCTTCAATGTTTGCTATATTAGTCTGGCATTTAATGTGCATGGTTTGTTATATTACGTTCGGATTTCTATAATCCCGCAGTCCAACCCCGAGACGGAAACATAAGAGATGGGCTTTTTGTTTTTAAACAAGATAACGTGTCTTGCGAATGCTTTACATTGTGAAGATTATATTAGTGAAAATTAAACGAATATAATTTTACAAATTAATATACATATTACTAAATGTTTAGCTCCCCGTTGCTATGTTGTTAGCGATGCGCCTTTCTCGAACAAGGTTTGATTCATGGTAGAAGCTCGTGTTTCAAATCCGACATTAAACTGTACGTTCACGTCATGTAGAGCTTTCCTCCTAAAAACGACGCTAAACTATAATCTAATTTAATATTCCTAAATATTAAAAAATAATGACTTACCCATGTGACGCCAATTTGGCAGTCATCAAATCCATTTTATACTTTCACTTAATCCAGTGGATATTAATATAACAATCACAAGACACACGCGCATATAAATACTCAGAAACAAGCACATACACACGTACACATATACAAATATGAACACTTCAAATCTATTTACATGTGGTGGACTGCACTGCATCAAGCACTGTTATCTTCGTCATCTACTCATGTATCTGCATTTTCTGATTCATCCACAGATTTGTTATTTGTACGCATCAATCATTTCAGCATTTTCGGGAAGGTTCAGGGTTCGTTCTTCATTTAAAAAGTCGGTTCTCTGTATTGGATACAGAATGAGGGGAGGGAGGGGGAATTTATACTTTATGAATGGATAACATTTTAAGAAATATATACAAAACATGCCGCTTCCGACGTAGCACTAAAGCATTTCTTTTAGCGGTGAACTACTAGTGGTACCCTGATGATAATACCAACTCCCCTCTCAAGTTGTAAAGTGAGAAGGGACAGAAACATCCCAGACACTCAGGGTTCAGTTGACTATAATAAAACTATGGGTAAGTAAACATGTTGTGCTTGGTGCAGAGTCACGTTTTGCTTATTTTTGAATATTTCTGTGAAATCAACAATACAACAGCGGAAATACTAACTGGTTTTATTACTCCAACCATCGCTTCAACTAAGGGATAATTCCCAACGGTCAGTGAGCCATCTAAATTTTCGTTCTTTTTCTGTTTCTTTTTCTGTTTTCGTTCTCTTTCTTTTTTTCTGTCCTCGTTCTTATTCTCCACATCTTTAATGAAGTAGGGGGCGCCCAACCCCTCGACATTTGGACGTCTTTTCCTCTTAGTTTCGCCACTTGTTGAAGACAATCACCACAGGACACCTCGAACACCTGACAAGTCCTGCAGTTTCCGAAATTCTCGTGCCGAGTGTTTCTGAGCGAGTACTTTCTTCAAAATAATGTTAAAAAATATAGACAGATTTTCGAGACATTCGAGTCGAGTCGAGATTGTTACCAGCTGTCTCGACTCGACTCGAGTCTCGACTCGAAAATTCGAGTCGAGAAATACGTTTGTCTCGACTCGTCTCGAATTTTACAAAGAGTGTCTCGACTCGAATTCGAGTCGAGTCGAGTCGAGATTCGAGACATGTCTCGACTCGAGCGCGTCCCTAATTATTGGGAGAGTCTCTAGTTCCTATGTTGGGGGGACATGTCTCCCCATTTCCCCGGAATTTGTGCCCGTGCCTACAGCTGAGACAACTTTCCAGCATGAGGAGAGAGGCATATCCTCCTCTGGCATTTATTGCAATTTGTGCCCAAGTAGCGGAAGTGGAATTAATACATATTGATGAGACTATTAAACGCACTACAGCACGAAGTTCAGTTTGAAATACTACAGAATACGATTCTTTTTTTAAAAAATGGAAAAGCCAAGAGGAATCAATTTCATCTTACATTCCTTTGTGGAAGTCAGACTCAAATCATCACACTTTCCCAAAAAGCACTTTTTGTCAGATTATTGGGGGGGACAGTCCCCCTCAGTTCCAAGATTGGAGGGGACATGTCCCCCTCATCCCTCCTGGGATTTGCGCCAGTGGTAGGGCGTAATTGAAATTGAAAACAGAAAATTATACAACAGGAGATAATATTAAAACTCCGTTAGAAGAGAAAATGCAATTATATCAATTTATTAAGTTATTGTGATATTAATGATGTTCTGTGTTCATTTGTTTTGAGTTTAATGTCTCTTGTTTTGTTTAATGTCTCTTGTTTGATGTTTGTTTTGAGTCTCTTTCAACAGCGACTCTAATGAGACCTCTCTCGTCCCAAAGGAGAGAACATTTACCACTTGTTCCAGAGGATCAAAAACAGAGGTGCCTGGCAACCCTTCCTCTTACTCTAGATGTGTGTAAATTTTCACGATAATAAGATATGATAAGATCGGAATGCAAATACTTCGTGGCAGACAACTCGAAAATCGAGTCGTGGCAAACAACACCGTTGCAAACAACACGCCACCCAAATTGCTGTAAACGGCATTATGATCATTACATCTTTTGAAAATAATCTACGTAATTAGATGTGATACTTATCTCAGCTCTTTTTCGAAACAAAGCCCTTTGCAAGAAGTCAAGTTTGGAATTCCTTGTGAATTAGTCCCAGAAGCGACAGTCCTATTAGCGACAGGAACTGTTATCTGTCCTATGAGCGACCGATTCATTTATATTGAGATCATGGAAGATGATATGATTCCCTCTTGTAAAATATGTTTGCTTCTGGCGTTATTAGCGACCGAACAAACTTGGTATGAAATATGTACGTGCCAGTGATACTGTTCGTCAAATACATTTTTCCTTTACTGTGAGTGCAAATAAACCTTATTTTAATTTTGAGTTAGATTTGATATGAAACATATCAAATAACTTAACGAGACAACAGGAATATTTTCATTAAAAGTATATTCCTATGTAATTATTGAAAATCCAGTTGTAATATCCCCTTTCTTCAAAAGCTCTGTTTGCTGTACTTAATTTGATTCAAATCTAATTACTCACTAAGCACAGTAATAAAGAAAAATGTAAACAAACTTGTATGTTATACTAAACTGAAAACAATTAAATATCAATTAATTTCGAAGCTCTAGTAGTTAAAATACCACTAAAATAACACACTATTAAGTAGGAAGTTGCGTCAATTATTATATCAATTCTCCTGTCAGTGATGGACATGCTACTTACAAACATAGTAAAACGATATAACTTGAGTTGATTTTGAGTTTAACGTCCCTTTCAACAGCGAGGCTATATGATATGAGACCTACTGATTAACGTGGAATCCGAACCACATGACTCCCACCGGGAAGCGAACCCGGATCTTCCACGCCAAAGACACGTACGCTAACCGTTTAGTGACGTAGGAGCTCAGTAAAACGATTGAGTTCTTCAGGAAAGAAATTATTTAAGTGTCAGGTATTCATTGTTATTTAATATTTTGTGGTAATATACCTTAAGTTAACGTTTATCTTTGAAAGATTGATAGTAACCATACCACAAAGGTTGAGAAATGCTTTAATGGAATACTACAAGTTAACATGAACTATTATGAGTGTATTCCTATTTCCTGCAAATGGGTGTCATTTAAATTTTGATGTTAGGTATGTTCTGTTTTAAACCTACATAAGGTTTCAAGTAAGTGATGGTACAGTCCCCATCATGACGAGATATAATAAAACGTTGAAAAATATTCAACATAGCTGGTATACTGGATTGAACTAGAACTTTTATCACTGGAAAGCAAGCGCACTAAAACAAGCGGTACAATGATTCTTCTATTTATACTTAGTATGTGAGCATTAATAGAGAAATTGAATTATTAGGTCTATTAAACTTAAATATGTGTACATTCTGAGGTTTGAAATAATACACAAAGAAAGAAGCATTAGGCTATGTATTGTGGTTTATCACATTTTCTTTTTCACGAGTAAAGTCACGAAAAAAAGAATAGTGACTTTCTGAACCCATTTTGCTACAAGTTCTTGTAAGGTTGAGAAGGTACTTAAAATAACAAGCAGCAGGTGGTCGAAATAGCAAAAAACTTTTATGCGAATTTCAATACTCAAACGCAAATTTTTGCTCAGTTTTATCAGGCAGATATCGAGATAGTATCTTGTTGAAGGTCAGGATTACTACTTTTTATCTTAAATATACCTAGTAGGTACCTCTAGCCTCTATACTGGTGATGATTTCTTCTAAAAGTATTGTATGGGTAGCGTGGGACAAAACAAACTATCAGAAAGCTGCACTTGGACATTGTTTGGTGAAGTGTTCTTCACATGAGTGAAATGTAATTTATCTTTGCTACTGGGGACATTTTTATTCATATTCGACTGAGAGAACCAAGTGCCCGAAAGTATATCTGGAAGTAACATTGCTGTTGGTTGCCCTAACCTTCCTTCTTTCCCTTCTCTTGCTTTCTCTCTCTTTTATAAATAGCGTGACATTTTCAGTTTGCCGAGAATTGGTCACATCCTATTAAAAGTCATGTTATACTTCTCTTTTTAATATCAGAACATGAGCAATTCTAAAGGTGTGACTTCATCTTTATAACCATCTCGACCTCTGTGTGTGGGGGGGGGGGACTAATATGCAAATACTAAATTTAATGTTAAATTCGTAGTCGAGAGACATCATCTTGGATTGGGTTTCAATTTAGCGACCTCTTAAACAGCGAGGCTATATGAGAAGTGGGATCCAAACTGCATGAGCTCCTGCCGAGAACCGAACAGGATGTCCCGCGCCAGAGAAGCGTACGGTGACGATATAGCCACGGAGGAGCTCTCATCATTTGCGAATTCTGATTAGGAAGTATTGGATTTAAATAGCTTTTTCTCTATGTACTGAAAATTAATTATGAATTTTAATTAGGAAATAATATCTCGTTTTGTGCAATAGAAAATATTAATTTAGCTGAAATCATGTATTGTATAGAAAGACTGAAACTAGATTGGAATGATGATTTCTGGTGAGTCTGCCAGCAAACCTCAGCAACGATCCGAGAGGACAACACAAGAACAGGTTTTCTCTGTTTTTTTCAATCATATCAATTCGATTAAAACAGATATTCTGTGGGGGTAAGGTATTTTAATATTTATGTCAAAAGTATAGTATCTTCTGTACTTTCATCATTACATTTTCATTAAAATAAATGTTCTAAGGAGGAAGGGGATTCTAACATTTCCTATAAACTTATTCTTTCCTTGCGAAGAACGGGCATTTCAGCTAGTATAAAATACATTTCAAAAAGTGCATGCAAAACAACATACGATTCATATATTACAAACTAAAACCATAAGTTGTCATAAACTGATACGAAAAATGTTCTTAGACAATTAAAGTGAAAGCAAATGCCTGAAAGTTCACCTTGCTTAAAGATTTGGAACTTTCAATGCATGAATCACTCGGAATGCGGAAATCACTTTGATTTTTTAAAATTGAAATTCTCTTTTGAATATCTCGAAACACATATAGATAGATCTAGTTAAGAAAAACATATATTTTTAAGCCAGGAACTTGGGATTATCTTTTTCGTTTCTTGAATCGGTTGTGTATGTATGTATAGTATGTATAAAGTTTGTTTGCTCCCAACTACGCTATGTTGCATTGGGAGTAATAAAAGTTGCAGAATAGGTGTCAAAGGAAAACGACCTAGAACTGGGAACACATCTTCTATTTTATGGTGGAATGCTTATAGGCTTCTGCTTCTAGCTAAAGTGGGAAACTAAGCCAGAAGAAGGGGTTAGGAGGTGGAAATCTCCCTCGAGTTTATCTGATTTATCTTTTCCCCTGGCAAATGGCTTGGATACGAACCTCCATCTCTTTACGTTTGATAGTTCTGAGATAGCTGATGCTTGACAAATTGCCAGACCTTGAACTTCTCAAGTATCTTACAAGATATCTTTTTCTTTTCTCTTCTTCACTATTTTATACATTAATTCTCTCTAAACCCTTGTGTGAAGAAACCATTATCATAACTGCAGAGCAAGTCCAAATGGTTATTACTATCTATCAATGACTTTTATTGGCGGTTAAAACTAGGTGAATAAACAAAAAGTCAAGAATGACGAATTTCAAGAAACGTAATAAATCTAAACCAATTGAATCTTATATTAGCGATCAAAATATTCAATTTTTTAAAAATCGTATTTCGTACAAGGTGTTATTATCAAAGATAAGAAAAGCTTTTGCTCAATGGTTTTAATTCAGTTGACAAAATCTAGTTATTAGTTTACAGAATTCGTATTAGGCTTTTGTCGTTAGCGAAATGTTTTAAAATCAAAGAGATATTTCAGTTTTCTGAGATTTAATTCAAAATTTAGACAGAAATTTGAAACATTTTAGAGTTATTATGTGAAAAATTAAAAGAACGTAAATAATGAAATTAGGGATGAAGAACTAAAATATATTAATCTACAAAACTGTTGATTGAACATCATAATCACAGCTGAAAAGCCGAAGAAACAAAATATTGTTATTTTTAAAATTAATGAAACTGTTCATTGAATAAGTGAGAATCAGTACACAACCAAAATTGTCTATTAGAAAAATTCATTTATGTATATACAAGACAACAACAACTCAGTTGTTATTGAAAACATACTATACAAAATCCCATGAAACATTTAGTTAGAGAAGGTAAGACATCATTGCTATAAAAAGTTGGAATGGTAAATGAAAAGATACAGAACCTAGTGAAATACAGAGATAACACATGAAAATCTCTCAGAAGTCGCTGCTATACAAGACAGGAACTTTTATCCTTCGAGAGGCTGTAAGATGAACTCAAGAAGTGGTTCAACGATCATAACTCTAAGATCATAACAACATATTGTAAGTCTTTTCTTTATACAAATTATAATTATAGGGTATTAAAAGCCTCAGTAAGAAGTCACGGTCGTCTCACTGTGGTTTGTGAACCGATAAGCTAATGGCTGTTAAAATTCCAATAAGTCATTGTACACTCATGTCCAAAATGATTGTCGCATATCTATAACTGTCTTCTTGTAAGAATATAATTTGATAATGATTTTGCAGGGTACTTTTAATACTGATAATATGTGTATAATTGGGAAATGTATATTTGTTGTAAATTTCATAGGAAAAGAGTTATGAATACGAAAATTAGAATGAGTAAAACAAAACGTTGCTAAATGGACAAGAAAGTTTTATTTTCGTTTTATTGTTCTTATTTACTGCTCCTTTGAGATGAAATGTGCCACATACATGTCTTGGCCGATTATACACATACAGGCCTAACATTATAAGAAATACTGGCCGAATTCGTTATGAAATTATAGTCCTACAACAATATATTTATAGACATGCGACAATAATTTTGGACATGAGTGTACATTCGGATTGGAAAATATACTTCTATTCTTTAATTCAAATTTACATAAAATTACACCTCGTTTCAGTGGTCTTGCATGCCAAATTCTATCTTTCACGTAACATATTTTCAAATGTTGAAATTTTCCCGTAACAATATAAATATAGATATTAATATAAATTCCAATATTTAAAAAAAATGAAAATGAAAATTTAAGAAGAATTTTAGGAGTGACCCAAAAAATGGATCAAAAGATTGCGATCTTGGCCAATAATTAGTTCTTGGATCAGGGACTACAAAACTTTTTGAACGACCCCTAAATCGAGTTTTCGTATTTATTAAGGAATAAGCACACCATATTGAGTTAAGTGATAGTTTGGGTTTGGCAACACCCTATGTAGTTCTCCAGATGTAAGGCATAAAACAAATTTTTTGTTGGCCAATAGGTAGTTTTTGGATCAGGGGCCACAACATTTTTGAACGGCCCCTAAATCGAGTTTTCGTTTTTTCTTTTTTCTTTTATGGAATAAGCACATCATACTGACTTAAGTGATAGTTTAGGTTTGTCTACACTATATGTAGTTCTTCAAATATAAGGCTTACAAGAAAATTAATTAGTTAGGTAGTTAGTAATAGTGATAATACCGTAGTATGATATGCGATGTATTACATTTTGAAGTTTAACGACCGACGGTTATGGCCTTTAGCTAAAGGAAACGGATGATTAATGAAAGTGAATGATTGTGAATTAAATTTTTGTGCTCTCTTACCGGTAATCGAAGCCGGGTCCACGTGCACTAAAGACACATGCACTAGCTACTAGACAAGATAGGAGGGCCCGTATTTCAAGTAGTATGTATGTAAAGGAATATATGTCACCGACAGAAAAACTCAAACAGTAATAGATACAATCTGAGGCATATTTTTCTAAAACCACAAGTCCTGTAATAGACCTACTACGGTATTTTTTTTTCAAAATCAAATATTGTACAATTGTATTTGTCATGAAATCACGACAAAGTAGATGTGTTAGTATTAGTATTTAGAAGTGACTTTTAATATTATTTTAGAATTTCTACTTCGTGATATTTTGCGACATGTAAAAGACTATTACAAGACTTGTTCCTTTGAAAAATAGACCCTTTTTAGTTAACAATGTAATTTGAAATATATATAATCCATAAATGGTACTTTCTTGTAACAATTAGTAATGAGCAAATGCAAGATTGGTCTTGGTCTTGCACACCCAGTCTTGGTCTTGGTCTTGGTCTTGCTGCAAGAGTCTTGCAAGTCTTGCTTTTAAAAAATCTTATGCTTTTCATACATAAATTTTACTCTGGATAAATTCTACATTGCGCCAATAGTAACGGAAATACAATATATGTTTCAAAATGAAATATAGTTTATCTTCGTGTAAGTTTGATGATAGTATACAACATAGGTGATAACCTTTATTTTTTTTCAATGGGTCCCCAGGCTTCACTACTTATAAGATAAATTACGTTTCGTAATCTTTTATATTTTTTTTAACAGATTCAATACTCTACTGGTTCCCAAATTGGGGAGACGCATGAAAGAAAATCAAGACGGCACAGATTACTGAAATACCATAAATTGCTAAATTATTTTTACACTCTAAAGGCGTCATATATATATATATTTATTTATTTTTCAACTAACATTAGCTAATCTTTGTATTGAACAAACTTCCGATTAAATATTGAAATTTTATTTTACTGATTCCAATATGTACTCCATGGAACAGGAACATGGACATTACGCAAAAGCGATGAAAAAAATATTGAAGGCTTTCGAAAAAAGGAGAGAATTAGCTAGGTTGAACGGAAAACGAATGAGGTGTTAGAAATAGTAGCAGTAGGGGAGAAAAGAAGAATTTTATATGTAATTAAGAGGAGGAAAAGGAACTGGTTGGGACATTGGCTGAGGAGTAAATTTATTATGAGGGACATGCTAGAGAATATGTTGGAAGGAAAGAAAGGGAGGGAGCAAAGGAGACTGTGGTTGAAGGAAGGTATTAAAACAGAAAATTGCTACGTCAATACGAGAGACTAGCTGAGGACCACCGTATATCGAAACTTTTGAGCTACAACAACTGACCTGCCAATAATGGCAGTATAGCTATGATGATGATATGTTAGTAATATTGGCCAAAAGAGAGAGAGAAAAATTAAAATAACGATTATAATAAAACCTCTTAATATTTTAGAATAACTTGAGCAAAAGCTGAAAACGACTCAACTGTCCATGTCTTATGTGTAAACTCCACTTATACAAATACTTTTGACCTATATTAGAAATACAAAAACACAGCATCAAACTCCAAGTTATTTGAAATAACTGTATAAAATCACTCTCATTTGTGAATATGGATTATTTATCGTTGTATAATGTTATATCGCTCAATCCTCGTGTGCCATATACCTGAGGAGGCTAAAAGTTATATTGATAAATAATTATTCAACGTATAAGTACTCGCCCATGAAATCAAACTTGCGATCAAATACACAAATTTTTGTCAATGTCATGAAAATGTTATTTCGATATTAATTTTTTGAGCACACATTAAAAATTTCTAACGGATGCTTGATCCTTGGAGCCAGGGCCATACCCATGTAGTCGGCACCTATGGTGAACGGAATTACCGATGTTCAATTCTACATTCCTCTTTAGGTTTAGAAGAAGAACACCACTAATATGTTTTGAAATGATGTAATATCGTGCCGTAGTTTTACGTGCCACGATTATGCACCGAGACTAAGAGAGATGGTAATGATGAGAAATGAATGAAATGATGGAATGAAGAAAGTAGGAGGAAACGGGAAAACCCCGAGAAAACCTACGCGCACGGTCTCTATCCACCAAGAAATCTCACATGGTGCAAGCTGGGATCGAACCAAAGACCCCAGCACCAAAGGTGAACGCTCTACCAGTGAGCCTGTACTTGTGCAAGACTCTTGCGCAAGAGTCTTGGTTTTGCAGGTATGGTCTTGGTCTTGGTCTTGGTCTTGGTCTTGCATCGGGATTCCTGGTCTTGGTCTTGGTCTTGGTCTTGCATGCAAGACTCTTGCAAAAACTGCAAGACCAAGACTCTTGCGCTCATCACTACTAGCAATATAAGTACTCATTTGTTACTGCCAACGAATAACATACTTTTTAGCGCCACAAAAATTCGTTTTTCAATTTTTCTCGAAAACTAAGCATGGAAATTTACTCATAAGTATGTTAGTTTATTCTGTTTGATGTAACATTTCTACTTATATACGTGTTAAATATACTTCAAGACTATATCTCATTAACCGAATAATGTATTGCCATCATGCTAATGTTGTCATAAATAATTTAATGAGAGTATATATCAGTATCAGTTTCACCTGAGTAACTGGCGTGGTTCTCGTACAGCATCAATTTTAAAGTTTTAAACATATTTTTCTGCATTCTCTCGGAAACTACGCTTGAGCTTTTACATTTACTCATATCATTTTGATCAGCTCAATGTTCTATCGATTAATCTATGTATCATAGTTGGATATATTTCGGTTAAACACAAATAATAAATTGTAGATATATTAAAAAAATAGTTTTTCCTGTCTTTTCTCATTATTGTTATTCTGCACCAGGTGAATATCCCTGTATCTATCAAGAGCTTTTCATGCTTATTTAACTCACAAAATGTAAAGGGCTATACTTACACACAGAGAACGGTTACTTACTCTAGAACGGCCTAGAATACAGAATATGTATGACGTGAGTATGGCGGTCTACGTAAAAATGTGAATTATATTCTTTTATTTTACGTATACTCTGTTCTTTCAGTTTCAACTGCATTTGTTTAGTCACTGAAGTCCATTTGTACTGTACATATAAGCAGGGGTAAAAGTGGATCTGAGAAGGTAGGGGGACGCATGATGTCACGCCGTCCCCGTGCCTATCTTTGCCCATTGTAATTTTTTTTTAAGAAAGTGATGGGACGCCACAGATGTTTTCTGGAAGTGGGAGGACGTAACCCCCTCGCGTTCCCCTTCACTTTTACCCTTGCATATAAGACATGAAGACACTGAATATATATATATATATATATATATATATATATATATATATATATATATATATATATATATATATATATATATATATATATATATATTTACCATTTACGTTTAAAAAAAATTAGGTTTATCCAGGTAACAAAAACTTTCATTTTATATATACCCCCTATAATGATCTATGCACAGTGTAGATATATTACTAAGAGAAAGTGTTGAACTTTTTGTTCAAAAGTGCTATTCGGTGCGATTAAACCAAGTAAAGATAGAAAATTTAAGTGTATCAAAAGCTTCCGTTCTCAAGGTACTTAATGAACCTATATATATATAATAGTTAAAAGTAAACTATTGGAGTAAGTAATAGTTCTTTCCAATATTCAGACTAGCAAAAAAGTTATAACGTTTAGAATAGAAACATAGCTTGTTGTTAATGTTTTATCGTCACTGCGCTACCTGAATACCTTTTTCAGTTAAAAAAGAAAAAAAAGACACATCTAGACATGTTCTTTAACCAATGTGGTAAGAAGAAAAACACCTATTCAAATAAAGTTATTTGAATTCTCGCCATAATAACTATGAGTTGTAAATTCCAACCTCTTCTGATACGAGGCAATTCTTTTTAAAAACCCACTCATGTGAAGCATTTACAGGTTAATTTTTAAAGAAATGTTATAACAGAGTTACAAGGAAAAGAAAAAGGCCTATTATCATACAAAGTGAAGAAAAAGCCGATGCTCAACCCATCTTCTTGCATATTAAACAGAAGAGAGAAAGATAGCCATGAACTCTGATTACAGATTCATTTTTATGCTTTCTAAAAAGCGTGTACTCTGGTAAACGGTGTATATGTCGTCGACGTGCTTTGGGTTTTATTTGCAGTGCTCTGTCCCTTTCCTTTTCTGGGAAAACTTTTTAAAGACTCACAAAGATTTTAGGTACGA
Source organism: Thermobia domestica (assembly GCF_964235325.1). Taxonomy (NCBI): domain Eukaryota; kingdom Metazoa; phylum Arthropoda; class Insecta; order Zygentoma; family Lepismatidae; genus Thermobia; species Thermobia domestica. The sequence goes on along the minus strand of NC_137465.1, from coordinate 99,539,968 downwards.
ACTGTCTTCAATCAATATTACAACATCTATGAGGGAATATGATATATTAGTATAATATATTTATAAGGTATTCGTAAAGTATTTATGTTTCTAGTCATTAGGAAATAACGAATAGGAAACCTATGAGTAATAGTCTCACAATAGTGTATTTTTATCTCCGTTATAGACAAGTTTTCTTTTTTTTTTATAAAGATTATATTGAACTTGAACAATACATCTTAATAATTATGAAGCTGACCTGAGCTTTTGTGATTTATATTCTTATGCGACACCGAGGACAACACCTACTTATAACGTGGATTCCCAACTACGATATGAACTTTAATTTAATTTCAGTTGGCGGGTAGATAGACCATCATATAAGAATCATCCTTATTATACATATATATATGAGGGTGCCGCTATGCTGGACCTCAGGTTTAAAATGATTAAAAAGCTGCATACCTGTCAGGGTAACAATAATAATAATAATAATAATAATAATAATAATAATAATAATAATAATAATAATAATAATAATAATAATAATATAATGTCCAGTAGCATAATATCACTGCAGTCTTGTAACTAAAAGCTTTTACGTATATCTATCTATCTATCTATCTATCTATCTATCTATCTATCTATCTATCTATCTATATATATATATATATATATATATATATATATATATATATATATATATATATATATATATTCATAATTCCATAATTTCATATTAATATCTAGCTTAAATTGTCAACAACGATAAGTGCAATCGCGAGAGCTTGATTCAGAATGAAATGAATTTTCAGTTCTTACTGTAATCAGAGACAATTGGAGGGGCTGGATTAGCTTTGAAAATTTTAATTTTAATGAGACAGAAGGGCTAAATATTTCTAGTCCCTGAATATAATTAACTGACTTCAAGAAGGAACAGATTCGCAACTCTTTCTCTAGAAAGAAAATAAATAAAATAAATAAAAACTCTGATTTTCAATAGAACTATATATCTATTAACGTCAACTCCTTTTTAAGACAGTAGAGGAAATATATACATCTTTACCCCCACACTGTATCGCCTCTAAGAGAACTGGATTATAGAACCAAGCTACAGTTCCAGGTTTAAATTAGAGAGACACACTTTAACCACCAGAACAAACTGACGAGTATCATAATTAACAGTAAATATATAAGTTTTCTTTATTTAGCCCAACATCAGCGGAATGAAAATATAAAATCTAATTTTCAGGAATAAGGATACTAACTGGGACACATACATCAGTAATTAGGTTATAAATGTTGTATTCCTAATGAAAGAACAGATGACTTTAAAGAAGGAATATAAGTTCGAAGAATGAATATCAGGAAAAGGGAATCAGCTACAGTATTAGTTTTCCTGGCAATCATTTTATGAAGCCCAAACAGCATATAAAGATGTTAAAATTCGAGGCTCACGTGCTGCGTTCCGTTTCGGCACTGTACATCTACATATATCCTATTACATTTTATTGTCACTGTAAATATTGTCATTTTTTCTAGAAAGTAAAATTTAAAGAAATTAATTGACAAAATTCATTACTTATTTAGAGTAACAAGAAACATTTTTGCTGTTCTATTACTATAATTAAAAGCAATGTGTTAATAAGGATTATCCAGAAATTATTTTATTTATTGTGGATCAGATCAAAACGTGACCAAACCCACATCAACAATTTTTTAAACGCCGTGAAAAAACTGTACAATAAAAGGATTGAGCAAATGAGGCCCTGTTGATCGTGACATAGTTACTATGATTTTTCGTGATTATTTTTACATATCTATACCTAGGTAGAAAAGATGGGATTTATTTGTAAGTTTTAATAACAGTGGGCCAAAGGCATTGTGAAGTGTTCAAAACTGGAAAGTTATTCTGAGAAAACTATTCTGGATGAAAGTTATTCTACTGGAAAGTCATTCTGCATGAAATAAGTGTTTATTTTGATACATTCTTTAATTTTTATTATTTTGTTACATTCAAAACTTGAGCATATATGGAAAGCAAGTTGTAATTTAAAAATGCTTATCAATGCTGCACTTACGTAGTTTGGATACACTGATGCGTTGATCAGAATTGATTGATTGATTAATGCATATTTAATTGGAACATCAGCAGCGGTGTTATTTGCCAGTTACGGTACGGCTAATATGGATTGAAAATTTAAAATAAAACTTCAAAGAAAAATAAGTGAAAGTACGTCAAAAACAAGCCGTTGAAACAAAATAAAATTCTAACGAAATTGAAAGAACTAAAGGGAATAAATAGTAAAATATAGAAGATATAACGAGAAAATAAGTCATTATTATCACATATCAGGAAAAATTAAAAAAAAAATCTCAGAGGGCGTGAACTATTCCAATCTCACGAATAAAAATAAAAATGCAGTCACTAGAGATCTCTTTTTCTTAAAACCCGTTTTAGATTTTCAGGAATCCCTAAATGTCCTTTGAGGTATGAGTATTCTGAACATTCTACAAGAATGTACCGAATATTCAGTGGAACGATAGAATCTAAACAGTACGAACAGTTAACTCCACGCACTAAATAAGAATGAGTGAGATTAGAATGTCCGATATTCAAGCGTGTAAGGATCACTTCATCTCAGCAACTATAGTTACGACATTTGCCAATTGCTTAAACAGAATGGAACTTACTTTTGTTGGTCTGGTTCTAACCCACTCGCGAGTAAGAGCGCATCCGTTGGATGAAATAGCTACGGAAAACAGAGCACGGGAGACAGTGTGTCAGTGCATCTTCCGGCAATGCGGCGTTCTTGGCTGCTGTATCTTCAGGTTCGTTTTCCCGAATGTCGATATGTGCTGCCAGTTCTGTTGCTGTTTATGAAAGCATCAATTAAAAATCTCTTGCACTAGAGAGTGCTCTGTAAAGACATTTTGTAGGCTGCGACTCAGTGTAGACAATACGATGCAGCGAAAACTGAAGTACGTGATCGAGAGCAAGCTTTACTGTTGATAGTTCAACGGTCAATATTGAACACATGCGATGCATTCTGACTTCCCAACTATCTTTACCTGTGACAAAGTCACAACAACAAAATTCTCACTTTTTGAACCACCCACATAAACCATTAAAATTGGGATACTATGCCAGCAATGCTTCGAACACTTGCCAATATCAAAATGGATACTGGTATGCTATTTGTAATTGAAAGTCTATCCTTGGTGGAGTCAATAAACATAAACCCGTAGCAAAAAGATAACTTTACACATTCGCCTTCAATGTTACTTTCGTAAGTATAATAGTAGCACGGAGTTGTGTCTCGAGGATGTATTGCACACCGGTCGTAAATTTGATCACTATGCAACGGGAACTTGCTGGGATGATCAGAAATACAACACACATGGAGTATATAATTTCTGAGAAATTTCTCTTGACGATAGGCTAACAGTAGTTTGTTTGTTTCTGAACAATAGCTAAGAACAGGACTAATACGGAATGCACCAGTAGCTTGCCTAATACCCAGATGACGAACAACGTCAAGTTGTTTTAACAGAGAGAAATGAGCAGAAAGGCATAGTCTAGCTTAGACTGAATTAGACTACGATATATTCAGAATAGAACAATACGATCAGCATTCCAGGAGCAGTGAAAAAGTACACGAAGCTAATTTAAAACTTTTAAGATTCCGACGGGCCGCAGTAGCTCAGTGATAAGGCGTTCACCTCTGGTGCATGGTGTCCTTCGTTCGATCCCAGATCGTACCAAATGAAATTTGTGGACAAACACCGTGTTTTTCTTGGTGTTCTCCCGTTTTCTTCCACCATTTCATTTATTTTTCATCATCGCCGTCTCCTTTAGCCTAGCCGGCATAACCGTGGGACGTAAAACTCAAAAATTTCATTTTAATATTCCGAATGCGTGGTGTCCACGTTAAGCGGCGGTCAAAAATCAAACCCAAAGGTCGGACTGTATCAACGAATGGGAGACGAATGTCACCGAGATACATGTCTGAACCAACAACGCTAATTCGTTATATGTGATTTGTTGATCAGATAGTCGGAAGCAAGTCTCGTTCGACCACCGGACAATACGGTTTAATGCCACTTGAAGCTGTCGAGTAATACCACGAATATATTTGGATCGGTAATAAATAACAAGATCGTCAACATAGAAATGAAATGAAATCTTTAAGTTTTACATCCCACACTTATGCCGGCTAGGCTAAAGCAGACGGTGATGAGAAATTAATAAAATGGCGGAATGAATGACGTGGGAGGAAACGAGAGAATCACGAGAAAGGTCACTCACACGGTGTTTGTCCGCCACAAAAATCACCAACGTAGAATAGACGAAACATAGGAGCCTGGATCTGCGGCAGAATATTGTTTATGGCAATAGCAAACAGTGTAAAACTAAAAATAAAACTTTGGGGGACACTGTTTTTCTTCAGAAATTGCTTTCAGAAACTATCGCTCACAGGCATTTTAAAATAACGTTCTTCCTGGAAGTCCTTTAGGAATGTCGTTATGTGTCCAGGAAGACCCCAATCATATATAGTTGTTTCAAAATTTCGTAGCGTTAAGCCTTCTGTAATGGATTGGGAGGAGCAAAAATCACACTGAAACTTGCTCAACAGAGCACTTACTTAATTTAAAATACCAAACGAGATCCTTATTTAACAGCACTTACAAAGCTTACGGTCAAAGTTCCTAAATCAATGGGCCTGTACCTCGTAGCTGTTGTTCTACTTTTCTCTGGTTACAGATTGGAAGTATCAGAGCTTCACGCCAACGAGGTAAAAGTGTCTTCTTCAACCTTGTACGAAGCAAGAAACCTGCAACATGAAAGTTTAAGTTCATTGTGAAACTACGCCTAACAACATAGGCAACCAACCTAACGACTTTGTGGCACTGATCACGCCAGGATAACCTTCGGCTTCGCCCCCTGCACACTTCGTTTGGAGCAAGAAATGCATAGACTACATGACTACAAACCACAAATTTTTCACAAGATGGAGTAATAGATTGAGGTTCTTCTCATTTCTCTTCTTATTTTACATCCTCAGTTTTAAAGAGAGAGAAAGAGAAAAAGGTCAACGTGATAAAAACTAAATAAATAGGAATGTGCGGAATATAAAGGAAAAGAAAACGCGCGCATATATTGACAAATGACACATGCACTTCAAAGGAGACCACCACAAATTTTGTTATGAACCATATATAATAACTGTGAGAATCAGCAAACCACAAATACATAATTACACAGTAAGTGTTATATAACACATATTTATTTAAACAAATAAAAATGCTCGCAGAAAGCTGAAAATTTCTTTAAAATCTCAACCATAACTGAAAGAAGAGATTACTTCTCTATTGTTTTTCTTCGTAGCATCCATCTACATGGAGAAATGAGAAAGAGAGAACATCTTAAGAGATTCGCACGTATACAACATCGGAAACTGCTAAATGGAAAAATTTACAGTCTTTGGATGGGATTCGAACGCAGAACCATAGCATTAGAAATCCCACACTCTACCGATTTTGCTAGTCTGACACTAATACTCTGTTCCTCCATCATTACCTATGAAAGATGGAATGGAGTCTGCAGAAAACTACATCTAACATGTCCATGACAGACCGCCTATAACCTATGTCTAATTGGTACTTAAAAAAGCTAGCTATACACGTGCATAGAAAAGTAAAATCAAATGAGTAGTTAGTACAAATCACTTTGTCTGTCTCACTCTATCTCTGACTATAGAAATCAAGGAAGAAGAAAAAGGTATAGAGGTGAGAACACAGGAAGAACAAACAAAAATAAAAGTTGCAGGAAACTGAGAGCGAGAGAGAGACATAGAGACAGAGAGAAAAATAGAGGAATGGAACAAATGATTTAACATACATCCGGAAAGAAGGTTCAAACTGTGCTATACATTTAATGTATTGAATACTCTGCTTCTTCTAAATTGCTTGCTAGATGACAAATATTAATTTTTAAAAACGTAGCAAATGCCCGCCTTGTCTTGTTTTCTTACTGTTTCAGTAATAGTGAAAAATGTGGTTTATGCAACATAATAAATTACTAATTTTCCCACAACAACCATGTAGTTGTTGTTGATGATTTTGTGTTTAACGTCCGTTCCGCAGCGAGGCTATATGAGACGTGGATCTACTTATTAAAGTGGAATCCGAACCATATGAGCTCCTGCCGAGAATCGAAGCAACCATGTAGTGTTGGTAAGAAATTTCTAAGCAAAAGAAAAAACTGATCAGCAAAATACATAAAACGATAGTCGTGCAAACTATTACTTAAAGAGAATTTATTGTAAAATCAATACATCCATGTGACAGTATATAGTCATAATTAGTCCTCTAACCACTACTCCACGAGGGATACGTCCCGATCAATCCTAACGTTATCAACAGATTCTAATAGTGAAAGTATTGCAGGGATACCCAGGAAAGTACCGTACATATTCATATATTTGGTTGCAATTAAGTTGCCCTGAAAAGGGCTGGGAAGATTGTAGAAGGTATTATATTTAATATCGGGTATATTCGCCATTGACTTCCCTTAGGGCTTCTAATCGCCAACCCATTGAATTAAGAAGGCGAGCGATGAAACGTGGAGTGCAACGTTCCCAAGCTTCTTCAACTTGCTCCCATAAAGTTTCAGCTGTTCGCGGTGGATTGTCTGACCAACGTTCACGAAGTATTCTTACAACAGCAGCCCACATGTTTTCAATGGGATTCAAATCAGCACCTCGAGATACTCATTCGACTAGCTCGAGATCAGGTTGCCTCTGGATCCATGATGAACAACAGTTGAATCTTGCACGGAACTATTGTCCTGTTGTAGCTGGAGTATGTCGTCAGCAACATGTGCTTTTATTTTAGGGAGCATAAAGTCGAGAAGATTAACATATTTTTTACCATTAAGTCGGCCTGTAATTTGGTGGATACCACCTCCACCTGCAGCCTTGCATATCCACCCTCAACAGTGAATCGTCACATGACCCATTGGCGCTGAACGGGCCATATATTGTGGATCAAATCGTGTTCCAGATGAGCGATACACACGTGTCCGCCTAAAGTTTCCAGTGGAAAATATTTTCTCATCTGTAAAGACAGTAAGTGTCCCAGTGACGAGCAATATTTAGCTCTGCAAACGCCAGTCTATCGACTTTGTGATCTTCTGTCAATCTCTCCGTAATAGCAGCCCGAAGCATGCGGCCCGAAGTCGCCGTCGGACTGTAGTTACATCACCTGGAAAGGCGGTAGACTGCTGCAGTTGTCGGGCACACATGAAAGGCTGTCGACAGCATTGATTAACTAATCGTTGATCTTGTGTCGGTGAGGACACTCGTGGCCGACCACTTCCAGATTTTCGAGTTAGACTTCCAGTTTCCTCATATTTTTTCCACCACCTGAACGCTGTTGCCCGATGCACGCCTAATCGAGCGCCTGCTTCAGGAACACTCAATCCCGCATGTTCAATAAGAGCGATAACACTCTCACGTACAGAATGATCATATTGCGCCATTCTTACACACCAAAGTAAAAGTGCTAGAACGTCTTTGAATATAGGATAATGCACAATATTGCTATACATGACGTCGTATTATGAAAGACATGCGCAGAAGAAGTAGATGTGCCTGTAATCAACTGTTGTTGCACGCAAAAATACTCACTCACTGCTAGTAACAAAATATTTTCCAATTTTTTAAAATCCAATACATTAGAATATAGTAGCAGTTACTATCTTTCAAGAACATAACTTCCATCGAGTGGTGAGCATAAACACAAACTCGTAACTATGCAACAGTTTACTTCCATCAAAACCCCCAAAGCACTTTACAGATTTAATCTGATTTATTTGTGCAATTTAGATACATATAAGATTACGACTTGTCCGGGAAATTTGTTCATACTCGTCTAAAACAGTTCTATTCTATTATTCGCCACTCGTATACATTATATGACAAACAACGAAACAGAAACAAATAAAGTGCAAATACTCTAGACAATATTTATCAAAACGTACTAGAGAATTAAGGTATAGCCGAGCGGTTTAGTAGAGTAGTCTACTACCTCCGCCTTCTCGTGTTCAAACCCCCCTGATGTTTGTGTCTATTCTCTGTTTTCTTGTTTTTTTTTTTCTTGTGCTTTCACAACAAACGTTTTTTCTATACTTCCTATAAGCTATGACTTGCAAACCCTAAACAAAATACACATGTTTATTGTAATACTCTAGTCCGGATTTTTATGTTATTCTTTTCTTTTAGCTAGTTAAATTTCGTATATTTTTATAATTTCGATTAATGCATATTTCCAACAAGTTAAGAATCAAAGTGAGAACGCTGAAATCTAGAGCTAAAACCGAACCTATATGTCATTGAATTCAAATAAGTAAAACGATGTGATCGACAGTTTAATATTAAGTTTCCTAATTACTTTACGACTATATACCGAAACATGGATGTATTGATTTTACAATAAATTCTGTTTAAGTAATAGTTTGCACGACTATCGTTTTATGTATTTTGCTGATCAGTTTTTTCTTTTGCTTAGAAATTTCTTACCAACACTACATGGTTGCTTCGATTCTCGGCAGGAGCTCATATGGTTCGGATTCCACTTTAATAAGTAGGTCCACGTCTCATATAGCCTCGCTGCGGAACGGACGTTAAACACAAAATCATCAACAACAACTACATGGTTGTTGTGGGAAAATTAGTAATTTATTATGTTGCATAAACCACATTTTTCACTATTACTGAAATAGTAAGAAAACAAGACAAGGCGGGCATTTGCTACGTTTTTACAAATTAATATTTGTCATCTAGCAAGCAATTTAGAAGAAGCAGAGTATTCAATACATTAAATGTATAGCACAGTTTGAACCTTCTTTTCGAATGTATGTTAAATCATTTGTTTCATTCCTCTATTTTTCTCTCTGTCTCTATGTCTCTCTCTCGCTCTCAGTTTTCTGCAACTTTTATTTTTGTTTGTTCTTCCTGTGTTCTCACCTCTATACCTTTTTTCTTCTTCCTTGATTTCTATAGTCAGAGATAGAGTGAGACAGACAAAGTGATGTGTACTAACTACTCATTTGATTTTACTTTTCTATGCACGTGTATAGCTAGCTTTTTTAAGTACCAATTAGACATAGGTTATAGGCGGTCTGTCATGGACATGTTAGACGTAGTTTTCTGCAGACTCCATTCCATCTTTCATAGGTAATGATGGAGGAACAGAGTATTAGTGTCAGACTAGCAAAATCGGTAGAGTGTGGGATTTCTAATGCTATGGTTCTGCGCTCGAATCCCATCCAAAGACTGTAATTTTTTCCATTTAGCAGTTTCCAATGTTGTTTACGTGCGAATCTCTTAAGATGTTCTCTCTTTCTCATTTCTCCATGTAGATGGATGCTACGAAGAAAAACAATAGAGAAGTAATCTCTTCTTTCAGTTATGGTTGAGATTTTAAAGAAATTTTCAGCTTTCTGCGAGCATTTTTATTTGTTTAAATAAACATGTGTTATATAACACTTACTGTGTAATTATGTATTTGTGGTTTGCTGATTCTCACAGTTATTATATATGGTTCATAACAAAATTTGTGGTGGTCTCCTTTGAAGTGCATGTGTCATTTGTCAATATATGCGCACGTTTTCTTTTCCTTTATATTCCGCACATTCCTATTTATTTAGTTTTTATCACGTTGACCTTTTTCTCTTTCTCTCTCTTTAAAACTGAGGATGTAAAATAAGAAGAGAAATGAGAAGAACCTCAATCTATTACTCCATCTTGTGAAAAATTTGTGGTTTGTAGTCATGTAGTCTATGCATTTCTTGCTCCAAACGAAGTGTGCAGGGGGACGAAGCCGAAGGTTATCCTGGCGTGATCAGTGCCACAAAGACGTTAGGTTGGTTGCCTATGTTGTTAGGCGTAGTTCCACAATGAACTTAAACTTTCATGTTGCAGGTTTTTTGCTTCGTATTGTACAATTCAATGCTATAATAAAGGTTGGTAATAGCTCCAGACTTTGCGCTACATAAGATATACGATCAATCCCAAAGCAGTGTTGGGTGACCCACTAAAGATAGAACTGAACCGTGAGGGAAACATTATAATCTTCATTGATCCTACTGATATTTAATGGGTTCTTCTCTGCAGGATTGCAAAAGCGAGTCTAATAAATAATGTGCGTAGTCAGAGATAGATGGAAAGTGTCGACCCAATATGCTGGTTATCTCTGTGAAGTTAGTCTCCACAACCCTGTTTATTGGTACATTGAGTACACTAGGAGAAGAATAGTTGACATCTATGAAGCGTAGTTTACCCCAAACAGTAGTCATAGGGGTTCGACTACTGAGAGACAGTAGTCACTGACAGACTGACTGACAAATACATAATCATTCCGATTTCGGCAACTGTAAGATGTTTCAAGTATTTAAACGGGCACGAAGAATACGAATTTGTTGAAGATTCTCGTTAGTTGGATGCCGATTAAAGGTGGCAACATCGCCAACGAGTTAGAATAGCCTCATTATTATTGCAGACCCCCACGGAACTCGCCGTTTTGGAACATCGCTTCTGCATTCTGGATTGAAATCATGGGTAGCGTCACTCACAGTCTGCTCAAATAGGTCTATAGCAACACATATGGAGATCAAACTCACTGAGTTTCTGAAAGATTGGTCAATCATCATAGTTGAAATTGAAGCGTCGAAGATGACATGAATTAATTACAGAGAGATCCTTTTTAATCACTGGAGAACGAACACTGTAACAGAGATATAGATTCACTCACCATGTGAAGGAAGCCGCAAGTAAAATACTACAGAGGAATAAAATACTACATGCGGTCAATGCATGAGTAGGTGCCGGATTCAGTAGAAAAGTGAGTAGCACTATTGTCATTAAAAACGACGATGGAAAAATTACGTCAGCTGACGGCTACGATCTCCAGTTCGAAAATAATCCCATAGATGATGGTATGAATTCAGATCTCGAATAATAAATACAAGTGGACCAAGTTAGTTTTAAAGCTGAATCAGATGAGCTGCCGAAAAGGCTTCAGCACGAAGAAAATGCAATGAACAGATTTTAATTGAGCGAGGGAAGAAAGCTCGCACCACAACTGCTTACAAATGTGAGTGTATGCTAATATACCGGGAATGAAAGTTATTGAATACAGCGATGGCTACACTGCCAGCGATGCGACCATCGATGTACTTAGTACACCTATATATCGTATAACAAGTTAAAACTAATGACTACTTAGGTCGAAAATGAGTTTTCTGCAAACAGACAACAACCGTAAATGGTCAGAATTCAGTTATTTCAATTCCTCAAGATTTCTACTGATTTTAAGATTCAATTGAAGAAGCAACATGATTGCACAGATTAACATTTGAGACGAACCTTGCCTCGTAAATAGATGACTATTCATTCTTTATTCATCAGCTCGTCTTCCGCAACATTCGATTTCATTGTTATCGAAGGTGGTTTTACAACTGATGAAGATTTCGGTTAATTCTAAGAGAGCACAGAATCGTTTATACGACTTATGCACTGGCTTAACACGATAGCTGTAATGTATGATGAGTGACGACGAGGTGGTGTTATTTCCAGAGCACTGTTACGAACAATACGCGAAAACTTCCGTTGTGAGATATGAGACAAAAACTTGGGTTTTTGGTTCTACACTCCCACTTTTACTATATGATGTTTGGGTGAAAACGCCACACATCTGGTTGAAATAGATCTCCGGGAAATTGCAATCAAGAAAGCAAACGGAACAGGAAGTGGGGAATGGACTGCTCTCCTTCATACAACGTTTCGTATCAATAGCAGAAACCTTTCTAACTACTATCTTGTATAGGGTTCCGCATCATGAAACAAATAGCAGCCGTTGCATTACAGGACGTGCTGGTCTATCCGAAATGCTGACACTTAAAGCGACGAACTGGCTTAGATATTTACAGGCACACTTTTAATCAATAACATCCAGCTTTTACGAATTTCAAAGAGTTGGCAAATTAAAAGTAAGAATCAGGAACTACATTGAGACTAATTCACTAGAGTTCTTACTTTTCATTCGAACTACTTCAACTATATGTTGGTTTGTTAACTCAGAGTTAATCTCCTTCCCTTTTGCATTCAAAACATACCAACATGATGTTACTTCGTGACTAACATTCATGAAGCTCAACTGAAACACAGTGTTCAATTTTATCTAACTTGAGTCAGTTCTCTGTTTGATTCTGATTATTTGTTTCCACCAGCAACATCCCATTCCACAACTCTTTTTATGTCTTCAATTTGGCCCACTGTATATGTGACAACAAAAGAGGGACAGGCCTTACTGCTCAGACAGTTAGATTCAAAACTTCTATTTATCTTATTTTTGTCTTTAATTGAGGAGTTTGATGTAATAAGGGCGTAAGCGAGTTTACGCCCTTTTTGCATCAAACACATTTGTGGCTTTTGCCATGCTTGTTTAGCCTCCTGGTAACATTTCGATTCAATATCGGAATAAAATGCTGTAAGAAAAAACACTACTTACATTTTCAACATCGTTTTTCTCCAACTGCATGTTTCAGACTTACGCCTTTATTGCATCAAACTCCTCAATTACAAGACATCTACAGGAATCACGATACCTGTCTTTCTACATTATTTACGATAGGTCTTCTTATGGTCTTGTTTATGTCAGATATAGTTTTTTCTTTGCTAGAAAGTAAGCTCAGATTCGAAATTAATATTTTTTACCTATAACGAATGTTTTCATTTTTAAAATTTATTAATGAAAATATTGTGTGGTCACCCCATCACCACACTTAGATGTTTATGAGGAGAACTAACACTACTCTCCTAACAATCCCGGAGGCACGCTCTGCCCAAAGGAAGAGCATGGAGGCAATGTGGTGAAAAAAAAAAAATGAAATATACACCAAATTACCATATCGCCAAGCATATGGCTCCGAAATAAAAAAGGTCACAAAATACAAATAAAAACCTAAAATAACACAAACAGAACACTCGGAAACCCAAAACAAATAGTAAATAAAATGGTGTGATATTGTTTTATATTTTTTGTTTTTTAAAGATTTAATACTAAAGTAAGTAAGTCACTGGACTCACACAAAGCAAATGCGAAGTGGTGCACAATCACCTCTCTCAGAGGAAGACTTTCACCCTTCATTCTCTATCAAGTCTCCTACCAACCACCCGCTAGTTCGACAGGTGTTATTCGCAACTGAGAGGGCAAGCCAAGAACATGCGAATGAAAGGCAATGAAATTAATAACGCATGCAGCTGCCCTTTCAGATCCACTCCCTTTACTGACGATGACGGTCAGCTGCATGAAGGGGGGCGTTAATCAGAAGTACCTATCTATTTTGTAAGAAGTTGACAAATTTGGATTTTTACTTCAGGTTTACTACAGGTTTACTTCAGGTTTTATTGTCTTTTGATTAGTTTGCACATAAAATATTGATTGAATATGAATATTAGAACTCTGCAGACATATGTACTAACTTCATGTCAGAAATAGAAAATAATCATGAGAGAATTGTCTGCAAACGCTGCAGAATTTTCTACTTCTAACTACCTGTGCTGTTGTTAATTTTCTCCACAAATTTCACTATTTTTCGCATGAGAATTAAATAACTATTAGTTACTAGAATGTTTTGTCGACGGGATTTCAAAGAGACATTTTTTAAAAGAAAACAGATTATTGTTAAAAGTGTCAGATAAGATTTCCTTTCATACGGTTGTACATTTTAAATCTAATTTAATGAAGCACAACACGGAAATAGATGTTTAGAAAAGTACTATTCTAAGATACTGATATTCAAGGTAGGGTCGTGGGGTAACTGTGAAACAAAGAAAAAGTGGGGTTATTGTGGGAGTTTTTTCAGAACTCTGTGACTTTGAAGTCTCAAAAAGTATATGACAAGGCAGTAAATTTATTGCTATATTTATTGCATAAATCTCAATAGGTATATTGAGACAGTACTAAGAGTCCTACTTCATGATGAATTTGAAGTTATGGGCCATAAATCAGATGTGAACAAGAAAACATTTAAACCTGTAGAAACTGACATTTCATTCATTAAAGAGTCAGATATCATTGGCATTTTGCTTACTCCTTCAATGGTAATGTGTAGCAATAGAAATAAGTACTGTTTTGAAAAAAAATGTTGATGTGTTTGAAGGGTAAAAGCTACACTGTTTATAGGTACTGCAATGAGAACATGATAATCTTGGGACTTTTCATGTTATGCAACAGAAGTATGTGTCTACGCTTATTGTCCAGTACAAGCTGTGAAAGGTTCATCTTTTTTATTTTTCCGCGTTTAATGGGATCATGTTCAATCACGAAAACGGCATGATATCTCATAATTGATATTTTCTGCATATGTAGCTTTGCATGGGAACAAAGGAATTTTTGGTGAAGATAGAACATGAAAGTAATTTTTTTCTTAACTCTAAGCCCGCTCTGCATCATCACTTGCAAAGTTATTACTGATAAAGTAAGTATCACAAAAATGTGTTATTATTGATTTAACTTTTGATGGGGAATAACTGAATAACTATCAGAAATAATTACACCAAATTTTGTCTTGTAAAAAATTACACCCAAAGCATTTTCTTATAGCCTTCAGTATTCTTTAGAGTTTTCAATCCTCTCGAGTTATGCTGGGTGTTTCACTATAGCCCCATTGCTGTTTCAAAATAACCCCAAATGCAGACGCTATTTTGAAACACATGTTTTCATTTTTTCCAGGAAAACTAAATGTGATAATGAAAAGCATCTGAGTTATTTTCAAAGATGTTTGTGTAAAATATATAATGGTATTTTTTCATGTTTCTAATACAAGTAGTTTTTGCTGTACGCTCAAAAGTATGATTTTTTGTTTCACAATTACCCCACTTAATCCTATTGATATAAATTAATGGTAATCAAATACAAATTATCATGGCACAAATTTTTCTATCATACCGGTCTATGCATCTATATCCAGAAAGGTGCTAAAACATCATCTACGAGGTGCGCACCAAAAGTAAATGCCGTTTTGTTCTAAACTCTACATTTTTTATTGCAGGAAAGCAACTGGTTATTGGAGATCCATTCTTCGTCCCTAAGCAGTGCAGGTTTTGTTTACTCGGTGGCAGCAATTGAGTCACAATGTTTCAACGAGTAAGACATGTTTTTTATACTGCCCGAAGACATGGAATTTTCGGTTAAAAAGCAACGAGTAATTATGAAATCCCTCACTGCAGCTGGACGTTGTGAACCCGATATTCATCGCCAATTAGAGGGTGATAGTGATCTTATAGAAAACACTGTTTGGAAGTGGGTGCGTGAGTTTTAAACAGGGCAATCAAAAGGTCATTCACTTACAAGCGTGAAAGATGAGCAGAGGTTGGATGTCCAAAAACAGGATCATGGCAGAACTGACGTTAGCATTGCACTTGTTGAAAATTTCATCATGAAAGATAGGCGTGTAATCATGCAGGAGATTTGCAATACTTTGTACAGTACACTGGGGCTAACAACGGCAACAATAGAACGAATAATTACAAACGAACTGGGCCAAGGGAGGTTTCTTCTCGCTGGTTTTCATGAATGCTTAATGATGATCAATAAGAAGCAAGGATGTATCAAGTGTTGCAAATCTGACACGCTTCAGAAGAGAGAGATGGAATTGCGTGGAAAGCGTTGTGACAATGGATGAATCACAGATTCCATTATTCAACCCAGAAATCAAAAGTCAGTCGATGCAGGGAAGCACACAGATTCAACTCCCCCGAGATTTCATCAGGTGACATCCAGTGAGAAAGTCCTGTACACTATCTTCTTGAATTCCCAGGGAGTGATATTGACCACCCTGTTCCGAAAGGTCATACAATTATAAGCGAGTATTTTAGTACACATTTGAACATAATTTTTTTTTGCCAAAATTGACAGAGAAATGACCACAAATGGCAAATTGCAATTTCATCCTCACATGTACAATGCACTGCCACGCCATGCTAATGTTGTGACCTCATCCTTGGCTGACCATGGTACTGAACTTCTGCCACACCCACCCACCTCCCACCCACTCTGCCACACCCACCAGATTTAGTACCATGTGACTTCTAGTTGTTCCCAATCATCAATAATTCTTTTCGTTTATGCCATTATTGGAAGGGAAATATCCCAAGAAAATTTCCAGGGAAACATCCCTGGAAATTGCTATTTTCCAGTATCTGAAACTTACTCTCAAAGATGACTATGCCACATGCTACACAATATGTACGGAGCGATGGAAACTGTGTATCAATAAAGAGATAGAGTTTGCTGCGAAATAGGTTAGTTTTCTGTATTTCCTTGTTCTTTGAAATTAGAAAACGACACGTACTTTTGGCAATGCACCTTACGGCACTTACTTACACTTTCACTGCCAATGCACCTTAGCATTTCTCCCGCTTTAGGATACAAAACTTATGTATTAAGGCGCATGCTTTGAAGAAAATATGTTCGGTGTAAATTTACATTATCCATATCCGCATACAGTCACTTATAAAAAAGAAGACATACTTATTAATCGGACATAGTGCTTCTAGCTAATTAAAATATATTATTCAAAAATTATATGATTTAGTATAAAAGTTGATGTGTTTTTGCAAGGGGCCTGTAGTTCGGAATTACGACATCATCAGTTGGGGCTGGTGTACAGGGTGATCGCAAATTCCCGTTACCCCCTATCGCGTGTCTATATATTCATAGATGGTCGCATTATATTAATGTAGGACCATGGCAGAGTACAACTTTGAGGTAGTGACTGTTCTGTACTATTTACTCCAGACTGTCTATGTGTACATTATTGTTTTTTCAAAGAAGGCTATGATTCTCCTCCATGTACGATGTGAAATTCTTCTCAACATTGCTGGTGTGATGGCAGTAAACCACGTTGAACAGCCTCCGTAAGTTCGGCAACCGTCCCGTAACGTGTAGCAGCAACCTTTTGTTTTATGAACCCCCCATAATGCATTGTCGCAAGATGACAGATCAAGACTTCGGGGTGGCCACCCCAAAGATGCAGGCAAATGGACAGAACCATGTCCAATCCATTTATCAGTAAATAACTTATTGAGTTATCCTCTAACGGCAATAGCATACTGGGCTGATGCCATACACGACCGAGCAGTTCCCGATCTTACAGATATGGAAAAAACAAATCAGGTAAGATGGTAAAATACGCAATGTGATTCACAGCCCCGTCAAAGAAATGGGCCTACCAAGTGGGTTGTAGATATTGCAGCCCAGGTCATGACATGTGGTAGGTTGTGTTCAAGTTTTTCATAAAAATGTGGGTTTTCTTTTCTCCAGAAATAAACGTTTCTGACTTTTGCACTGCGATATATTGTACACTCATCCGAGAAAATAACATTTCCCTTTGAAGGAAGAGTTGTAAAGATATCGAGCATTCGCCCACAAGCCTGCTGACGGTTTTGCATATCACTATCACTCAATTCGTTTACAAACGAAGGTTTAAATGCCTTTAACTGCAAATCCTTCTTCTTGTGTTTTTGTAAGTCGAGTATGGAACACCCAATTCTTGTGACCGCTTAAGAATGGACTTTTTGGGCGAACGTTCGACAAACGCTGCAGCCTCCACAGACGTGTCCAGTCGTGTTGGTGGTCGTCCTGATCGGGGTTTATCTTTCATGCAACCAGTTGCAAAGAGCTAGTTTTTCTCACCCTAAGATTGTTGGTTTTAGAGGGGAAGGTTTCTGAAACCTTGCAGTGAGATCATGCTGAATATCTCTAATTGATTTTCCTCTATGGGTTCGTTCGTGAGCCCACGTACTCCTTATGATCCGTTCCTCCATGGTATAAGTGGACTCATCAGCCAGGATTTCGATGTATATCAACACTTGCAACAGTAAGAAACAACAATTCTTTAACATCTGGTAATGAGTTTAGATGTACAGAGGTTGTTCAGTCTACATTTGGCCAATTCGACTTACCTAAATATGGCGCCAGGTCCGTAAGTGCTCGATGTGTTTTCCTTGGTTCCTAAAAATAGCCCGACAGCGTAATTTCCACTGTAATAGGTTTCTCTAAAGAACTGGGAGGGGAATCTTGTCCCATTCCTTTTGCACAGCTTTCCAAAGTCCTTCCAAAAATGTCACACGCCGTTTTCCCAAAGTCCGCTTCAGCAATCCAAATCCACAATAGTCCATAGGAATTGCATCTGGAGATTTAACACGTACCTCATTGAAAGTGTATACTACTTGCCTCCTCCATCTCCCTGTAGAATGCGAGGGACGATCGTGAGGTATGTGATGAGGCCTTGTCCATGTGAATGCGCACCACATTGGCGTCATTTCCGTACATTGTTGGAATCTCATGCTCGTAGATTGGCCGCATGATCTGCTCCTGAAAATACTGCGAATTTATTTTGCAGTTCTTTGCCACCCTACGAATCTTCAGTTTACCTCGGTAACAGTAGCCAGTAACGACCATGAACTCTTTTGGGAAGGATTCTTTACAGACACGGACCCACCTTCTGAAGTTTTTGGCGCCTTTCTCTCGGTACATGAGGGCTCTCGGTTTGCCGCAGTCGGAAAGGTAAATCCATGCTTCATCGAGCGTTATAACATACATCCACCTTTGTTTTGCCAGATGCCGTTCGTATAGCTTCCGGGCGTTACACTTTCGTTCCTTTTGGTGGGCATCCGCGAGAAGATGGCCGCGAGCTTTCATGACTTTTCCAGCTTGAGTTAATGGTATAACGTCCGGCTCACAGTCCCCAAAGACACGTCAAGATGATTAGCCATACACCTTTGTGTTGGCGGATTTCTTGCATTGCCATTTTGCGAAGTTTCCTCTGCATGGTGGAGGTGGCCTTGGTGCACTCCCGCTTCCTAGGCAAATTCGTTGGTGATCCAAATGGTGGAGCTTCATTGCCCTTGTACTTTTTAATAACATTTTTTATTCCACTTAAACTGATGTTGCAACCATTCTTCTTGCACTTTTTTCTTACATATAGCATACTTTTATATGTTCTTACTCAATGTAATACCCTCCAACATTAATATATTATGATACAATCTTTCTTTCTTTCCTTTTTTCAGCCACAACAGGTTTTATTAAATATGCGCAGCTATTAAGACAAATACGCTTTAAATATAGCATTATTTTTACGTAGAATTATTTTTAATTATTCTGAATAAGAGTGGTTCCCACACAATTCTGAACTACTGGTCTTAATTTAGAAATTGTAATTAATTAAATTGTCTTAACATAGCATAAATTGTAAGGTCATACAATCTTCATTTTCAATCTATACTATGTGAAAGACCTACCTTAGATTTTACTTCTAGTTAAATCTTATTTTCGTTTTAGTGGTATAACCTTATGAAACACCAAAAAATATCACTTACGTTTGCCAAAAATATCTATCATTCAGCAACAGTGGTAAAAGTACGTACATTTCTTGTGGTATTTTGTGCTCGGCCTATATTTTCAATGGCACTGCCAACAGTTGGGACTTGTTGAAGAGGAGAAAGGTCTTACAAAGACCCGACGAACTTGGTGCATTCAATATAGAAGGTATCATCTATATTTCAAATCAAGTTCGATTCCAAGAGGAGCTCATGTGATTCGAATCATACGTTAACATGTAGATCCCACGTTAACGTATCATATAGCCTCGCATCTGAAAGGGATACTATAATTAATTTTCAAAAGAAATGTAAAATATCGTAAGTATCCCCGATAGGGTTTGAAACTTGTCGTACAGGGTATTAAACTAATTCAATGCCCATTATTAGCCTAAAAATGCGTCAAAGACGAGGATAATAACAAAACTAGTTCTCAATGTATCCCTATCAAATTTCATAAGGGGTACGTGATTCTTAATTGGCAAAAAATGAAATTTATTTAATTAATAATAGGTAGGGTCCCAATTACTACTGTAGTGACGCCACATATACTCTTACACAAACAAACATTGTGGAAAATACTGCTAATAGTTATGTCCTTTCCATTTCTCGGCATGGAAGAAAATATATTAATAACTTAACAAGATTAATGTTTTATGACACAAGCAACCATACATTTATACAGCGAAGTGTGACGATAAATTTAGCGAGGTTTCCATTACATGCTAAACCTGCAGTTACCAGTTAAGATCAGGCAAAATATACCTTGAAATTATATTGTTTTTGGTAGTTCTTCCATTTTCTCTAAGTTTATTAACTGTGGCTTTGGTTTTCTCTCTCCATGGCATATTCCTTTTTAAAAATCAAATGGACTTATTAGAAAGAAATGAAATGTTATTTTTCTGAAAGCAACTGAAATTAGTATGTACTACGAAAGATGAAGAGATTTCTTTTATCTATGAGTTGGAAATCCGAAATCTATATGTAATAGTGCTGTATGTATACTTATGAACACACTGATACATTTTGTGTCCCATGACATCAACAAGTATCCACTATATATATATATATATATGTGTGTTAGAAAAAAAGGAAAAACTGAAATAAAATATTCCAGTTTAACGTCCGACGATTATGTCCTTTAGGCTAAGGAAGACGGAGGATTAAGGCAAGTGAATGATGGTGGAATGAGAATGTGGGGGAAACAGAAAACCTATGAACACGATGTTGTACACCACAAACTTCATTTTCAGGGACCGCACGCACCAGAGATAAGTGCTCTCCCATTGAGCCATCTTGCCCCCGAACAACAAAGAAAGGAAAATAAGAAAGAACAATCAAAGGATTAACTTAATAATTCAAAGAAAAATTAATTGACTTACTTTATGTCTTGTTGTCGATGAGGTATAATTAAGGCAATATTCATGAATGACTAAGATTAAAATGGTAAATTTCTCCTTGACGCGGAAATACTTGCAGTGGAGTTCTGTACTTCATGCAAAATAAACGAAATGCGGAAAGTTAGTACAGAGTTCTGTTCTTCGTTTAGAAACTTCTCCTTTTCTCATTTTAAAGAATGCAAAACACACAGACTAAAGTTAAACATGGTTTCAACATTAGTGACCGTAAAACGTCCTATAATGGAAAGAATATCATATATTTATTTCAGTAATGAACCCATCGTGCAAGTGAAAATGAGTAATCTTTTTACGAAAGATAAAGGAAAGAAAATCTTCGCGGTTGGTGTTAGGATTCATAATAACTTCGACCTATTAGCAGCCACTATGTAAACACAAAACGCGGTTGACTTTGCGGAATGATGGGTATTTGTGGGAGTCCGCAAGCAAGGGAAGTTTAATGTTTTCACACTTGTTTGTTTAGTCTAATTGCACCTGTCCGATGTGGAGAACTGCTATTGACGACCTTTGAGGATGAAGGATAAATGTTTGCTGACCGCAAAAGGTAAAAGAGGGGGTTTTAGCGAAGGCGCTAACAAGAAACCGCCAGCATATGGTCCTTACACACACATAGACCATAAACCGCAGGGTATTTCTCGAGAAAGTGGCTTCTTGTTTACACAGTTCTCTACAGACTCTGTAATTCTAAAAAGATCTACGACTTCCATTTCAAACGTTTCTCTACTCCTGCAAGAGCATCGTTTTGCTGTTGAACTTTCCGGAGGATGATGGCCTGCTGCTTCTGGCCTGAGATGCTTACGACTCCGTTGTTAGCGTCTGCAATAAAGAACAAATAAAAGTTATTTTCTTTCCTACATTGGCCTAAATGTGTATTCGTTTCCTCAGGTTCTCTGCAACTCTTTCTTCTGGCCTCTTATATTCTCTAGTTCCTTGCAGTAACTCTACAATCAGGTATTTTGAACATTAAACTCACACGGAGTTGATGACGTAATTTCAAGATTATTGTGAAAGAAGAACGTATAAGGATGGGAAGACTTTTACACGTTAGTTTCATATTTGCTGCACAAACATTGAAAGATGTTTGCTTGAGTTGAGTTGATTTTGAGTTTAGAGTTCCTTTCAGCAGCGACGCAATATGAGACGTGCACCTACTGATTAGCGTTGAATCCGAACTACACAAGCTTGCGCCGATATTTGCTCAAGCTAGTGAATATTATATGTAAATTGGTTTATAGTGTTATAAGATTAGTAACTAGTGATGCTGTGCATTGTCGAAGCGAGCGATTTTCCCTCTCACAAATTTCAACTCCAAGCTAAGTATAGGAACAGGTCTCTAATGTCCAAAGAAATAGCTACATGCTATGCTCTGTAAAGCTCCGAGTGTTTTAAATCAATTTTAACTGACAATATATTATTTAAAGTCGAGGCGACTGCACTTTTTCATTACTGACCCATTTCAACTCGAAACGATTTAGGTGATTCAAAATCAACGGAAAAAATATATCATATTCAAACAAAACCGAGTTTTAAGGGGTTATCTAGTACATTTCTTTAAAGTCATGGGAGCAAGTATACACCACGTTTTGTTGTAGTGGTTTATTTTGGAAAATTATATTTTATGTGTATTTTCAAACTTACAACATGGGTTGGATTTTAACTATATTTTATGCTCTCATTATTGATAAACTGAACTCCCAAAAAACAGAACATTTATGCAAATCGAAAAATACAGCTATTTTTCATATTCTATGAAAATTGGATAAATACGTATATTCTTTTTATAGTTTAGCGTCCCACAATTAAGCTCCTAAGGCAAGTGATAAAATGATGTTAATAATGAAATGGTAGAATAAAAAAGTGGGACGAAGCGGGAGAACCTTGAAAAAGTTGACGCACACGGTTTTTGTCCATCATAATGTCCATTTGGCTCTAGCTAGGATTGAACCACAGACTCCACGCACCGGAGATAAGTGCTTTACGACTCCTTAAAGCACCGCAGCCCTTAAATGAATTGTTTTGTATACTATTTTAAATTAGCAATAATGATCGTGAATAAACTCAATTACCAAATAATTATAATTATTTATATCTAATTTGGTTTACATTCTGAAATTATTTAAGTGAATTACATTAAGAAATTCTAGTTAATGTCATTAATCTCCCTTAACGTTTTCTAGCAGAATAATTTAAATTTCAATGATAATAGGCTTTTGAGGTTTGCTTTGATTTATACTTTACCTCATTTATGGAAAAATATTTTAATTTTTAGCATGACTACTTAAAAAACAACAACAACAACAAAACAATCTTTAGTTGAAACTTCCTTTAGTATTATTTAACCATATGCATACATATTTTGTTTAAAATCTTTATATTTAAATTCACTCACATTGCATATACTTACTTTCTCATATAAATGTCAAGTCGTCATATGAAATAATGATTCTTATTATTAATACACATATAATGTCAAGGAACGCAGTTACTGTCTGCAAGTACCATAAGTCCAATGAATTGGGAGTTTTGGAGGCGGTCTTTTTTTTTTTTTTAAGCAAGATCCTACAAATTTTCAAATTATTATAGTGGAGCCAACAGGAGATGGTCCCTGAACTTTCTTACCACGTGCGGAGGAAAAATGCAGTTCTACTTTGGTGCTAGTGTCACTAGCCACGATCACTCTGTTTTATACCATTAAGAGAACTCCTTTAAAGATGCATCGGAAAAGTCTTGAAACGTAAGTAGTGACAATGCCGCTGCGAACTGTGAGGTAACTTCTCTTGCTGGCTCCTCTATAGCACATTTCTATCATAGTGAAGATGAGAACTTTCTGCTCTCTCCTTGTATTTATTTGAACATTTTTTATTCTGGTTTCTGCGGTACCGAGATCAAAAGGTATAGTATTTATCATAATAACATGAATTTAACCACTGCTGAAATCTTCCCAGGGTTAAAATCTTTTTCCAGAGGTTCAATCATGAGTCGTAGGAATAGTGTTAACCACTTTGCTACGGAAGATTCCACGTTTATACCATTATATAAAAGACTAATTTAGTACTCACCAAAGCTACGTCTAACTACTTTAGCTAGAAATGTCAGCTTTGGACAGAATACTCCTTTCCTATGGGAATAGAATAAGAAAGAGCTTCTTAAAATGCTCAACCTCCAGAAAGGGAGGGGATAGAATTTTGTATTTTCTTTTTCTTTCTTTTTCTTTTCTTTTTTCTTTCATTTTTTTTACAAGAACAGAGTATCTCATGAGACCCTGAAACTAGGTTGGTGAAGAACTCAACTCAAAAACTTATTAAAAATAAGCGGTTTGGGTACAAAACCTCGCGGCCAGAACCTCGTGGCGACAACCTCGCGGACCAAAACCTCGCCACCCAAAACCTGGCGGGACAAAATCTCGCCTGGCCAAAACCCCGACTGGCCAAAACATCGTCTTCCAAAACCTCGCGCCCCAAAATATCGCCATACCCAAAATCTCGCCTGACCAAAACCTCGTTGTAATGATCTCGCGACACAGAATCTCGCCCCATCTAAATTAAGCGAGACGTAGTGTCGCCTGGGAAGAAATGTCGTCAGGTTAAAACCTCTTCACGACGATTTCTTCAATGTAGAATGTTCTATATATTAATATATGTATATATTTAGTAATAACATATAGTAATTAGAGAGGGAGGGGGAGTGCGATATATATATATATATATATATATATATATATATATATATATATATATATATATATATATACAGTGGCGGATCCAGGATATGATCAAGGGAGGGGCTAAACCATAGTTTGCCGTTTTATCCAGTGTAAAATAGGATTGAAGCCCATTTTATCCAGTGTAAACCTGAGCGTCAAGGGGGTGGCTATAGCCCCTATAGCCCTCCCCTTGGATCCGCCAATGTATATATATATATATATATATATATATATATATATATATATAGAGAGAGAGAGAGAGAGAGAGCCGTAGCTAGAGATTTCGGCGCCCAGGGCGAAGTAGAATTTGGCGCCCCTACTCTCACCACACCAAGCTCTTCCTTCCTTTTTTTCTTTTTACTTATAAGAAAAGCAGCAGATATTGTTATACTACACTGAATTTTTATTAAGCTGCAGGCGAGATTTTGGCCCACGAGGTTTTGGCGGCGAGGTTTTGGCCACGCGATGTTTTGGGCGGCGAGGTTTTGGCAACGCGAAGTTTTGGCCCGGCGAGATTTTGTCCCGTGAGGTTTTGGGCGGCGAGATTTTGGCCACGCGAGGTTTTGAGCGGCGAGGTTTTGGCCCAGCGAGATTTTGTCCCGCGAGGTTTTGGGCGGCGAGGTTATGGCCACGCGAGATTTTGGGCGGCGAGTTGGGCCACACGAAGTTTTGGCCGGCGGGATTTTGGGCGGCGATGTTTCGGCCGCGAGATTTTGTCCGTATCCCAAAATAAGCAAGGCATGTTTAAGCGTTTTCGAAAACTTCATTTCGAAGGAAAGAAAGTGTCAGTTTCTATAATCTTTTAATTTCTGATTTTATATTCACAAAATGCCTAATGGGAAAATTCATTTAAGTTAGAGGTAAGAAAGTTTTGAAACTAACGAAAGAATTTAATTCGAACTTTCCGAAAATTCATTTTGGGTATAAGAATTTCATATAGCTAAAGCTATTTCCGCGAAACGGAAGAATCTTCTGATTGTGAGTGTAAGAAATCGGTTTAGCTTGGTCTCAACTGTTATTAAACACATTTATAGGTGCCTCTTAAAAATGTAGTTTGGGGTAATGGGGATCGACTAAAGATTTAGCACAATGATTTGCAATTGGTGACTCTATCGGTTTCATTTGAATATTGTGTTAGCAACGTTATTTTAGTACGTTGAGACGAAGCGATAGATTATCACATTTCCATTACAAAACCACTAAACAATGGTAAAAACGAACATTAATCAATAATCTACATATGATATTTTTTTAACATTGTGTACAAATAAATAAAACAAGTTATTTCTTAAAAGTATTTTAACGATGAATCTCCTAGTGCTTTGTATCATAACCATCCAATTTCATTAAAGTCTTTTTCTGACTAATTTCTATTACTTCTGCATGACTTGTGGAAAGTGCAGTGATCTCCCTTCTTTGTCCACAACTGGAAACAGACGCTGAAAGTAATAAATTCGTATCTTTTTGACTCACTGAACAGAAAAGAAAACGAAATCAAAGGCGACGAAGCATGAACCATTTGCGGCCTTTTTCCATCTCTGCCTTGCAACCCAATTCGTTTCTTTCCCTCCCTCGCAGTTGAAAGGGAAAAACATTTTTGTTCTATTTGATCGCTAGAAGAAAGCGGAGATAAATTGACGCTTTGTGTATTTTGCATTGCGATCCAAATGTAACGTGGAACATTGGTAGTGGAAATGGGTGGTGAAGGAATTGATGTTTTGCTAATAGGTCCCAGTGGGAAAAGGGGCTCAGCCGAGATTTGACCAGATTCAAAACATTAGAAGAAGGGGAGAGAGGTAATGGTTTATTAGGCAATAATATACGTCAGCAGTTAATTGGCGTGATAATAGGTCTAACACTCCACATGTTGAAACCGCCCAGACAAAGTTATAACAAGGCTTACTTTATTCAACTAGAGACCAGTTAAAAATTATGGGATGACGTGGAACTACATAACTCAAAGGATGTTTCCAATGATGAAGATTTTAATTTTACGATATATGTACACTAATAGAGAGGTAATAGTGCTTGTTTAGAGGTTGTTTGTAAAAGTTAGTATCAAAACTGCTAACCTCTTTATTGCCCATAATAATTAGTTTATTTATCTATGTAAAGAACGATCTGTTCCAACTTGTTACTGAAGTTACTTCGTATGGACGGGTATTTACTATTTATTAAGATTGGAAATTATCTATTGACTAACTAACTAATTAACTTCACATCTATGGAACCTAAATATTCATAACCGCAGAAACAAGCTCCTAATTTCAATTCTATTATGTACCAACACAATTTATTGTGGATTGTTGTTACTCTCTTCCCTAATATCATGCTTTGTGTTATCCTTCTACCGTTTTCTTGGTCTCTTTAAATATGTTTTGCTCCTAGGCTTCCGGACCTGACTAGGTTCGCGCACCATATGCGTATTATGCGTATTAACAATGTACGCAATGTGATCTGCCATCCTCAGGCGTCTTAATTTTATCATATGAATTCGGATGCCTGTAACTATTGTAATGTTTAACATTGTAAAACTTTCTACATAATTTCACTCATTTCTTCATCTGGTTTTGCTCTAAATATTTTCCTCAAAACTTTGTTGTCGGAAAAAGTCTCTGTGCTCTGCACGTCAACGACCAACATTTGTATCTACATAAAACTCATTCCTGGGAATTATGGACCTCAATTTTTTCAGTAGATTTCGGAAGCGACGGAAGAAATGTAGGACAGCCAATTAAGTTTGAAATCATTAAAATAAAAGTGAAAAATTTTCTGTATTATAGTACACATCATACTTCTAGTTTTGAAGTCCTAATTTAAAATTAAAGATTTAAAATTTACAGTATGATAGTATACATTTACAGTGCAGAGTTATATTATACTGTCAGATTGGATATTGTGTACGGTTAAAAGTAAGTATTGCATTATTCTATATTGTTCCTGGGGGGCGCGGTGGCTCAGTGGTAGAGCGTTCACCTCCGGTGCTTATTTATAGCATTATACATATAATACTATGCAATCTATTTATAGCATTTTACAGAGCATAAGAGAGAATTAATGGGTTAAAAACTTAATTACGTTTTCACAACTTAAATATCAGTACTGAAAACTACTGATAATAATTTTCAATACCATTAATTTTTTTTAATCATGGCGTATCGCGAGAGTTCATTTTCCACTTGAATTCGTGCGTATTATGAAATACTACAAATTCTTGCAATTAGTTTTAAGAAAATCATTCACTCTCAATACACTCATCCCTCGCTTTAATGGACTAAACGAGGAAAGTACGGGTCCGGAGTTGCCAATTGTCCGTAATTTTCAATTCTACTGTAAGTTTGCAGTTAGTAATATTCATAATTACGTTCCAAAGGAGAGAAAATGAAATGAAATCTTTAAGTTTTACGTCCCACGGTTATGCCGGTTAGGCTAAAGGAGACTCTGATGATGAGTGAAATGAAGAAAGTGGGAGGAAACGGGAGAATCTCGAGAAAACCCACGAGCACGGTGTTTGTCCACCACAAAGTCCACACGGCGCGAACTGGGATTGAACCAGGGACCCCATGCACCACAGGTGAAAGCTCTACCACTGAGCCACTGCGCCTCAGGCGTGCAGAGTAGTCTAATGTTGTAACAAGAGTTAATTATTTGGTCTAGGAATTAATTCGTGCGGTTGGTACGCACACATTGGAGCTGTAGTACAAACACAAAATACATAAATACCTTAAGAAAAATATTGTCCATCGCTAGCCACCACTTTCGCCCATCTGTCAGGCAATGTACGGATTCCGTGGCGAAAGAAGTCCTCATCCTTGGAAGCGATCCAGTCAGAGACCCATGTTTCGATATCTTCTGAAGAAGTAAACCGCTGTCCAATCAAATCGTTGTTCATGCAATCGAACAAGTAATAGTCCGAAGGAGCAACGTCTGGTGAATACGGCGGGTGGGGTAAAACTTCCCATCCGACATTTTCTAAATAGGTTTTGACCGGTTTTCGACATGTGGGCGAGCGTTATCATGTTGAACAATAAGTTTATCATGTCTGTTCTCCCATTCTGGTCGTGTTCTGGCCAGAGCTTGCTTCAAACGCATTAATTGTCGTCGATAACGTTCTCCATTCATAGTTTCACCCGGTTGCAGCAGCTCATAGTACACCACACCTTTCATATCCCACCATATGCACAGCATAACCTTTGCACAGTGAATATCTCGTTTTGGTTGTGATGGACCTGGTTCACCTGGTTTCACCCAGGCCTTTTTTCGTTTAGGGTTCTTGTAATGGATCCACTTCTCATCACCCGTAATAATTCGATGCAGAAACCCCTTTCTGCTCTGTCGTTGAAGCAGCAATTCGCAAATGTTTTTTCGTCTTTCAACGTCTCTGTCTTTCAATTCATGTGGAACCCAATGTGACATCTTTTGAATCATTCCCATGGCTTTCAAGCGTTTGGAGACTGTTGTTTGATCAACGCCTAATGCTGCTGCAAGTTGTTCCTGCGTTTGACACGAATCCTGCTCGAGCAATGCTGTCAATTCTTCGTCTTGAATTTTTTTTGGCTGTCCAGCTCGCTCTTGGTCTGCCAAGCCGAAATAACCACTTCTAAACCGTGCAAACCACTTCTGACACGTTCGCTCAGCTAGAGCATGGTCACCATACACTTCCACCAAAATACGATGACTTTCAGTCGCACTTTTCTGCATGTTAAAGTAATGCAGCAGGACACCCCGCAAAAACACTTTATCAGGCACAAATTGCGCCATGTTCACTTAACTACAAACTGGTGTTGTTGACGCTTTAATCCACTGCCCTATACTACGAACGATACGCGATGACAAGGGTTTGCAACACATGTGTGGATACACGGAACTGTGGGACGCTCCGTTCGTTGCGCCATCTCTTGTCCACCCGCACGAATTAATTCCTAGACCAAATATATATAAGAAAGAAAGAGTAACGATAAATACGAGTTCGTTCAATTATATAAAAATAACACACGCTTTGGCTTAAAGAGCTCAAAGGCTCATCGTAGCAGAAACAAACATTTCCATTAGATTTTAACCTGCGAAAAGTCAATGTATCATGTTTGTTATCAACCATCCTTCAAATATCCTGCTTTACATTGTCCGGAAGCCTTCTCTTTCGTCCAGTTGATCGTATCTTTCTCCTAGGCTTTTTGAATAGGACTTGGTGACTTAGTGCGTATTTCCCATACAACCAACTTGTCATGTTTATCTTATACGTATTAACTTTGCTATTTCTATAGTACTCAGTGACCTGTAGTTATTGTGAAATAAAAGCTTGTATAGCATTTTAGTTCACTTGAATGTTTGCCTCTTTCGCTCCAAATACTTTTATGAACATTTTATTTTCGAAACCATGCAGTTCCCGTTCTTGTATTAGTGTTATGGATCAACTTCCACATTCATACAAAATTGGGTAGATTGAGCTTTTACTGATTTTAATGTTTTCGATATTTATTAAGACAATAAAATGCTTTACAGTGGGGTGAACTTTAGTACATAAATAATACCTACAAGACAAAAATTAAAAACAGTAATTGTTTGCTACTCGGAATTGATAGCTAAAAGGAACAGCAGTGCTTTCTCAACATTAGATGCGAGCGAATTAACGTACGAATTTAAGAGTTTACAAAATTCTGTTTATTAAAAAAGCTTCCCTTCCTGTGAAGGTCAGCGACTTGCTTTCCCCTTCTGCAGTGGTAAGTGGTTGGAGGAGGGGAGTTTCCTATCAGGTTGCCTGGAATAGACTTTAGTACACAATCGCTTAGAAAAAGAAGTAACAAATGCATCAAATGTGGGAGATGAATTTAGAACACCTAAATGGCGCATGCCTAGCACGTTTTGTGCTGTTACGGGATTATTAAATCATTTCACATCTTGACAAATCTGATAACTTTGGCAAAGTTAGGCCTCTTCTGAATATTATGAACAAAATCTTGAGAAGATAATTCCTTATTTCGGACCGTACCGTGTGAAAATTTTCATTAGAGGAAAGCCTGTTCATTTGGGATTTTAGACAGTGTCTAACGTCATCATTGGGCTATCTCTTTCAATTTAATCCATACGGAGGCAAGTCAGTAAAAGATAATGACGAAGTTTTGGGTCTTGCAGCTTGTTCTGAACTTATTGGTTCTAGTAAAAGAACATTACGATCACAGAATATTTTTTGACATTTTTTCACCTTGTATAACTTATTATCAGCGCTAAGTGAAAGGGAGAATTTTGTAACAAGTAAGGTTCGATATAATCGATTACACGGTTGCCCTGCCACGGATTTGAAGGAAATTACAAAGAAAGAATGAGGTGCGTTCTATTATGCATTTGACAAATTTGTAGTTACATTAGCTACAAATTGTAAAAATGTTGATCCTATTGTAACAATTAGCAGATACTGTATAGTCAAAAGAACACAAAGGTGCCTTGGTACAGCAACCAAAAATTGTACTGGCTTATAATCAAAATTCGGAAGGAATCAATCTTCACGACAACAGTGTACAAAAGCAAAATTGTAGTACAGGGAAAAAATTGAGGTGGCCCTTATTCAAAGACGTTGTTGATGGTAGGCTATACTTAATAACGCTTGGAAGTTTCATAATCTAGAAGAAGTGAAAGGAATGTGTGTCAATTAGAATTTAGGACTGCAATAGTTGCCACTTCTTTTTTGTGAAGCTGAAGCATTATTATCTCAATTTAGAGAAACAGAAGTGCATTAGAAGAAACTCACGTAGCACTTGGACAACCATCCTCAATATGTCTATCTTCTGTACGGTATGGCAATATTGTATTGTAATCTCTCATACAAAGCTTGTCACTCTCAGACAATTCATCTTTGCAACAAATGTAATGTTCCTCTACATTCAAACTGCTTTATGTCATTTCATGAGAAAGTAACTATACGATATCTCTTCAGTCTCATCAGCTTCTTCTATACATTTCAGATTTGTTAAAGGATATGAGTACTATAGAAGTTAACTTGGGACAAAACATATTTTTCGACTAAACTGTGGGGTACAATTTTTTTCTCGAACCTTGGCTAATCTTCCACATCTTTATAACCTTTACGGGTTCAATGAGTTATTTTACTTTGGGTTAATGCATATTACCTTCTCGCATGAGAAATTGTTGGGTTGCTGCCTTAGCGTTACGCGTTCAAACTTATACAATAACAGTTCACGTATCAGAGTTGATGAGTTCTTATCGCTAGTTCACTAAAAACTGACTAAAGATACTAATGAAGTGCTGGCCTTCGTGTTAAATAGCCCGTTTGCTAAATTACCTCTTTTTTCAGTTTGTCTCCGTACTTATGGTTAATCACAGCATATACACGTGACTGCTGTTTGGGTATTGACCATTGTAAGACTTGTGACTTAGCTTTGCATAAGACTACCGTGTCTCATGCATAGCATAGTTGGGAAATCTGAAAATATTCAGGTAATCATTTGGACTGGTATTTTAGGGATGTGGGTTCAGTGCTAGGGTATTCATGTCTAGTGCAAGGGATTCGTGGCTCAATTTCAGACCATATGAGTTTTTAGAGATTATTTTACTTGTTTGTTTCCTTGGGGTTCTAGCATTTTGTTACACATTAATTACCTAAATTTTTCCATAATTACTTGTTTTATTGTTATTATTTATCTGTTTTCTTAAATCTACAGGGAACATTTAAAGATTTCATTTCATTGTGAGAACACATCTTAAGTTTTATCACGTTGTTGGTATAAGAAGTTACTGTTAAAACTGTTTGAATGTCCGTCCTTCTGTTCTTATAACCAAATGTAATGATATTCAGTCATCTAGAGGCTATATCATTCAAGATATTTAGACCAAATTTTAAATTTAAGGCTTTTATGATTTTCTAGGTGCATTTTTCGAATTTTTTCCTACCCTCAAAATAAGAAAGGTGAAAATCAAAATTTGTGATTTCTCCAAAACAGCTCAAACAATTTTATTAATATTTCATAAACAAATATTTCGTTAAGAACCTGATAATCTGATAACTCATTTATTCTGAACATATTCACAAGAGAGAAGTTTACTTTTAAGGTGAGTTTTCGGCTGATTTTTTTCAAAAGCTTTTTTTTGTGTAATGTACATAATGATTTCATTAAATAACCTGATAATATAGCATAACTCATTTGTTTTGAAAACTCCACAAGGCGTGAATTTTTTGGAGCGGGAGTCCCGGGTTCGATTCCCGGCGGGAGTTCATGTGGTTCAAATTTTACGTTAATCAGTAGGTCTACGTCTCATATAGCCTCACTCTTGAAAAGGAACGTTAAACTCAAAATAAACTCATCTCAACTCAAGTCGTGAATTTCTCTTGGATGTCTTCCTGAAAAACATCGATTCTATTTATATTTCATAAATAAATGTTCTATTAATAATCGAACCATATGGCATAAAACATTTGTTGCTGATTGTTCACAATGAGTAGTCTACTCATGGGGTGGGATTTTCTCGGACGATTTTCTAACAAAAATTCATACTATTTTTCATATTTCATAAGTGTTTCATTGATATTGCTGATTATATGGAATAATACAATTATCCTTTTAAAAAGTTCAAGGAAATTTACTCATCGGTTGAGTTTCTTTTGGGTGTTTCTTTGAAACATAACTTACTCAATTTTGTTCATTTTTCGTAAATGTTTCATTAATAATCTGACACATTTGTCCTTTAAAAACCCCACATCCAGAGTTTGTTTTGGGGTGAGTTTCCTAGATGATTTTCTAAAAATAGTTC
Source organism: Thermobia domestica (assembly GCF_964235325.1). Classification (NCBI taxonomy): domain Eukaryota; kingdom Metazoa; phylum Arthropoda; class Insecta; order Zygentoma; family Lepismatidae; genus Thermobia; species Thermobia domestica. The sequence continues at coordinate 99,506,654 of NC_137465.1, read as the reverse complement.
AGGTGATTTTCTTCATATTTTATAAAAATATTTTTTTTATTAATTATCTGAGAATATGTTATAACGCACTTATCCTTTAATAGTCCTCAAGGGCTAGTTTATTCTTGGGGGAATTTTGCTCGGAAGATTGTCAAAATATAACTCAAGAAATTTTCTTCATATTTCATAAATGAATGTTTCACTTATAGCCTTACAATACTGGTTAAGTCATTTCTCATGAATAAATCCACAACAGGTAGTTGGTTTTTGGATGTGAGTTTATTTTTGAATGTCTTTCTCAAACACGACTAGGGGGATTATATTCATATTTCATTAATAACCCCATACTGTTCCATAAATCACTTGTTTTGGCAATATCTACAAAGGTAGTTTACTTATTTCTTAACAATTTCCTCAATTACTACACATGTGATTTGGTTTCATTAATTATTTATAGCCTAATATATGAAGTAAATCAATTCTCATGTAAAAGCTTACAAATGGTACTTTTGAGGATGAATTTCCTTCGAACGAAGTTTTTCAAGAACATAATTTTGTCCGTATTTCATAAATGAACATTTATTGGTAACTGCAGCATAACATGATATACCTTAAAATGAAGTGAGAAAGTTTAACGTGGTGGCCCTTACCACTTGTGGAGAGAAAAACTTATAATTTCGTGTCTTGGTCACGTATTGGATAAACACAAGAAAATTATACAGTATATTTGGTACAATGATAATACAAGAACGCCGTCTTGAAAGCAAAAATTTATTGAAAATCGAAATTTATTGTCTTAAGTGGATTGTAGTTGTGTATATTGGGTTTATATTGCCGTATTTCTAGGAGATATCATCCTTCAAATTTGTGGTGTGATCAAATTGTGGACACTAATCCAGCCCAGAAATGTATTCAATTTTAATTCAATTTAGAGAAAGAGCTCCGTCGTGGCTAAGCGGCTAGTGTACGCACCGTTGGAGTGGAAGACTCCGGTTCGATTCCCGGCGGGAGCTCATGTCGTTCGATTCCACATTAATCAGGAAGTCCACGTTTCATATAGCCTAGCTGCTGAAAGAAACGCTAAACTCAACTCAATTTAGAGAATGCAATACATAAATTATGAACAATTTATAAACTTGTCCCAATGTTTGATATTAAAGAACTTACTTTTACGTGCGAATAATTGTATACAATTTATTTTGTCAATGTAGCTTGAATAAACGCAAAGATGGATTTACGATGTACATTTCTCTTCGATAGAATTTGCTTTTTCATATTTCAGAACAACTTCCTTTGAAAAAGAACGAGTAATTAAGATCCTTATAGTCACTGTATATTTCTGTCGATGAAACGTATACACACTATTATTATATTCGAAGCGGTCGAAGTGGTCGAAGCGACCAAATGCCACAACAGACGATTGAATTAAACCAGCCGTTTTGGGTTGTTTGATTGGCAATCCACGAACTATTCTCAACACTAAGATATTAAGTTCTTTCGTGTGTATTCTGAGAGAACTTAAATGTAATTGGAAAGAGAATATGACTGTGGGACATTGGCTGTGGAGAAACAGTGTCATGAAGGCCATGGGAAAAGACAAGGCAGGAGAAAAGGAAAGGAACAATTCTGCAGTTGATGGACGGCAAAAAATTCTACGTGGAGACGAACAGGTAAATTGAACCCTGGGGTGTACGGAAATTCTTAGTTTGCGCTAAGTAACTGGCCAATAATGACAGAATAACTATGATGATGATATTTATTCCTAAATCTTAATAAAAAAAATCGAGATCAATCTTTATTTTTGTAAAAATCCTATCTCATTCACTTCATTAAAAGAGAAAGACAAAAAATCTGGGTAGGCGAATGTGGATCCTCTGATCCGCGTAAGAACTAACGTAGGCAGCCAATATGAGACATTTATTTCAGTTTAAGTTGTGAAAGAATAAGACAACTTGCTGATTCTCTTTTTCCTATGTTTTAATTTTTATTACTTATTTATTTTTACTCTCTGTCGTCAATAGGAGGATAGAAACTGTGATGATAGTTGATATATGAATTCTATAATTCCATGGATATACATGCTTCATGTCTATACAAGTCGAATGAAATGCACGGGCCATCTCACTGCATTTTACTGCTCCCTGTTCTTAAGTTGAATCATGTCACGTAGCAGTTATTGCAGAAACACATATCTACGAAATCTTAGCAAATAAGAAGCATTGTCGGAGAGCTTCATCTTAAAAAAACTTAGAATCAAGAGCAAACTACTCTTCTGGATGTTTCTATGAAAAACTGTTCATGAAACATTGTAGGATTGTTAGATATTATTTTATTTATGAAATATGGACGAAAGTAATTGAATTGTTTTGAGAAAACTGCTTGGAAATAACTTACTTTCCGATCATAAATTAAACTATCCTTTAGGATTTATTCATGAAGAATTACTTACACCACGTTATAAGGTTCTTAAAGAAATACTTCTTTCTGAAATCACACCTTAAAAAATCAAACAGCATTTAAATATTTTTGCAACAAATTTTGAAGAGAAAATTGACCAAAAAGTTTTGTGCTTATCCAGATAGCACTAATTTTCAAATCAGTATTACAGTAAGACGTATCTATAACATTTATTCTTGTCGAAGATTTTGGAAAAGAAAAAGTTATTTTAAGATTTGCAATTGAAAAATACATTATGATAACTATATTTTGACCTCTAGCTTTATAACGATAATATCATATATAATTAATTTGCAGATGATAATATGCTGATGCTAACATGTTCAAACTTGCAAGTCTGGCTCTCGGGCTCAAGCGGCCTGAAGCTCAATTGCGCTTGAAAATCAGTGCTGTAAGTCAATAGTGAGCCAGGAAAGTCTGAGCAAACGTTAACACTAATGAGGATAGTGAGCACAAGCATGAGCAAATGCCGTATGATCCCCATTGATAGCGAACCTGAGCCCTTGGCAAACGCGAGTCTGGTGAGGTATATGGGCGCTATATCTAGCTATCGTGAGCCGTATTGAAGACAGAGAGCTAAAGAACAAGCGACTCTAAGCTAACGTGAGCCACACTGACATTAGTGATCACGAGTCCATAAGCCCCTTTAGTCAGAACCGTTCTATTCTCAACGGCCTTATTTCTCATTGTAGACAGTCGAAGACGTAAAGCTGTTTTTTTTTAAATATATTAAAATACTAAGAATATATGTAGGAGTTCCAAAACCATATTTAAAAAAATGCTAAAGTGGATTTCTCCATTGCTATTAAGTGATACAATGAGGGCATTATTATGTACTGTACCTGCGACAATAATTTGCAACGCACAACGGTTGCTCATTGGCTTTGGTGTACGAGGTCCCGGGTTCAATTTCCGCTGGAAGAGCGTTTGGAATTTTAAATGTAGTCGATATTTCTGTGTTCGTGTCCCTGTCGCGTCCGGTAGTCCTTAGCAGTTGACAAAGAGTAAAATAGGAGTCAAGAAGATTTAAAAAGAAGTAGAACACATACCTATTGTGCGTGAGATATTTTCTTCTATCCAAGCTCTCGTTTTACCATATATGCGATTGCATAACATTAATATAAATATAAAAACATGAAAAACATTTTGAAAAACAAGAACTTTAGTTCTTGTCTGGCTAAGTGCCCAAAATACCTAAAGGGGTGAATAAATGAATTTCAATGTCGAGAATATGTGATTGTGGTAACAATGTTCAATAGTCGTTTCTAAATAGTGTCCAAAGTATTTCTGATTTCATTTTTGCACTGGACGTTTGAGAAAATTGTTTGTAAAAGACTCACCCTAAGAGTAAACTACCTCTCATAGGTAGTTACACTGTATCTAACATTGTTACTCATAGCCTACGACGCAAGAAAACATTGAGAATGGGCTCAAGGTTACCCAGGGGACGAGACGAGACAGAACGCTTCCAATAGAAACAGATGCACTTTCCAAGACGAGAAATAAATCACAGTAATGGCATTTCTCCGAGACGGCACAACCTCAACGCGTGTTCCGTAGGTGTTAAAATTATAAAAACCTGTGCAAGTGTTTTTATAATTGCGTGATTGAGTTGTTGTAGGAGAGTTTTCTGTTGATATTTGTTGATTTAGAAGAATCAGTTCTATACGAAGATTTGGTTCAAAGAGGCTCGTGTAGTAAGAATAATAAACAAGTTTTTTTTCTACTTTAACGTGGCAGATTATTCACTGAAGCTAGTGGAAACAGTGATGTTGAGATCGATGATAATGATGGAATATAGAAAGTGGAAGGGAACTGGAGAATCCTTAATGCACATAGTGTTGTCCACTACAAAGACCACTTCGAGAGAGCTGGGGTCGGACCCGAGACTTCATGCTCCAGAAATGCTCACTGTACAATTGAAGCACCTCGGTCTTCATAATAACTAAATGTGCGTTTGAAATGATAGGTAATTGTTTTGTTACACAAATTAATTCGTTGTTGAATTCTGTTATGATTATCTCTGATTAGAATTGTGTAAAATAAATTACTGCAAGGTTGAACTATGGCTAGTTCGTAACTAATGCAGTGTTTTAATTAATTATGCCCTGTGAAACAATACTCGGCGCAGTTCAAATTGAATTCATGCTTCCACATAGAAGAAGTGAAGTAAGATGACTTCGTTCTCCTCACTAGTGTCTTTTAATATTGAAGTTAGTAAAGTACAGTACTTAACAATGTTTCCAACAAATGAGAATAGAAATTACAGTATTTTCCTGTATAGTAGCTATGTTGGGATTCTACACCATGCAGTCAATCAACGATATGCGTACTGTAATATTATCGTTCATTTCCAACTCAGTATGTGATAAAAATGCAGGGAAAATGAGTCAGATCTAAGGGAACTTGTAAGGACCTAGGGTTGTTTTCTATTACTTAGTCTCTGAAAGACAGTCTATGTTTTTATGACCAGGTGTGTACAAGAAAGAGATTCAAGATGAGTTTTTTTTTAAAGAGTAAAATGAATTTCAATGTGCTTGGTTTATTTTGTTGTGTTAGATACGTTATAGAATCTGTATGAGAGAGTTTTGAAGCAAACGGACCTCTAATCAAGGACTTTGCTCTTTTAGATCCTAAAAAAATTCAAGATATTCGTTCACTTGCTCTTCCTCAATCAGCTCTTAATTATATATTTCAGTTAACTGGTCTTGACCAGATTACACTGAAAAAAGCAGCTTGTAGGCTCTTGTCGTATTCGGACACTTTTCGACGTCCGGTGATACAAGAAGTGACAAGGAAAAAGTAGCTACATCCGCTACCAAGACTTGATTCAGGTAAAAATCGTGAAGAATATGAAGGTATTCCTGATAGCGAAATATGGTATACTTTAAAACATGTGCAAGACAATGAGCAGAACTGTCGAAATCAATTATATTACAGATTAACAATTGCTTAATACTGCTGGTATGTAGATTTGGAGTTTAGCATCGTGTATAGCACCGAAGGTACATAAACCATGGACTTCCAGCTTCACGTGGGATCCGAACTACATTATCTTCCACCGAGAATTGAATCCGGGTCGCCTGCACTGAAGGCATCTACGCCAACCATGAGAGAATTTGTTGTTGGATTTGAGTCTTTCACCTATACTTACACATAAAATAATATGTATAAGCCATAAGGTTTTCAAGTAGAAAGGAGACCAGAAAAGAAAGGAGGTGTCTTTGTCACTTCTTGAAGCCAAATTTGGTGTATAAAGAGATCTTCATCAGAGCTAAATCTGTACGGAGCCCTTTCATCGATTTTTGACTCGGGAAGAGGGAGTCGTATTTGAGGGATGAAAATGTATGCGAAAACGTACGCACATTTCTCCCGTCTCCAAGACCGCCTTGCATAGACGCAACTCCAATTACATCAAAGTTGTGCGGGTTTACAAGACAACAGGGGATAAATGGAACCAATACTGGAAAATGGACTAAAACCATATATCCACTCTCTTTTAATCGATGTTCAACAACGACTTCCTTTTTATCAAAGTTCTGAATAAGTCCCGACAACTACTAGTCTTTACAGCTAGAGATGAACATAACTTGAAGAATAATTACTATTCAGAGCTTTGCTACATGTAAAGCATTGCTTCACTTCCTCAGATACAAGTAACATGTGAAATAGTTTTCTCAAAATTAAAGTCAATCAAAACAAAATTATGATTAATAAAATTACAAGATGAAAGAGAATAACACAAGATTAGTATATATGGGCTCCCATTATTAACTTCGGTCTGGGTCCTTTACGTCTCAGTCCGCTATTCTTTGTATCCCCAGCATAGTTTGTCGATCTTAATACCACACCATTGTTGCACATGATGAAAGGCTTATAGTGAGTGTTGACGATTGTTTGCTTATGTCGGAGGAAGTAGAATCAAATTCCATTGCGTACCTGTAGGCTGTTTAGAGATTGTCTCCACATAAAACTGCTTTCTTGTCCAAGTCTCCGCTCTCTTTTGAACCATACATTGATAGAGAGAAAACATCCTCAACATTATCTATTATATCAACTGATGTTTGCGGGTTATTGAAAATAAGAATCTTGAAACATGTATTCGGTGGAGGAAATCCTATCATTAAGACCAGAAAAAACTATGTTTTTACCACCAAGACTGCTTCAAATCCTTTAGGACCTCTGTAATAGTAGTTTTACAACCATCACATTAGCATTTACTTCAGCCTGAAGTATCTTGTATACTACTGCTTGTAAATTATTGGTCATAAGAAAGACTAGAGTCATTTTGTTGTTCTGTTTGAGAAACTCAATATGTCATAAAATGATGTAAATATAGTCTTTAGTTTCTATTTTGCACAAAGTAAACTTTCCCTCATTAACGCAGATGTTTTCGTTTCCTATACTTGGATCTACACGGTACCCACCAAATACTGAAAGGGCGTATCCATAATCCTCAAAATCGTATGGGTATACTGTTGACATGTTTCAGAAATGTCGCTGGACGCTACCGTACACCATACACCACCAGTGGTTGTGTATGACATACCCTCTGTTGAGGCACTACGTGCGGATGCTGTTTTAACTCCACGGTAAAATTGCAATTATAGATAATTTTGCGCTCTTCATATTATACTTCCCTTATTAAATGAAAAAGGATAAACTAAAATTTAATTTTGCTGTGATGGCTAAGCAGTTTAAAGAAAAATTGCTGTCAACAAAGCCATAGTGTGTTTTCTTCCTATCACTGTATGGTTTAAACGAAAGGAGAAACATGGACAACTGTATGTTACCAATTTTATGTAAAGATAATCCCTAAGCATTCTTATAAATACGTAATTTAATCTGATTCTACTTTCTTCGATATAAGCGGCCTCTAATTATCATCTAGACCGATCCTTTCTTGAGAGGATTTCTTGCAGCAAGTGTTGTCCAGGATCACAAAATCAAAATGTGAGGTTGCTGCACTAGGATATTATTTGCTAGAAAAATGTGCTCTGTACAAGGGTAGCATATAAATCGCAACTTAATTTATCTTAGTTCCGGAGGGAGAGGAGCAAAGCCCCTACGGTAGTATACCTAGAAGAAACATTGTTCATCAGGAGCATTAATAGTGTGCAATTAAAAAAAAGAAATCTTTGAGTTTTACGTCCCACGGTTATGCCGGTTAGGCTAAAGGAGACGGTGATGATGAGTAATGAATGAAATGGTGGAATGAAGAAAGTGGGAGGAAACTGGAGAACCCCGAGAAAACCCACGCACACGGTGTTTGTCCACCACAAAGTTCACTTGGCGGGGGCTGGGATCGAACCCGGGACCCCAAGCACCAGAGGTGAACACTCTACCACTGAGTCACCGCGGCTCGCAAGTGTGCAATTAAGATTGATGTACTATACTAAGATAGCAAATAGTTATCTGCAGCGATAATGAAAGGCTGTATCAACTTCGAAGATCGTTGCTGTAGAATATCTGTTTCATTTTGTCTCTTGTTATACAGACAACTGTCAAATATGCTGCTAGTATCTTAAATCCCTTTAATGCTCAATAATAGTGTACTGTTTAGGTCATAGTTGCAGCAATGAAAATATAGAGGATATCAATAGAAATTTGCACGTACAGGGACAGGCAGATTTAAGTAGAGAACATAAACCCCAGGATGCCAAACATCCTCGTTTGAAGTAGAGGGACTACTATGAAGGAATGCAATGAAGTTATCTTTCTTCAACCTAATTTATGATCTTCTGTATTTTACATTTACTAACTGCTAACGTGTTGTGTAAAAGTAAAATATAGTAATCACAACGTTTAATTGCCATTTACGACTTGTAGAATTTAATTGTATAGGTTCTAAAAGTATACCAAACAAACAAAATGGATGTATAACACTAAATTTTACAAGTTTCAAAATGGTAGCTATCTCCTCGAATGAAGCTCACACAAATTCTTTGGGTATTTTTCTTATATGATGAACAAGTCTATTGATTATATTGGGAAATGTCTGAATATTATTTTTTCTCTGATCAAAACATAATTACATTTTTTACCTGTGCTATGTTTAGGAGTAACGTTTTTCAACGGAAGTTTGTCTCAAATTTGTCGCAAGAAAATTTTAGTAACGAAGGAAGAAATTATATCATAAATTTCTCTTCAAAAATCAACATCATAACTCTCTTATATTTAGCGATACTGAAATGATTTACTATTCTTACTAAAATGATACTGAAATTGTAAAATGATCTACAATTATAAATGTTTAATAGTAGTTTATAATTACTGAAATACCTACAATAAAAATATGGCTTTAAAATTTCTGTTAATACCAGAACGCTGCAGTGCTTCCGCAACAATTTTTATAGAGGTAATTTATGAGTAATTCAAATTATATGCCCGTAGCCAAACTCCCTCTATAAAAATTGTTGCGTGAGTGCCGCAGGATTCTGAAATTCTGAATTCTATGTATTTTTCGATAGCGCACATACATAGTTCCTAAGTGAAGTCTTGACCCGATTACGGTAGGTCCCATACTATTGGAGTTATAGACCTTTAAAGTTCATATTTTCATGCTTTCGGCAGCCATTAACTCCGAAAACACGCATTTCTGCACTCAAGTTGGTCTATACTTTTTGTCTTATCTTGGTGTCAGGAATCACCTCTCAAACGTTGTCGGTATTGTTTTGAAACGCCCTGTATATATCAAAACATATGACTAGCATGAATAAAGCGCTATATTTTCTACATTATGCATTTAATTCTTTGGAATTTGGTACAAGAATGATGTTTCTACTTTTACATTATGGGAAGTTATACTCGTTTAAAGATTACCCCACACATTTTTATAGAGACCATATTAATGAAGTCATATTTCCTAAACTCGCAACTACATTTTATGGAACTTTTTGTGAGCAATATCTCTGAAGTAGTAATACATGTTCCAGCAAGCCTCTTTTTTATATATAAGTTGATCGTACATATATTTAATTTCCTTGGATTAATGAAAGTTTGCTCTTCTTAATGCACTTTGCAACAGTTGATTTTCATATAAGGAGATTATCATGAGCGTGTGTAGCCCTACATTAAGGTCGGAACCCACACTATGTTCACATTTTATTTCTCAAAGATTTAGTATTGAAAAAGAATAATAAAGAAAAGAAAATAAAGTAAAGAACAAGAATAAACTACAAACTAATCCAAACAAACAATTAAATATATATGATTGAAGACTAAATAATAATAATAATAATAATAATAATAATAATAATAATAATAATAATAATAATAATAATAATAATAATAATAATAATAATAATAATAATAATAATAACATTGTTTTAGAAAGAATGATAACTCTTTTTCAATTTATGAGTTCAGCAACAAACCTCTTATGCTTTTATTTCAAATTTCTTTAACTTATTATAACTCGAATCCCGAAAACTGATAAGCTCTTGTCGCTGATCTAGTAAAATGGTGCGTGCACTTTTGATGAATGTATTCTCTCGTTCAATTCCAACTGGGAGATTATTCAAATTTTTAATGTACGTATTACGATTGTTCGGGCTCCACCTTAAATTGCAGATACATATCCCATATAGCCTCCGTGTTGAAAAGAGACACGAAAATTTAACAACCAATCAACCAACTGAAAACTGATAATTTTATACACTTTGCACAGACAGTGAATATTGAGGACCTTGTTTGTATATACGTGTTATTTGTGACTTTGAACAATAGTGATCAACTTATTCATTTTTCTAACATTGGAATTGCATCAAAGCACATAAGATTCACCAATGAGTGATTAACTATTAAGCTCTAACTGTGATAGACGACGAAAGAATACCATCAATCCAAGGGAGATATTGCTGCTACCGATAGCATAGCTTCATAGAGCTAAATTCACTTCATTCTTTTTATATCTCAATTTAATAAGTTAACTTCTAGAATACAACTATTTGTTTCAAACTCGCTCGCTTAGCTCAAATTTACATTAATCTAGTGAAATTCAAACATTATCAGCTACAGTGTGACCATTATGGACGAATGTCTAATGAAAAATATCCTCATTGTATGCTTAACTGACACCATTTAGTTGGTTTGTATTTATGGTTAGGAGTCATTTCAGATTTTGCTTGGGAGGGGTGGGAGACTCTAGATGTCAGTAGAATTCCACTTTTTTCATTGGTATATGATCTTTTTATCATTTATAATGTATACAAATGTCAAATTCACAAGGGGCTATTGGCCCCATTTTAGCCACAAATGATGCTCCTATTCCAAATGAATCGAATTTTAATTTTCAAAGCACTTGCTTTACTGATTTAATTGATGGGTTAACTGAAATGTTTTAATTATATTTTGGTCAATATCCTAATTCTTGTCATAAAAATAACAAACTCAATATAACGGGAATTCAACCACCAACAAGGCTGTTATTTAAATTTCTTTAAAGCATTTTTTAGTATCGCCATTCCTACCTCTCATATTTGTATGACATGTATTGATAAGTTACCATTTATCGTTGTTTTATTAATAAATTATTTTCCAGTATGGATAACGTAAATCCTCTTTTTCAGCTAAGGTACACCTTCTGAATAATTATCTAGTTCATCTTTAAGCTCCAATTAATAATTTCCAATAGCCTAGTTTCTCTCCCCATCTGGAGAACAAATAGAAAGAACGATCTAGTAAGTACACTTGTGCTTACATGGAGAACACTCTCCGTGAAACCTGATTTATCAGTTGTTTGTTCTCGAGTAAACAGGAAGGTGAAAAGCGTGGACCGTGAACTTAGACAAAACATTTTCATGCTAAAGCAGCAAGAGTTTGGCGGTGCTGGCAACAACCGAACTGTGTAAACTGATAAAACCAGAATCTGTAACAACAGAAGTTCCAGACCTTCTAGGTGGCGGAAATGAAAACTGATGTCACCTTGTTCCTGTGTTAACGTTGATAGCAAGAATTTAACATGGAAGAACTTTCGGGCGGTTTCTCTTCTGAAAATCAGTTATACATATACATATAACAGAAAGGCATCAAGGCATATAGTCAAACGACAAGTTTCATCTCCTCCATCCTCATCTCTGCTTAATTACATCCATTTCTCGCTTTGTATCTATGCTCCACATTATATTTTGCGGTGACATAGTAAAATATCCGGAAAATAGAAGAATGTGTGGAAAGACAGTAAGGAAGAAAAAGCAACATGGTTCTATTGCTCACCAAGATGTCGGGTTCTCACACAAACACATAATTAAACAAGTTTCCCATCATTCCAGGAATTCGAAATCCAAGCTTTTGCAGAACGTGCTGTGCAACTGACGTCTCAGAAAATAAAATAACTTTCCAACATAAGCATCTGAGATATTGTAAGAATTTGTGTCTAAGATGAAGGATAACAGTAACAATTATATAATATTACTGATTTTTTTTTTTAAATGCGAGAAATCAGGGCATATTCTTAGACTAAAGTTGCAGCTTTCTCAATTAGTACATGTTACCCGCAAGAAAGTAGAGTCTTTCGTAATGTTCTTTATAGTAGTACAATCAACGTCAAAGGTATTTCCCCTGACTACTGTAACTCCGTTAGGCCGAGTCCAATACTTTTGCTGGTATTATAATTGCCTGGACAGATGTAACCAAATGTACACCCAACATTTAGAGTGGCTGATGACACTTGGTATCAATATTTCTTCCAGACATTTTTTGGGGGGCATTGCCCCCTCCCGGAGCTGAGAGTGTCTCCCTGGAGAAGACCAAAATAATACGTCTATAATATAATAATGAATAGAATAGAACCAGCAGTACCCCCTGGAGTACTTAGTGTGCCCCCCGGACAATTTTTTCTGAAAGAACGACTGATTGGTATGCCTGTTGAGCACTGAAACAAGCTCTTGCTGAGCAGTTGATGCAAGGGAAATTTCTCCAGGATAAGATTTATATCTATTGCATAGACCGTGTCCAATGAGTGCCATATATAAAAGACGTTATGACTCATTGTATGTATAATGTATAATTTTACTACATACTACATACGACAAAAAAAATGATCAAGTGATCATACATGAGTTAGAAAATGGTTGAAATTAATTGAAAATATCAAATGTGGAACAATCGAAGGGAGTATACAGGGCCGGCGCGAGGGGGGGTCGAGCCGTGCCACCGCCCAGGGCGGCAAGTCTGATGGGCGGCAAAATTTGGAAAAAGAAAAGAATACAGGGCCGGCAAAATTTGAGAAAGAAAACAATAAAGGGGCGGCATGCGAAAGTACCGCCCAGGGCGGCAAAACTTATAGCGCCGGCCCTGGGAGTATATATAGAAGGGGATATATATTTAAATATTTGTCTCCATTCATAGATTTACTCTAATTTCCAGTCATTCGAACAATTCTTCTTCACAGAAGAAAACCTCTCTTGTTACGTTGAAAATGGATTGAAATTTAAGCACGTTAAAAAGTTATTATCTACAGAGATTCGAACCCGGGCCTCTTCAGTCCAAATCTTATGTGGTAGCCATTTACCTCCACCAATCAGTCACTTGATATTACACGAAAACAATTAGCTAGTTAAAAACCCTTCGTGTAAGGCTAGACGAGATATTAAGGCGCTATGAAGAGAGGATAATTAGTTGTGGTAATCCTTTTCTACATTTTGAACTCCGAAACAGATTACATAGACTTTTATAAATGAGGTAAATATCTCGAAACGTTCTTCAAGTTGTGGTTGAGGTTTCAATCTTAGTTCTACAGCTTAAGTGTACACAAACAAATAATGCAGGTTTTGCATTTGCGCCAATCGGTTCCCACAAGCTTGCAGAAAAACTGTATATTTGTATATACATTAAACAGCAAAAGTGAAAGTAAGCTAAGACTTGTTAGCGATTGCAATCGACATCGAGTTATTTACTAGAATGAAATTTCAATTCTTACTCGCTCGTTGTCGGCATCGATTATGTATTTGTTGCGCTTTGGTATAAAATGAATGTTGAGACCTTCACACAGTAACTGAGATGCGTCACTTGTATGAACGGAAGGAACTGCTACAGACCGTCACCTTTTTTGTTTTATTTTATTGTTTTTTTATCTCTGTTTTGAACACCCTTTTTTTCTTTATAGTGGGAAGGGGGTTGCCAGGACACAAGAAATATATAGCACCTAGGCTACTAGGCTGTATTAGACATAGATCCATGGCTTTAGTTCAAACTACAGTAGGGGCACGATGGCTCAGTGGTACAAATTTACCTTCTGGTGCGTGGGGTCTCTGGTTCGATCCCCGACCAAGTAACTTTGTGATAGATAACACCGTGTCCGTGGGTTTTCTCGGGTACTCCAAATCCTCCCACATTCTCATTCTAGTACAAATGCTTTGATCATCATTCATTTGCTTTAATCATCGTCTCCCTTATCTTAACGGGCATTCTTGTGGGACATTAAACTGAAATATTTCATTTCATTTTTCAAGCCACAGTACCTACCACTGGGAATCAAATTCCGGTCTCCTGCAAAGGCAACGAAGTTCTAACCACATCGCCACAAGAAATCCCTTCGATGTACGTGTATGTTTGGTTTTCTTAACAACATATATCCCTTCTTTACTTATTTCCTCAGTGGCTGAATAATAATAATAATAATAATAATAATAATAATAATAATAATAATAATAATAATAATAATAATAATAATAATAATAATAATAATAATATGTATCCTGCCCTTATTGGCAGGTCACTCGCCGCAGCTGAGCAGCTCCATGCTCCACGGTCCTACGCTAACCTTTTTTGTTTTCACGTATGATATTTCTGTTTTTATATCATCCATTAATTGCAGTCTCCTTCACCACCTCCCTCTCCTTTACGCCACAATAGCCTCTAGGACGTCCCTCATGATACAGTTTCTTCTTAGGCAATGTCGCAACCAGTTTCTCTTTCTCTTCTCAATAATATCTACAGGTGTTCTTTTTTTCCCCACCATTTCTAATACCCTCTCATTAGTTTTCAGCTCGATCCAACCAATTCTTTCCATTCTTCTCCACGCCTACATTTCGAAGGCTTCCAGTTTTTTCATAACTTTTACGTAATGTCCATGTTTCTGCCCCATAGAGTCTACACTCCACACGAAGCATTTTATGAGTGTTTTTCTTAACTCTTTATTCAAGGCCCCACAAAACAGACTTCTTATTCCTAAAGGCTTCTTTCGCCATTCCTATCCTTGCTTTCATTTTACGTTCGCACTTCATGTCATTACTAAAAATATTACCCAGATATCGAAAAATATTCACTGGTTCTATTTTCTCCCCTCCAACTTTTATATTTGACAGGGCTTCGTTCTAATCACCATGGCTTTTGTTTTTCTAACATTTATTTTCAACCAATATTCTTTAAAGCCCTTCCTCAGGTTTTCTAACATCTTATTGATTATGTTTTCAGATTCTGCAACAAGCGCCATATCGTCTGCAAATCTTATGCATCTAATCATTCTACTTCCTATGAAATGCTATCTGCATTATGTAGGCTCTTTTTCAATATCTCTTCTAGATAGACATTAAATAGTGTTGGCGAGAGGCAGCATCCTTGTCAAACTTCCATTCCAATTTCACTCTCCTCCGTCAGTTTTTTCGCTATCCTAACACTTACTTGTTGGTTCATATATAAGTTTCTTATGAGTCTTCTATCTTTCCATCCCAACCCAATCTTCTTTAGAACTCCCAGCAATAATTCCCAATTCACGCGGTCAAAAGCCTTTTCTAGATCAATAAATTCAACATACACCTCTTTCCCCTTTTTTTATAAATCTTTCACCGATCGTTTTTAATAACCCAATAGTATCTCTTTGCCCTTACCTCTCCTGACCCCGAACTGCTCCTCCTCAACTTTTTCATTTGTTCTTCCATATCACATTCGGTTCAGTATTGAGAGCAGAATTTTAGCTGCATGAGATACGAGACTCAGTTCTATAATCCTCATATCTCTTTGGGTTCGATTTCTTAGCCATCGGTATCATGATTATCTTCAAGAAGTCTTTCGGCCACCCTCCTGTTTCACATATTTCATTGCAGAGTTGGAACAATTCTTTCTTGCTCTTGTCTCTCATATATTTATTGAATTCAATTGGTATATTATCTTTCCTGGTTGCCTTTCCATTTGTAATCTCTTTTCAAACTCACCCAAAAGAATACTAAACTCTTTTTCTTCCTCGCTTACTTCATTTCTACTTCAACATTTGGGCTACACTGTCTATGTTCTTTCCACCTTCCTATGACCTCATTTCTCTCGCTGACTACCTTCCCATTCTTATTTTGTACTGCCATCATAATACCCCCTTGTTTTCTCCGAAATTCCATAGATTTCACCTCCTTGTACATGTCCTCATATTTCCCAACTCTTTCTAATTCTTCTATGTCTTCGCATTTTCTTTTGTAAAACTCTTCCCTCGCTCTGTCTGTTATAATAATAATAATAATAATAATAATAATAATAATAATAATAATAATAATAATAATAATAATAATAATAATAATAATAATAATAATAATAATAATAATAACACGATGCAACACTCATTTTATAATAGTGTCCTTGTCTTATAATAGTGATTTCCTGTATTGTTACGTTGAAAGTAGCTAGAAAAGGTGTATTTTCCCCATGAAACGTCGCTTATGTAAGTAGCAGCATCGAAAATATGGAATCTGTCCTATATTAATGCATTTATATGTGCATGTTAAAACGTTTGCTACTTTAAGTTGCAGTTAAATTTGATTGAAGAACTTGCCAACAGCGAGATTTGCGGTAGAAGGAACATGTGCCACACCGAGCAGTGTGTTTTAAGCCCATTTGTAAGAATTTAAAAGTATATTTTTATATATATTTATAACTCTAGGATATCCTGTTATACTGATATTATGTTACAACATGCCTTTCTTATTCAACTTGCAGATAAGAACTATGAAGATACGTCTAATGGACAACCTTACTATCCTAACGAAACAGATTTGAATTATCTTATTCGAGTTCCAAGTCTCAGTAAAGAAGGTGGCTAAACCAGTGGAACGTAGTTAATTAATCATTAAACGCAACAGCTCAATGGAGACAGCACGAACAGTTTTCCAAATTCTATTATACGAAAGATGGATTGTGCTTCTGCCAAGATATACGTGATTTGTTTAATGTTTTACAGATACCTTACATTCTGAAAGAGTGGTGTTTGTTTATGGACAGCTCGTCTAGAAGTGTCAAGGCTGTGCTTCTGCACAATGGGAACAAGCACCTGTCTTGTCTATTCCTGTGATCCATTCCGTCTCTATGAAGGAAAACTTTAACAGCTTGATGACCTTACTGGATAATTTAGAGAATAAAAAATATGGGTGGCAAGTAATAAAGGACTTCAAAATTATTGCCTTACTCTCGGGTTTTCAGGGTGATGTCACCAAATTCCCGTTATCTTTGTTTATGAGACAGCAGTGACACCGAGGTTCACTACTGGAGGATGTACTGGCCACAATAGGAGGAGTACATTGTGAAAACACATAAGGTAAAATACGACCCACTTGTGGATCCTAAAATGGTATTGTTACCACCTTACCAAGCAATTTTTGAAAGCTTTGGATAAGGATTCTGACGCATTGAAGTTTTTACAAAACATGTTTTCGCAGCTATCTCGTGCTAAGGTGTTTATAGGACCGCAAGTCATGAAGACGATCCAGTCCACTGAGTTCTCCACGCTGCTAACTGAGATTGAAAAAGAAGCCTGAAGCAGCTGTATGGCAGTCATTCTGTGTTTCTCAAGAAATTACAGAGCTGAAAATTATTGGAGCTGTATTAAAATTATTAACATGGTGACAAACTATGACAAAATGGGTTGTAGGATGTCACTTAAGTTACATGTCTTGCCTGTGATCTGGACATTTTAAAGGAAAATATGGGTGCATATTCAGAGGAGCACGGTGAAAGCTTTCACCAAGACATTATGACTTTTGAACACAGTTATCAAGGACACCATAACGAGAACATGATGGGGAACAGCATCTGGGGGCTAATTCTTGAAAATGATGATACGCATCAACGAAAATGTAGGAAAAGGACACATTTCTAAGGTACGCACAGGTACACATGGATATCTATATACTTAAGTAATGTATTTAAGTAGCCTTCTGTTTTGATGTTATAATATGGGTGCTGAAGAACTTACTACCAAACTTGTTTAATTAATTTAAATGAAATGTCTAATTCATTTCATAACGTTATTTGTTTTTGCAAACAAAACGATGTTAAACTTACAAAAGCGAAGTTTCATGAGAATTATGCACATTTTCTTAAATGTTCAATGAATATGACTAAGAAATTAACAATAACAACCGAAGGACATTTTTTTTAAAAAAGTGATGGTTGGTGTAATACTACTACTACTACTACTACTACTACTACTACTACTACTACTACTACTACTACTACTACTACTACTAATAATAATAATAATAATAATAATAATAATAATAATAATAATAGAAATGCTTCTTTTTCCAAATAGGGATGGCTGGAAATCGGATGATTAATATACAAAGAACAAAACGTAATAGGCGACTAGTTAGCTGTTACAGGCACTTTTCACGTTACATAAAGATCAGGATTATAAAGGCAATTTGGAAAATGGTAGTAATATAAAGAAGTAGGTAACAAATTTCTTATGCGTTCATCACAGGAATGATACTGCATTTTAACACAAAATATGGGAATGATCTATAGTTGCCTTAGGACATTCGAGAATTCCAGTGTGTGGTGTAAATTAGGGTTTAAGCGATCAACAATTGCGCATTTTTCGTCCCTGATCAGTAATCAAAGTAAGATAGTGGTTTTACAAAATATACATTAGCAACCTTGTGTGATGGTGGCAACTGCAGCGTTCCCGTACAAAAGCTTCCATTTAAGATCACGTCACGAGTGGCGGATACTGAGAGTTGTTCGAGACGGTAGCGCTAGAACAGACGGTGGCAGCAACTATTTTTGTTCAAGCAACTGCGGTTGTCCCGTATGAAGGTTCCAATTTAAAACAATGCTTCACAACTCGGTGGCGCAACTCAGTGGTTATGTGTGAACGCTGTTTGCTGTTATAACTGCGGTGTTGGACAAGGAAAACAAGTACCATCATATAAACATTTTTTACAAATGCTGGAAAGAGATAAATGAGGAACTGAAAAGGAAGATTATTAAATATAAATTACAATTTACTGCATTATTACTAAGTTTATTACTTCTGTCATTATACAGAGCGTTCAAAACGCCTCTACACACTTGAATCGTGGCAAGTCAAAGTCGCATTCAAAGTCACATGAAATAAAATTTTATGCGAAGGTTTGCAACACTGCTATATTATTGCCTTGCGTGAAGTTTTTTTCTTAGATTCCAGTCGACAAAGTGACGTTGAAGTGATTGTTGCATCTAGTTAGCGGTCTCTGAAACAATGGTGTTAACTTTGGAACAACGAATATTCCTGGTTGAACATGTGTTCCGTGAACAAGGTGAGTACAAACAGTCAAAGATAAGTTTGCAGCTAGGTTTCCGGATACACCTGTTCCGAATTGCCACACTGTAAGGGCACTGATCGATAAATTTACAGACATTGGAACGGTAATGGACTATAATCGAAGTGGTAGACCGTCAGTGCTCGATGAAGAAAAAATGCTACACATATCGAATGCAACGTAGCCCCCATAAACCACTTCGAAAACTTGCCCAGGAAGAAGCAATAAGTGTTGGAACGGCACAAAAGGCGGTTCGTAAGAAACTGCGTCTTATCCCGTATAAGGTGAGAGCGGTGCAGCAGTTACTTCCTCTTGACAGTGTAAAACGAGTGCAGTATTGTGAATGGTTTACACGGTTTGTTATGGACGGGGACGCGGCAGAAGTCCTAAATGGCAGAAGTCCTAAAATGCAGAAGTCCTAAACGGCATTAGACCTAAAATGCACAAGTCCTAAAATTATTTCGCGGCACAAGTCCTAAATGGCAGAAGTCCTAAAGTGCAGAAGTCCTAAAGTGCAGAAGTCCTAAAATGCAGAAGTCCTAAAGTGCAGAAGTCCTAAAATGCAGAAGTCCTAAAAGGCAGAAGTCCTAAAAATCATACCGAGGCAGAAGTCCTAAAGTGCAGAAGTCCTAAAGTGCAGAAGTCCTAAAAATCTCTTGTGGCGCTACCATCGCGTCCGTAAGAAGAATACTGTCAATCTGTTAGTCAAGTTTTAGATATATTGTTTCATATTACAGAGCCTTAGTTCTTACAAGTTATTTGTATAAATACATATTCTATCGTTCTGAAATAATAAATAAATAAATAAATAAATAAATAAATAAATGAAGCCTATTGTCCTTTCTTACTCTTTCCATGATATATTTCTATGTTGACAAAATTTTAACTTTCTACCAAATGTGATTCCCAGATCTTTCATAATGTCTGTTTTTCTCTATTTCCACACCATTGACTTCATATTAGTAACATAATATTGTGTTTTAGTTATGTACGTCATAAATTTTGCTTTCCTTGTGTTGTTTTGAAGTAAATTATTTTTACACATATATTTCTTGTACAGAAGTCTTTCTGTAGCAAATAATTGTCATATTCGTAATTAACTACTCCTGGGATACGGCTGTTTCGGTGTAGGACGTTTCGGTGTACGGATTGCTCGGTGTAAGGACGTTCGCCGGTTAAGGTCAGGCTGGTTCGGTGTAAAAGTTCTAATGTTTACACCGAAACGTCCACTCTTCAAAATGAAAATTATTCGTTAGGGAGAAATAAATTCACGAAGTAGAATATATAAATTAATAAATAAAATAAAAATTAAATGTTTCTGTAATTGGCAAGGGTTACTTATTTATAGTGAGTCCCCTCGCTTCACTCTATGTCAGAACTTCTTATATCCTCAAATGTTATAATTATTAATTGATTGGGAAAACGTTTTACGGTAATGATATATAGTAAAAAAGTGTGTGATGCATAAACATTGTGTACACCACACACACCTTATTACGGCAATAACTGTGCACAAATCGCAAAATGCTGCACAATCTTTGAAAGAAAATTTTCAAACACAGATGGTTTTTCTTCCAATAACCGCTTTTATATCATGCATACCCAATAAGATTAGCAAATCTAAGAAAAGAAAACTGATTATGAATCAGTGATGAGATCTTAATTATATTATTACGGAGATGTAAATTCATGTTATAGTTGTAGAGAAGGACAGTGTCAGAAAAATGTCTCAAGAAAATTTTTAACGGCCTAAAGAACACAACAAGAGGCTGAATCCTACCAGTTGTTCCTGCAGAAATTGTTTCTATTATGAGTTACTCTTTTGTTCTTAAACGTGTTTAATAATTACAGCAAATGAAGGATGTTTATAATAGAATGTGAAAGAATACAGTTTTAAAAGAATTAAACTACGTCAACATGTTAAAATAATTAAAAGAACCTAATTAATTAGCCACTTTGTACTCTCATTTGCTTAACTGGAATAACCGAGGCCTAAAGGAAAAGAGTTTTCTGCCCAAATCTTATAAGCAGTGGGATATTTTAATATTATAGAAATTGACCCTCCTTCCCCTTAGAAGTGTAATTTTCAAGATACTGAAACATATAGTATTTTATTACTTTTAGTTAAAAGTTCAAATACCGAGTTTCACGCATCTAGCTTAAACAAATCCTTCCTTAATTTATTTACATATTTTCTGAGTAAGTAATGGGGAATTCGAACATTAAAAAAGTGCTCCCTTTGCTCTTTCCTTTTTATGTGTTCAATTTTCAGTTTTTTTTAACAGGAAAGATTATATGCCAAGTTTCATTTTACTAGCTTCAGAAACTTGCGAGATACACTACCCTTTAAAAAAATCTTGCCCCACCCGTTTTACGATACTTATTTCCAAAAATTCTTTCTTATGTCCTGCACTGCGGCTTTCATAAGAAAATTATATTTTATAATGAAAATTTAACGACTCTACTTGTGGTAGTATGCCCAAAAAATCACTCATCTTTACTCTTTTATATAAGAGTACAGAAGATAAATACAGTCAAACAAATGGATTTCCATGAACAGTTTCCGATTTCTTATAACTACCTGATTCGTACATTTCCCACAAGCTGTGATTTTAAATTTACGCTCTGTCAAGGTCCAGGTTTCAAAAAGGAACTAACTGGAAATATAATAATATTATGTATTTGTGTACATGTGTAATATGTATAAATTTATTGTCTTATTGAAGCTTTCGTAATCTGGAAATAAACTTTTGATTTGCTTTTAATATATAAAAATCATGCTCCCCTAGAAAAATTTGCAGGCTACACCCCTAAATGACTATGTAGTAATTTCTGCAAAAATGGCACAGGACCTAAAATTTAGGTCTAATGCCTATATTTTTAGGACTTGTGCCATTTAAGACTTATTAATGTCACCCACTGTATTGCATAATAAATGTTCTTTGCTCAATTTTAAATTTACTGCGTTCTTTATGTATACAGTTGGTATTTAATGTTCACTCGTGAAATGTCTAGTGTGCTTTTGTCCTAATTAAGTAAACTTTGGTTGATTTTTGTCCTACTCTTAATAAAATACGCTCCGCACAGTATATATTGCAATTCTGAATGTTTGCTTGGTTTCAGAAGTCTGGTAAAATATTCTTTTTAAACATTTTTTTATTATTTATTTATTTATTTATTCTTGTTTTAGGAATTTGTCTTGGGATTCTCGTATCTCCATTCGAAAGAAACGAATTTCTTAACAAATTATGTAATTAATTCTTAGAATGAAATAGGTTGTATTATGTAATTCGTGTATAAGTGCAGAACAGATAGTGATAATAACGATCTTAGTAGTACAAATATAGCTGTTACTGTTGGAATTAGATACGATCGTAACATTATTGCCAACTAGTTGCTGCATAGTCCCAATTTCGTGTGGTGGTGGCGAATTTCAGAACTAAAGCAAGTGAATGATAAAGGCACAAGTCCTAAATGGCAGAAGTCCTAAACGGCAGAAGTCCTAAAGTGCAGAAGTCCTAAAGTGCAGAAGTCCTAAAGTGCAGAAGTCCTAAAATGCAGAAGTCCTAAAGTGCAGAAGTCCTAAAATGCAGAAGTCCTAAAATGCAGAAGTCCTAAAGTGCAGAAGTCCTAAAATTTAGGTCTAGTGCCCATATTTTTAGGACTTCTGCATTTTAGGACTTCTGCACTTTAGGACTTCTGGATGTCACCCTTATGGACAAGTCTGACAATGTTTCAATTTTTTTTCTTTTCTTTATTTTATTTATTTATTTATTTATTTATTTTTTTTACTGATGAGGCCTGGTTCCATTTATCAGGTTACGTCAATGCCCAGAACTCACGTTTGTAGTGTGCAGAAAACCCACATGTCATACATGAACTTCCTCTGCATGACCAGAAGGTAGGGGTGTGGATTGCAATATCCAGAAGAAGAATAGTGCTTTTATGCCATAAAATATAATAAATTTTGAGTAAAATAATTTTCTCGTTGCTTTGAATATTTGACAATTAAGATGTATAGAGACTTTTTGAACGCTCTGTAGTTTCCATTTTGTTTCAGGCCCACTATCGATTATAATACAGTATATGTTAAACGATGTTCTACTTTACTAAGAACGTAACTGAAACAGATTCTGGTATGCTGAAAAATCTTTTCTTATGTGTCGTCAGTTCCTCAACCAAGTGATTATATTTGCAATACTTTTTATTCTTTCTTTTATTACACGGATACTTGTTACTTGCTTTCTGAGTTTTAATGCAGCACTATCAGGGCCATATGTAACCCTTTTGCCGCCCTGGGCTATCAACATTTTCTGCCTCATATATAATTAAAAACAGATGTAGGAAACACGATACAATGAAGTGAATTATCAAAGTAGGAGTGAAAAATACGTAAAATAAATGTAAAAATTCCCTGCCTTATACATGCGCGCGTACACAATACATTTCTGAAATCTCCAGAACGTCCAGTATAAAAGAAAGAGAACTGGCCTAGAATTTCCCGCTGCAGCTGGCCATGGCTCATCCACAAATATGGAACTGGGAACTCTCAAGAAGGTAGCTCCTCATCTAAAAAGGTGCAAATCTTTATAGAAGTTTTTTGCTGCCACATGCGATCTTTATGTTCAGTAGTCTGCTCAGATAGGTACAGGTAGTCAGCCCTGATAATCGGAAGCAGATCCTTTGAGTGCGTACCCTAAGGAAGGAGAAAATAATTCAGACATTATTTCTTCCCTCCTTAAACTGTATCAAGATATACAGGAATCTTAGTTAGGCTTCGAGATATTTTAAGATAAAGTATGGTTTGAAAACATCGAGTAACGAGTAGTTTAATTAATCAGCTTTGCATGAATGGCCTGTAGCATAGTGTTATCATACCACTGTCAGGTGGCAGACCCTTGTCCGAGTCTCATCGAGTCAATTAATATTCCTTATGAAATGTTATTAAGTAACAATTATCGTAATTCTACTATTGCTTTGTTATCATTATCAGTATTACTTTCGATCATTCCAAATCCCAATCACTTCACAGATTCAAACTGTTGTCCGTAAGCTAATCTGAAAATAAATCTGACTTGTGTGAAAACTATGTTTTATACGTCGCAAGAGGCGTAACCCCAAATTATTCCCTATAAATCCAGTCTGAAGAAGGAAAGCACTTTATACAAAAGTCAGAATCACAAGGGACCACAAGAAAAATGCCCTCTTCTTAGGAAAATATCTCTTTTGTGTTTACTTTATGAGAATATAGAAAGCTTTTAAATTTTCCTACTATATAGAAATATTTCAAATAAATTATGGTTCTTAGTTATAAAGGTAACCAAGAAAGTTCAACCGTTTTTCGTGGAGGTATGTGTTCAATTAGCCCTCATACCGTGAGTTGAATGCAAATGGAGATAAGGCGAAGATCAGTTGTTGGTGTGGGTATATCCAACATACTACCTGGTCGTGGCAGTTCAGTTACACCGTGAACATTCGTAAGGACAGAATGAACGTGGGACCGCCACATAGCGTCATAAGGGCGTGTACTGGGGTCAAACGCCGCTGGAGCGGGCTGGAGGATAGCCAGGCGTTTGGTAAGGATGTCGTGACTACGTGGACAGTGCAGCACTGGTTTAACAAGTTTAAGGACGGTGACGAAACATTAGAAGACGCAATACGTGCTGGAAGACCAACACATGTACAAAATGAAGATATACAGGCAGTAATTGAGACGAACAGTGGCCAGACATGTGAGGAACTGGGACTACATTTCAGTGTGAGTGGAGAAACCATTCGCCAGCATCTCTATCAACTTGAGAAGCACTACAAGTTGGGTCGATGCGTCCCACATGATTTGGCTCCGGGCCAGAAGGCAATGCGAGCAGACACCTGTGTTTCTTTGCTGTCTCGTCTGAGGATTGAGCCATTTCTGGATGGGGTGTTGCATGTGATGAGAAGTGGGCACTGTACAAAGCTCCACGGCGCCGTCACCATTGGTAAGCATCACATGACCAGTTCCAAAACAGCCTAAACCAACATTTCACCAGAAGATGGTCCTCTTATGTGTTCAATGGACTGCTTGCGGCATCGTGCATCAGGAACTGCTACCAGCTGGTCAGAGCATCAATGCAACTGTGTACTGTCAGCAGTTGAGCCGTGTCCAAGAAAAATTAAAAACTCCGGAGCCAGCACGTCTGGATCGCAAAGGGGTCCTCCTGTTAGGGACAACGCTAAGCACCATGTGGCTAGAATGAGCCGGGACACCATTGTACGCCTTGGATGGGAAACACTATTACATACGCAATATTTCCTGAACATTACACCGTCCCATTATCACCTATTCCATTCCTTGGACAATTACCTTAGAGGACTCTAGTTCAGATCCCTAATAGAGGTGCAAAATGCATTTGATACATTCTTCCTTTCACGACCCATCTAGTTCTAACGCAATGGAATCCAAGGCCTTCCAGAACGTTGGCAGAATGTCGTTGATTCTAATGGGGACTATTTTGATTTTCCAGGTACGTCTTAGGTGACATATCGATGTTTGAAGATGGTGGGTGAAAAAG
The DNA here is from genome assembly GCF_964235325.1 of Thermobia domestica. NCBI lineage: Eukaryota > Metazoa > Arthropoda > Insecta > Zygentoma > Lepismatidae > Thermobia > Thermobia domestica. The sequence goes on along the minus strand of NC_137465.1, from coordinate 99,481,162 downwards.
CGACAGAACTTTCTTGGTTACCTTTATATATTTTTATAGAAAAAAAGCATATAAATGAAGTGTAAGATCAGGTCTTTAAAATCATTTCTCTGCTACATCAATGAATTCTTTGCTAAACAAGTGCAGTCTTAGTTAAAAAAAAAAAAACGTAGAAATATATATGGTGTTATGATTGGGGTAGAAGAGAGTCTGGACTCGGTGGACTCCTCACGTAGGTACTCTCAGGGCCGGGGCTACCGATGCGATCACCCCGGGCGCCGCGACCAAGGGGTCGCCGGGATGACAAATCAACAAAGTTCAAGGAATTCAGATTATGTTGTTGAATGATTTTTTAAAAAAATTATGTTAATTCAGATATTTTAATAATGATCAGGCTACGGCCAAGTAAAATTTATTTATTTATTTCATAAGGACAACACAACAGGCTTAATGCCTAGTTAAAGTGTCGTGTACATAATTATCTAACATACATTATTATACATACACAAATATACGTTGTTTAATTATGCAGAAGTTATTGCCTGACAATTATTTTGAACTTATTTTCGGACATAGCAAATACGTCTACTACATGAAATCTAATCATTTCGTTATATGAAGCACACAGAGGAAACTTAAGTAATATGTTAGTTCTTACTTTTCTACAATAGAATGTCCCAATGGTTGCTGTTCTAGTCTTACCTGTTGGGACACGCAATAATATTTCTGAAACTAATTCTGGACATTCAATTTTACCGTTTAATAATTTATGCAAGAGCAACAAATCAAAAACCCATATCCTTTTTCCTAATATTTAAAAACTAAAATTTTAATTTTCAAATTGGTCACTAAGTTACTACTATGTTACTTAATACTTAAGTTACCCTATCGTTACTAAGTCTTCGTAGGAGACCGATTTCGACACTTCGGGTGGAAATCGGTTTTCTTGTTTGAAAACATTTTTAAAAACTCAAAGTGTATATTTTCTACTCCATCAGAGTATTTAGTGACATTTGGTTCCAAACAGTACAACATTATTCTAATTTTGATCTCACATACGAAAAACATAACCATATAAATGTTGATTCATTGTAGAAATCCTGTCCTATCCTATAAATTAAACCTAGGTTTCTATATGCACTACTCGTTATTGCGTCAATGTGTTGAGTAAAGTTAATTTGCTGTCAAGCATAATTCCTAGATCTTTGGTAGTTGGGTAGACAAGGAAGTGCCACTTATTGTATAGGTAAAGTTAATTGGATTTTCTTTCCTCGTGAAAGATAGAGATTTACATTTGGACATATTCAGGACTAATTTATTCTTATTCTAATGAATTCTCTGTAGATCTTGTTGAAGTTTAACGCAGTCATCAATTGAACTTACTTTGGAATATAATTTGAGATTATCGGCAAAAAGAAGAACTTGAGAAATTTTAATACACAGAGAAATATCATTAATAACAAGAAGACACAACAAGGAACCTAGATTAGCTCCTTGAGGGACTCCCGATAGAGTATTGAACTTGAAAATTATCGGTAAAATAAAACATCGTCTAGGATTATTCACCTGGAACTCTCTCTAGCCCTTTGTAAGAAGATTTTTTTTTTTAAATCTTGGAATTTAATATTTGTATTGTTATTTGTATATTCTGTGCTATCACTATGTTGATGTGTACCAAGTTCAAAGTAAACAAGAATAGCACTGGATTTCGATAATCCAAAACCATGTTTTCATTAACTTTTATGTTTTTACTACAAAAGCCATTCAGTTTCAAAAAATGACATAATACCAACTTTTCTTATCTTACATTTTGATCTTACATTCCATAATTAAGTAGGAGTACAGAATAAACTCTGGTTGCTTTTTATAACATACTTTGGAGGAGGGGGCTTGGGAATTCTCAGCCCGGGCGCTTACAACCCACGCGCCCACCCTGGGTACCCTTCAATTTTATTTTTTTCTGATACATATAAATAATGTAAGAATATCTGGGGCATGGTTGATATTGTTGAATACTCCCCACTCCGCAAAAAGCGCAGTCCCATTAAACTTCAGAGGAGTTAGCAAAGACAGCTAAGGATTCTCAATCATTCGTTGGACATTATTCAACATCGTGTTGTTGTGACATTATATTCTATGGATTTTACCAGATATTTTAGAGTAGCTGTTAAAATAGAGTGAACAAGCAACATTATTTTATAATAGAAGAACATTTTAATGATTTTATATTATAAGTATCTTCCTCTTCTTTTTTCCATAAAAAATGTATATTCATATGTTGCACAAATGCGTAATATACTTGCAATAACACTCAATGTCTTTAAAATAAAGTACAGGCAGAGAAAATAGTAAAAAAGTAAAACTGAATAGGAATATGTATAAAAAGATAATATACTGTAAAAAATAATTTATGAGCTCCGTTAAATAGCACTTACAACATTTCAAGTAACTCTATAAATTTCTATTTGAAACCTCCAAATCTTGGTTAGATGAGCCAAGAGCCAATTGACAAAGTCTACCATAGAAAATGTTCGCACAATGAGTTGTGCGAGTGTCTTGGAAGGGAGGAAGAAAAAAAGGAAAACGAGGCATAGAGGGAAGCATTAGCAGCATCTTTCTCGCAGCTTAAACTGCAGAAGAAAAAGTTTGTAAAGAATCACCGTTTACAACTGGGATATCAATATTCATTGAGTCAAAGACGTCCCATCAATTTTATTCAAGGGACCCTACTCGACTCTTTTAGTTATTGGAACCCTCTCCTTTAACCAATTTCTCTTTCTTTAAAATAAAACAGTGGTCCTCGCTGTCTACTCGTATAAAAACAATTGATATTTATTACTAAGGTTTCATGTCTTGAAGAAAGCTGGGGAATACCAAATAAAACATTACTCGAAATCTAACTCACGTATCATAAGGGCGGGGGAATGCGTAATGAAAGAAGCAAGTTATTAGGCTAAATTCAACTAAAATAAGTAAATAATTTTCACCTTCTAAATCCAACATTATTAGCTAATAACGAAAAAGAGTCCAAAGATAATATACATAGATATCCAGCGTCGAATCCAGAATTTTTCTGTTGGATATGCATCAATAACTTCCAGTATATTTGAATAAAATTTAATTTTTTAAAAATGCCTTTAGGCATCTGTGGTATGAATGAATAATTTCCCTGGAAATGGTCAGTATCTGGTCTCCGGAATCGAACTCACAACTTTACAAATTCAAAGCCAAAGCTTTACCGAGTCACGGCCGCTGTATATAGGTATAATTTTCAGTATATAATTAGCTTGCTGCTCTTGGAATATGATGGATACTTGATAGTACAGAATACTTATGAAAGTTTGCTATTTCCACTGCTACCTTCTCATTTTAGATAGGGTATATGTACACTCATGTCTAAAACGATTGTCGCATATCTATAACTGTCTTCTTGTCAGAAAATAATTTGATAATGATTTTGCAGGGTACTTTTAATACTGGTACTAAGTGTATAATCGGGAAATGTATATTTGTGGTAAATTTCATAGAAAAAGAATAATAAATACGAAAATTAGAACGAGTACAACAAAATGTTGCTAAATGGCCAAGAAAGTTTTATTCTCGTTTTCTTGTTCTTATTTACTGCTGTTTTGACATGAAATTTGTCACATACATGTCTTTGCCGATTATACACATACTAACATTATGAGAAATACCGGGCGAATTCGTTATCAAATTATATTCCTACAACAACATATTTATAGACATGCGACAATAATTTTGGACATGAGTGTACAACAAAGGAGGGTGTATATGCACCAATGCACCATCCCTAAATCCTGCTCCATATATATATATATATATATATATATATATATATATATATATATATATATATATATATATATATATATATATATATATATATATATATATATATATGTGTGTGTGTGTGTGTGTGTGTGTATATATATATATATACATATAAGGTAACTGCAGGTATATACACCAATACAGCTAAATATGCCAAGTATTCAGTGCTGGAACGTTTCCGACGAAATCCCCTAAAATGCGCCTCCAATATGTGCCACGGTCTTGGACAAGTCCGATTTGACTATTGCTCCGGGAGACAGCGCTGAGACTGCCATGCCGTGCAATGTTTGTTTCGGGAAGGTTCCGTGGAGGACGTTCTTATTTCAATAGAGGTAAGAATCAGTTATTACTACCGTGTTACCTCAAAACATTGGCGATTGTTTACAGCAATGTACAGCTTATTTCGTGTCCGTCTAGGAACACTTTGATTTGTAAGTGTAATTTCAGTCTTTGTGATTCCATGGCTACTAAATCAATACCAAGCAGGTACAGCGAAATACGCCAGGGCGTGTGCAGGACTGACTGTGGAGGACAAAGATGTTTTCATTTGTCCCGCATGTTTCATGTAATATTAGTGTAGTATTTTTTAAGTCACAGTAAAGTGACACTGTTTATCTTCATATGGACTAAAAGTTTTCAGGTTGAAACTACATTTCAACATTGGAAATTATCGTTTTTATATTTTATCTTTTTATCTTCATCTTGCACTTTGGTTATTCTATATTTTGCTTCAGTCATGTTGTGTAGTAATATTTGAGTTCGTATATTACAGACGATGTAAGCAGTTGCCTGATTTATTACAGGTTTCTAGTAATATCCTACACTTAGCGTAACTACCTGCATGTGTTGATAAATACGCCACTTTGTAACACTTTTTCTCTTGTACTTTGGGTGCGAAATAGAAGTGAGTTGCATCATTGTCACATTTTTTTCCTACACGCGGAAAACGCTACTCTGCAACGCACATGTACTGATCTTTCTGTTCCATTAAAATTAAGGCCATAAGAAATACAGCATCCTTAACATGGCGTAATTACCTGCACCTACCTTATGATAAGTGCTCTTTTTTCGGCATTCTATGATCGAAATTAATTTCGTACTCTTACAATTATAAATAAGAAGACTATTTTGATGAAATACGTTGTACAGTAGGATGTGCGTGTAAGCACATAAATGTTTTAGATGTTTTAATGATTTGCATTTTTAGCAACAGTGATTTATTTGGTTTTCCCGTTCCGACAAAATCGCTAATCCGTAACGATCGTGGCCCCGAAGTGCCGGAGTAAAGAGCACACTTACTCTACTAAGATTCCATTGAACTGAACAAAACGATGTAGGAAGATGGAAGTCCTCATTCATGGTTTTCTAGAACATCGAGAAAATAGATTTTTTTGTAAACTTTAGAAGTTGGTGCTGTATAATAACTATGTCACTTATTATAATGAAACTGCTATTGAAGGATATCCTCATCAAGCTTTTCATTGTGATGCTAAAGAGACGACAGTTCATAGTATTGTCAATGAGATATAGTCTAAAATAATGTTTAAATCTTAAATTTTAATTTTAGCTTGACTCTAGTATTGTCCAAAGATAAGAATTATATGTATCGATAGACATCAAACTGAAATAAATGAGATGATTCAGAGAAAATTTTCACACATACGTTGAGTAAATTTAAAAAAAATGCTTTAAAGAGTATTCCAGTTCCCGATAATAATCGATCGATTGTTTTTATTCTACTGCAACAGATCTTCTATTTATTTATGTACAGTATATATGAAAATACATTGCCAATAGTAGATATAAACTACTGATATTTCTCTTATCCGAACAGTGACCAACTCTTCCTATAATTTCTTCCCCTCCTACTAACAGGGACACACTACTCCCAATAATGATGCACATACTACTTCCGAAACTTCTGTCAATATTTTACTAGTGTTTTAAAAGTTCATGCTAATAATTGAGACAACTCATTCAAAAGACCTGTTTGAAGTAATAAGGATTTTAAATTTCGGTTGAGTAACCAACCTAATGTGAAAAATGTCATTAACTTTTAAGATTATTCACAGAAAACAAAGATACCAAACTTTTTAGTGTCTTTTGCTGACTGATACTTTGAATCGAAAAAGTTCTTGACGTATATTCTCAAGATAGTAAAATGTTAAAGTTTTAGTTAAAGGAAGATATGGATAATTTGATAGTTTGTATGCTTGATAATATATAAGGATCTCGAAAAATATCTTTATTTATCTTATATATAAAAGAGAACGTACAAATCCTTTGTTCCCTCATCACGCTAATACGGCTGAACCAATTTCTTTCATTTTTGGGGGGTTATTAGGATTTGGACCCTAGATGGTTTTTATCATATCACTTTTATTTTTAATTACCAGTGTCTTGAGATAATTGACCATTCAAGTGTCCATAACGTACAAATCCTTTGTTAGTTCATCATAGGTATAAAAATAAACGTATTTATATGCAACCCGCATGACCGTGTCACTCGGCGGGTTAACATAAATGACAGGCGATATAATGTTAACATTAGTGCAATCTACTATGGTTTTTATCATATCACTTGAAAGCGAAAAAGTAAAAATTATCTAAGTAACAACGTTTATTGCGTTCCGGGGTGACCGCAGCGAAGCGGGGTGAACGCTGCTAGTCTTATATATAAAAGAGAACGTACAAATCCTTTGTTCCCTCATCACGCTAATACGGCTGAACCAATTTCTTTCATTTTTGGGGGGTTATTAGGATTTGGACCCTAGATGGTTTTTATCATATCACTTTAATTTTTAATTACCAGTGTCTTGAGATAATTGACCATTCAAGTGTCCATAACGTACAAATCCTTTGTTAGTTCATCATAGGTAAAAATAAACGTATTTATATGCAACCCGCATGACCGTGTCACTCGGCGGGTTAACATAAATGACAGGCGATATAATGTTAACATTTACTGCAAGCATATTTCACGGGTATTAAACACATGAGATATGGAGTTGTGCATTTAAATTTTCATTTCAACCCAGCGAAGCGGGTAATATATGCTAGTTATATATAAACTGTTACAAACATGGGACTATTCGGTGAGCGGAGTGAACTACTTGGCGCCAGGTAAGAGAATAATTCCATTGTGGGAAACTAACGAGCATTTATATTATCAACATGGCGATAAATATACTGAAACGATGCATAGCATGTGAACTGACTGTGTTAAATTTCGTGAAGCAATACGTTCATAACGAGCAAAATCTTCTAAAACTGTGTGAAGAGCATGAACTAATGAACATAAGAACAAATTGTGTGATGTGGGGAAAGGAGGTGACAGCGAAGAAACGTTGGGAAAGTTATTGTTTTCAGTACGAACCGAAGTAGTAAGGCAAGTAAAAAAAAAAAAAAAAAAACTATATTAATTAGAGTTTAATGAAGACTGAAACAACGTGCCCTGCGGGGCTCTAACCCGCCTTCACTCTCTGACATTCGCTCGGCAATACTGTGTGAATTAAATAGTAAACTTTGTTCGGACGTCCAAGGGCACGTCTGTTCACCTCTGTTGTATATGCAAACCAAACCTAACCTCTCCCCTACCTCACGACGTAACGAAAGGAACCCTAAAGTCAGTTAAGAACGTAGGAATTGAAAAATTATGAATTTTAATAGCTTTTATGAAGATTTTGCTCGAAAAGTATCGGATGCCCAACTTCGGAATAAATGCCTGACATTTCATTAAAGATAAAATATGAAATACAAGTATAAACATAAATTTATAAAACAAAGGAAGACTGAAATACGCATTAGAAACAGTACTGCTTATAAACTAACAGCTATTATGAAATACTCTTAAGCATAGTCAACGAAAACCAATAATATATAAACAAATCTGTTAACTACGGAATACACAAAGAATGATATTGAGAAAATCTAACCTAACAATTACTATTCTAGAATTTAAAAACGATATTTACCTTGTGATGCAGACTGTCGTCCTATTTTCACGATGAATTGGACGAATCACTGAAAAACAGCCACACCCAGGAAAAGGAAATTAGTTCAATATGTAAACGCAGATAATACGTGTCTTGATAATATCTTTGCATGTGATTTTATGTATGTATTATTTATTTGAATGTTATGTACTCATTTGTTTCAGATTTATAGTTTGTAATAATAACTTGAATTGTGAAACATTTGTTGGTCATTGTAATATTATTATTGTATCTAGGCCTATTCTGATTATTCTTTGTTCGATTTCTTGAGTACAGACTCTCCCCATTCCGCATCTGGAAGCGTTTGTTTGCTATTTTCTTCCTTGCGATGTCATCCTAAGCTGGCGACTCGGGCCGTTCACTTCGCCTTCGTGAGTACTTCAGCGTTCACGCAGTGTGACGTGTTCTATTCTTTTCCGTTGCGTGTTATATATACTTATCCCACTCTTCGTCTTCTGCTGCTTTGAAGAAAATCCGTTCTATAATGACAATAGAAGATGCCTCGAAAGAAGAACATGCGACTACATCGTAGTGGTGACGACGAACGAGGAGCGTGTCACAGTTGATGGGTGAAGATATTAAATTGCTTTCGATAAACTGGACTTCATGTATTGTTACGTCTTTCGTTTTTTTACAAAGCGAAATCTTATAGGGCAGAAGTATCTCGTTGACGACGTTCGAGGATTCTGCCACACTACAACTTTCTCGCCTATAACTAGTCAAATTGGCACGTAAACACGGTCTTCCTCAAAATGGTACGGTCAAATCGGCACGGTCTTCCTCAAAATATAATGTCATGTCCTGCTGAAATTTCTGCTTGTATACACTGTGACCTGTACTTCCATCACAACCCCATTTAGATATTAAGGCCATGGAATTAGCTCTCTTGCTGGGAATACAGCTGACCTTGCAGTCGTTATTAGGAGACGTTCAGCTTTTTTGTACAATAAAACCTATAATTCAATTTCTGTATTGACACCTGAAACAGCAATACTCTCATCTAGCGGGTACAGCCTCGAGTAATTGGTGATATCTTAGATAAATGTCTGTCTTTATGTTTTGGCACCAAGACGTAGACAGTAGTATTGGCTTTTCGTTAACTGAGCATCGAGAAACAATGAAAATGCCTCTTCTTTGGTGTATTGTTTGGGTGAAATGCTCTGGTTCTTTGCGTTCATAAACGCTTGTTTTATCTTACGATCTCTGGTTGGAGTTGTTTCTGTTACCTCACGAAGTACTTTTGCTGCATCTTCTTGTCCTGATGCCCGAATGCTTGTTTTGACAGCAAAGACCAGTTCCGATGTACTAGTAGATGTGAATAAGACTTCCGTTTTCCCCCGTTTAGTTCTGTTACTAGATTCTCTGAAATCCTTCGATGGACGTCCTTTGATCGACTTTCCATCTGTCTCTGGACTGTAAACGTCAGTTTTACATCAAAAAGCCATGCTGTATGTGTCTTCAGAAAGATATGATTTCTCCCATTCTTATACAGTTTTTGGTTGACTTGGCTGCAAAACCTGAAAACAGTTCGTCGAATTTCTTCACTATCATGGACTAGGTGATCACCAAGGTTCAAATTGCGTCAAAACCCAGGTCTAGACATGCCGTGCTTTCTCCCTCTGACAGTGTCCTTTCATTTCTCTTATTTTCTCATAGAGCTGGATGCGTCTCAGCTTCATGATGAACTATAAACGTGCTGCAAGTAAAAAGTCAGAATTATTAATTTTGGTGTCCTGCCACCCCACACAATCACAGAGAAACATTCATTTCACGAACTCGCACAGATTCGCACCGAAACTAACTAAAAAACTTTATCATGGATTATTCTTTCAGGCCATTTCAGCAACTCTGCTGGGGAACGCTGAACACTACACTAAATCTCTGCAACTTTGTGAACTTTCTGTTAAAACAAATTAGATTTTGTTCGAGGAAACGTACATATGAAAGACAGCATAGCCACTTTGGACAGTTGCAGTGTTTGAGAGGTCTGTTGGTGTCATATACAACAAATGTTCCCTGTAACCACATATTCTTAGGTACCAAGCTATGAGCTTGAATGACAAATACTCTATTTGGCAACTATTTCACAGACATTGTTCGCGATGGTTAACTTCCACCCTTTCTAACTCACACATTACATGTTACTCATATTCATTGTTTTTATATAGTAAACTATGGATATTTCGTAACCTATACACTAAACCAGTGTTCTTCTAACGCAATTTTCAAAAATTGGGTTTTGGCCAGCTTTTTGCTCGTCCTGAACTACTGTGACAGCTGCACTGCCCGCGTACACTGAGGAAAAAATGTAGGTGGTGTACTTAAAAAGATAGGTTACATGTGTAATTCCTGTAGTTTTTGGACTTAACGTACAGAAGTATAACTGGAAACGCATGTTTTATAATACTTTCTGTATAAGTGTTCCATCTATACGTACTTTCCGTATGAAACACCGTAGGCGGTCAGGATCTCACATACAAATGGACTTATGTGATATACGGGAAACTGTTAGATGCCAGACATCCTGCAACGGCATGATGTAACATCTAAGGGCAGTGCCTATGTAGCATACGGATAACGTATGCTCCGTACTGATTTCTATGGTAAGCAAGAGGATACCGTATATTTGTACACTATACCTCTGTCCGGAGAACGGATTTTTCTCTGTGTAGTCACGACATCCTCACCAAAGGCCTGGCATATCTTGCGACCCGCTGCAGCGGTGTTTGTCCCCAGTTTGAACTCGTACACCATACATACCCATACACACCCTTATGACGCTCTGTGGAGGTTCCATGTTCGCTTTGTCCTTACGCAAGTTCACGGTGTAACTGAACTGTCACAACCAGGTAGTAAGTCGAATATACCCACACGAACAACTGACCTTCGTCTAATCTCCATTTACATTCAACTCACGGCGCGAGATCCAGGCTCGTATCCACGGGAGGTCTAGGGGGGCAGGGCCCACCTAAAATTTCTACAGTAGGCTTGCAAATCAAGTATAATATGGTGATGAACTATAATGTGGTTGGATCGCGCCCCTAACTTCTACCGGTCCCCCTACACTCTTGATCTCGCTACCGGCCTGGTGAGGATCAATCTAACACAGACCACAAAAAGCGGCAGAACTTTCTTGGTTACCTTTATAAGAGTCTACTACGTTTTGTGAATTAAATCGTTTCCTTTCTTATATTTTGCCGAAGTAAATTCCATTGTTAATTTGGAATTCATTTATCGTAACTATAACTTCAGTTCACCACCTCAACTTGCTAGGGATGCATATTCGAAATGATTTAAATCAAATGCTCGTATTAAAAAATGGTTTTCTATTACAATGTAGAAGATTAGTGACTCAAATCGATTACTTCTTGGACAGAAATGGTTTCGAAAATACTATACTTGCTTACAAGAGATTTTCTCTTGAAATGATATTTCTGAAAAACGGGAATTACATCCTGAATTATTAGATTATAAAAAAAAAGTGAGTGTTACTTCTTGCTAACTCTTCAGACTTTACAGTTCTTGCCAAAGCAGCTATCAAAATTGGACCGTGTACCAAATTGGACCAGGAGTATAGATTGGGGAAAGTGCTTTCTTTGTGGAGTAATTGTACCGTGTGAGAAGAACGTTGAAGGATTCCTCTTCAGATAAATAAACTATCTTCACTCGTATCTTCCAACAGAGGCTTGGAAGAAAAGCCAAGAGCTATTTACTTCTTCAAGTACATTGCCTAATAGGGACTTCAACGCCAATTTTTAGACAAAATTAAAGAAAGTAAGTTCTTTTCCCCTATTACTGAAGAAAATGGTTAGAAAAAACCCTGAGTGAATTAAAGAAAGAGGAAAAAAAGTATTTCAAGTGTTGTCACGTCGTCCGTCCATGAAGGTAAGCAAGAAGCGTTGTCGTGTTCCTCCACTGAAACGCAAAAGCAACAATTAAGCATGAAAAAGAAAAAGAGACTAATAAACTGCCAGAAGTTATGATATCAATTAAACCAAAAGTCAAGAGCGCGAGGGTACTTTACATACAATTTCATAGTTCACAAACGCTTACAAAAGAAAATAACCCCATATTTCCCTATCTTTATCTCCGTTTTGTGGCCCCACCCATACAAGGATGAGTTGTTTATGCGTATTTGTGAACGAAATTTCAAATTAATTTTCCTTTGCACTCACTTCTACCAAAATTTCCCTTCCTAATGCCCACAGTTTGTCGTGGTCGTAGCAATTCATGAAGTTTTTTCTCCACTCCTCCCACCAAAAAAGGAGAAAAATTCAGGTTCTTGTATTAAGAGGTTCATCGCGCTGAAGATAGTAGTGTACTATAGAAAATGTAACGTAAATATTTACTTTTTCTTACAAGAAAGCATCGTTTAATAGAGAAGAAAGCCAAGTTTATTTTAATTAACACTTGCAATAACGTACCGTTTTCAGCGTCGAACATAATTCATGATTTATATCGCTTGTCCTACACGTAAACTTACGCTTCAAGATTACCATTGAAGTTGATACAAAACACAAAATAGACTAAATAAAAATTTTGAATATTAATGGTGGTAGACCCTATCTCACGATACATCAGTACACTCTTTGCGTCGAACTATTTCAAGTAGCTTGAAGATAAAATCATTACAAGGAAAAAATGAGTTTCATTTCAATTGTGAAACTATGGTAGATTTCCAAACTAACCTAATTCGATTCTCAAAACTTGAAGAAGTACATCTATAACTACTGGTTGTAATAGAGTAATAAGATAGATCAATAGAGTAAAAGATAATCAAAGATAGAACCGTTCCTCGATTAGTAAATCCGTATTTAACCCGCTTGCTACATGTTACAGTGTTTGTTCTATGTTGGTAAATGTTGAAACTAGAAATCGTTAATTTGAACCACTTCTGATTTGAATAGAGTAATAAGGGAGGAGTCTATTCTTTGGACTGTGAATCGATTGCAGAAAACCACTTCTCGATATTTCTTACAGTTTTAACCTATGGAAATCAGATTTGAAAACAAAAAATACTAGTAAATTTCAAGCACTCCATCTGTTGGTATAGTGTTGCCAGTTGCGACGATATATATACTTTCAAGACACTCTATCGATTGCAGAAAATTGTTTGTTGGTAGCTACCTATCATTGTTTCTGTTCTACGGAGATAAAAGTTGAAACCGGAAATCGTTAATTTGAACCACTCCCGGTTTGACTAGAGAGTTACTGCATGAAATAGAACCTATTCTAGGGTGCTGAAGTCATTGATAAAAAAACGTTCCTCTTACTGATTTTGCTCATCAGTATTGAAACCAGAAGTAGTAGTAAATTCTAACAATTTCTGATTTATGTGGAGTGTAGCAGGTTGTGACGGTATATTTCTTGAGATCTGAATACACTGCAGAAAAGTATGTACTTATCGCATCTATTATCATTTTTGTTCTATGCTGATAAATGTTATAAGCGGAAATGGTTAATTTGAGTAAGAGTGTTAGAGTGTTATTGACGGAGATTGAACATTCTTCGGAGGAGATCAGATTCTTGAGATGCTAAATCGATTGCAAAACACCGCATTTTTATGTATATTACCGTTTTCGCACTATGGAAATCATTATTTCGGAAACCGGATGTAATTGTAAATTTGAAACATTTCCGGTTTTATTTAGAATGTTAGTGATAGTCATGGTCTTTGATTAAGACAATGAATCGTTTATCAAAAAGAAAAAAAAAAGCCTGCTTCTCACTATCAGTTACCGTTTTCATTTTATGGTGATAAACATTGAAAACCGGAAATAGCTAATTTGAATCATAATAAGGCTGACAATAATCAAAATAATAACCATTTCCCTCGTCGTACACGCGTTCGCCAAGGGCTCTAATTCACTATCAGTGTTGATGGTATTAGCGCATGCTCACGCTCACTATCCCCATTGAGGCTATCGTTTGCTCGGACTTCCTTGGGTCACTATCGACTTACGGCACTGATGCGCAGACTCAATTGAGCTCGAGGTAGATTGAGCAAAAGAGCCTGGTTTGCGAGTTCAGAATATTACCATCTCCGAACTCATTTTATATAACCTTACCGTTATATAGCTGGAGGCCAAAATGTAAATATCGTGATGTCTTTTACAATTGTCTCAGTTATTTCTGCAGAATTTAACATGACTCTGTTTCAAAGTATTCGACGAGAATAAGCATTATAAAATATCAAGAATAAGCATTATAAAATAAATACGTCTTAGCGGAATATTGGTTAGAGAATTAGCATTTTCTAGATAACCACAGACTACGTCTGACCAATTTTCTCCTTAAAATCTGTTGCAAAATTGTTTAAATACTGTTTGTTTATTATAGTGTGATTTCAGAAATAAATATTCCTTTAAAAACCCTATAATGTGGCGCAGATATTTATTCATTAAAAATCCTGAGGAGTAAACTACTCTCGGAAAATAAGTTATTTCCAGACAGTTTTCTCAAAACGGTTCAATTGTTTTCGTTCATATCTCATAAATAAAAAAATATTCAACAATCCTACAATGTAGCATAAACAGTTTTCCATAAAAAGAAATCAAAAAGGGGTAGTTTGCTCTTGGTTGTAAGTTTCTTTGAATAAAGTTTTCCGAAAATGCTTATTGTTTGTTAACATTTTGCAAATATACCTTTCCGTAATAATTGCTCCGTAACACAGTTCAACTTAGGAAATGAGAGCGAAAAAATTTAGTGAAGTAACTGTACCTTTTATTTGACTTGTAGGAACCATAAAGTGTATGGACTATATCTGTTAAATTCATTTGTTTATTATGACCAGAGCCCGGATCTTGTTGACCTAAAATTTTCCAAAAAGTGAACTATAAAATTACACTAAAATTCCTCTAAAATGACCCTAAAATCCACAAAAATTTCCCCTAAAATTTGTTTTTTTAAACGTTTATTTCGTTAAACATTGTCATTTTTTGAATATCTATTAGATTTTAATTAACGTTTCTTACTCATATTCACAAAGTTTTGTTTCAGTTAGTTGCAGTCTATTGATCAGTCCATTGTACGGCATTATACGTACTGAAAGCGTCAATTCACTCCCGATTTAAAACTAGGAAACACACTTAAAGAATAGAAGTTCGCAAATGTAGACTGTATACATGAGAATAATAGATAAAAACACCGTTTAAAATCTTTGTACGTCTTGTAACCCATTGTTAGTTATTCACGTGATCACATCCTTTGTGGTCAATGATCTAAAACCATCTGTTTGGCCACCGACCAACCCCTACCTCTAGTCAATCAGCTACAGCTTAGTGTTCATTAGCTTCTTAGGAATGCAGTTTTCCACCCCAATAATCAGAAACCAGGAAAAGAGATAACTTCGTATTTTTCAAATCCGTGAACAGTGCTCATTTTAAGATTTCCTTATGTACAGGGTGCGGCACGTAAAACCGACCCGTCGTAATATTCTGGTATATTGTGTTTTTGGCAACACTTAAATAATCTACCTTCCTACCAAGAGATGGCGTGTCGAGGTCGGGTCGACTTACGTGACCTGCAGCAGTCACGTGCAACCGCAGCCAGTGAAACTTGTCGAAACCAGTTGAGAAAAAGGCCTCGTTGTGTTAAGCCGGGTGAGTGTCAGTGTGTGATAATGCCGTATTCGATACCCGAGCGTGTTGCCATTGTTGAAGGGTTCATTCTCACTGGATCTTTTGTGAAAACAAAGAATTTGTTTCGGGAGAAATTTCCAGGACGTTCTGTGCCAGCAAAAAGCATCATTCAGGAATTGATTGAAAAATGGCGGCGTACAGGATCGGTTCAAAATGCTCCCAGGAACAGACGACCATCTGTCTGCACACCTGAATTAAAGATGCAGGTGGAGGAGATAATGACAAGAAGTCCTCGAAAGTCAACCAGGAGATTGAGTCAACAGGTTCATTTTATTTATGTGTTGTAGTTAATCATATTCAATAAATTACGTTTCATTTTATGTGTTCACTTTACGGGCCGGTTTTACGTGCCGCACCCTGTAGAAGAAAAAGACTAAAAAGACCATAAGTGACCTGAAAGTTACCTTAAAATATTAAAAAATGACCTGAAACTTCAAAACGGCAAAAAGTGACCAAAAGTTGACCCTAAAACAATATACTTTTAGAGCTTTCAGTTGACGGATAACGTTTTTATTTGAAGTTGCCTTGTCCTATGCGTAACAGAAAAAAGTTGACTTGTCAACAAGATCCGGGCCTTGATTATGACCATAACTTCTTTTCTCCTATTGACGACAGAAAGTAAGAATAAATAAATAAGTAATAATAAAAAAAGAAACAACGAAAAGGAAAGTCAGCAAGAAGTTCTTTCACAACTTAAACAAAGATAAATGTCTCAAGTCTCATATTGGCTGCTTTCATTGCTTTTTTTGTGGATCAGGGATCCACATTCGACTACTTAGATGTTTGTCTTTTTTTCGTAATTAAGTGAACGAGTAGTATTTTTTTAATAAAAATTGTTCTAGATTATTCTATTAATAAAATTTAGGAATAGGTTTATATTATAATTATTATAGTTGTTCTACCTTTCTTTGCAGATTACTTCCTGAAAACTAAGAGTTTACATGTACCACAGTGTTCATCTAACCAGGGCCGCCCACAGGGGGGATGTATGGCGCAAGCTGCGCCATTGAGAAAAATTTTGGGGGGGATTTTACTCTACTTTCGAACTAGCAATTTTACTGTCGGAATAGCATTAAAACACGATTTTGAGAAGCTAATTTTCAAAAATTTTCCGGGGTGAACCCCCGTATCCCCTGCTTCGATCGATACTCGATGAATGAAGTACCGCGCAAGTAGCCGTATGAAAGGAAAGGTTGGTTCGTTTTAAGAGAGAAGGGCCGCCCACAGGAGGGATGAATGGCACAAGTTGTGCCATCGAGAAAAAAATTGGGGGAAATAAAAAAATTGGGGAAGAATTTTACTCTAATGTCGAATAAGTAATTTTGCTGTCGTCAGAATAACATTGGAACACGATGCGATTTTTTTTTAAATCTCGAGAATGAATCCCCCTACCCCCTGCTTAGAAACTCTATGAATGAAGTACCGCGCAAGTTGCTATAAGAAAGGATGGACTGGTCGGTTTATCGCTTTGTGTAGGTAATTTACCCATTTTCTGCTGGGAGCATTTATTTATTTCTTATTTATATCATGTGCGACACTTAATAAGTAATGCTGTTCAATTGCTACATGATGTATAATAAATGAATTAATGATAATATTTTGTATAGTTTTCTGTTTGTGCGATTACATTTTCCAGGGCCTGCGGTAAATTGAAAACCAGCTCAAAAGTGGCATTACTGTGTACAATAGAGACTTTCCGTGAGAGGTCGCTCCAGTAGTATTCTATATATTCAGCTCCATGTATTGTACAGAGTGAAGCCAGCTAGGCAGTTGTTCGTTTTTCGCAGATCCTGGAAAGTGTAATCACACATTCACACACATAGTACACTACCAAGACTACTAATAAAAGTAATGCCATTTTTATAATTACTACTGCCCCTACTACTACTACAAGCATTCTATAATACTACTACAGGAAATAAAAACAACAACAAAAATAACAATTATTAGTACTATAAAAACTACTGCTACACTGGGCAATTGTTTTTAGAGGACTTGAGTTTTGAGGAGGGAGGAGATTATTAGTTTCAGGGGGAGGGCGCCATCAGCTTTGGGGGGGATGGGCACCCCTGCATCTAACATCTTGATCTTCTACAACTTTTCTAGTTTAGTATCGTCCATCAACTGTAGACTGGTCACTCCTACTATTTTTCTCTGTCTTTTTTTCTTCTACTGCGTCCTTTATGACACAGTTTCTTCTTAGCCAATGTCCCAACCATATTTTCCTCCTCTTTCCAATTACATTTGAAATCGTTCTTTTCTCACCTAGTACTCCCGAGACTTTTTCATTAGTTTTCCGTTCAACCCTGCCAATTCCCTCCCTTCTTCTCCAAACATTATTCCGAAAGTCGCAAACGTTTTTTCATCGCTTTTGCGTAGTGTCTACCTTTATTCATGTTCCCACAAAATACATTTCTTCTAAATCTTCCTTTAACCATTCATATATTTGCCTTTGTTTAATGTACGCACCTCATGTCCTTACTAATAATACCATCAAGTACTAAAAAATTAGTCATTCATTCTATTTTCTGTCCATTTGATACTAATCACTTCGTCTCAATCACCATTGCCTTTGACTTCTTAATGTTCATTTTCACCCCATAATCTTCACAGTTTTTCATCAAGTTATCTAACATATTATTGTTCTATGCTGGTTCTGCCACAACATCTATACCATCTGCATATCGTATACACCATTTGTGGATCCATTACGGTCTATAATTTTCTTCTTGTCATCTTGGAAGAACCCATTTCCTAAAGTTCTGAACTTTTATCTCTGAATGTTCTCTGCTGTACGTGCTGACGTGTTTTACATGTGGAGCAGCGACATAACTTAGATTTTTTTCTGGGGGGCAAGCGTTAGTATTTGGGTCCCCTAGAAAATGTCCTCCCACAAAGTTCAAAAATAGGCCCTTTCTTTCGAACTTTTTCTTACTCTTTGTGGGGCCCCCGGAACCTGATTATTTTAAGACCTCCCGCACGCCCCTGGGCTCGTTCCATACATGACAAATTAATTTAAGGGGACAATATTGACACATCTCAAAGCCATAAGAATAAATATTATTTCTATTACCCCTAATAGTAGAAAGTTTTTACTGAAATGGGCAAACGACTCATTTTTGTTTTATTTACCTTTTGCATGCTATTGTGTTTATGTAATGTAGCGAACCTATTTGATGCTTCATTTATAATTTCATGTTCGTATTGTAAATGGAATAAGAAATTTTGTCTTAAAGTGGGCCTCTCTCGAACGGCGGGAGCTTCCTGGGGGCAGTTGTCCCTGCCCCCATAAGTTACGGCCCTAGTGTGGAGACTCATCTAAATCCAGAATTTGGCTTCCATGTGCCTGTCGTAGATAAGAGTGCTTTTTCCGCCTTTACTTTCATAGAACATCTTAGGAATTTCATTGAGGCTACCCTTGCATTTGTTTCCCTGTTTTTCTTCAGTTCTCTTAAGAACGAAGGTGAAATTAGGATATAGAAATAAGGAACACAAATTTCATATGGTGACGAAGGAATAGTGAACAGATATAAGTTGATCTTAATGTGAGAAGCGCTTAGAGTAAGTTTGAAGTTGATTAGACTTTCAGATAAGATTTCTTCTAAATATTTGCTGTGAGCACTATAGCTGAAATTAATTTCATGATCGAATTTTCTTTATCTTGATTTTATCCCGCTATAATGAATTCATTGAACAAAGACTGATTTTATAAACCTATTAGAGTCTTTCATATGACCTTACAATGAACTTGGAACTAGGTTTGATCTGCATACAGTGTGAATTGAGGTTGAGTGATCTAATACGAAAATGAAGGAGGTTGTCACATATTTGTTCGTTTCTGTGTTTAAATATGATACTTGTTTTTTTCTTTCTCAACAGTGGTTTAATATATTAGATATAATAGCGGTCGTTGATTTTTCTATATATTAAATCTTGAGATAAATTAGGAAATGTTGAAAAGAAAATATAAAAATATATATAACACCCCATCTGATCCATATCAATAAAACTAATCTTTAGTGACAGAAGTCCTTTGACCTACTATTCAACTTAAGAACTTATATTTTATAAAGCTTGCGTAGAGTGAGATTCCAAAATTCTAAACTTTTGCCTCTTGAGAAAGGTATATTTAATTTTAGTAAGGATAAAAATAATTAATAAAATTGAAATCATGAATTCAGGAGACTATTACGACAAATCTCACTAAAACAAGATCTAAGATATTTTGTGAAAGGCGAAACAGAAGGCAAGAAGGCAAGAAAGTTAACCAAACTGTTTTGGTCATGTTTAAGCTAAAACTTTTTCAAAGTTAATGCTTTTACTGGTCATTCTCATCAGAGTACTGATATTTTGAAAATATGAGTTTTGTAAGTCATACCACGTAGCGTTTACGTCTTTAAAAATAGAAAAAAATATTTTTTTTACACCAAAATCCAAATACTCGAGATTTTCTAGAATAACGAAGGAAGAAATAGTTGAGAAATGTTCCATTTGTGGAGACCAGTCTTTCTTAGTATATTAAACTCTCAATTCCATTCATTAGAGAAATCCACCAATTTAACAACACATGGTGTGAGCGGGTTGTTTTGCTTCAGTGGTGAGAAGCAATCTTAAGGCGACGAAGCGAAGCATCTTTTGGTGGTTTTAGTCGCCACCGCTATGAGCATCCTCTCTCGAGTGAGTCTGAGCACTGGGGCCAATCCAGCAGGCAATAAACTAATTTTACGGGCATGTTACTTTATGACTCCTTTAGTAATGGCGAGTTGAGACATTGTAACCCTAACTTACATAGGGAATATATCAGAGCAAGAACTAACGAGGAAAAACTCTCGCAGGAGGAGTTCTGTTAAATAAGTTTAAAAAAAAATCTCTCGTTCTCTTTCTCTCTACTTTGTGTAGATTGGAGTAAGAAGTCCAGAGTAACTTTCGTGGCTTTTGTTGTCGACTATTCAGTGCATTTTGGAAGCGTACACAACATTAACTTGGCAAGTTGTCAAAAAAGAGGAAGCATTTTTTTAAAGAATGTAAAACCGTGAACGAAAAGAAAGACAGTAAAGCTTGGCAACGTTACATGTTTCATGATACTTCTTTTTGTTTATTTACTTTTTTGTGCAATTTCATATTAAAAATAACTAATCTATTTTGTGATTACGAAAGAAAATTTTGCAGAACAGTTTCTTAAATTGTAAAAATTTTTATGATTAGTGTTGCAAAGCAGTTATTTTCTTACCCATTTTTCTATAATTTATAGATGAATGAAGATTTGTAAATTGGTTTTTACATTCCGAGTGTATCTGTATTTTGTTCTGTGATCAATGTTTACTTACACTATGAGGGATCAAGAAAGTTTCCAAGTTATTTTTAAGGGTCACGTTTTACAGGGTTATTTATTATTTTATATAGTAATAAAGTAAATTGTTTGGCGGAATGTCTTTTTCTAAGAAATAGAAGATTAATCAATGATAGTGCCTTCTCAGGACGATACATAGAAACGATAATGATTAGAAATGGGATTTAAATCAGCGTTTCTAGAAGAGAAGAGCCTTTATGTAAAAAAAAAAAAAAAGTAACTTGAATTTTAGTAAATCAAATTTGTAAATTGCTTGCAGCAGGTAACTATAAGAAACTGATATATATATATATATATATATATATATATATATATATATATATATATATATATATATATATATATATATATATATATATATATAAATTTTGTAGCGAGATGGGGTAAAGGAGGAATTATACACGAACTATTATGCACTCTATCTAAATATCCTTGTTTCAAAACCCTGTGGCAAATTTACATCGAATCTTGTAGAGGAAGTTGGGATGCGGGGAGACACTTTTAAATCCTAATTAAGCATAAATGACAATATTTATATAGATGTCAATTATAAATCATTTCATTTCTCTGTTAGTAGTCGAATCGAAATGACTAATATCGTTTTTCCCTTCAGCTAACAAGCAATCTTAACTTTAAAAAAAGGTTATTCATAGTGAACTGGAATCAAATTTCGATATTAAACTATAATTTGGTAATATTTGAAGAATGTGTTAACTGACTTGTTCTGGTTTAAGTACAATAATAACCAAAATATCTTAGTAATACAATACAATACAATTTTAGTAGTACAATAATAACCAAAATATATAAGTTCGACAATCACTTAAGTCTTCAAATACTAAATTGTTTCATAAGAGCTAACGACTGTACTCTAATTGGTCGTTAGACGGTACAAATATATGAAGAAAAACATCTTGTCATCAACTGGCAGAGAATTCAAGCCAGGTCATTGATTCGCTGTTGCATCAATGTTGCACAGCTGAGTCACCAGAAAACGCGTTGTGTGAAAACTAAATAATTTTAAACGTAGCTACTTTCAGCAGTTTACACAAAACAAATGCTTTTAAAATCCTCCACAACAGTTTGCTGTGTCCGAAAATTTCCTTCCGGGGTTGTCAAATTAGCAGAAGTTTATGGAGTAGTAACAGAGGAGTAGCCACAAGGAAGGGGGAAGCGAAAATGGGAACTCGGGTTCTCAAACGACTTCTTGTCTTCCTAAATTTTGTGCGTTTGTTAAATGTGGTTAATATTTGAATGTTTACGGCAAATGAAGAACATTTATAATGCGTTGATGCAAATGAAATGTCCGCATCAGTGCGTTAAATTTTAGATTCCTAAAACTGTCAATTACGTTTTCGGTTAAAGAAGTAACCATCGTTTTCAACCACAGACTTTCGCTTAGCCTGCGATTGGATTCCGTAGGAGAAGAAGTCTGCAGTCTGCTATGGGAAAAAGTCATGAATTGCACGTTACACCGTTCAATACTCAGAGAAAGTCTTTCGCTCCAAGGTGTAACCGAGATGCTAGAAGTGGTGGTAATGAGAGAGATATTAGGAGAATACGGAAGTGAGTAGAAGTTTCATATTGCTAATGACGGAGAATCTGCACAATCATTCTGCAACAGCCTTGTTCTGCAACAAGATGACATTGCTGAATATTTACGGACAAGTCCGCAGTCCATTTCAAATGTCTGGAATACTTGAAGTTGGCATAACCCAGTTATGCCAACGTTTTGCTATAAATTGTTTTGCAAATCATGAACAAGCGAAACTTTTATGGGTAAAATCGTGATCAAATCGTGTCTTTTTGGTTTCTTATAGTTCATTTTATACATGAATTTGGGAACCCCCATTTTTTTCGGAGAGGATTCCGAATCGGGGGAGATGTAAATCGTGAACAAATGAAAAATTCATTTGAACGATCATGAACAAACGATCTTGCATCATTTATTTTCAATTTCCTATTTTTTTTAGAATGTGTTTCAGAATATTATTTAATATATAGTGAAAATTAAGGTTTTATTCAGTAGATCAATTTTGTACAATTATTTTTTAATTGTGTAGATTATACGATTTTTTTAAAATTTCTTCTTTGCTTTCACCGATATGTAGCCTATCTCCAGTTCTACATTCTGTTACAAGCGTTCCAGATTTGAAATCAAGTAGCATGCATATATTACAAACTATGTGTTGTGCAAATGGTAACATATAAATGGTCAATGAAAATAAATAACGCTAAGTATAGTTTAAAATAAAATTCAAGGAGTAAGAAGGGAAAAACGGTGTAATGTGACGGGTGAACAGCAGCGCTTTGTGAATAGTTCATTTTAGAAGTAAACACCATACTACTGAGCTAATTTGACACTAAGAGTGTTAACATGTCTACCACGAAATGGATTTTGATTCAAAAACTAGTTATTTTGATATTTTTAGGCTGCATTTTATTTATACATTATAGCCTATACACTTGTATACTTGTGGAAGGTGAAGTTACATTAGGTAAATATTTCTACACCGTCCATTCCAAAAGAAACCGAACGTTTTAAAAAAACAAAAAAGCAATGTACATTTTGGAACAAATCATTTTTATTAATCAATGTATTCCCCTTCTGCATCGATACACATATTTGCACGCTCCAACAAGTTGTCAAAGGACTTCTCCATGTCCTTTATTGGAATGGTCTTTAGGACGGCGGTCGTCGCCTTCTCAATGGCATCAATCGATGCGTGCCACTTTCCTTTCATCGCCAAATGCAGTTTCGGGAACAGATAGAAATCGCACGGAGCGAGATCTGGTGAATATGGCGGATGATGCCACCGAATAATGTGATTTTTGACCAAAAATTCAGTTACAAGTCGCGAACGATGTGATGGTGCATTATCGTTCAAAAGAGTCCAACTGCCGATTTCGCGATATTCGGGCCGAATACGACGAATTCTTGCCAGCAAACGCTTCATGACGCCCAAGTAAAACTCTCCAGTGACTGCCTGGCCGGGCTGAACAAATTCTTTGTGGATAATTCCTTTTGAATCGTAAAAACAAATCAGCATCACCTTAACTTTTGACTTCACCAAGCGACTTTTTTTGGGTGTTCCTTCATCCGCGCTCTCCATTCAGCACTTTGCCACTTTGTTTCGGGCTCATATTCAAAACACCACGTCTCGTCACCAGTTACAATCGATTTCAAGAAGTTTCGATCCTGCCGAGCACTTTTAACGATGTCTTTGCAATGCGCAATTCGATCAACTTTTTGGTCTTCGGTGAGTTTGTGTGGTACAAACCGCGAATTAACCATCTTAAGGCCCAAAACTTCGGTCAAAATGCGGTATGCGGTTGTTTGAGGAATGCCTAATTCCATTTCAATAACTTTCACCGACGATTTTTTGTTATGTTTGATGAATTCACGCACTTTTTCGATGTTTTCTTCCGATACTCCGGTTCTGGGACGGCCTGATCTTTCGTCATCATCCAGCGTCTCTCTACCCGATTTGAATCGCCTGAACCACTCCTAATCTTGCGTACGGGATAGACACTCATCACCATATGCATTTTGTAGCATTTGGTGCGTTTCACTAAAAGTTTTACCCAGTTTAACACAAAACTCAATTGCAGCTCGTTGTTTGAAACTCATTTTCCGACCGATGTAGACAACACACTGACAGTTGAAACGCAATAACTTTGTTGCCGTGCATCCAAATGTCATGACATTTATACCAGTTGTCAATGAGGGACTACGCCATCTACCGGTAAAATATTACAACAGATGGCACTAGTGGTACTATTTGTTTTCAAAAGTTCGGTTTCTTTTGGAATGGAGGGTGTAAAACTAATTTTTCACCAGTTGTTTAATGACAAATTTACTTATTATTTCAAACACGTACAATATGTGCGTCTAGCAGTGAAGTATATTCAATGTTGACCCACGATATGAAAAACTCAATGAAAGACGCTGTTAACTGAAAGTTATTTTATCTTATATAATACTCTGTTGTATAGCATAGAACCTACGGCTTATTTAATTTACAACTAAGGCAAATAGAGAATAATAGTTAGTACTTTATATGTAAACGTAATTTGCTGTCTACACTGTGTGTTATTCCACTAGTTAAACCAATCAATAGAAAAGTAAATTAATATGTGTTGACTCAACAGCATAGACATTGCTTCTGGTCAGATATTTTCTCTTTTGCTTTGTATTTTTCTGAAATAAAAGCTAACGTTATAACAAAAGAAAACACTTCAGTAATTAAACAAGTGTATTGAGACAAAATTGAATAGTGTTTATGTATCTTTATGAATTGAATAGTGGTAGTATTCTTTAAAAAACAAGAGAATGGCCTTGATTGTATTAATGTGGTTAAGGACTCAACTTTCTATGCACGGAGAATAGCGATATATATACTTTTCTGTTTCATATATTTCACCTAATATGTCCTTAACATCAACTCTTAAATAGATTAAATTTGGTACTCTATCATCCATAGTTGATTCTGCAAACTATAAAAAAAATTTTGAAGTACAATTGGAAAGCACGTTTGTAAAGGGACCACCAATCGAGCAATGGTGCTGTCAATGTTGAGCCATTGTTATCGTTGTCAGATGGTTGATTTCTCATGGGAACGCAAGTGATTTTGTTACGCGAGTATATATATGTATGAACTCAGGAGAATGTATTCGACCACAGTGGCAAATGTTTCATCTGCTGTTATGATCGCGTCAATTTTGTGCACCAAAACAAGGTTATTGCTAATGTACTCTGTTGATATGTGTGTTATTCATGTATCCAAGTCAAGGGTATTGCAAATATTTCTACATACTATTTTCTGTCAGTTTAATGGTATTGGGATCACTTCCCGTGGGGCTCTTAATCAGTTTCCATGTTGTAACTGTATTAGGGTATTTTAAAAATACAGGATAACTTCATTTGTTGTAACTTAATAAATTGTTAAGCTTTATTCAAATACACCTAGGGAGTGACTTGTTGATTTAGTTTTTTAAAATCATATTTATTATTTTCACTTTTAGAACTTGTTGATTAGTTCCAGATGGTAATTTAGAGCTAAATACAATTGTGAAATACCGATTACATAATAGTGTGAAAAATAATATCTTTTATCACATGTTTTCTTCTTCGCATACACAAATTTGTTCTCATAAAATGTCAGGTAAATGGATCAAATGAAGTTGATCTAACAATTTTTAACTTTGAACTAATTCAATACATATTAATTATATACTGAATAAATCTTTTATTATAAGAGAAGCTGAAGGAAACATTGTATTATAATAAATTTCAATGACATTTTCCAATTAAAAATAACTGCTTCTATTTTACTGGCAAGCGACTTATGATCTATGGTCTTGGAAAAATCGTCTAACTACTCACGAAGAGAGAGTGTATAACGTCCTGGAAGGCATCCCAATATTGGATGATGAGATATAACTGTTTTGAAGTACGTCTGGGGAACTCTTACTGTCACAAATCTATTAAAAAAAAAAGACTTGCCATTCCCGACAGACAAGTCTACTCAAATCACACCTAAACTGCTGCTATTCACCTAGATCGTTACTTCCACATATTCGTGTGTCCAACAAATACAACTGTGCTTACATAAAACATTGTTTCATGTGTCCATAAAATTGGTTTCCCCAAATGAAAGTCATTTTGAAATTTACCAAGCAATATTTCACGAGTCGAACACGCCTGCTCAGGTCATCCCTGCTTAATTAGTTAATGCGTCAGGAATGATAAACACAAATGTGTGACTGATAATCATGTGCGTAATCGTTTTGAAATATTCATATATTCGACGTGCAGCGCTCAGATTTTGATTTCTGTAGCAAAGGATCTAATTAATAATGCACACGTAGTTTGTTTTATTTCTGTTGTCACTTCTTTAAATTTGCTACTTTTCCTCGCGTCTGACACGCTTTCTGTTTTATACATAAGTATTCGTAAGTGAGAAGAAACAAATAGATCGCACATTTCGATCTAAACTCAACCGTCTAATTACATTTTTTTACGTCATTTACTGATTCGTTGTGTATTGTCAGATCTATTCATCTGAGACTCATTAATATGGGAATCATTTTGATTTTCGAGTGACGATAGGAGAGAAGAAATTATAGTCATTCTGAAAATAATTGAATTCAAATTTTCAATGGATTTGTAGATTTCATGGTCTCAACCTTACAAAAAAAAGTATGTCCATCTGTCCGTCCGTTCGTCTCAATGTGAATACTCATGTGCATACTTGCCTAAAGGCCGCACTGTTCAGTGTATCAATACCAAGATTTAAACTTAAGGTTTTTATAGTTCTCTAGAGGAAGAGTTCGATTTTTCTTTCTACCCCCAAAACTAGGGGTAGTATACTGAGGGATGAAATTCAAAATTTTCGATATTCTAGAAAAAGGCTGTAATGATTTTCTTTTTATTTCATAAATCAATACCATTAACAATTCTATAAAATACCATCAGTTGTTATTTTAGGAAAGGTCTAGAAGGAGTAATTTACCATTGGGATTGATTCGTTGTGGATTTTTTTTCTTCAAAAACGATTAGGTGATTTCATTTGCATTTTATAAAGAAATAATTCCTTATGACATGGAATAAGTCGCTTCTGAAAATATCCACAAAAGATAGTTTATTCTAGAGGTTTGGTTCTTTGTGTACGAATTGCACAAAAACTGCTCAGGCGATTTTGTACATATTTCATAAATAAATATTTTGATAACAATCCTGCAATATGACAGGCAATTTCCTAAGAAAAATCCACAAAATGGTTAATTCGTGGGGTAATTTTTTGGGAGTTTTTCAAAAACTATTCAGATGATTTTGTTAATATTTCAGAAGTTAACATTTCAATAACAATTTTACAATATGGTGTAAGTTGTTTCTCACGAAAAGGTCCACAAGAGTCAGTAAAGGTGATATTTTACAAAGATAGACGCGTGAAATATCCGAGAGAAGTTCGTCATTTCCAAATGCTACAAAAATGAAAACCACAATAATTGGTTAATCAAGATAGTTAATATATGAAACCACACATTTCTGTTAGCCAGCGATTAGATTCTGTGATGGAAGAGATATAGAGTATGTGATGCGAAGAAATTCTCAGCAAAACATTGCACCGCCCAATGAGTGTGAGTGAGTGTGACTGTGAGGGAATCGATTGAAGGTTAGATGAGGATAAGAATAAAATTTGAGGATGAGGATGTATGAGTATAAGGGAGTCGGTTGAAGTGAGTGAGCGTATGTGTGAGGGATAAACTTCCGGAGGATGTTTCTTTGAAAAATTGTTTCTTTATAAAATGGTCGAAATAGCACTTTCGTGCGAACTTTAAATAAGGCAGCAAGAGGTTGACAATGCTTTTAATTATGACTATGTTTACAGGGTCTTCATTCCAAGGGAAATCGAACTCAGGACAGCTTGCACCCGAACTCAGGACGAGCCGGGAAGTCATATAATGTGATATTTTGATTTTACTTCATATTGGAACAGGATATAAGAAAAGTTTTCACAGTGTACTATAATGTATAATATAATAATATGCACACTACGCTGGTCTACTGGAAGTAAGTGTGCCGCTATTTAAATAGTCCCGAGTTCGATTCCCGCTCAAGGAACCCTTAACGTATTACTTTTTTCAAATTCCAGCTTAAAATATAGGCCCAAATCTCATATAGCCTCAGTGCTAAAAATGTACACTAAAATTTAAGAGAAAACGTTCCTGTCCTGCTAGTATTGAATTTACCGCTGTCTGTTGCACATCAATTAGTTGATTGTGTTCGTGATTTTTTAATTTTTGTTTTTAGAAACCTTTCAGAACATTTGTTAATGTTATAATTTTTAAACATTTATGAAAATAAATAAAACCAAAACCTACTTCAAATTATCTAACCTAAAAGAAATATTGTCAACTATTTTCGTAATATTTTAATAGACATATTAATTTGATACAACATTTTACATTGTAAGACAGCACAAAATGCAGACCAATCGGAAGATTTAACCCAGAACTACACGACAAATGGTTTTCTGATGCCATTATCATTTTGTCTGTAATGTTGCGATACAAGTTTGATGTGTCTAAATTTTAATATGTTTTTCCCCTGGGAAAACTGGTATTTCTATTTTCTTAAACCTGGAAGTCCATTTCCTCGAAAACTGAATACTGAAACTTAAAAATGTTTTATCATGAAACTCCCTCACGTTCAATCGTTCTCATCCTTAAATATTTTTGATGTCCTTCCTTATTCACACTCAACTCCCTCATACTTACTCGTCCTCAAAATCGTATTCACACTCACTGGCCCTGAAAATTACACTCACATCCCTCAAAGTCCCATCTACACATAGTCTCACTCGCCCTCAAAATCACATTCACACTCAAATATTGTTGATGTCCTCACCCAAACTCACAGACTCACACACACACTCAACTTCCTCATACCCTCATAAAGTTTTTTTTGAAGCTTGGTTCAAGTAACACTCTCAAGAGGAAGAGTTTAAACACTTTAATTTATGAAAGTTTGATATGTTTCACTTTTGTTATATTCACGAACCTATCGAAATTTCCCCGAACGATCAATCTGCTGCTAATGAACAGAATATATTATTTCCTTTTCTTTTATTAGTTAACAACGATTCAATTCGATGCTATTCCATGCGTTCTTAGTGAACGTGGACCCGGCTTCGATTGCTCGTGGGAGGGCATAAAAAGTTTCCTTGCATAATCATTCATTTTTATTAACCATCAGTCCCCTTTAGCCTAAAGGGTATAAGTATAGGACTTAAAT
This sequence comes from Thermobia domestica, assembly GCF_964235325.1. Taxonomy (NCBI): domain Eukaryota; kingdom Metazoa; phylum Arthropoda; class Insecta; order Zygentoma; family Lepismatidae; genus Thermobia; species Thermobia domestica. The sequence continues at coordinate 99,451,546 of NC_137465.1, read as the reverse complement.
TATTTTTTTTCTATTCAAGAAAAATAATGGACTGTTCCTTTCATTAGTTATGGGCATTGCTCATTATTGTAATCAATCCTGCGGTTCTGCCATGCAAGAATACTGGAACGGCCTAATGTATTGTCTTCACATGTTTGTTTAGGTTGTTGTTTTTTCAAGTTTGTCGTAAGCATATATATTTGCGTATTGATGCTGAGTTTGTGACGTGGGAACTAAGACTGGTGTCGAGTGTGTTATTATAGCTTTCTAGATCTTAATCTAATGTCTAAATTTATTTACATTAGAATGAACAAATCAAGGTAAATAGGAATTTATGTGTTTCCAAATTATAAGATATTAACATTTATCCACAAGCGCAACTACGGGGTCTGCCAATAGTATCTCTAAGCATCCTAATACAATGGTTTGATTTTTTTCTTCAATTGCAACATTTTGTATGTGTTAACTATATGTTTAAACCCAGACAAAATGAACGTGTATGCTATATTGAGAGGGTGCATGACTTTTAATTACTTTTTCACAAAGTCTTAAGAAATGTTCTGGATGGGCCTATATATTACAATACATGCACTATGACATCGACATGAATCGTAATTGGATGTACACTATATTTTACTTCTGGAATTTTTGAGATTTTCTAACTGTGCTATATTTAGGCAGCGAAATATTATAGAATAATTATTTTGTCTTTCTATTGACAGATATCAGAGCAAAAACAGTAACAGATTGTGAGATTTTTTCTTTTGTGAATTTAGCATCTGAAAAATGGATTCCACCTCTTTTCGTAACCCTTTATTCAAACCCTAACTGGTAGAAATCAACAATTCCCGGTTTTAATGTTCTTCCCCATAGAACATCAAACGATAACAAATAACGTGTAACAGTTTCCTGAAACGGATTAAGCGTCCAAAGAATGGATTTGATCTTCATCCTTACTTCTCTATTAAAACCCAAAACTTATAGAAATCTGCTACCACTTTAATTTCAGTAGTGATATCTAGAAAGCGAAAATGGCAAAAGATAGAGTAAAACTACTCTTTGATATGGGTTCGTCGTTGAAAGAGCAGGATCTATCTTTTCCCGGAAATGGTTGAAATCTATTATTTTTATTTCCAACACTAATTTCGATAAGGTAAAACGTAACAGCGATAAGCTTTTCTTTTTGTGCCTTCAGTTTAGAGAAGAAATTTTATCTCAGCTCCTATCTATGTTTCAAGGTAAACGAAAAGCCGTATAACTTATACGTTTTACAATCCCGAATTCAACTGTGATTTCTTTGGAACAAAAAACCTAATTGATAGTTAGATTGTTTCTTCATATGTTTCAGCCGCACAGACATACAATTTATATCAAATTGCGCTTTTATTAATGTTAATGATGAGTACATTTTCTTATTTAGTCTTAGTACAGACCAATATTTTATAAATATTTGTTATATATTCTACTATACATTTAAAAAATAAGAAAAGGAGGTCCAAGAATAAAAATATTATCCACATTTTAATATAAATTTAATAATGTCTAACAATTGCAGGGAATATGAAATAATGTAAATCAGGCATCTTTAGCTTTTTCACTGGCTTACTAACCACCCATGAGCTGCTCGCGTAATACAGGTTGAGAAAACATGATGCACACTGTACATACATACAATTTCTAAATCAAACAAAACATTAATGTCGATAAATTGTTACAAAAGTATGCAAAGGTAGGCTTAAAAGAGTCAAATCCTACAGTTTTCAATTTTTGAAAATGTCTTTAATAGATGACTGCTTCTTGGCACAGTCATGTTTTTATTAAAGCGTTACATGTCTAGAAGATCATTTAAACTATTCCTCATTTTATTACAGAGTTTATTCCTTCCCCCCTCTCTCTCTCTTGTTATTTAACTTGATCAGGGAGTTGAGAGACGGATTTCGATAGTCTACAGTACTGTACTTGACTTTTGGAAATATTGTAAACAGTAGACCTAGTCTTAGTAGATTCATTTATCAAAACGTCTAGTGGCGGGTTGTGTGTAAATTCAGCATAGTGACGTGGCACTAAATGAAGTGATTATTCTCCTAGAGGCTTGTTCCAAGAATATGATATTTTCATGGACTGCAGGGTATCCCAATGTCCTATTTAGTTGGATTGCGTTAAATTAATGTACGAATTCGGGTACTTTTATTATGACACATATCAGTGGTCATAAAACACGCTGTTCGTATATTTTGTTAATACCATTTGGAAGCTTATGTTTAGCACTTTGTAGACACATACGTCACATGGAAATATATATATATATATTCATGCTTGAGAGGATAGGAAGCCAGAACACGATTTTCGCAAACCTACTTCAGCGTTCGGTCGCAGACTCCAAACAATTTGAAACATTAATGATAGTGAGGGTTAAATTAAAGCAATGTGACTGAACATTCAATATGGATGGTGTGTCAGGTATTCATATCATTCAGATTATGGAATCTTCAGTTTACCGTATAAACGTATAATGTATATTTCACGTTATCGCTTTTCTACCACCCATCCCCCAATACTTTATTGGCATTTGGTAATGTGGAAAATCCCCATTATAGGGCGGTTGTAGATTTAACATTCAATATTTAATCATACAAGATACACAATTCTTCTAATTTATTTTCACTTTACTCAGAATAAAACACGGTAATGACAACCTGTTACAAAAAATTATAAATATCCATTTAACTTAAAATTATATATTCTATTTAACCTACATCTTCCTCTTATTCTTTACTGGAGATTCAGGAACACTAAGTAACAAAATGGAAGCAAGAAATTTTCAGTTCATTCTCAAGACTCTAACAAATAAACAGGTCTTTAAATTGCCTGTTTTTTTCTTTTTAATTATACAGGAAGTTAAATCGTACGATATCACATTCCGAAAATATTTCATTCTTTATAATCAATGAAACACGCAATGACTCATATTAAGTGCTTATTGACTTTACTTGGACTCAATTCCTGTTGTAATTTTAACTGAGGGTGATTATTTTGAATGGAATGTAAATAACAAAGCATCGACAGTATTTCTTTGTAAGTGAAAACTAAAAAATGCATATAATACAAGGGATTTAAAAAGTTTCAATAAGGACAAGAGAGTGTTAAAATCTATTGTTTTTTAAAACCTGTTTACACTTAGCTTGAGGAATGAAACCGAAAATAAATTTAATGCATTCTGTCCTAAATTTTCGTATGTATATCGTCACTTGGAAGTCCAATGAATAATACTAAGGCTGAACGCATTAAAATTTTCACGGTAGAGAGAGTAAACCATACAGGTATCCGTGTCGTATAGTTTACTAGATAATTTGAAATCTAAGTAAAGTATAACAAGCTGAGTATATTCTTAATTTTGAAACAAGTTTTATCCTTAAATACACACAACTTATTTGCTGAGCAAAGCTATATATTTTCATTAAAAATTAAACATGCGTTACAGTTTCACCAACTGAATCTTTGACTTCATTTAATCATATACAAAGCAAACCTTCTACTTACGGAAAATATCAAAGTTGTATCCATGAGAGGTCATCGATGATGACAGCACCTAACAATTTTGTAGTGAATATTGAATTTTGTAGTGAATACTGAAATAATAAGAACTATTTTTATCATAAGCTCTAATATTATTATTGAAAAATTAAAATTTAATTAATTGAATAAAGAATTAACTACTTCCCAGACAATTAATTTACCGCTATGACAAATAAAATTACAATATTATTTTCCTCTTATTGGACAGACTTATCTGCCTATTATTATATTTCTATTGTCCGGTAAATAATTGATTTAAATGAGAAGATGACCTATATAATTTAAGAAAGATACAAACATTATTCAAATGCATGTAGGACGCTGATAAAGTAGCAGGAAGATACGCAGAGAGAGTTACAAGAGAGTGAATTTGACGTATTTTGAACTGAAAGAGGAAGATTCTTTACGGGAAATTAGGCAGCATGCTCTGGTAGATTCCTCTCAATACGATGCTGGTATCGATCTTCCGTATTGTATGATATAACCTTTAGCAGACAATGCAAAAGAGAAATCGTAAGAGCTTGAGAAATGCACGGGAAAGTACACTCTAAATATATATAGCAATCATTTTCTCTTTTCTGTGTAGATGCTTTCATGCGCAGTGTTTCTATGTGTATGTGTGCTCTAATAATATGAAATATCAAAGCGAAGACTGACAGAACAAGAGCAGTAAGTCTAATGTATAACGAAAGAGAAAGAACTCGAACTAGCTTGTTTCAATATCATATTAGAATCACGTGTGCTTCACTAAGAATCAAAAGACGTGATGAGAGAGTTTTAATCTCAGAGATATGAATTTCTGAAGAGTAATACACTATTTTTGTGCATGTCAGTTATATGACAGGATGAATAAATATTAGATGTTAAGAATGTTAAAATGTACTAGAAAAGTAATTGTGAAAATAAGACTGTTTGATTTCTAGATAGCATTAATGTGCACTACTTTACTATTTTGGGCTACACTATTTCGGATAACGCTACAGTAACTTTGTATAGATATCTTCCTGAAGAGATATGTAGGGCATAAATTCTTATATATATATATATATATATATATATATATATATATATATATATATATATATATATGTTAATTGTTTCCCGCCCACAGAGATAGTAATATAAGTCTGCCAATGATTGAGGCCAGATTTTCTCCTGACACAAAATGTTAAAAGGACTTTAGCAATGTTAATGCATTATTTTGCCAAAATCTTAGTGGTACACAAGAGGAAATTATTAGAAAGAATCAAAAATTGTCATATTGGAAACATTAATCACTCTCGCAGTTGTTTGGAGAAAGAAGGATTGATGCACAGCAAAGTCAAATCATGTTCACGGTTTGTAAATCGCTTTGTATACAATGTATCACAAATTTTAATTCATAACTTACTCCTCACTCCAGCTCTGAATTTACAGTTAGTTATAACCCTTTATGAACCAGATGTGAAAACTGACCACCCTAATACACTGTGCATAATCTACTGGCTTAGTGGTCTAGCCTAGCTATGTTATGGTATGTGTGCAGGAACGTGTCTTCAGAAAGAACACTCATACACATTGACTCCTATGGAATGGACACTACAAACACGCACTAGAAGGCTAAACATTACTAGGCAGTATTCCTAGATGTTCTCCGTCTCCTTAGTGATCATTTGCTAGGAATGACCGGACTCAGGGTAACTGTATCTGGAATCCATCTGTTCATTCATAGATTTGATTCAGTTCTCTTTGAAAAACACAACATTTCTTGCATTTTTTATTTTTCCAGAATACCTGGTTTCCCAAATTGATTACTTCTGAATTTATTCCCAGGCTAAAAATGTCACCGAAAGAAATTCTATTTGAGTCACGAAAACGAATATGGGAGTCCTTTGAATGGAATGTAAGAGTCCAGCTATACACCACTCTCGAAAAGACCTTCTACAAGTATTTTCAACAATACCTTAAGTCTCAAGAAGACTAGAAAAGGAATTAGGTTTTCCGCTCTCAGTTCACTCAACTAATAGAAATAGTCTACAAATCCTTGCTTCATTACTGTCCCAGAGCAAGAAGAGCTTTTCTTTATTTAATGGAGCATCATATGATATGCACAACTTGCTTCACACAAATAAGAGACAATTCATTGTACCGAGAGTTCAATTTTGCGATACACTGATGCACTAGTGATGTTTTGTCACTGTTAGTGTTGTTAGTGTATAGGTTTCGTGGAATCTCAGGACAAGAAGGACACTGTGCATTTGTTCCTTCATACACAACCGAATTCATGTACTTCTAACATATCCAGAAACAATAACAACCTAACAGGACAAGTGAAATACAAACAATAAACATATCATTAATATAAACATTTATATAGCCCATTTATCAAGCCGAGAAGGAAGACCAAGAACGTACAAGATGTTAATTTATTATGTAGTCAAAATTCACTGGTGAAATCCTCTCACCTAAATAAATAAAAAAAACCTTATTGAGATAGAGTGAAAACCGCGTTGTTTCAAACATATGTGATGCCGAAAACGAGGAAAGTGTAACTTTAAGGCTGCCTATCTCGAAAACAATAAGACATTAAAGGCGGTTAAAGAAATATCACAGGAACTACTGCACTCTCTAGCCAAATATACATGTTTCAGAGTTAGGTCTTACCGGTGCAACGAGTTTTAAAGAAGGAGCTGGGGTACCGGAACCATGACTTAAGCACGGACAGGAAAACGATATATGTTTGGATAGAAAATATATATTTATCGGTTTGTTAAGATGCTATGTTGTGTACAGCGGGCCACAGAAATTCTTGAGGTACAAAGTCCGTGAGTTAGGCAACCCAACTGACGTCTACTTCAAGATTAATTACACCTGGTAGAGTAGAACAGCAGCGTGAAGTTGCCCCACCTGTTAAAAGAACAAATCGTAAAGTGTGCTTTTGTGCAGGAGTGAGGAGAAACGCTGGCTAATGAAATGACAAAAGGGAGTCTTTGCATACTTGCACTCACAGTACACAGCACAGTACCAGAAAAAAATATACGGACACCAGAGGCGTCGATGAAAAGATAACAGTCGGAAAACTTAAATAATCTTATAATTAACTCAAATGAAGGATTATATAAACAAGTTAACTTACTTCAAATGACTATACATATATGCGTATCAAATAATATACGGATAAATTATGCGGTATATGTATTATTTCATTTTTTAAATAAACACAAAGCCTTGCGCTGAGTTTTAAAACTATTAACAGTAGTCCTACCTGCAAATCAATTAAAGTATGGATTGATCATTCACGGGAAAAACCTAGCCCCTAATGAAAATTTTGGGGGTCTAACAGGGCCTGAGCACCTAGGTTCCGGCGCCACTGATTGATACGTGATGTTACTTCGAAAGAAGAACTTGCCTGATTTCCTTATTCGTTAAATAATTTTTGGAAATGCTAAATATTGTTATGCAGTAATTTATTTGTAAATGTTAAAAATGCAAAATTCGATAACACTTAAACAAGTTGGAAAACTTATCCGTATTAAAGTAGGCCTATTTCCCGTTAACTTGCAAATATAACTAAGGGCTCGTGATTTGTTTAATATTTGTGCAAATTTACACATTAAGACACAAGGACAAAAGAGGAAAATATAGTGTCAATAAACAACAATTTAAAAATGCCCGAAATTAACGGTTACTATGAAATATAGAACCATTAACACGATTAACTCTGTAACTCGTTTTCTCCATTCGTTTTCCTTCCTTTATTTTCAGGATTACATCATCACTGAATTTCTCCACTGGAGATTATCTTTCATTTAACAGCATCCAACTGGAGCTCAGCCATTTAAATGAAACATTTTAAAAAGGATAAACGGCGAAAGCGGGAATCGAACCCGAGCCGCAAAATCACTAAACCACGATTCTAACCACTCATCTAAAGCATTGCTTCTGCCGGCTTATGTAAATAAAGAGCCTTTTCTGTTCGTTCAAAACACTAGCTTGTTAATATTCAGATTGATTGGCAAAACACAGGAATATGTAATTGACTCGGAGGGCATAATATCACTCTATTCACTAAATTATCAACATTACAGATTAAAAAAAAAAAATACAAAACTCTTTTATTTTGAATCAAATACGGCGTGTGTATTATACTCGTAAACCAACTAAAAACCAATCAATTGCTGCATAGTAATTGTGGTTAAGTGGTCCAGGACCTCGACCAGTAATCTGAAGGTAGTCGAAGCGAATCGGATCAACGAACGACCAGTACATGTTCTTTTAACTTTAGAATTTTTGGTGGCGATTGATCTGCGATGACACACGTTTTATTTTCTTCTGATATTTGAATACTCGGATGTTTCAATACTTCAACTATCAAATCTTCAGGAATAATAATAATAATAATAATAATAATAATAATAATAATAATAATAATAATAATAATAATAATAATAATAATAATAATAATAATAATAATAATAAACTAATGATAATATTTATTATCTCATAAAAGATTAAAATTTAGGAGCTTATTATCGCTCAGGGCATAACATTACAACCAGAAATGTAACATTTGGCAAGTTAGTTTATTATATGCCTTACTGTTCAGTGACATTTAGTTATTTTTATTACAGTTATCTTCCTCAAAACGTACCTAAAATACTTTCTACATGAAACTTCATTGTAACGCTTTGGTTTAAAATTTTGGTATTTGCAGAGGTGTGTTCTGGAGGTCCAGACACTCTTCCGAAATCCCGACTTATCTGCAAGTTTTGCCTAATTTTAGGGCAACTTTAAAAAATGTAATACCATTATTATTATTATTATTATTATTATTATTATTATTATTATTATTATTATTATTATTATTATTATTATTGAAAATTTAAGACCTCAATATTACGTCCTATTGCAATGTAAATAACCGTACTGAAGTTGATAGGAAAAGAAATGAAAGGATAAGAGATAGTGATAAAGAAAGGATAAGAGCGATTAGTGTCCGAAAGGAAATGAGAGGGGAGAAAGAAGGTGTCAGCTCCTGGACAACATTAATATCGAAGCTTCGGATGCCTAAACAGAAATTAGGTAGGATTTGTCTTCACCACGATACATAGTAACACGCTCTCTTTGGCTAAAATACTTTGGATTATGTATGCGTTATATTCATATTTTAGCAATATATACATACCAATATAAAAAAGAATACTTCGTATTTACAAATTTTGACTCAACGGATATATGGAACGTGTTGGAAATGGCGGACGAAAATATTATTATTTCTAGCAGTAGGAGTAATAGTGAAAGACATTCGGAATAATTGCTTGGAAACAATATCATTTCAGACACATTAATGACCCTTAGGGATTCGTATTCATGAATTGTTTGCTAAATAGGTTACACACAGCACACAGGATCAAGGTCGTAGACAGACATGTGACGTCATTTTGCTTATATTCCCCCTGTGAAGAAAGCCGTCTCCACTCTAACTTGAAAGACAGAAAGAAATTGAGCATTTTTTATTTTATTATAAATAAGAAGTATGAATATTGTAGTTCATAAAAACAACTTACTGCAGCAAGAATCGAACGCGGGACCCTTGAACCATGAAGCGAATGCTCAAGCCACTACGCTAATACTTCTCTGTTAACTAAGAGTCAAGAAACACTCGTTTATGAAGCAAATTGCACACGTTTATGATAAGAGCGAAACACTCTGATTTCTGTCATGATAAAACACTATAGTCGAGAGACTTCAAATTTAAATTAAAAAACAAAAATAGACATATAGTGCCTCAGAACACTTTCTTTTTTGATTCACAGAAACTATCTCCGTAACTTGTCTTTATTATACTTATTTATACTCGTTTTAAGCTATTTTCACTAACTTTGAACGACAGGGACACGTACACAGATACATTGACGACACACAATTTCAAAGGGCCTCAAACCAGGAATTGAACACGGAACTGCGAGCATTGAACTCTCTGAGATAGTGATGGAGTGGGTCAATGAAAACTTGACCCACAACCCACCATGACCTTCAACAAACGTGACCCACTCTGACCTACCACCCACCATGACCCACTCTGACCCACTACCCACTGACCCGCTTCGACCCACAACCTACCAAAACACATCGTTATCAACTCTGACACATGATACACAACCTCTTCTCGATTAAGTAAAGTGTTTATACTTGTAATAATAAAACCTGTTTGTGAAATTCTAACTTGAACAAAAATTCGAGTTTGAATTTTTACGGTCAGTCGCTCAAGCACCTGTCTGTTACAATAACAGCGGATCTGACCATTACGATATAAAATGGTAAAGTGTTTGTCATGGGCCAAATTTCGATTAATTTCAATTAAATTATCATGGAATAATTGTTTCCTTGTTGAATTATCGATACTTTTCAGTGGAAAACGCATGAAATTTGAAAGTCCCAAATTAAGGTAAGTAGAGCAACGTACAGTCCAAACTTAAAATTTCCGTGTAATTAAGCGTATATTAGAAATTTTATGTCTATTTTTCTCACAACTTTATTGCTTGTTTGCCCTGTGCCCTAAGCGCACCATATAATAAACATACTTCAGCAATTATTATAGTAGAAAGTGGATGGTTTCTGTTTCTCAATTTCTTCGTGAATTTGTTTCTCATCTAATATCGATCATTTTCAATTATTTTTACAAACCAACCCACTACCAATTTCGCATATATATAAAGTGCCGCGCCTCCCGCTCACAAAGAAGAATTGTTTGAAATGCTGTGAGACGTGTAAGTTTTCAATACAGAGTTAATATACTGAATTTCAGCTCCGTAAGTTTAACAGCTTGTGAGATACCCATTTTTTTCGCAAAAATTCGGATCCCCACTACCCCCTTAAGATATTATTATAATGAAAGTGATATGAGAACACCCCAGTTTGGATTAAGGCCTAACTATATACCAAAAGTCATTTCATTTGACTTTGCAATTTAGCCGTGTTGATCAGGCACACATAGTTACATCCATTTTTTATATAATAATTTATATATTATAGTGATTCAAAAATGTATTGTTTTCAGTAGTTAGCTCCTCTAAAAACTTACAGGCTGTGTGTCTTGAAAGCCAAGTAGTAGTATAAGTCCTATTGCTATTATTGCAATTACAAATATCAATGTATGATCTGTCAGGAAAGTAAATGTACACCTATTTTTCGAGTCTGGCATTCCTGCGCTCCATCCGTGGAGAGTATGAGAATTAAATCAATCAAATGTTTACTGAGGGGCAAAAAGAAAAGCTTAATCTGAATAAGACATTGCAGAGGGGCACAAGCTGTGAATACGAATAGTGCATTGTGTAAATAAAGGACGACACCGAAAGAGAAAGCCAGAAATAGCTGTTAAACTTACAAAAAAAGAGTAAAAATTGTCGAAGTGGGAACATTAAACACAAATACAACAAATACGCCGACAACTAAGCGGTCACCATGCCATGATCTTGGTGTAGTGGTTAAGGTGCTGACTTACAAATTCAAAGGACGCAAGGTCGAATCCTCGACAAGGACATTTTTAAAAATTTTTGTTAATAATACATACAGCTCATGAGAGATGGTAAAAGAGGTCGTATTTAGTTTTTCGTAGCAATTATTATTGGTAATGTTTAGTACTGATGATACTTTTTGTCTTTGCGTATTGCTTTTGTTCTTGTCTTCATTTCGAAAGAGAAGAATATCCGAACAAATGCCACCAAAATTCCTCATATTTTGAATGTAAACGCCATTTGCAATTAGTAAAGAATAAAAATTGAACGTTCCGAAGTAGCTGCAAAAAGTAAAAGGAAAAACATGGAAGTCGGCCATACTCATGGTTACTAAAAATACAATTTCTACATGCCTTACACCTCCCGACCACGTTTCTACGTTAGCAAGTAAGAGGCTTGTGATTAGGTTAGGCTCGTCAATACGTTTTGCAAAGGGGCCCGGTTTAGCTCTGACGCACCACAGGTGCGAGAAGGGAGAAAAACGCTTTTTCTCTCTCCCTCTGTGTGTCTATTTATCTATCTATTTGTATATATATAACGCTATTTGTGAATGCCATAACCACCCTAATTTTCAGCGGATTGAGACGAAACTTGGCACAAACATTAATTGTTGAAATATCTTGATGAGTTCGTTAACCAGAATAATCAGATGAAAATGTTCAAAATGGTAGCCCTTCAAACTCTTAAAAAGTTCCAAGGGAACCAAATTTCGCCCATAAATAGGTATTCAGAAAGTTTGAATAAATTTTCCTCTTTTACTGAAATATTTGTGTGCAGATATTGGACCTGATTAATCGCCTAAAGAAGGTTCACGCCCTTTCGCTACGGTCAATTTTTTTTTTTTTTTTTTTGCAGGAGGGGGTTATCTTCCTATTGGAACAAGATGATTGTTACTGATGATATGAAATTACACATTGGAAGTGAAGTAACTTGGGTAACGTGTTATTTGAAAGAATAATATAATAAATGTGCATTCCTCTAACACAGAGAACTCATGTATTTCGAGTTCGGGAGCCTGAATGGCGAGGAGTGTTATTTGATTTGCTTTTTAGTAACACATTGAATTGCAAATAAAGGTAGGCACCATTAGTGGTAAGTAAAATAATAATAATAATAATAATAATAATAATAATAATAATAATAATAATAATAATAATAATAATAATAATAATAATAATAGGTGTTGTTTGTGGCAAGGCAATATCTTCCTCAGTTCTTCTTCAAACGTAATGATTGTAACGCCATATCTCCCTTACAAACAAAATATTAGCAATTTATATCGAGAGAACGGGAAACTGTAGAGCGATGGGACCAACGTTGGACAGTATGCACTCATAGTACTCAGAAAAGTAAGCGATTTCAATGCAAAAGGAACGAAGAGTCATTGTCATGGGTACTCATGGGGCCACGGCAGAGCCATCTTTAGGCAAAATGTTGATAGCTTATATCTAGAAAACAGGAGGTGATACTGGGATGGAACCAACGTTGGACACCGTGGACCCATAAGGCGCATCGAAAAAATTAGGGAGGCGGGCGCCATCCAGCCTTACTTATTTCCACATAATAATATAAATTTATATTGTCGAAATACACACACGAGTTAGCTACTAATATTTCATATTATTATTATTATTATTATTATTATTATTATTATTATTATTATTATTATTATTATTATTATTATTATTATTATTATTATTATTATCATCTACAGCGTCTTTTCATTACGTGAGCATGTTTGACATGAAACCAAAGAGAAAATCCATCCTGTAGCGAAAAGAAACAATACTTTCTCTCAAATGGATAAAATATCAAGCCGAGATTGATTCGAACTCGCATGGAAGGCGCGAAAAGCCAGCGCTTTGTCCACTATTTTTTTAACTGACTCACCGAACGCGTTTCAGTAACTTACTTATTGCTAATTTTACTTGCTTCACTCGTTTAACTTGCTTTTTCTAATAACTTATAACGACAGGGACACGAACACAGAAACATCGAGAACAGTTAAAAATGATAGATGCTCTCCCGCCGAGAATCGAACCCGAGACTCCATACACCCAAGGCTCACGTGCTAGCCTCTAGACCAGCGGCGATGGCAACGTTCACTTCCTGTGTCGTTAGGGATTACAACCACTGTATTGCCAGCTATCACTTCTGTGGGTTGTATACTATGATCACATGTTTCTTCTTTGCTGGAAGAGTAAAACCTACATTATATGTAATACATGAGGTATTTAGACCTACATGCTCTTCATATAATGTAATAAAAGGGTCATGGTGTCGGATTTTAATACATGACGTATTGCAGTATACAACATGCTTTGCATTACTTGTTTGTTTGTAGACAGCTACTAGCTTAGTGTTCTGAAAGGTTGTGTATAAACTAGGGATAGCCCGTTCCGGAATTATTAGTTTTCAGACTCCCGAAAGTAAAGCCGGACAAATTCCGGAATTCGGAAAATTCCAATTTTGTAATAATTTCGGAATTCGGAAAAATCCGGAATTTAGAAATTTCTGATTTCGTTAACATTCCGGAATTCGGAAAATCCGGATTTTTTCGAAAGTCGGAGTTTTTCTCAATCCCGGAATTTTCTAAATTCCGGATTCTTTCCGAGTTCCGAAATTCTTCTGAATTCCGGAGTATAACTGAATTCCATAATTTTGCGAAATTCGGAAAGTGAAAGTTCCGCTTCCGAAAAATGAATTTATTTTGGTTAATATGAATCGTGGCGGAAATAAGTCTTTGACCAGGTAATGGCGACTGCTTTGAAAGAAATGGGAAGTATGAGAATTCAATCTGTCATATTTGTAGTTTCGTGTGGAGAAAGAACGAACTTGTGAACCAGTGGTTTAAGAAAAACTCAAGTTATTAATATAAACTTTGCCGACTTCATAAAAGAAATACGAAAGACATTTTGAATCGAAAAATATAACATACAAGTTTGCAAGCGGAGACAAAGAAACCTAACGTAACCAGACTAAAGACGGATCGTTTACCGCGTAGCGATCGCGGTTCAGTGTCAAGGTGCTTCTGCGAATGCACGTTGCAATTTTTTTTCTTACTTTAGAATTTTTGATGGCGATTGATCAGCGATAACATACGTTTTATTATATTCAGATATTTGAATACTCGGATGTTTCAATACTTGAACTATCAAATCTTCAGGAAGAATAATAGTAATAATAATAATAATTATTATTATCTCGTAGAAGATTAAAAGCTAGAAGCTAAATTTTCGCTCAGGTCATACCATTACAAGGAGAAACGTGACATTTGGAAAGAATATTTCGGTTTGGTTTAATGTTGCTCACGAGAAGAGGAGTTTCTCATCTCGTTTCTAAAACAAATAAAATAACATGAGAATTAACATTTTACATTCGAGACGGGTCAGGGCTAAATCAAAATTTTCGTCTCTCTTTGGAGATGAGAATCGAGACGAGACGAAAAGTATCGTAAACATTTCCCGTCTTGTCTCGATTCTCGAAATAGTGTTTGTCCATTCTTTAAGTAACAATTGCTCTGTAGACTGAATGTCATAGGCTATTTCGTTACATTGTATTTCAGAGCTCATTGAATTATGCTCTGTGTAGGTATTTTTGTAGCAAAGCTTTTATATTTACCTCTGCAAATTCTAAAAATTAGTTTATTATATGCCTTTCTGTCGCGTGATAGTCAGTTATATTTATTACAGTTATTTTCCTCAAAACATACTTTCTACATGAAACTTCAATGAAAGGTTCTAGTTTAAAATGTTGGTAGTTGCAGAGGTGTGTCTTGAAGGTACGGAACCCTTTCCCCGAAATCTCTACTTTTAAGTAAGTTTTGCCAAATTTCAGGGCAAGTTTAAAACTATTATTATTATTATTATTATTATTATTATTATTATTATTATTATTATTATTATTATTATTATTATTATTATTATTATTATTATTATATCAACTCCATGTATAATCTTTAAAAGATATACGGTTTGTATCTGAATAGTAAAAGCTAATTGACTGTCGATCTCGGTCGTCTGGAAGTCTTCAGGAGGCAAGGACATCGGTCACGTTCTGGGTTTGAGTTCCGAAGGGGCAAGTATTCGGGCTCGAGCAAAAAATTGTTAAAAGTTATAGGCTTCATCCAAACATATTCAAAGCAGCTGTGACCGGGTTTGGGCTTCTCAACGGCTCTAGCGGCTCGGCTTACAGCTCATTCAATATCGAACCGAATCGAGAAGTGAGCCGAGCCAACAGCTCACCACACCGCGACCGAGCCGATTTGAGCCATCGGCTTAGTTGAGCTGAGTCGAAACGTGCTGATGAACTAGTTTCAACTTAGCTGGCTCGAACCGGTTCACATGAGCCGAGTAGGTGACCCATCCCAACCGAGAAAGCTCGAGCCATCGGCTCAATTGAGCTGAGTCGATGGCTTGTTCCAACTAAGCCGGCTCGGGTCATCGGCTCATCCCAACCGAGCCGACTCGAGCTGTTTGCTCAGTTGATACGAGCCGAGCCGGTTGATATCACTACCCGAGTTGGTCTTCTGCTTGGGCTCAAGAATTCGACCGTGCAGACCTCAGCCTTGATTTTAAGAACTACAGTATATACTTATATTGGTGATTACGACATTTGAGGCTGTCTCGTAATAATAATAATAATAATAATAATAATAATAATAATAATAATAATAATAATAATAATAATAATAATAATAATAATAATAATAATAAACTCTTGTCTTCTCGTTATCTAGACGAGACGAGATACACTAAAATTGCCCCACAAGATGCACTAAAATTACGAGATGAGACGCACCTCTGTCGTGAGCAACACTAAAAGTATTCCACATTACTGCTTACATTTCTCATGGCTTTTGCTTTCCAGTCTGATCAGGCCAATATTTCAAAACGAGTTAAAACGAGCTGAACGAGCGAGAGAGCCATTATCAAACTCAACTCAACTCGAAACTAGACCTCGAAAACAGCGACGTGGCTCGGAACTCAATTCAAGAAAATTACCTTTGACTCGACTCAAATTGTACTCGAGTTGAATTGAATTTTGGCTCGACTTGTGCTCATCCCTATTCGTGTTTGTATTTTATGTTTCCACTTCAACAATGTCCACTCTTTTTTCTCCTTTTACCTGCTGTTTCTGGATTTCTCTTTCGGTGTCGTCCTTTATTTACACCGTGCACTATTCTTATTCCCAGCTTGTGACCCGCTTCAATGTCTTATTCAGTTTAGGCTTTTCTTTTTACATTGACTTCACATGTGATTGATTTAATTCTCACTTTCCGCGCACGACCGATGAAAATGTTTTATTATTATTATTATTATTATTATTATTATTATTATTATTATTATTATTATTATTATTATTATTATTATTATACTATTGAACTTGCACGGCGAAATTACTGTATAATACGATATAATTTCTGTAATTTTACTCCATTGTATGTTATTTAGTTTATTAATGGGCACTAAATTGTCTCCAAATCAACGAATAAATTAACTACGGCATGCACTTTGGTGGAAATATCATTGCAATAAGATTATTGGTTCGTTCCAAACATGTTCATGTAATGATATTTCCACCAAATTGCATGCCGTAGTTAATTTATTCGTTGATTTGGAGACAATTTAGTGCCCATTAATAAATTAAATAACATACAATGAAATAAAATTACTGAAATGATATCGTATTATACAGTAATTTCGCCGTGCAAGTTCAATAGTATAATAATAATAATAATAATAATAATAATAATAATAATAATAATAATAATAATAATAATAATAATAATAATAATAATAATAATAATAATAATAATAAAACATTTTCATCGGTCGTGCGCGGAAAGTGAGAATTAAATCAATCACATGTCAAGTCAATGTAAGGAGAAAAGCCTAAACTGAATAAGACATTGAAGCGGGTCACAAGCTGGGAATAAGAATAGTGCATGGTGTTAATAAAGGACGACACCGACAGAGAAATCCAGAAACAATAGGTAAACGAAGAAAAAAAAGAGTAGAAATTGTTGAAGTGGAAACAAAATACAAATACGAATAGGGATGAGCAGGAGTCGAGCCAAAATTCGACTCGACTCGAGTTCAATCCGAGTCGAGTCAAAGGTATTTTTCTTGTAGTACTTAAAACTATACTGTAGTTCTTAAAATTAAGGCTGAGACCTGCACGGTCGAATTCTTGAGCCCAAGCAGAAGACCAACTCGGGTAGTGATATCAACCGGCTCGGCTCGTATCAACTGAGCGAAGTTGTTGTATTACTATACATCTGCTTCCGCCCCTGTCAAATCTGGTCGATCTCGTTGACGCGACATATTTGCTTTTTTATACCCCTTTCTTCGTTTACTGAACAAAACAGTAACTATTCTGAAATATACTACTGCGCATGGCTCGTAGATAAATATTTCTGATGCCAATAGTTTCCGTTTTGTCCAAGGAATGTTCTTTTTCTTATTCCCAGCATGACCCTTTTATTACATTATATGAAGAGCATGTAGGTCTAAATACCTCATGTATTACATATAATGTAGGTTTTACTCTTGCAGCAGAGAAGAAACATGTGATCATAGTATACAACCCACAGAAGTGATAGTTGGCAAGACAGTGGTCGTAATCCCTAACGACACAGGGAGAGAGCGGTGCCCTTCCAGCTGGCCTAGTCGCTAGCACGTGCGCCTTTGGTGTATGGAGTTCCGGGTTCGATTCCCGGCGGGAGAGCATCTATGATTTTTAACTGTTCTCGATGTTTCTGTGTTCGTGTCTCTGTCGTTATAAGTTATTAGAAAAAGCAAGTTAAACGAGTGAAGCAAGTAAAATTAGCAATAAGTAAGTTACTGAAACACGTTCAGTGAGTCAGTTAAAAAAAAAAAGTGGACAAAGCACTGGCTTTTCGCGCCGTCCATGCGAGTTCGAATTAATCTCGGCTTGATTTTTTATCCATTTGAGAGAAAATATTGCTTCTTTACGACTTCAGGTAGTCCACTCTTTTCGTATTTTTCGCTGTCGTTCACAGTTAAAGTAACTGACTATTATTCTTTCTACGAATGATGGATCTTCTCTTTGGCTTCATGTCAAACACGCACACGTAATGAAAAGACGCTGTCGATAATAATAATAATAATAATATGAAATATTAGTAGCTAACTCGTGTGTGTATTTCGACAACATAATTTTATATTATTATGTGGAAATAAGTAAGGCTGGCTGGCGCCCCCCCCCCTATTTTTTTCGATGCGCTTTATGGGTCCACGGTGTCCAAAGTTGGTCCCATCCCAGTATCACCTCTCGATATAAGTTATTGACACTTTGCCTAAAGAGGGCTCTGCCGTGGCCCCATGACTACCCATGACAATGACTCTTCGTTCCTTTTGCATTGAAATCGCTTACTTTTCTGAGTACTATGAGTGCATACTGTCCAACGTTGCTCCCATCGCTCTACAGTTTCTCAGTCTCTCGATATAAATTGCTAATATTTTGTTTGTAAGGGAGATATGGCGTTACAATCATTACGTTTGAAGAAGAATTGATTAAGATATTACCTTGCCACAAACAACCTACCTTTATTTGCAATGCAATGTGTTACTAAAAAGCAAATCAAATAACACTCTTCGCCATTCAGGCTCCCGAACTCGAAATACATGAGTTCTCTGTGTTAGAGGAATGCACATTTATTATATTATTCTTTCAAATAACACGTTACACAAGTTACTTCACTTTCAATGTGTAATTTCATATCATCAGTAACAATCATCTTGTTCCAATAGGAAGATAACCCCCTCCTGCAAAAAAAAAAAAAAAAAAAAAAAAAAAACTGACCGTAGCGAAAGGGCGTGAACCTTCTTTAGGCGATTAATCGGGTCCAAACTTTCTGAATACCTATTTATGGGCGAAATTTGGTTCCCTTGGAACTTTTTAAGAGTTTGAAGGGCCACCATTTTGAACATTTTCATCTGATTATTCTGGTTAACGAACTCATCAAGATATTTCAACAATTAATATTTGTGCCAAGTTTCGTCTCAATCCGCTGAAAATTAGGGTGGTTATGGCATTCACAAATAGCGTTATATATATACAAATAGATAGATAAGTAGACACACAGAGGGAGAGAGAAAAAGTGTTTTTCTCCCTTCTCGCACCTGTGGTGCGTCAGAGCTAAACCGGGCCCCTTTGCAAAACGTATTGACCAACCTAACCTAAACACAAACCTCTTACTTGCTAAAGTAGAAACGTGGTCGGGAGGTGTAAGGCATGTAGAAATTGTATTTTTAATAACCATGAGTATGGTCCACTTCCATGTTTTTCTTTTTACTTTTTGCAGCTACATCGGAACGTTCAATTTTTATTCTTCACTAATTGCAAATGGCGCTTACATTCAAAATATGAGGAATTTTGGTGGCATTTGTTCGGATATTCTTCTCTTTGGAAATGAAGACAAGAATAAAAGCAATACGCAAAGACAAAAAGTATTATCAGTACTAAACATTACCAATAATAATTGCTACGAAAAACTAAATACGACCTCCTTTACCATCTCTCAGGAGTTGTATGTATTATTAACAAAAATTTTTAAAATGTCCTTGCTTAAGATTCGAACTTGCGTCCTTTGCATTTGTAAGCCAGCACCTTAACCACTACACCAAGATCATGGCATGGTGATCGTTTAGTTGTCGGCGTATTTGTTGTATTTGTGTTTTATGTTCCCACTTCGACAATTTTTACTCTTTTTTTGTAAGTTTAACAGCTGTTTCTGGCTTTCTCTTTCGGTGTCGTCCTTTATTTACACAATGCACTATTCGTATTCACAGCTTGTGCCCCTCTGCAATGTCTTATTCAGATTAAGCTTTTCTTTTTGCCCCTCAGTAAACATTTGATTGATTTAATTCTCATACTCTCCACGGATGGAGCGCAGGAATGCCAGACTCGAAAAATAGGTGTACATTTACTTTCCTGACAGATCATACAAAAATGCCTATAGTTCTTTCTTCACTTAAAAGGAGAGGACAGACTTTGGTAAGTGAACTTCGGGGCCATTTATTGGTTGGTGGTGCACATTTAGAAAATTAATATTGCAAACTGGGAGAGCGCAATGGCCAAAAGTAACGGAGAAAAACCGTCTTAAAAATTTTCTACTCCCTGCATATATTGTAGGACGCACAAAATTATCAAGTGTCGTCGGCCTGGCAAAGTGAGGAAAATCTTTGACTCGTGAGTAAAGGGTTCCGGGTTCGAGTCACACGTGTTTTTTTGCTTCAACCAATAAAGTACCCATTTGTAACTATAAGTAAAATATTAATTCACTATATGTTTATAATGAATAAAACAATAGAAATTTCCAAATAACTTGTAACATCTTTCAATGTTCCATGTTAACTACAAAATTCAATGTATTCCGTAAATATTATTGTTACCGCAGTCGTTGTGTAAAAAATGTTCTTCACGCTTCGTGTCTACATCTGTAGACGGTGTGCGAATTACAAGGGGAATGAGGAGGAAATCTCCTTTGGTTATAGCAACATCCAGTATTAGCAAAGGGGATTTTCCCCTCAATTCCTTTGTAATTTGCAAACTGTCAACAGATGTAGACACGAAGTGTCAAGAACATTTATTACACAAGGACTGTCGTAACCAGTGGCGTATCAAAGGAGGGCGCTTCCGGGCTTGAACTCGCCCCGAAACGTTATTTACTATATTAAAGTAAATGAAATATCTTGGGGAATTTTCACATTTCCAGGACTAAAGTTGGCAAAGCCCCAATGAAATAAAATCGTAAATATGCCAATGGTCGAAACCATAATATAACTCGTGATATCAGTATATTTACGGAATAGATTAAATTTTGTTAGCCAGTTAATATGGAACATTGAAAGATTTTACAAGTGATTTGAAAATTTCTATTGTTTTATTCATTATAAACATACGGTGAGTTAATATTTTACTTATAGTTACAAATGCCTAATTTATTGGTTGAAGCAAAGAAAAAAGATGTATAATTCGAAGAGAAATCGAACCCGGGACACTTTACACATAAGTTACAGATTTTACTCATTCTATCACACCGTTACTTGATAAATTCGTCGTACGATATACGTGGCGAGTAGAAAACTTTAAGACGGTTTTTCTCCGTTATTTTTGGCCATTGCGCTCTCCCAGTTTGTAATATTAACTCTTTAAATGTGCAATACAACCTCGCAAAAAATGGCTCTGAAGTTCACTTACCAAACTCTGCCTTCTCCTTGTTAGGGCTATTCATCTCAGGTAAGTAAACAGAAACAAATGAAGAAGAAAGGGTAATGGTGGCCTTGAAAGAAAAACGTAGTCAAATTTACCAATGTTCAGTAGCATATTTTTTTAGGACGCTCGACCCTGGCAATAATAGCTAAATACGCGGTTCTGATTAGTTGAAGTTATCCGTTTGTCGCCACCTACCATAAGTATGGTAGAAATGAACTACTCACTACTGTCGGTCTTCCTGGCCGAGACTGTTAGCACAACTGTTTAGTAATTATAATTACTTGTGGCGTGGGTTCAAACCTGCTTCAGAGAAACTTTTTAAATTCTTATATTTTATTTTTTTCATTAAGTTTCCATAACACCATTTCCATTAAAATATGATAAATAATATTCAAAAAGGTGATTTACTTACGTTACGCGTGCAGTTTTGCAACACGAATCCATAGTATAGGTAGTAATGGTAGTAGTAATACAAACGGCCAGAAGCCCCGCAGGGCTCGTTTTGTTCCAGCTTGACTGCCATGATATTAAATTAACTTCAGCTGCTTCTTCAATTTTCTTCTTTATTTCCAACAAAGTGACAATTTTCTTCTATTACTATAATACACAATAAGGTTATTAGTGTTTATTATAACTATTATAATACACAATAATTACTATAATACACTAGAAGGTTTGGACAATCGCAAACTGCAACCAATCAGAAACGTGTATTTAGTTCTTATGGCTAGGGTCGAGGGTGAAATAAAATATACTGTTCAGAAGATACTGTCTACAATGCAGTAAGTAGAGTGGGTCGGTGGATCGCAGTGGGTCATGGTGGGTCGCAGCGCTTCATGATGAGTCGCAGTGGGTCATGGTGGGTGGTGTGTCTCCACTCCCTCACTCCAACTCTGATCTGAGGGTGGTGTACTTGGTTCATTCCCAAGGAAAGTAGGCTTGAAGCAGACAACATCGTGCTCGTGGGATTTCTCAGGACACTCCAATTTCGTCCCATTTCTTCCTTCCACTAATTTGCCCATCATAATTCACTTGATTTAATCATGGTCTCCCTTAACCTAATTGGGATAATCGTGGGACATTGAACGCAAAGATTACGAAATATCAAACGTGCTAATAACAGTATGTCAGAAGTGACTAAAAGATACGATGAGTTGCAACGAAGCTTTGTGTAGGAACAATACGCAAAAAATAAACGAATAAGTGTTTTTTTCTTTTCCGAAATTGTGCACAGATATTTAGACCCGAAATGAGGGAATATGTGTTTCATATTTTCCTAGAAAAAAAGGGTTGGCTGGGCACGGATTCCGGAAAGCCTTTGATTATGAAATATCAAAATTGCTAATAACAGTATGTCAAATGTGCCTAAAGGTCATGAAGAGTTGCAACGAAACTTTGTGTCGGGACAATACACAAAAAGAAAGCGACTATTTGTTTTTAGATATTTTCTGCGGAAAAACTGTTTTAGAGTGCAGAAATCCCTACCAAAAATTGTGAAAGTTGACGACTAAAGGCAAGAAGTAGTGGACTGAAGTGAATATAATTGTGTACAGATATTCTATAAATAAAATGATGCAATATGTGATTCGTATTTTCCTTTAAAAAACCTTCCAAACCTTTGATTACGAATTATCTGGTGCTAATAAGTATACGTCAGAAGTACCTAAAGAAATGGAGGATTACAACGAAACTTTTGCAGGGACAATATGTAAAAAATAAGGAAACATGTGTTTTTAGCTTGTGCGGAGAAACAGTGTTGGGGACAAGGCCTCTTCCGCAAAAAGTAAATATTATCGTAGAAGTACGGGAAGGAGTGGATCGAAGCGATTGAAATTGTGTGTAGATACTGTATATGTAAAATAAGGCAATTCGTGTTTCCCAATTGTCCCAATCTAATCTATTTCGTAAATATGTCGATATCACGAGTTATAGTATAGTTACCACAGTTGTTGTGTAAAAAATATTCTTGGCGCTTCGTTTCTACATCTGTTGACAGTGTGAAAATTGCAAGGGGGATGAGAAGGAAAGCCTCTTTGGTAATATTGGATATTACTATAACCAAAGAAGATTACCCCTTATTCCTCTTCTATTAAGCGGCGAAAATCTGTCTCCAATACTGGGAGAGAGGACGGGTAAGACCGTTTCCATATGTTTTAAAGCGATGTTCAAAATATTTATGATGTTGAAAAACAAGACTGTGGAGGATCAGTTAGGTAGAGTTGTCTTCAACATTGTAAGGCGGGCAGATTTGAGGTTTATTTTGGGGGATATCAATTTCATCTCATTTTCCTTTGTGGCAATCGGACACAATTCACACATATCTCCCCAAAAAACACATTTCAAACCGGATTATTTGGGGGCACTATCCCTTAGTTCCAAGATTGGAGGGGACATGTCCCCCTCATCCCCCGTGCCATTTGTGTCAGTGCTTGTAATGCACACAATTTCAACAGATGTAGGCACGAAGCATAAGAACACTTTTACACAACGACTGTGGTAACCATAATATAACTCGTGATATCAATACATTTACGAAATAGATTATATTTTGTTGCCAGTTACCATGAAATATTGAAAGATTTTACAACTGAATTGAATATTTCTATTGTTTTAATTCATTTTAAACATATGGAGAATTTACATTTTACTTGTAGCCACAAGTGGCTACTTTATTGGTTGAAGCAAAAAACAACAAAAGTTGACAGCAGCAGGAATCGAACCTGTAACCCTCGGAACGTGAGATACAAATTCTTCTGACTCTGCCACGCCGTCACTTAATAAAATTGCGGAACGTACGACATATTCGGCGAATCGAAAACTTCAAGACGCTTTTTCTATGCTATATTAGGCCATTGCTCTCTCCCAGTTTGTAATATGAACACTTTAAATGTTCACAATCATCTTGCAAAAAATGGCCCGATGTTAATTTACCAAAGTATGCTTTCTCCTTGTAAGTGAAAAATGAACTTCAGGCATTTTTGGATATTGATATTTGTAATTGCAATAATAGCAAGATACGGAGACACTTTCGGTGAATCAGAAAAGAAAGTGGTCTGAGGCACTATATGTCTATTTTTGTTTTTTAATTTAAATTTGAAGTCTTTCGACTATAGTATTTTGTCATGACAGAGATCAGTGTCTTCCGTCGTTATCGTAAACGTGTGCTTCATAAACGACTCTTTTTTGACTCTTACTTAACAGAGAAGTATTAGCGTAGTACCATTTCGTTTACACTTTACCATTTCGTACTACCTGTTATGCCCGTTCATCTCACGGATCAGATAAAATATTAATGTAAACAAGTTGAACAACGGGAGAACAATTAAGAAACATTTCTAAAATTGGATATATTTTGGCACTTTACCACCTGGCAAAGAACTGGATGAAGTGTGTATACTCTGAGGGACTATTGTTTTTCTTTTGACTTTATAATTATATAATTATTTCTGATATAATATTTCTTGTTTCGGACTTTGTTTTATTTATGTTGTTTATATCTGTTTATGTGTATTACTATATAATTTCTTTGTAACTTGTTCACTTTTTTATTAAAATAAATATATTACATTTTGTGTGAATATAT
This sequence comes from Thermobia domestica, assembly GCF_964235325.1. Classification (NCBI taxonomy): domain Eukaryota; kingdom Metazoa; phylum Arthropoda; class Insecta; order Zygentoma; family Lepismatidae; genus Thermobia; species Thermobia domestica. The sequence continues at coordinate 99,426,670 of NC_137465.1, read as the reverse complement.
ATCTAACAATGTACATGTGTTTTCATTGGGAAGACCGATTGCACTGAGAAAAATCCATTATCCGGACAGCGGTATATTGTACAAATACAAGGATTCGTTATGTTTACTAAGGAAATCTGTACGGAGCGTACTTTATCCATATACTACACAGGTACTGCCTTTTACCCGCTTAGATATTACATCATTTCGCTGCAGGATGTCTGACATCTAACAATCTTCTGTATTTTACATACATATACGTATGTTAAGCACTTCAGTTATACGTTATATACGTCCATCTGTACGTGAGATCCAGACCGCCTATAGACACTCTTTCTTTCGCCATGGCTGACGTCATTGAACTACCGTCTTTTGCTTGCGAAACGAGGTTGTTACAATCGGAAAAGAAGAGAGGAAGGAAACAAAAACATGGGTAAGTGCACTAGTTAACTATTACTTTAGTTAAATATTCCATTAATTATATATTCTTTTAGTGTAACTTGCTTTAGTATAGTACTAAGTAAGTAATATAGTTTATGACTACAACTCGTTAATGATTGAGGAGAATGGAATGGGTGAATCTGAATTTTGAGAAATCTTTGAATATTAATGTTTTGAAACATTTTACGTTACAAGGTAGCAAAATGAATGTTATGTGTTTATTCATTCCGTTTTATATGTGACGATTTATTACGTGGTGCAGAGTTACTACAGGACTGCTTAACATAATTGCTAAGAAACCGTTTTCAGCGCGAAAATTCCCTTGTGTAGTGAAGATTTAGGCTTTAGGTCTCTGGGCTTTCGGCATCAATGGCCTTGTTAGCCCGTCACATATGAGGGATGACGTCCCTCGATGAGCACACTATCCGGGTAAAGGAAGGGAAGAAAGGATTTGGGAAGGAAGAAAACGGCCTGGGACCTATATGTTAGGTACCACTCCGGCATTTTCCTGCTGTGAATGAGGAAAACCCAAGGAAATCTCATTCAGGATGGCTGGACTTAAAATCTTTTGATACTTTTTCGACTGAGGAAATCGATCCCCAACGGGATCGAACCCGGGACCGTTCGCACCGAAGGCGAGAGCGTTAGCAACTACGCTACGCGGGGCCACTTGTGTAGTCTAGAAAACTCATTTTTATTAGGATATTTGCATTTTTTTTTTTTACTTTTAGTTTAACGCCCCATGATTGTACATAAACGTAAGTGAGAAGGTGACGATGAGATACATGATAATGGTGGAATCAAGAAAATGTAAGGAAACTGGAAAGTCTTAAGAATAACCACACCTACAGTGTTCACCAAAAGGCTATTTGTCGGGAGCAGGAATCGAACCAGGGACCTAACAGGTCAGAGGTAAGCGCTCTACTACAGAGCTTTCTTTTGTTTAAAGAACTTGTTTACATTGAAATATATATATTTGACGAAGATATTGATATATTTTACAGCCTCACTGAAATTAAAAAAAAAAGTAGTCAGGGAGAGCTTACTTGTCAGGTTTTTATTTTTTACATTTAATTTGATTTGATTTCTATTTATTTATTTTTGCTTCTTATGTTCCCTAGTTAATTAATGTTTGGGTTACTGAGAATTAAAACATTTTTAGTATTATTGTTATGTCATCACTTTGGAACCAAAAAGTTAGAATTTTTTTCTTGTGTTTTCATATAGGAAGTTGGTAAGTTTGTGCCTTAGCATTGGTTTGGTTTCTACTGTAGAACGTAATTGAAGGTCATGTTGAGTTGAGTCTTGGCGGGTTTGAGTTCGTGAAGTGTCAGGCACTGATTGTGCCCCTGTCTTCTGTCTGTGATGTTTCCTGGTTTTGGGCAGTGACGTATTTATGTTGAGGAGTACCAACACAGGCCGCGTAACTACAACACAGCTTCAACAGCTCTACGAGTGCCAGGCGTTTGAATTTCACCCTTCGTTCCGGCGTGACTAATGCAGTATAGTACTAGGTTCAAATTCTATGGCTGGTAAAAACGGTATGGTAAGAAACACAACGTAATAGTTATTAGTTTAATTAGTGTTTCTTCATAGTATTGTTTCACTATTTCTAGAAGGAATTAACTATTAACGAAGTAATGAATAAGCAAAAACACACTTTGATTGACGTTTACGATTTCTCATACTCCATTGAGGATGTTTTGATCCTCAGTTGCGCAAACATCCAGTGTGCGTTTTTTTTTTTAAATTTTTTGTTGCTTACACTGCCTTACAGATGAGGGTTATAGTTAAGGAGTCGTACTTCCCATTTAGGGAAGGACGAGAAACGCCATACTTTCAGGAATTATTCATTGACTATCTAGGACAGCGTTTCCCAACCGGTGCACCGCGGCACACTGGTGTGCCGTGAATGGGCCGCTAGTGTGCCGCGAGGAAGTCGAAGCAAATTATTAATTCTATAGCAATCAAATTGCAAGACGAAGGAAAAATGTATATTTTTATTTCACATTACTATGAACCTCTACTATGAATCTACAACTTTAAGTTTCATACCGTGTTACTTTTCTGTACATTTTTAATGTTGAAAATATATATTGGTTATCATTGTTGTGACTATTATTGCTTCTTTATTGTTGCAGACTATTTTGTAACTTGAAAATTTAAAATAACATTCAATCCTTTCGACAAATTAAATACATTTCTATTTTAAAAGTAAAAAAGATTTGTTTGTTCGTTCGTTATTTAGTGATCTTACTTCTTAGTGAAAGGTTGGATACAGTTTTCGAACAAGAAAGCTTAGTTTTAAAAACCTGAGTCCAATATTTCATTGCAATTGTTTTATATTTTTAAATTAGAATGAAAAATAAGCATAATAATTTACCACGGGGAAAAAAACAGTGATTGAGCTTTCTTCTCTGTGAGAAGGAGATCAATAATCGCAGAAAAAATACTAGTTTTATATTTACAAATAATAATATCTATCAGTGCGCCGCGAGAATTCAAGTTACATCCGTAGTGTGCCGCAAGTTGAAAAAGGTTAGGAAACGCTGATCTAGGATGTTAAAAAGCAGGTAATAGACTGAGTTCTTGCCCTTGTACTTAGGGTGTTTAGGTAGTGCAACAATAAGATGTATCCTCGTGCACGGGAGATGAGAAGTAGCTGTTCTTAACTATTACCCAGATGGGTTCCCTCGTGGCTAAGTGGTTAGTGTACACGCCTTTGGCGTGGGACACCCGGGTTCGATTCCCGGCCGGAGCTTATGTGGTTCGGATTTCACGTTAATCTGTAAGTCCATGTCTCATACAGCCTTGCTGCTGAAAGGAACGTTAAAATCAACTCAGCACTGCTTTACAGATGCAATTGTTCGATTCCGAGTTCGAATGAAGCTTTTTACGGGCTTTTTACGGTGACTTTTATATATACAATCCAAGCATTTTAGTTATCAGTCAGTGATGTAATATATATATACAGTAATATATACTGTAATATATATATACAGTATATATATATATATTACAAAATTGAAAGTGACTAAGTTTATGACTCTCAATCTCTTAGGGCCGCGGTGGCTCAATGGTAGAGCGTTCACCTCTGGTGCTTGGGGTCCCGGGTTCGATCCCAGCTCCCGCCAAATGAACTTTGTGGTGAACAAACACCGCATGCGTGGGTTTCCTCGGGATTTTCCCGTTTCCTCCCACTTTCTTCATTCCACCATTTCATTCATTGCTCATCATCACCGTCTCCTTTAGCCTAACCGGCATAACCGTGAGACATAAAACTCAAAGATTTCATTTCATTTTCATTTCCATTGTAGCTCTCCCCGCAACCAGTGTTGCCAAACTGTTGACAATAAGTTTGCGAAACGAGAGGTGGCGACTCGAATTTTGGGTGAAAAGTCGCTATAAAAAATAATCGAGAAATTCATTGTCTATAAGCATTGTTTTAAAGTTGTAGATGTAAACTAAACAATATGTTCTACTCACTGCCGCAAATCCCGGGGGGGGGGGGATGACGGATACATGTCCCCTCCAATCTTGCAACTGAGGGGGAGTTTTCCCCAATAATCCGATTTGAAATGTGTTTTTTGGGAGAAATTTGATGATTTTTGTCCAATTGCTACAAAGGAACGTGAGATAAAATAGACGTCTCCCAGAATAAGCCTCAAATCTGCAGCTTCCCATTGCTGAAGACAACTCTGATACTCCACAACATTGTTTTTCAACTTCATAACTATTTTGGACATCGCAAAATAAAAAGTATGGTAACGGTCTTACCCTTCCCCCCCAATGTTGAAGACAGATTTGCGCCGCTGGTTCTACTCACATCTTTGTAAACAGGGCGCAACCAATCCTTGAATTCAGGGATCATTTCAGATTGTTTCGGGTACTTTTGTTCATATTGTGGAGTCAAAATAGTTCCGAAATAATTAACACTACAGTACTTACGTTAAGCAATTTTTTGTAAAAGAAAAACTGCAGAATAATTAAAAGACCCCAAAGAACAAATATAACAAACATCCACATCGCCTTTATTCACGCATCTATAACTAATCTTTTTGCTATCGGTAAAGATGTATTACGTGTGTCTCTCAACGGAAACTGCGAACTAAAGGACATCAAGTTTGTAGTTCTTCTTCGTTAGAGGACAAGGGCAACATAACAATGCAGGATTGTGGGCCAGTGGGTACGCTGTATTTCCAAACTCTTCATCACTTGCGCTGATTAAAACAAACAAACAGAAAAAAGAACAAACAGAAGCATTATTAGTTCAAAAACTGTTTTGAACTAATAATGCTTCTCTACAGATGAAAATTTTGTTTGCAGCAAAAAGTCGCTAAATGTATAAGTAGCTGAATCGTCATTTAAAAATCACCCATAAAAGTCTCCAATCGGAAAAATTATTCGTAGGGCGACCATACGTCCCGTTTTGACCGGGACAGTCCCGTTTTAGGGGCGTTTCCCGGCCTTCCCGTCAGTAGATGGAAAAAAGTAGTATTCGTCCCATTTTATGTAAATGAAAGAAGTAAATAACAAACCCAGTACCTTTACTCCTTTTAAAAGTATTAATAACAACAAAGAGGCAAAAATTGAACTGAAATTCCCTATATTAAACATACTCTATAGTTCGTAGTACTGCTCGAAAGACAGCAGAGATTTAGCAGTTGGTTGTGTGTTGAACAAACTTCAACGTGTCTTTCCTTTTTCATAAGTACCCGCTCAGTAACAAAGAGAGAGAGAGGGGGAACTCTGATATCAAGGCACTGATAAATGAAATGAAATGAAATTTTTGAGTTTTACGTCCCACGGTTATGCCGATTAGGCTAAAGGAGACGGTGATGATGAGAGATGAATGAAATGGTGGAATGAAGAAAGTGGGAGGAAACGGGAGAACCCCGAGAAAACCCACGCACACGGTGTTTGTACACCACAAAGTTCACTTGGCGGGAGCAGGGTTTGAACCCGGAACCCCAAGCACCAGAGGTGAACGCTCTACCACTGAGCCACCGCGGCCCCAAGGCACTGGTAAGAACAAAGGTAGATCTAAAAGCCAGAACCTATCCCGTTTTTAACTGAAAATTTTATGGTCACCCTACGCTATCGTTGAGGTCGAATTCCCCTGATTTAGTGACTTTTCCCAAAATTGGCAACATTGACCCCCACCGAGGAAACGGGAGAACCCCGAGAAAACCCACGCACACGGTGTTTGTACACCACAAAGTTCACTCCGTCCAGTTTTTCCCGTCAGTAGATGGAAAAAAATAGTATTCGTCCCATTTTATGTAAATGAAAGAAGTAAATAACAAACCCAGTACCTTTACTCCTTTTAAAAGTATTAATAACAACAAAGAGGCAAAAATTGAACTGAAATTCCCTATATTAAACATACTCTATAGTTCGTAGTACTGCTCGAAAGACAGCAGAGATTTAGCAGTTGGTTGTGTGTTGAACAAACTTCAACGTGTCTTTCCTTTTTCATAAGTACCCGCTCAGTAACAAAGAGAGAGAGAAGGGGAACTCTGATATCAAGGCACTGATAAATGAAATGAAATGAAATTTTTGAGTTTTACGTCCCACGGTTATGCCGATTAGGCTAAAGGAGACGGTGATGATGAGAGATGAATGAAATGGTGGAATGAAGAAAGTGGGAGGAAACGGGAGAACCCCGAGAAAACCCACGCACACGGTGTTTGTACACCACAAAGTTCACTTGGCGGGAGCAGGGTTTGAACCCGGAACCCCAAGCACCAGAGGTGAACGCTCTACCACTGAGCCACCGCGGCCCCAAGGCACTGGTAAGAACAAAGGTAGATCTAAAAGCCAGAACCTATCCCGTTTTTAACTGAAAATTTTATGGTCACCCTACGCTATCGTTGAGGTCGAATTCCCCTGATTTAGTGACTTTTCCCAAAATTGGCAACATTGACCCCCACCGAACAACACCAAGTCATCTGTAGCCTAGCAAGCATAATAGTGGGACGTAAAACTTAAAGATTTTATTTCATTTCGAACAACACTCCCAGAAACCTACTGTTATACCATTCCCAAAACACCCTTTTGTACAATTCTCCCTATTCGAAAAAAATTGTAAATAGCAGGGTTCATACATAAATATGGAACTCAATTTCCCTGAATTTTCCAGGTATTAATTTTGCAATTTCCAGGTCTAGTGGAAGAAACTAATAATACGAGAAGACATAAATTTTAAGAATACTATATTTATATATTTGAGAATGGCCACCCTTCTCCCCAATGAACGATTGCAATTAAATATTGAGTCACAAGAAAATAAATAATCAAAACAAATAAAATTTAAGTTGAAAAATATTAAGTTGAGAAGCCTACTAAGGGAATTAATTAAACACTTTTGTTCCATACTTGAATACATTCAAAATATATAAAAATATTGGGTTGGGAAAGAAAAAAGGGCCCGCGAGATTTTAACTGATTCTTGTAGTACTCGACGACAGAAATCGATTACTGAAAGAATTTTCAAAATCGGCGCAGGCAAATATGGAGAAAATCATATTTTCATGTACCTGTTCAAAATGGGGAAGGAAAAAGGGCCCGCGAGATTTTAACTGATTCTTGTAGTACTCAACGAGAGAAATCGACTAGTGAGGGAATTTTCAAAATCGGCGCAGGCAAGCATGAAGAAAATGGCATTTTCATGTACCGATTCAAAATGGGGAAGGAAAAAGGGCCCGCGAGTTTGAACCGTTACGATGTATGTTCACGAATGTGCTCGTCTTCTCAAATTTAGTTAATTACTGTAGCACTGAAACATGTGACACAGAGTCACGTTGTGGATGACTCTGCAATCGGCAACCACTGCACATATACTCCTCCAGTCCCACAGTTTTATTATTTCGATCCATTCCTCACGTGCTAACGGCATGGTTTAACATCTGCAAGAAAGAGGTAAATGTAACGTTCAATTGGCAATAGCTTTTCACCAAATTAAGCTGCATGAAATCTGATTGCATTTTTGACATACTGAGAAAATTCTAGCCCGTGGCCATATGTATCACATATCCCACCAGTTCATAATAAAAATTTTGAACACAAAATTACGGTCGTCCGTGTGATGTACTCCCAAAAGGCCTAATGTGTATCACCCACCTCACATTCAATGAAACCACATCCGTGTAGAATTTAGAAAGGAACTTCTTATGATGTATACAGTATGTCTCAAAAGTTCCCTGACATAGGGTAACTCTGTTATTATCAGAGTTACAGCAAAATGTAAGAGGAAAAATCATATCGAAATATGACGTTTTCAATCTAAAGTGAACACTTTTTTTTTTTCAAAAAAAATCGGACGAGATATTTGTGCTGCATACTCTTTATGCACCCAAATTTAAATGAAAATGCAACGTTGTCATTTACCTGGACCCACAACATAAGTGAATGAAGTTCCTGTTTGAAACGGGGGCTGGCCATCGAAATGTTAGCGCAAAAGAAAGTAACTTCATTCACTTATGTTGTAGGTCCAGGTAAATGGGAACGTTGCATTTTCATTTCACATTAGGCGCATAAAGAGTGTACAGCGCAAACGAGTCATCCGATTTTAAAAATTCCTTCACTTTAGATTGAAAACATCATATTTGGAGATGCTTTCCTCTCCTACATTTTGTTGTAACTCTGATAATAACAGAGTTATCCTATGTCAGGGGACTTTTGAGACACCCTGTATACCTTATTTAATGTATGTTTTATGTCACTATAACTGTAGTATAATTTAGTTTGTTTAAATTTACAATTTAATATAAGTAGATTCGGATTTACATGCGTAGGATTTTGTATGCATCTAACTAATGAATTCTTTTATATTCATGCTTCACTTAGTGACTTGGCTTTGGACTGCAACTGATTATTGTAACCCATTATTGCTTGAGAAGAAACAAGATATCCGAATCTTCATTTGAAGAAATCAAAGGTCTATTGGAAAGCTGGGGATTACAATCATTAATTTCTACATTTCAAGGTGCGTAAATTATATATTCTGTGTTTCTTGTTAAATTACTATTACTATTATTGGGTTTAGAATCAATCAAGCACTTCATGATATTTTATGGGGATCAAGATGGGTGCCGGATAGATAAGTATTTAAGCGTCAGGTTCTTAATTCTTTTCAATTTAATATTTAATCAATGATTATTTTCTCCCTCGTTATTCGGCCAAATCGTATTCCAAGATCATCAATTTTCATTACTCAATTCTGACCGTCAACCTACATAGCATATTCGTAGGACGTAAAACAAAGATTTCCTGTTATTTTTTTTTTGTTTCTATCTCTTTCCTCCATAGCTGTGAAAAATAACGCCTTCAGCATCATAAATTTGTATGCTACTTGCGCCTTCAGTCGTCTACTCTTCGGTGGCTCAGTGGTAGAGCGTTCACCTCCGGTGCAGGGGGTCCCTGGTTCGATCCCAGCTCGCGCCGTGTGGACTTTGTGGTGGACAAACACCGTGCTCGTGGGTTTTCTCGGGGTTCTCCCATTTCCTGCCACTTTCTTTATTCCACCATTTCAGTCATTTCTCATTATCACCGTCTCCTTTAGCCTAACCAGCATAACCGTGGGACGTTAAAGATTTCATTTTTTATTAATCTCAGTATTTTATAGTGTATTCTTAAGCTTAAGGTGATGTATAATTAAATTTTGAATTCAGTTAACTTATTTTATTTCTCAGATTGTTTTTAAAATGAATGTACAAACGTTTATTTTCATTCTTGAGTGTTTAAAGTGATGTATAGTTATTAAACATAGTATTTAATATTGTACTCTTAACGTGAAAGTGATATACAGTTAACTTTTGAATTCAGTTAACATTTTTCTTTCTGAAATTGCTTTAAAAAGTATGTAAAAACGTTTCTATTTTCTTTCTTGAGTGCTAAAAGTGATGCAAAGTTATTAAGCTTACTACTTTATATTGTATTCTTAACCCTAAACTGATACACAGTGCGTTTTTGAATAAATTATATCAAGTTATTTGAGTGACGAATACTGGTAGAAAATCCTGATTACTACTGGAACATTTTGATTTTAAGGTGACGACTACTGGTGCAAGGATTTTAAAATATTGTTTTTCCTTCAACGGCTACTCCTTTTTGAATTCTGACTATATGGTCATTATAGGAAGGATCAGTGAGTCCTTCCAACTATGGTACAGCTCCGACAGATTCACGATGCTCAGAGAAGAGACAAAATAGTGTTTTCAACCTTAAAGTGAGAACCATTGGCGTTTTTACCCTGCTATGCAAAAGTAAGTGAGTACTCCAATGGGGTTCCAATGCGGTACCTAATTTCTGCATTTTAGATATTTGGAAATACATGTCTCTAAAATGTAAACAACTGATTTTTTTTTTTTTAACTGAAAACTGCAACTCGGTAAGCCTTATGGATACCGAGATATGGGAAAATAAAGAGCGATAGTATAGGTATGTGGGACTTGCATACTTGACGCTAGAATTCGGAAATTGAATTAAAATATGACTAACGGCTATCAAGATGTTGTCAAATAAAGGGAGGACCAACACAATTAAGGGGTTTTAGTGTTAGATGCTAAAATTTCCGAAATCGGTCATAGAAAGTTAATAAACACCAGTAGCAATTTCATCTTAAAGTAATTAGATATCTTCAGGGGGTGTTAGAACATCATGGAGTCTACCAAAATTAAATTTTAAAAGCTTTTGAAAATATAATCTGACATTTGTAAACAATATTTGAAATATGTGTTTACCCAAAACTTCCAGCTAGTACATCTAACATCTGGAGAAACACTGAAATAAAAGCGTATGAGATCTTGAAATTTCGGAAACAATTATTGGTCGCAACAAAATTAAATCAGATGGGTACTTCTATGGGTTAAATGAGTACCTTAGTACAATTTCGATCGAAAATTTAGTTCAGTCCTAGGTTTTCTTCAGGCAATTCCAAGGGTTCATCGAGCTGTGCAAAAGAATGAAAAGTCGCTGTCAATATCTAAGATAGTCGAGAAGATATAAGGAATTATATATTTTATGACGTAAAAATAGATCTTTATGGATTTGTACTTTTGGGTCTTTCCCATAAGAAAAAAATTCAGGAAACTACTGTATATACCTTAATAGACAATTCAATGGACGGGGATACAGTAGCTTAGTGGTAGGGTTTTTAACTAGTCTTCTTTTGCAGAAACTATTGGAGTTTTCACTTATCCCATAGAGATACGATCATACTTAACTCCCTATTTCATTTTAAAATTAAATAAAAGGAAATATTTCAGTGTAGCGACCCACGATTATGCATTTTAGTCTCAGGGAGATTACGATTAAAGCAAGTGAATGTTGTTGACAGAATTGATGGAATGCAAAGGTGGGAGGAGAGGTAGTACCCCTAGAAAACCCACGAATACGATGTCCACTACAAACTGACGGCCGCGGATCGAACCACGAACCCAATATACCAGAGGTAAGCACTCTACCACTAAGCCACCGTGCTCCCGCCCATTTAATTTTCTATTAAGGTATATACGGTTGTTTTCTGAAATTTCTTCTTACAGCAAAGACTCAAAAGTACAAATCCATGTGGGTCTCTATTTTTACGACGTCATAAAATAATTTCTTATATCTCGCTTGCTGTATTAGATATTGACAAAAAATGTTCACTTATTTCAGAGCCCGATGAACGCTTGGAATTGTCCAAAGAAAATTTAGAGCTGAATTAATCTTTCGATCGAAATTGTACTGACAAGTCTGAGGTAGTCACTTAACCCATAGAAGTACCATCTTATTTAACTTTTGTTAGGATCAATAATTGTTTTCTGAAATTTCAAGATCTAATACGCTTTTATTGTATGGTGTCTCTCTAGCTGCTAGATGTACTAGCTGGAAATTTTAGGTAAATACATATTTCTAATACTCTTTACAAATGTCAAAATATATTTTCCAAAGCTTTTAAAATTTAACCTTGGTAGACCCCATGATGTTCTTAAACTCCATGGAAGTACCTAATTACTTTAAGATGAAATTGCTACTGATGCTTATTAACTTTCCATGACCGGTTTCGGAAACTTTACCACCTAACACGAAAATCCCATAACTGTATGGATCCTCCCTTTATTTGACAATATCTTGATAGTCATATTTTAATTAATTTTCTAAATTGTACTGTCTAATATGCAAGCTCCACGTACCTATGGTGTCGCTTTTTATTTCACCATATTTCGGTAACTGTTAGGCGTACCGACTTGCAGTTTCGGCAAACACACACCTCTAACGTTCTTTAAAACGTTATTAAGACATATTTTATAATATTTAGAAATGAGAGTTCTGCGAATATCATGGTACCCGAAAAGCCCCATCAGGGCGTGTGTGTAGTGTATTTAATTGAAATTACTTTTGAGGTTGTTGTAAGCCCTCGTAATTACATTTCCGAAACTGCACCATCTAGTACTCAAACCCCACACTTCTATGGTGTCGCTCTTTATTTTCCCATATCTCAATATCCATAAGGCTTACCGAGTTGAGGTTTTCGGTAAACAGATGTCAGTTCCTTACATTTTAGAGACATACATTTCCATATATCTAAAAAAATACAGACATTAGATACCCCATGGTACCCCGAACACCATTGGGGTACCCACTTACTTTTGAATAGTAATACATTTTGAGTTGTTATTCAGCATCAATAAACACTTCGTAATTTTTCTATGTGCAACCTAAAAGTCCATACCTGACCGAACAGATTTTGTCCATTTAATCTCAAAAATGTTAAGATACTTTGTATTGTTAAGTACAACCAAGTTGAGCACACCGAATGTAACATTTTAAATGTTTTCTGATTTTTGTTTCAGGTATTTCGTGCATCAAACCAGGATTCTGCTTGAAAGACAGTGAAAAGAAGCAGTGTAGGTTGTGGCTAAAAATACGTCCTTTCTGAAGACAGACCCAATTGTACTTACAATCTTTTGTACGAACATATAACCCTAATAAAGATACTGTACTACAAATTATTTCTTTCTTCCATAAATTAGAATAAAATATTGTCTCTGTTTAAAGAAAATGTTTGTTACTGTTAAGTCATTTCAACTCTTTTTCTCTGTAATAAGAACATTATCTTTCGCAATATTTTTTTATCTTCGTGCTATTACGTTTGAATGAAGTAAAATTCTATACGAAGCACTATTATTTCAGACATGCATTAATAACTAATGTATTGTTCTGTATGTAAGACAATGTGTATACTGAACATGTCTAGCAAAGGTGTTGTTTTAATACAGAATCTGTAACTCAGCTTTTCAGTAGTCAACTTTATTGGGAATCCGAAGAAAGAAGTTAAAAAAAAAAAATTCGACTTACCAACGTATATGTGTTCGAATTCTGGACTAATCCAAATTATCCAGAGAAATCATATATTTTTTGTTGCAATTTCAGATGTATCCTTTATCCAAGTCGTATGAAACGGAGACTTCATACATCGCTATACTTTGTATGAACTATGTTCCGTATTTACTTAATCACTTTGTAACTTTCTCTAGTGTTGACAAGGCCGCAGGTGTCAATCGAATAGTTTAGTGTTTCACTCATGTCACCTTGTGACTAAGGTACGTCCTGTCGGTATATATATATGGTACTGGGTTCAAGTAGCGATAAAATACATTTTTAGCATTAAACAAATGCAAAAGTCTACACGAAATGAGATACCATGATCTCTGACTTACGGATAACACCATGAACTAATGGTACTGAGTGTGATTGAGTTTACTAGTTACTATCTGGCTAAAATCAGTGTTCCTTTAGCTATAGTTCTTTTCGTGCTCTGAATTGCAAAGTTTGAAATAACAGTTTTAAATTATTGTATATATATATATATAATATCTTCCGAGTAATTCTGAGAATCATTGCTCTTTCTTTAAGCAATGTATGAGACTGTTAATCCGCTCGTTGCTTAAAATGTTGCACTAAGAAGGATGCACCCACGAAAATCCAAATTTGCAGAATGTCTAGAGCAGGGAAGGATAAATATGTTTAGTCGATGGCTGCACAACGCCTCCGCTGTCACCACGTTGTCGCACAGCGAATACGGCGGACGTTTAAGAGTATTCTGCACTTACTATTAGGTATCGGCCTGGGAACTTTGGCGCAGCTACCCAGCCTCCTTCTTGGTGTTGCATTTTTATGGCGAGTACTGAGTAGAAATCATCTTGTGAGCGAACACGTTTTCAGCTGAAACCATACTTTTAATTGTTGCGACATAAAAAAAAAAAACATACCTGTTAATTAAAATGTACAGAGAAGTTGTTTGAGTTTGAATATAGGATTGTATATGGCTGTGCATTTTGCATTATTATTAAAGTGCTGGAACTAACTAACAACAAAGCATATGATAAATTCTTACAGTAATATATCACATATTGATTTACTCTGTATGAAAACGAAAATAGTTTAACATATGGTTAACCTCCTTTGTGCCCATAATTTTAAAATTAACGCTTGTGTCACTTTTCAACACTTGGCTTTGCAGTAGCTTCCCAACGAATTAGCAGGAAATCCAAACTTATAGGACACCCTGCAGGTAAATACATTTCTTTGGACACTTTCACTGCTCCAAACTAAGATTGTTAATTTTATTATTATTGGCTCAAAGGAGATCAAACATATTTTAAGCTATTTAGTTTTCATACAGAGTAAAACAATATTTGACAACATTACAGTAAGAATGTATCATGCATTTTGCAGTATGTTGCAGCACTTTAATAATGGTGCACTATACGTACAATCTAGATCCTGCATATGTCCAATCCATATATTACAAGAAGGCAATACGTATGCGATACAGGTAAAATCCGTATATTTCATATGGACAACCTATTAGCTATATACATCCAATCCATACATTACATATGGCCAACCTGTACGCGACATACGTATAATCTATATGCTGCATGCATACAGTCTGTAAGCTACATATGTGCACTCTGTATGGTGCATATGGATATTCTGTATGCTGTATCTGGACAAGCTGTGTGCGACATAAGGAAAATCTGTATAATACATACGTACAATACGTATACTGTATCTAGTCGTACGTACGGGGCACAAGTACAATATAGATGCTGTCTTGGGGTTGAACGAAAGAAACATACGTAAAGAACGTATATTGCATACTTCTTGAAATTATGCTCCGTCCTGATAGTCAGTGTGTGTCGTCATTATTAACCCACATGCTACATACGATCCTGACGTCACAAAGCTAGATATCACCTCCGTATATATTTGTTACTGCAGATGACGTCACACGAATGACGTCATTGCACTTATGCAGACAGTGCGTATAATACATACTTTTTCAGCTATACGTTTGCTGCAGGATGTTATATACGGTTGTACGTTAAGTCCAGAAACTACAGGAATTACGAATGTAACCTACGTTTTTAAGTATGCCACCTACATTTTTTTTTCTCAGTGTGGGGCTGAATTTCAACGTAAACACTATCGGGTGTGTCACTATACATCTGACCAACCCGGATAAATACGGATTCGACACAAATATTGTTCGTTTTCTACTACTTTTACATGTCCTTTTAAACGCCCCCTGAGACCCCCTTGGTTCGAATTGTGAAATAAATTTCCTCTGGCCCCCAGCCGATACCGCGAAAACTATGAATGTGACACTAACATCTGCCATTTTCTACTACTTTTTACATATCCCGATAAAAGCCCCTATGATCCTCTGGTTCCATTTTTGAAAAAACAACGCCTCTGGCCCGCAGCCGATGGGGGCTGTATTTGGAAGTAACGCCTGTGGAAGTATCACCATTCATCTCAGCGACCCCGAAAACTATGGATTTGACAGTAATATCGGTCATTTTCGATTATTTTTACATGTCTCGGAATTCCCCCCTCTGGTGACCCAAGGCCCTCATACAACGGTGGATGAATTTGAAAGTCATCGCTAATGGTAGTGCCACCATTGACCCTAGCGACCGCGAAAACTATGGATTCGACACTAATATTGATCATTTTGGATTACTTTTACGTTTCGATATTCCTCCCCCCGTTGACTCCCAGCCTGCACCCGAATAGGGTGAATGTGCAATGGGAGTTTCACCATTGATCTCAGCGACGGCGAAAACTATGAAATCGACACTAATATCGGTCATTTTCTACTACTTTTACATGTCCCAGTAAACGTCACCCTGAGACCCCCTAGTTCTAATTTTGTCAAAAACGCTTCGCCTTGGTGTGGGACTTGGATCAAGGTAACCGTGACCAAAATTTGGTAACTCTCGATCAACTTGTCTGGTCCCCAGGCCAGTCCCGGTAAACATCTTCCTGAGACCCCCCTAGTTCGAAATTGGAAAAAAAAGTATTCGTCTTGATCTGGGGCCTACATCAAGCTACCCGTGACCAAATTTTGAAAACTTTCGGTCCACTCGTCTGGTCGACAGACCGCACAAAGGTAGACAGACAGACACAAACACTTTATTTTATTTATATTAGAAAGGTCAGATCCACCGTTATTGTAATAGAGCGGTGCTTGAGCGATTGATCGTACAAATTCAAACTTCGATAAGTGATAATTTCATAGGCTTGTTTTATTACAAGTTTAAACTCTTTAGTCAGTAGAGAAGAGGGCGTGAATCATGAGTCAGAGTTGATGACAATGGGTTTTGGTGGGTCTGTGGGTCACTGTGGGTGAGAATGGTTCATGGTGGGTGGTGGCTCAGAGTGGGCCACGGTGGGTTGTGGGTCACGATGGGTGGTGAGTCAATTGGTCATGGCTGAAGTTTTCATTGCCCCACGCCCTCTCTGAACTACAGTGTTGAAAATTCATCAGTGAAAATCAATTGCAATTGATCAATCAATTGAAAGGAATTGCTGTGGAAATCAATTGCAATTGAATTAATTGCCAATTAATTTTAATTGCAATTGAATGACTGAATTCAATTGCAATTACTTTCCACTGCAATTATTTTCAATCGATTGATTAATTGCAATTGATTCTCCATTATTAATGGCCAACTGAAATTAACAGTTAACCATTACTTACTTCAATTGTTAATTGCAATTAGCAACTAAATTTACAGATTAATTGTTAATTGTTAATTCAATTGAAATTTGCTCAACATTGCCATGCGCTAGGCTCGTCAGAAATCAGAGCCATGACGTTCGGCACTAATCGGTTTCAGTTTACAATCACAGTGATGAGTGCCACACTGGCACCTACTCATAAAATGTGTGGCCTAGGGTACTTTCTGAATCCTTTCTCCGACGTCACGCTCGACTAAGGACGTCATCCGACATGTCCTTCAGCCATCAGACAAATGTTTTAACGTTAAAACCAGAAATGGTTAATTTCTACCATTTCCCGTTTGAATAGAAAGTTATGAGGAGATAGGGTCTATTCTTGAGATACTGAATCAATTTTAAAAATAGCATCTTGTTATCTCTTATTATTTTCGCTCTTTAGACATCAATGTTGAAACGGTGACCAGTGGTTCATTTCTACTATTTTTAATTTTAGTAGAGAGATGCGGATGAAGAAATTATATTTTCTGTAGACACTGAATCGACTCCAAACAACTGTTTATCGCTATAGCTTAATGTTTTTTTTTGCCCCATGGTAATCGAAGTTGAAACCGGAAATGTTTGATTTTTATTAATCCCCTTTTGGCTAGGGAAAAATTGTGAATATGGAACCTACTGTTTGGAAGCTGAATCGGTTCCAAAAAATGTTTTTCGTTGTCTCTTACCATTGTTAGTCTGTGAAGAATAATATTGAAAGTGAAAGTAGTAGTAAGTTTGTAATAATTTATTTTTCTTCCTTTATGTACAGATTTTTACAAGGAAGAAAAAAAAGTGAATTTTCAAGACGTCATTGACGTTGGTCAATGGAGGTGGTACAAAGAGCAGACTATGAATTTAGTATCTAAATTTCCTTTTCGGATGACCATGGGTATAATACGGTAATTAAAATGCATATTGAAATTATGGCAAATTAAAGTATTATTTGTCTTATGTATTGTAGAACGCGGAAAGTGATAGAAACTATTTTCTTCTGCTGGTAGATAGGTTGAATCTACACAATATTACAACCTATAATTTCATTAGTTTACATTTTGAGCGTAATCTACATGGGAATTTCAATTCATTTACAGCAAAGTAATTGGAAACCTTAATGGTCTTCTAAAATAATATAGTGGATTGTAAGAAAAGCTGACGAAATAAGACAAAATCAATTGCAAGTTTATTTGCAAACGGAAACGTAAATCATTGTACACTGGCAACGTCCGTCAACACCAGTGATTGACATAAAGTTAGAGCCACGCACTCCCACCCTTTCAGCAGAGCTCTCGTTGAAGAAAAAAACATGATGCTAAATTTGATTCTTAAAACTCTTAAATTGGGGAAGCTTGTATGTTCCATGGAATGAACTATTTTGGTTGAGAAAGTGGAGAGAGAGATATTTGGTACGCCACGGCAAGAATATGAAGATAATTTAAGGTTGAATTTTTATTCTGTAAGTTGGTAAAAGAAATCTTAAGTTAATTTTGTTAGTACATAGTATGATTTATTGACGTAGTTTTTTTCTGAGATAATTAACCACTCACCTTTTCAAACCGTACAGCTGCTTAGGAGTTAGTCATGTAAATTTCCGTGCCATTACAATAAGAAAATACATTTTGAAATTAAATATACGAAAGAGATAAATAAAACAAATAACATTACATTTAATACGTAATCTCCTTTTAAGTAATGGAAACTAAAAAAAAAAAAAAAAAGAATCTGCATTATTTTCATTTTCAACACCAGAGTACGAAACAAGTTAAAAACGAAAGGGGAGGAAACGAGAGTAAAAAGATGCGTCTTTTTTCCTTCAGCTTATCCTTCTTCTGATTTAGCACATCACTTCTTCGCAAGTGTACATTGCAAACGTCCTATTTCTTGGGCAATTTCTCCAAGCAAACTTTTCTCTCGACTACCACCACCCTATCTTCATTTCGTTACCCTTCTTATGCTACTCACCACGCTGTTATTACGGATCAGAGCTTTCGTTATAGCCTCCGAGAAGGCGCCTCCTCGAGTGCACCCGGCTTTCAAGACACAGCTTGAAAAAAAAATGTATAAAACGAAGAAAACACCCAGTTTTCTTTCCTTCAACTGCGGATGGGAACGAAAAGGAGGGAGAAAATAAAGAAAAAGTGTTCCGCATCTACCCACACACAAACAAGAAGGATGACCTTTCTCCCTTCCCCTATTAGCATTAGCAGTGACATGATATACAGAATTCTTTGGTCGTATACTTAGCTCTTCAGGTTCCTGGGCACACACTCTCACACACACATTGGGACTTAAGAATTGAGATGACTTTGTGCGGGCTTGCATCCATCCCAAGGGTCTTGTTACGCACTATTCTTTTGCATATTCGTATATACTTTAAGATGTAATGAAGGAGTTTACATGCACCATTTTACCGTGGCTGGCTTCCGAAAGATAGTGCAGTGGAGAAGGGATAATTAGAAGAGTTATAAGGAGAGAGAGAGGGTGGAGAAGGAGTAATAAACGGAGCAGCAGTTAATAAGTGAGATCAAGGTCTATCAAGCGTCAGAGAAGTTTTCATTGAGACCGAAAAGGAAGAACAGTGACAAAGATTTTAAAGCTGAAGGTAGTGTATAATAAGACTGAGGTAACAGTTGCTTGGTTGCAAAATTTGACACCAGTAAGGTTCGTCTTCACTCAGATTTATACACGCAGTTACGCTGATAATCAGTGTTGCAATAGCACAACAACATAACACATAATAATATTGGTGTCAAAATTGTTTATATTGAGGAGGCGTCGTAGTAAACTTTACGAATTTTAAGGGATCACTAAGTGATAGAGCGGTCGTCTCTAGTACCAGGGGTCTCTGATTCAATCCCAGGCAATGTGAATGTGGTTTGTGGTGGATAATATTGTGCCTGTGGGTTTTCTTAGATGTCCTGTTTCCTACAACATTTTCATTCCATCATTTTTTCATAACAATTATCTTAAGATAATCCTCCGTCTCTTTGAGTCTACATAACTTAAACATGGAAAGATGTATTTATTTGCAAATTTAGCATCGCCATGTTATTCCACTGTTGCCTTATACAAAAGAAAAGTGTTGTATATGTTTTTTAGCCATTGTAACGATGTTTAGGCATAGTTGCTCGATTAATTGATTCGGTTTAATATTTCTATCAATCAATTAAAGAAAAGGACCAAGAGGTTTACTTACTGCAAGTGACGAGTTATAAGAGTTAAACTTTAAAATAATTTTGAAACTTAAACGTTTTAATAGCGTTGAGTACCTAGATTATGCTAGGGCATTCCTTTACCTGGGTAATTATTTTTCTCTTCTCTTTGAAATGAGCTGGGTTTTAGTGGTTTCACCTTACTGCTTTCTTCTTTACATTAGATAACCCATACTTTACGAAAATTTCATTTTGTGATATACGATTTTCAGGTAATATTGACGACATAAGTTTAATTTAAATACTTTTAAATGTATGTATGTATAACATAAATTTATTTTGAGAAAGCAAAGGACATTTAATTTGACTTGAAAAGTAAAATCAAACCTTAATATTTCAGTTCATTTCTAGGAGAGAGGAGAATAAATTTTCATATAAATCAATGAGCTAAAAAATGGCGTAGGTAGCTACTTAACACATTGACGTTTCTTTCAAGCAAACTGTCTTGATAGTAAGATTTACCAACAGGAACGCAACTTCGTGTCATCCACAGGCGGGGAACTATTTAGACACAGGGGAGTTAATGCATGAATGCTTCTAAAGTGTATGAAATGTAGGCCTATGTGTAAAACAACAAATGAGAGTGAATAATAATGCTTATAGAATATTAAATGGAAGTTTCTTCAGTCATATACTAAAAATGATTAAAAGAACTGTTTTAAAGTTAGATCTACAATTAGTATAGGATACGCTACGTCACATCTAGCTATAGTATTTATCATTTATTTGTACTATCTGGTATATTTAATATTTAATCACCTATATAGGAAAAAACAGGTATTTTATTGTGTACTGTAAAATAAAACATAATACAGCATAAAAGGATAATGTCAATACAACACAATTTTTACACAGACCAGCGATCTCAGCATGAATACCACTTTAGTGTGTTATTTTAACATCAGGGATTCGGTGCTGCAGCTCACACAAGCCCGGTGTTACCGGTTTGACCCAGAGCTGGTGTTGACTGGTGTAAATATAATACAGCGCTAATATTATTGAACAAGATGAATGAATGAAGAAAAGCATAAATAAGGGAGCGCCACACGAATTTTAAATACACCTTTTGTGCAGGGTCAGAAGGGTTTAAGCAACCTTTTGGCAACTTTTAGTCTTTTTACCTAGTATTAATCAGGAAAACACAGGATTTCATTTGAAATTAATAGCTTGTATCTGGATGCAATACAATTCGTGATAAATAAAGTAATCAATACGTCTTAAGTCATGTCGAGATATGCCACAAGTACATGTATCATCAGTGTGTATTAAAGCTTTATGTTCTGAAGAAGCTTTATGTAAACTTAAGTTCTTAATACCGTTCGAAATTTATAAGCTTTTAAGGAGATACGACAGCAAGATCTTTAGGCAGCAGTTGAGGTGAACAGTGGCCAGACATGTGAGGAACTGGGACTACAATTCAGTGTGAGTACCAATTTATTACACATTCAGTGTGAGTGGAGAAACCATTCGGCAGCACCTCCATCAAGTTGGGAAGCACTACAAGTTAAGTCGATGTGTCCCACATGATTTGACTCCAGGTCAGAAGGCAATGCGAGCAGATATCTGTGTTTCTTTGCTGTCTCGTCTGAAGAAGGAACCATTTCTGGACAGGGTATTGACATGTGATGAGAAGTGGGTTCTGTACGAGGCTCCACGGCACCGTTATCATTGGTTAGTATCCCATGAACCGGTTCCAAATCAGACGAAAACAGCACTGCACCAAAAGAAGGTACCCCTGTGTGTTTGTTGCACTGATCGCGGCATTGTGCATCGGAAACTGCTATCAGCTGGTCAGAGCATCAATGCAACTGTGTACTGTCAGCAGTTGAGTTGTATTCAAGAAAAACTCAAAACTCTGGAGCCAGCACTTCTGAATCGCAAAGGGGTCCTCACGTTTCAGAACAACACTAGCTCCACATGGCTAGTATAACCCGGGACACCATCCTACGCCTTGGAAGGGAAATGCTTTTACATCCGCCATAATCCCCAGACATGCACCGTCCGATTATCACCTGATCCATTTCTTGGTTGTATCATAAAAGTCCCATCGGAAGTCAAGGAAAGCACGGTCACACTAGTTAGATCATTTAATAATAAGCAATATTTCCCCACATCATAGTAGCAGCATATACGATACATACGTAAAGGCACGTTGTTAGATTGGATACCCCCTAGGCAGATACACCAGAGGCTTTCCAAAATCAAAATATTGTCCTCCGTTAAAAGTTATACAAATGAACAATTTATTAACGAAATAACAAAGAACAAGTAAACAACAAAAGTATTCGTGAAGCTCATAGAGAACAAGATTTAAATATACAGAGTATATATATATATATATATATATATATATATATATATATATATATATATATATATATATGTAACCTCAAATGTCGATTTCAATTAATCTATATGCATGACACGGTAATAACAGTAGGTCATATCAAATTTTTGTACTTGTATTTCCAATCTTGGCCGTGGTGGCTCAGTGATAGTGCGTTTACCTCTAGTGCTTGGGGTTCCTGGTTCAATCTCAGCTCGCGCCAAGTGGACTTTGTGATGGACAAACACCGTATACATGGGTTTTCTCGGGATTCCCTCGTTTCCTACCACTCTATTCATTCCACCATTTCATTCATTTCTCATCATCATCGTCTCCTTTAGCCTAAGCGGCATATCGTGGGACGAAAAACTGAAATATTTCATTGTATTTCCAATCCATTGATCCTCCAGAAAAGGCAACGGTGAGATTTTGTTTCTTGTGCATACAAATTCAAGGGGTCTATTTATATTGTTGTTGTTTTCTGAAGTAAACAAACGGAAAAATCCTTATCGATCGAACTGTTTGGAATTATTGTGCTATTTCTTTCATTGAAATTTTTGTACTGGATGGTTTATACAAGGACTGAATAAAAGGTAATGGCCCATGTCATAATTCATACCTAGGTTTATGCATAGGATACCCGTTACATTTCTTCAATGTGATCGCCTCCCATTACTATTTTTCTGCCATACGTGTGAGGGGCATCATACAAAGTCAGAGCGTCAATCTTTGTCGATGTCTCGCAGGGATCGTCATACGGCTCAAAAGATGGCTTCTCTTGTGTCGTAATGCTTCTCGCGAAGTGGCTTGTTCATCGAAAAATCGTTACAAAGTCTCTGAAAACATTCTTGTGCACTGGAACCTCTGCCACTTCAATCTTGATCCACGCACGTTGTCTGTCTTTCCGTAATATATTGTTATGGCGCTTTTGCTTTCCTGCCCTACTTCATGGCACTGCTTCTTTTGACTGAAGAACTCACAGTTGTTACTGCTCGCAACATTTCATTGCTGCACAGTATCTTATCAGCAACAGAAAGCTTGTAGTGCTGAGTCACAGTCCCCTGACGTGAAAACAGTGTTGCCACTACTTTTTATCCAACTTACGTAGTTGTCATTTCCGGACACTAAACTATACAACACAACTTGAGTAAAAGATCTACTTCTGACTCAAGTTTGGTGAATTTCGGATGAGTTTTCTTTTACTTAATGTGCTAACAGACTCAAACACACACACACACACACACACACACACACACACACACACACACACACATATATATATATATATATATATATATATATATATATATATATATATATATATATATATATACATGCAAGGCATAACTTGTCCGCCACATCCTGTCAAACGGATTTTGTTCGGACCAATTTTTCGACCACAAATAATGCTCTTAGAGAAGTTGTATTTATATCAGATGTTTGTCATTACAGGTTGTTGACGATGGTGCAAACATCTTAAGCTCATACAAAGTAGTTTCCAAGATATCCTGTGTAGAGTTGCAATATGTTGGTTGGATCCTGAAATCAACAACGGCTGCAGAGTGAGAATACATATAAGGTTTCAATGTCAACCATATACAGGTATGTGAAAATTCATACTCTACGAAAACACACAAAGGTGTGAGGTGAGACAAGTGTTGACAATTATGTTTCCTGAATCAGTGTTGTCAACTTGAGGATTTGCTCCCAAGTTTGGGGAAGTGTCTGAATCAATTGGAAATGTATGGGAAACCTTTCTTTTTGAGTGAAACTTTTTAAATTCTTCTTTTAACTCAAATGGCTTTTAACATCTGCACATTGTTGGGTTTATACCTTTACATTACTCAACAGCCTAGATTCAGCTAGCTCTTCTCTCGTTTCCTGCTAACCCATTACATAATTATCGGAGTTACTACGTATCTCTTTCCTACAACAAAAGTTAATTACCCAAAAAAAGAAATAGAAAAAGAGAACAAAAGGAAAAATGAAGAAATGCAAGAGAAGCTTCTACTCCGGGTTGGAATCTTTTCGTCCAATACAGAGGACCACATTTCTGGAAATTCTCAACACACCAAAGTTTTTGTGTATCTGCTATGAAGATTCGTGCTGTAATCTGAAGTTTAATAGTTGGAATAACGTTGAATGAAGTTCTTACTTAAATCTACAAAAGAGTGATGGAATCTCAATAGATAAGTGTATATTTCTCTTTCCATCTTTATTTAAAATTTTTACTAATGTGTTCATTGTGAATACTCTTGAGTAATGATTCAGCTCTTGGGTTTAGCCTAGGATTGGGACAAATGGGAATGAAATTATCACCATTCACAGCAATTCAATCTACAATAAAAACACAAAATCATTTTTTTAAAAATTTTCGACAGGCTGACATTTTTTGTCATATCCTTTAATACAACCAAAATTAACAGTCTTACAAACCCAACATCAAGTTTTACTTTTTCAACTGGCACCACGTCACGTTATTACAAGTACTCTTAACACCAAACAGATTTTACTTATTACAAGTTTTATCTTTTGCAGCTAAGTAGAAGTATTTTGTCCTGTTATTCACTTTCTTATGTAGGATATGACAGTATTTTACTGCTCTGCATTTCGTAGTGCATGGGGTGCAAGTCTGAAGAAAATATGAAGAACTGGACACAATACTTATAACAAGTATAATATTTTTAGAGTTAAGTGCATTTACACTAACTGAAAGGTTGATTCATAAACAAAGAGGGATTGTACGCTCAAGGTAACTCCCTCAAAAATAATGTGAGATATCTAAAGAAAATACGAGGTTAAAAATAAGACGTTTCTTAGAAGAATTGAGAAAGATATTTAAGCCTGTGAAGATATCTTCGCTGAATATGTTATAAGCCTCTATGGTCCTTCTTACTGGAAATTCTATAAGGTTTTCCAAATATTGAATGTTGTTTTCCTCAGAAATAGAAACAGATTTGTACAAAGTCCAGTTGAATTGTTTCTTGAGGTCGATTTTCTTTTTCAAATTTTGCAACCCAGTATTATGCCCTGAATGATGAAGGAGAGGAATGTTTAATGAAATCTAATGATTATCAAACAATGTTAAGCAAAATCAATTAAAACCAATTTCAACTGATCAGTCAATTGAAAATAATTGCTCAGGATATTAATTTCAATTGATTTAAATTTATATTTTACAATTAATAATGGGTGTTTCACCCAAAAAGCCGTGATTTCTTGCGGCTACAAAATTTATTTGAATAATAGTATAGGAATATACATATGTAAATACACAGCAAACCTAGTATAAATTTTGTTTTACAATATTTTTGTTTCAGGTTGCATAGTCCAGTATAATATTGGCGGACCGTAAACTTACGTTGTAGCAAAAGATCTCATTGGTGATTTGGTTCATTGAATAACGCTCCCTTGTTCGTGTCCAACAACGATTCCGATTGGAGAATCATTATGCATGGACTCCATCCACCAAGTTCATATGGCGTTATGTTGTCAGTTCAATAAGACTGGTAATGTTACAGGACTTTGAAGAGGGGATCCAGACCATGTGCGTACAAAACATCGTATTGCAGTAGTGCGAGTATCTGTTGTCCACAAGGTCCGCAACATCATATTGGTGTTTTCTTGAAAAGACCTGCAAATTTTCCCCCAACAAAATGCAAATGCTTCCAAAATTAACAGACATTGCAAAAAAGAAGGCGTCTGCATTTTGCAAATCAGTTCAGTGCGTTAATTGCTGATAACCCAGACATTATTGAAAACTTACGAAGCTTACTTTTATCTGTCAGGTGAAGTAAACAAACAAAATGTAAGATTTTGAGCAACAGAAAATCCGCATGAAATGGTAGACTTATCTCTGCATCCGGAAAAAGGTTTTGGTTAGATGTGCTGTTTCAACACGTGGCATAATTGGACCTCTCTTCATTGATGGGTATGTCACATCAGAAAATTATTTGGAAATGCTTGAGCATTACTTCTATTCTGGCCTTCTTGTAAAAAGGTGTCCACTTCGTCTGCAATGGTTCCAGCAGGATGGAGCTAAACCGCATACAACAGAACCTGTCCTTAATTTCCTTCACACAAAAGTTTGCAATCGTGTGATCTGTAATCGCTATCTATTGTTTTTTGGAACAGGCTTAGAGTGGCCTCCATGCAACCCAGACATTAAGCCTTGTTTTTTTTATGAATGAATGAATGAATTTAAATGAATTAAGAACGTCTACATGTTTGTTCCGTCTACATTTTTCAGTTGGATATCTACTTCGGCCAGCACAAGATTATGATCAGAGAAAATGTCTGCTCCGGGAAGAATCTCCGCGTTCTTCAAGCTATTCCGATAACTGTCCTGAATCATAATATAGTTTACCTTATATTTTCCACCGTCTATTGGGAATTTCCATGTATATCTCCTTCTATTGTGCTGATTGAACCAAGTGTTCTACTTCTTCTTCTTCTTCTACTTCTACTAGTGACTTCAGTCTACAGAAATTCATCAGTCCCTCTCCCCTTTCATCTCTTTCGCCTAATCCATATTTGCCTACGATAATATCTTCCTGTTTTTCTCCCACAACTACATTAAAGTATCCCATTACAACTACGTACGCATCCCTATTCCCTCTGTCTATAATTTCTTCTATTTTCTCATAATTTTCGTCTACTTGTTCAGTTGCATACGAAATAATCGGTCCGTATGTCTGAATCACCGATCCTTCGTTTTTCTTTTAAGTTTTAACATCATTACTCTATCATCAATAAATTTTACTTTCACTACCTTCTCCTTTAAGTGCTTTCCAAGAATTATTCCTACGCCATTATGACCGCCCTTTTCATTACCTGAGTAAAACATTCTATATCCTTCGTTATTGAACACTCAATTGCCTTTAAATCTAACTTCCCAAACTTCTATCAGATCTAGATTATTTTCTTTCATTTCTTCTTTAAGATTTTCTAATTTTTCTTCCTGCAACATATTACGTACGTTCCATGTCCCTACTCAAAACCTTTTGCTCTTGCTTTTCCTTCTTTCTCTGTCTGTCTTCCTCCCATTATTACTTTCTCGTCCAATAATCCTTCCCAAGCCATTTCTCCTCCGGAGATCCGAATGAGGGGATATTTTACCTCCGGAACTATATTTTGACCTGCGAAAGACAATTATATCGTGCCGGACACACGTCATTGACCAGGTAATGACGACTACTTTGAAACTAATGCAGAGTGTGATAATTAAATCTATCATATCTGTAGTTTTGTGTCGAGAGGAAACAAACTTGTGAACCAAAGGTTTAAGAACAACTCAACCGAAGATTATAGACTTATATCAACATAAAAGAAATACAGACGAACCATTTACCGCGTAGTGATCGTGGTTGAGTGGTCAAGGCGCTCGACCGGTAATGTGGAGGATCTTAGATTAAATCCACGTCGGACAAATATTCTTTTCCTTTGGTATTTTTGATGGCGATTGATCGTCTATGACATACGTTTTATTATATTCATATATTTGAATACTCGAGTGTGTCAATATTTGAACTATCAAGTCTTCAGGAATAATAATAGTAATATTAATAAACTAATAATAATTATAATTAATAATAATAATAATCATAATCTCGTAGAATTTTAAAACATAGGAACTTATTATCGCTCCTGTCATAACATTAAAAGCAGAAAGCAGAGACATTTGGGAAAATATACTTTGGTTTTGTTTAATGTTGCCCACGTCTCATCTCGTTTCTAAAACAAAACAAAACAACAAAAAAAAAAAAAAAAATCGGGACGACAATTAACAGTTTACATTCGAGACGGGACAAGGCTGATTCAAATTATCGTCTCGCTTTGAAGATGAGAATCGAGACGAGACGAAAATTATCATGAACATTTCTAATCTTATCTCGATTCTCGAAATAGTGTATGTCCACTCTTTAAGTAATAATCACTCTACAGACTGAATCTTATACGCTATTTTGTTACTTTGTGTTCATTGAATTATGGTATGTGTAGGTAATTTTGTAGCAAGCATAACTACATCTGCATATCCTAAAAGTTAGTTCATTATATGCCTTACTGTTCAGTGACATTCAGTTATTTTTATTACACTTATTTTCCTTAAAACAGAATACATTACAGTAGAATACTTTCTTCATGAAAATTTAGAGGAACGCTTTCGTTTAACATTTGGGTAGTTGCAGAGGTGTGTTTTCGAGGTACGGACCACCCGCCCCGAAATCCCTACTTTTAACTAAGTTTTGCCAAATTTTAGGGCAAATTTAAAACTTTGAATACCATTATTATTATTATTATTATTATTATTATTATTATTATTATTATTATTATTATTATTATTATTATTATTATTATTATTATTATTATTATTATTAGTGAAGTGTTATGAATTTAATTGTTTACCCTGTTCCACCCAGCTCCCGCCTAGTGGACATTCTGCCGGTCAAACGCCGTGTATGTAGGTTTTCTCCGGGTTCCGCTTCTTCGCACTTTCATCATTCCAATATTTCTTTCATTCTCATAATCGACGTGTTCTATAGCTTAGCCGGCATAACCAGTACTTGAAAACAAATTTCCTCAGGGCTCTTGTGAGTTCAGTATCCCTACTTTCTACATGAAATTTGCCTGGAAACATTTCGTTTAACATTTAGCTAGTCCTAGGGACGTATGCAGAGGGTATGACCTGATGGTGAGTACACTTCTCTCCAATATCGACTATTTTGTAGCTTTCGCCTAACGCTAGGGGTGATTCTACAAATTTTAATACAATCTGTCCACGCAATTTGTGTTCTATATTATTATTATTATTATTATTATTATTATTATTATTATTATTATTATTATTATTATTATTATTATTATTATTATTATTATTATTATTATTATTACTGAAGATTTGAGACCTAAATATCACGTCCTGTTCCAATACCAATAAACATACTGAGGGAAAATTAAAATAAATTGGCTTGGATCCTGTTGAAGAGATTCTTTGAAAGGATTTATCTTTATCACGATATAGTAACGTCCTTTCTTTGGGTGAAAGACTTTCGATTATGTATGCGTTATATCGATAATTTAACAAACTATACATACAAATATAAGAAAGAATAGTTCCTTTTCAAAATTTTTTGAAAGGATATATGGAACGTGTTGGAAACGAAAATATTATTATTATTTCTATTAAGATTGGAAGAACTTAGAAACAATTCCATAATGAAACAATAACGTTTCAGACACATTTATGACTCATACTAGGCCCTAAGGATGACCCTAATGTACGTGTTATTATACATCAAAATTATCAACATTGTAAGTGATAAAAAATTTCTTAATTTCCTCAGAGGAAATCGGCCCACGGACCCCTAAATTACGAATTGAATGCTCAAGCCACTACACTAAGAGTGCTCTGTTAAGTAAGAGTGCAAACACACTCGTGTATGTAGCAAATTGCACACGTTTACGATTGTAATATTTTATTAACGATGAAACACTGATTTCAGTCATGATAAAATTCTATAGTCCAGAGAATTCAAATTTAAGTTTAAAAAAGACATACAAACACGCAAAAACGTGAAGGAGAAAGTGGTCTTGAAAGTAACTCGAATCGTTAAATGGAACCTGGTGCCTGAGACCACTTTTTTTCTGATTCACCGAATGTATCTCCGTAACTTATCTCTATTATACTCTGTGATTTATCGTTTTTCAGGTATTTCCAGTAACCTTGAACGACAGGGACACAAATACAGGTACATCTAGGACATTTAACATTTCAAAGGCTCTCCTAAGGCAATTGAAACTCAAACCCCGCCTACTGAACTATGTGATGGGTTGGGTGCCTGGTTCGTTCCCGAGGCAAGTAAACTTGAGACGGAGAACATCGTGCTCGTGGGTTTTCTGGGGACGCTCGCTCTTTCTCATTGCACCAATTCGTCCATCATAATTCACTTGCTTTAAGAATAGTCTTCCTCAACCTAACAGGCATAATCATGGGACATTAAATGTAGATATTTGATTTTCAAGCTGTCAACCCAAACCAATCCCAACCGAAAAACAGTTGTATTTTCTGTTGCTCATTAACGTGTTTTCACAAGAAACTATATAGAGAAAAAACGTGGTGAATCTTGTGAAACAGCATACTCATAATACCTTAACCTAAAACGAAACCATTACATTCACAAAATATGCACTGATATTCTGAAAAGTGGTAATAGGTCTGTTTTGAAACAAAACAACCAAATTACGGTTTGTTTTCTGAAATGAACGAACACATTCTGTCTCAAGCTTAAACCGAACCCAAACCAGTTAACCGGTTGTTGGAACTCGTCTAGTACCCAGATTGTACTTGATGCTACTATTGTCTCGTGAAATCAAATGCTATTATGTAGTTCAAATTTGGAGATAAACCTCCTATAGTCTGCTCTTTCCGCCCATAAGGTGTTTCAAAACAACACCCATAACGTTTGGAAGGTGATTCCTGACACCAATATAAGACAAAAAGTATAGACCAACCTGAGTGCACAAATGCTTCCTTTCGGAGCTATAGGTTGCCGAAAACATGAAAAAATTAACTTTTTAAGGTCTATAGCTCCAAAACTATGGGAGATGTTAAAACATATTTACGGGGCGTCCCTAGGAAACCAACGAGCACGATGTTGTCCATCTTAAGCTTACTTGCCTTGGAAACTATTACTAAGCCTTGTATATTAAGTACAGATTATAATTCAGTTTTACAACCTCTTGACCAGATTCCGAATTTTAACTTTTCTGCTCAACTCCAGCGCGTAGTAGATACATATAATTCAGTGGATGCGTGGCGTCATTTTCGACCCGCTGAACTGGGTCATTCATTTCACAGGTCTAATTCTTCTAGTCGTTCGGACTGTTCTTACATAAGCCGCTCACTTGTTGCACAAGTACGTGAAGTTAAGCTCGAACCTGTTACTTTTAGCGACCACTATGCTCGTATTGTGAGAATGATTCTACCAGTATCCAAATTTTTAAGAAATAGTCCCCTTTGGTGTTTTAATGGTCTCTGAGTATACTTATGAATCTTTAGTATCAGCATTTAATTTGAGAGCAATGGCGGATCTTCTTTCCGTTATTATCACACTATCAGGGCAAACTTATGTATTTTTGGGACAAGCGAGTTAAATAGAGATTTCGCTCCATAATTAAACAATATTGTATTCAACGGAACCAGGCATACAATACTTGATACAACTATTACTCGAGTCTTCTCAAAGAATACATGCAAGAACAATTGCGAGGCCTCCGGTCAGGCCTCAAATTCAAGAAATCAAAGCACATTTATTGTCATTGCATAAACAACGAATGAGCATTTTTTGTTAGAAGCAAACTTGCCCAGGCCGATAACACGGAACAACCTAACATCGTACAAATTCAAGAAGAACGATTCGGAGGTAAAGAAAAATTAATTTCTTCTATTAACGCCAAGGATGGCCAAATTTATGAAGGTTTGCAAATACTTCCCCAATTTGTTCAGTATTATACCTAGGTAAACAATTGTATGCAAAATCTCGGGTAATAATGAAGATGAAAGTCTTTTGGAGTTTATTTCCCTAAACTTAGATGTAAATGCTCAAGAGTATTTCAACAGTCCCTTTATACTTGAGGAAGTCAAGCGATCAATTCAATTTAGGGAAACGTGGAAAATCTGCTGGTAGAATTTTATATTAGTTTCATTGTTATTCTTGCTCTGTTTCTTACGGATCTCTTCAATAATATCGAGATACCAGTAGGGGATACATGTAGGTTCTGCAGACATTTTTCCCCTCAACCCCTCTAACTGTCAAAAATTTATGAAGTCACTACTGACTATAGTACTTTAACACAGAAAGATAACCCAAAGTGAGATCGCATAGGCCTTTATGACATTTAAAATCATAAAAACTTACATCTATAACTTATAACTCATAGTGTTGTCTTTGATTGAAAAAATAGTTTTTGTTTGGTGTAAATCAGTTCAGAAATAACTGAATTATAAAAGTTTAAAGTTTACTATGTTGCATACAGACGTTGCATATATCACTTTCATTCAATTGCACACACGCACACATTCACAATATCAGCCGTCGAGCACACATATACATATATAGCAAAGAAGAAAGAGGAAGTAAAACGTGACTTGCATAATACCAGTTAACATGTTTTCTCCTTCTTCTGAGTATGTAATAATAACAACACCAAAACTGTCTCTCCGGGCTGTCTGTCCTACCTGTCACGGCTCGTTGTCTGTCCCGCTTTTTTCGATTCAAGATTATCACTTTGAAGAAAATCCTTGATGCAAAATCTGTCCGCAAACCTCTAGCTTTTATAACTCTGAAACATACCACATGCAACACCATCTATTGAGTAAGTGAGTAACTGCTTGAATATGGCCACCTAACCAGCAAATTTAGTTTAAGCATCAATGTTCAAAAAAGAAAAAAATGTCAGTGTCTCCAACTGAATATTTTTTCGGAACGTTCCAGGATTTTAATTTTTCAAGATATCGCTTTAAAACATATAGGGATGAATTCACCAAATTACTAATAAATATGATAATTGTTAAAAGTGAGTTGGCAACACTGGAACCACCCCCAAATAACGTTAAAATTCAATAGCTCGGTCACTAATTAACCGATTTCAAAAATTCAAACGGCAAATGAATACTAATAACATAACCAATTTTATAAAATGCATAAATGGTTGCATAACCCTCAGGATATGTTTTCCGTTTTCAATATCTCTACAAAATTTCATTAAATCGAAACAATAAAAATACCACCATAATTCACATTTAATTCTAAGACTTTTTTAAAGAATAACATTTTCCCGAGAACTCAAAAATAAACCCGTAAAAAATTCCCCAAATTTCCCGAAATTTCGAATTTGCTGTAACCATCAAATATTAAACGATTTTCAAAATTCAAACGGCAATCAATAGAGAAATAAATTTACTATCTATCGAATGTCTTGCAGGGTGCATAACTCTTAGGATATAATTATAAAAAACTCAAATAAATCCCTTATTTATACATGTATCTTTAAAATTTAAATGGTATGTTCTGTATATCCAAAGGTCTTAGTTTTTTTATAGTCTTAATTATATAAAAACACTTATACACTTAAAAGATACTTAAAATTACAAGTTTGGATATTGATATTGAAACCATAAAAACACTTATACACTTAAAACATACTTAAAATTACAAGTTTTATTTTTGTTATTTTTTGAATTCATTTCTAAAGTAAAACTGATGTATTTTATAACCATTATCTAAATCTTTCAAACCTTCATACTTAACAAATAGCTTATACTTTTTCAAATCTTTCAATACTTGCTCAGTTTCATCATTATATCTTTGTGGTAATAACGTCTTATATTTCTCATCTAAATGTACTAAAACTCTTTGACCATAACGCTGTTTGAATCAATTTCCATAATGTTATCTCGTACGCTTTACCTTTTTCTAACTCATCTATGCGAAGGAATATCAATGCTTTAACGTCATTTTTTTATTCAAATAAGTAGCCATAGCTTATTTGTTATAAGGAAAATGTTCGTTTTATGAAAATATTCATAAAACCAATCCTCATTTAAAATTTACATAAAACCGATCCTGATTTGAAATTTACATACAGAACTCAACAGTTGGATAATTATCTTTTAGACCAGTCTATTTGATTTTTATTCCATCTTTAACGATCTCATCAATCATTTTATCTGTTAAGTGTTTTGTAAATCTAGGTGGAAGAAAGACCTTAAACTTCTCACACTCAACTAAAATGCTCTTTCCAAACTTAGTTTTAATCTTTTCCATTTTCACAATCTTATATTCTGTATGTAATTCTAATTCTCTTAATCCAATAACTTGTTTTTGCTCAAGACTTCCAAGTTTATTTAAAAGTTCAATGTGACTCGACATCGTATTTATTATATAGAAAATCAATGAACACTCTTCAATTTTTATCTTCACCAAAAATATTTAATCATTTTTTATCAATTTCGTTTATAGAAAAACTTCATAAAACAATACAAACATACATTTAACTATCTAAAACTCTTCTACTACTTTCTCATTCTTAGGGTCATATGTGAAGTTCTTTTGTCCAATTAAAATCGCATAACATATAGTATTAGCAGCCACAGCTTCTGCAAAGTCTACTACAATCTTTATGTTTGTTCTCTCATTTACCGATACATTCTTCCTCTTACTACAATTAATCACATACATTGGTCTATTATCTATAAACTCTTTAGGGTCATAGTACATTTCGGTATTGTCACATGTTATTCTCTTAAATGCAGTATAAGCTTCATACATCTTAAAATAATCCCTGTTAGCAATATCTAAGTTTCTTGATTCTTTTGAAAATACCTCATTCCTCCCATTCTTAATATAGATATTCTTTACCTTACAATGATCAAACTTACTTGCATCTGCTGTTTGTTTGCCACTTCTACCAGTTTGGAACATTACAACTACGAAATCAGGCATATCAAATTGTCTAGAATTAAATTGAGTAGTAACATCAAACTCCAAGAAAGAACCTACAACAGTTTTCTGAACACTGATAAGTATGGAATAAAAACATGATTTTAGGTTCTTTAAGAATATTCAACTTTAACTTGTTTTCATAATTAGATTCGTATTCAACAATAGGCATTCTTATCTCCATACTTTTTATTGTTATTTTTCCATCATGAGGTACAAGACATTGTTATTGTTGTTAGCTTTTGTAAATGTTATTCTCAATCCACCTTTCCACATAACCTCTTTATAATCACTTAAAAAGCCTGGAATTAATCTTAATGGGTACAAAACACTAAAGTCCTTTCTTAGACCAAGTTCATCATCTGTTTCAAATCCTGCTTGTTTTAAAAATTCAACTTCTGGTTTGGAAATCTTTAATGTTCCAATAGCTGTAGATGTTATTCCAGGTAGTTCAATCTTATCTATAACAACTCCATACTTTCTAACCTCAATTTGAGAAAAGAAGAATGGTAAGAAGTTATCTACAAGTTATATAGTATCGTTTGCACCAAATGTTCCTCCAACTGATGCACCAACAACTTCAAAAGTCATATGACAATCTGCTTTGTGTGGATGTATGAACCCATCCTCCACATCAAAATCAAACTCAATATCTTTGTTAGCTTCATTCAAATTATTAAATGTTCTTGTGTTAGCTTTAAAGCTCTGTAACTCGTAACTCTCAATACTATCCATTTATTATAAAGAAAATCTTGAAACAATGCTTTTATGGGATATACCCATAAAAGAATCATACATAATAACATTTAAAAACTTATAATCCCCATTTTAACCTAACCTTAGCATTCATAACAGTACCAACCCTAAAAGCAGCTAATCGTTCACCAATTGACGCATCACTACTAAATGCTCTTTTCCATGCTTTAGTTTCTAGTTCCTTATCTGCAATATATCTTGACTCTGTATCTTTATTGTCTCTGTAGTATATATCATGTTCTTTACAAGCCTCATCTAATGGGTTAATACCTTTATCACATCTTCCAATCTTTCCTGTCGCTTAGTTCCCGGACCACAGTATGAAAATCTTGGAATATGTAATTCAAATGGGAGTTTATTAATCAAATCATTTACTAATCCTTTTCCAAGCTTCTCATCATTCCAGAATCGTGATGGTAATGTATTTAAGATCTTAATCAAATAACCTATACCTTTTGGATCATTAGGAATAAATTGTGAAAGCTTATTATTAATCATACTCACTATACCTACTTTTTCATTATAAAAGTTATTATTACCAGCCTTTTCTTCTCCATCTATAACTATTAACCGGTCAATTAACTTTCTCACATCATCCATCCATATATATTCTTTAGGTATCTCTGTATATTGTTTAATTCCTTCACCAGTCCTTTTAGGAGTTGGAGGTAAAGATGGTTTAATATAATTATCCCAAATAGGCTTGATAATATTAATGTACTTAGAACCTCTATTAGATGCTACTTTTTATGTCGATTATATTTTTGGAAGGCAGCATCTGATTCTATTATTATTACCTTGTACTGTTCAAAATCATCATCGTCATAATCTTCAATGGTTTTATTAGTATTCATTGTTAACAATTCCCATAGACCTTCTGTTCCATTATAAGTTTTACCATTAATTATCAAATCATCACCATTCACTTTAACTTCAGAATTTCCTATCTTATTTATTATTTTTCCATCTTCTTCTACAGTTCTTATTCCAAACACACTATAATTTCTTTTACTATAATACTTTGTTGCAATCTTACCAAATGATTGCGCTGTTGTTAAAGGTTCTACTCCTTCAACTTTGTCTTTGATTTGTTTTCTCATTTGTTTTATTTCTCCTGTTATAGGTGTATCACTACTACTTGGGGAACTATCATAAGTTATCTTTTTAGGTGTTTCTAGTAGACTAGGATCTATTGAAGCCGTCTTATGTACAACTGGAACAAGTTCAGTTATTAGATTTTTATTTTGTTCTGCTACTTCTTTGATCTCACTTCCTAAATTTTGGATAGCAACAATTACAGGTTGTTCTTGTGTCTTAAATTTATCATATATACCTGCTCTTTCTTTCTTCCAAGATTTGAAGCCCTTTATCAAGAACTCCTTTAACTTGATATTCTTATTAATATCTTTCTCATCCATTTATTATATAGAAAACGAACAAACGTCAATAAACATGAAAAAACATCAATAAACATGAAAAAAGTCAAACGTTTATAAAGTGTTTTATTTTGTTCCTATACTTACCATTGTTTACCTTCCTTGTCATATCAATTACTATAAAACCATAATGTTCTTGCCAACATTTTGAGCATAACTCTTTAAATTTATCATAAGACATATCTTCTCCAACAAACTCATTATACACATGTTTAAGATTAGTATCATCTTGTCTGAATATGCATAGGAAGTTAACGTTATCTCTTATAAGCTGTTTAGGTACTTTTGAATATGTGCAAGATAGAAACAGTCTAAATGTCTATGCTTAACTCTTGTAAAGTAATTTCTAACAGTATCTTGATTCTCCAAAATGTAATCGTCAAACACAACTTCAGAGTAATTTTCACATTCATCAATAGGTATAATACAATCATTACTGCTTAAGAACGTTGCTATTTGCTTCTTAAACTTTAGTTCTGCTTTCTCAAATCGATCTCTTATCTGCTCATACTTTGGCTGATTCATGCTTTTAGAATATATATAGAAATAATTATTGTTTAACCAACCTGGTTGTAATAAAAAAATTAAATAACAAAAAAGTTTTTACCACACCCAGATGGACCCACTATAAGACATCGAATATCATCAGGTATAAGCTCTCCATTTCTTTTCTTAACTGTTGTCTCTTTTATCATCTCTTTTACATCCCAATTAATAGTTTTCTTACTCATTTATTATAGAGAAAATCGTCTCTTTTATGATCTTATATCTTTAAGTTGTTCTCTGATCTTAAGCAACGGATCTTATATATTCGTTATCCATTTCACCATTTAATGTTATTATCATCTCTAACTGTTCTTTAAATGAGTTAATACAAGTGACAATGGTTTTATATTCATCTTTTCTTTTGCTTATGTTTAACTTAGAAGATAAATCTGTTATAATAGCACTTCCAGTTGCAAGAGACGTTAATATTGAGTAAATTGTTACAGGTATAAAAATATTAATAAATCCAGTTGTTGCAGAAAGTATAACCGACAACGTGATCAAAGTGTAGTATGCATATCTAACAATTCGTAGTTTTCTCTTGTTCTTCTTTAAACTGTATTCTAACTTTTGAATGACATCTTCTATTAACTTGATTACTTTCTCTCTTGGAATATCTCTAGGTAAATCAAACTCATTCATTTATTATATAATAAATGGCTAAGGTATTTAAGTTAACGAGTGATACTTCTGTTTTAAAGAAGAAACTCCATTACGAATTAGACAACAGTAGCAACTATTTAAGTATAGGGCTAGTTGGGTTTTACAGTACATATCTTACTCCAAACATAACAACAGAAAAAAACAGTTTCTCATATGGTGATAGACAAGTTTTTATACCAGAAGGGTAATATAATTTAAAATCACTTAATGAGTATTTAAAATCTCAATCCATCAACATAACATTATCAGAAGATCATTTAAGAAATAGTTAAAATAGAAACTGATAGTAATGATGTTACAATTGGGGATATAGGTACTGTCCTCGGGTTTAATGTTCTTGAAGTTTTAGAAAAAAAAACACATATTGGAAGTAAGTTGCCAAAGTTTCACCCGTTTGATACAATTAATGTTCACTGTAATATAGCTGATGGTATGTTTGTTAAAGATACGGAATATACACATAGAAAAACAGGAATTATAGCATCATTTAAAACAGATGCTGAGTTTAAACATAGTATTATTTATGAGCCTACTTATCCATTATTTTTCCCTATACCTAAAGACAAGGTTGATAATTTTGAGATAAGGATAACAGATGAGAATGATTCCTTAATTGATTTTGGTGGAGCTACAACAACTGTACTTTTACAAACTAAGATTTTCTCTTAAATAAATAGGAAGATGTGTTCTATTAAAGGTTGTATGTTTAGTGTTCCTTATAGCGAACTAAAGGATTTAAATGTCGATCATGTATTAACAAAGAAACAACTCAGTGATAAATCTAAGAAAATTAAAGAAGGTAAAAGAATGGATTTAACTTTAACTACTGCACAAATGAAAAAAATTAAGAAAGAACATATGGGTGGTTTTATTTTTACAATTCCGGCCATTTTAGCAGCTTTAGGAGCAGTTGGTTCATTAGCAGGTGGTGCAGCAGCGATTACTAAAACTGTACTGGATGCTAAGAAGAATAAACAAGAACTTGAAGAACAAAAAAGGCACAATATGGCTATGGAAGAAAAGCAGGGAGCAGGTAAACCAAAGAAGTCAAAAAACTAAAACCATTGACCAACTTCGATATAGAAAGGTTGGTTAAAGAATTAAAGATAAAACAATTTAGAGGTGTATTTATGAGTGATGAACTTCCACAAAAACTCTATATAAATGAGTGTGGTGTAGTTAACCTCGATAAATCAGAAAACATTGGTACTCATTGGATATGCTATTGGAAAGATAACAACATAAAATACGTATTTGATTCTTATGGTGGTGTTCCTCCTAAGCAGCTAGTACAATATCTTGGTACCAAAAACTTATTTTACAATGACGAACGAATACAAGACTTTAATTCGGTTATATGTGATCATCTTTGTGTTAAGGTTTTAAATCTTCTAAATCAAGGGTATTCTTTTAGTGATGTTATGTATATGATTAAAAATGATTAAATATTATTAAGTTTAAGTACTTTTATGGTTTATGTCCATAAAAGTTTTGTTTTAAGATAAATATGGAAGCTATACACAATAGATTTTTAGATTATTTTGAGAAGCATGAGAATGAACTAGATGAACTAGTTAAATATAAATTTAATTGGTATTTTCGGGATATTAGTAAGATAGACTTAAAAGATAAAAACAACGTATATAATGTTACTGGTTTATGGAAAATGTTAATACCTAAATTTTTGTATACGGAAGAAGAGTTGGCAAAGTTATATCCAATAATTACCTTAAAGGACATGTTGTCAAATTATAGTTCTAGACCATTAAAATGCAGTAATTGTGGTAGTAAGTCATTAACAAAAGGTAGGAGTACATACATTTGTGATGATTGTTCTGTAGCGAATGGTTTTGTTTACAGTACTAATGAAGGAATGAGAGCTGCTTGTGTGAAAAAACCATGGTATGATACTACAAAAAGATTTAAGTTACAGTTATCTCGTTTGCAAGCTTTACAGGATAGAATTATTCCTGAAGATGTGTTCAAGGTGTTAAATAATGAATTTAGAGATATACCAAAACATTTAATATCAAGAAAAGATCTTCTAGAAGTACTAAAGAAAAATAAATACACAAAATATTATGATGATGTCTATGTAATACACTATCCCGTTACCGATCAAAACCCATTAAACTTACGAAATATGGAGGAAACACTTATAAATGAGTTCGAAAACTTATACGAAACCTTTAAAGAACTGTATCCGAAAAGAGTATTGTTTATTAACTTAAAATGTGTATTGTACTATCTGTTGAAAAAGCACGATGTTCATGTTGATATTGATTTTAAACACTCATCTAAACAAATAGAGATGTTAAAGAAATGTTTTGAAAAATTAGGATGGGCATTTTCTGTATAATAAATGAGTATGGATATATTTGGTAATGTTAAAGATAGAAAAGGTGATATTGATATTAGTGAAGAAAAATTAAAATTGTTGCAGAATTTAAATGATGTTGTTAGCGTAAGTCAACTTAGATCAGTAGAAGCTCAATTAGAGAACGATAGAAAACGATTTGAAGATGCATTAGAAACGTTACAAGACACATACATAAAGAAAGATGATTTTCAAAAGGCTAGAATGGATACTACTAAATTGATTATGCAGAAAGAAACTATACCTTTATTATATCGATTGAGAATTAAAAATGTTAAAGATCCAATCTTTAAAATATTCAATGTTTCTAATTTTTACAAATTTGTCTATAATGGAAAAATAATGAACATAGAATTAAGTTTGGATAAATACTTTCTAGAGATATATTTAGGTGATACTTTGATCGAAAATGTACCTTTTAACTTTAACAAGAATGATATAATTACAATTAAACCAAATAAAAATTCAGCTATGGAAGAAGGACAATTTTTGTTTGTTGTAATGTATATAGAAAGAGAGCTTTCATAAAATTACCATTTGCTATATAATAAAATGGATATTTTTGGTAATGTTAAAAGTAAAAAAGAAGAAGCTAGAGAAGTTTTTACATCCTGGGTTGATTTTAGGAACAAATGATTGGTTAATGTATCTAATGGTATTGATAAACAAGATGTTGTAACATTAGAACAGCTTGAATCAGTAAAAGAAGAGTTTAATTTACTTACACGAGAAAAAATTGTTGAATTACCATGTCGATTGGCAGAAGATGATCGTGGGAAACCGGCCATTTTTGTATATAATTTAGCTGCTGCCTACAAATTTCTTTATAGAAGTAGGTTAATACATATAGAATCAAGTCTTAATAAACATCTTATAGATCTATTTTTAAATGACGCTTTAGTTGAAAGTTTTCCATTACACTTTAGTATACATGATCAGTTAACAATTAGACCAACCAAAGATTCTGAATTGAAAGAAGGTAAGTTATTATTATTATGTATATAGAAATAGAAGATGAAGGTGAAAACGAATCAAGTGATGATGATGATAATGTTAAAAGTATAGTATTAGGTAGTGATAAATTTTAATCTTTTGTTGATTTTCTATACAATAAATATTGATGATGTATTGTGTTAAATGTAAGAAATTGACAGATACGGAGAAAGATACCGTTAGGATAGAACAAACAAAGAATGGAAGATATCTAAAGAAAGGTATTTGTTCTGTATGTGGTGTTACTAAAACTCAATTCGTTAAAAAGAATGATTGACTATATGATGGTAAAGGTGTTAGAGAAGACATTGTAGAAGAAATTCACAAACCATCTAGAAAAAACTTTGACAGACTAAGTGTGGTTATAAAAGGTATCGATGATCTTTGGCAAGCTGATCTTGTAGAAATGGATAGTGGAGTATTAAAAGGTGTTTCCAAATTAAATAAAGGCTATAAGTATTTGCTAACGATTATAGATGTGTTCTCGAAATATGCGTTTGCTGTTCCTGCTAAAGATAAGAGTGGTAAGAATGTTACAGAAGCATTCGAATCCATATTAAGAACGTGAAAACCTAGTAACTTACAAACTGATCAAGGTAAAGAGTTTTACAATAAAGAGTTTAAGAAGTTAATGGATGTAAATAAGATTAATCATTACTCAACCTATAGTGGTAAGAAAGCTTCTGTTGTTGAGAGGTTTAATAGAACACTTAAACAAAACATGTGGAAAAGGTTCACAACACAAGGAAATTATAAATAGATAGAGATATTACCAACATTGGTTAGTG
Source organism: Thermobia domestica (assembly GCF_964235325.1). NCBI lineage: Eukaryota > Metazoa > Arthropoda > Insecta > Zygentoma > Lepismatidae > Thermobia > Thermobia domestica. The sequence goes on along the minus strand of NC_137465.1, from coordinate 99,384,603 downwards.
AGTATAATAATAGAGTACATAGAACAATTGGTTTAAAGCCTATGGAAGTTAATAAGAAGAATGAGCGAACAATATTGGAGAAAGTATATAAGAAAGAATATAAGCGTGTTAATCCAAAATACAAATTAGGTGATTATGTTCGTATAAGTAAATCGAAAGGGTTATTTGAGAAAGGATATACACCTAATTGGTCAACAGAAGTATTTGTTATGAGTGAAGTTATTCCATCTAACCCGCCTACATATAGAATTAAAGATTTAGAAGAAGAGGATGTACAAGGTAGATTTAACGAACCAGAACTATTAAAGACGAAACATAAGGATGAATACTTGGTGGAAAAGGTGTTGAGAAAGAAAGGTGATAAAGTATACGTTAAATGGCTAGGTTTCGATGATTCACATAATAGCTGGATAGATAAAAGTAATGTTGTAGTGTAAATATAAATGTTTGTCTTTTATGGTTATTATTCCATAAAAGATGAATACAGGTTAATTCAATGCTACTAAGCTATGTCAAGATCGTGATGCTCCGGCAAAAAAATAAATAAAAAATAAAGATTTTCTATATAATAAATATGAGTACTATGAATAATTATCTTAGTTTAAATGATATTTGCTATGAACAGATTAAAGACAATTATTGGTATGGTATTTTTGGTGATTTTAAATTGATTATAGATAAAAACACAGGATATTTCAATGCTACTAAGTTGTGTCAGAGTGGTGGTAAGAGGTTTGATAACTGGTTAGAAAATAAACAATCAAAAGAGTTATTAGATTACTACAAAAAACTTCGAAGTTCCTGGGATTCCAGCCACTTCAGAAACTCATCTTACACAGTAAAACTAGCTGGTAACGAAATAAACAATATAATCTCAGGAACATATATGTATAAAAAGATATTTCTCGCTATTGCTTTATGGGTATCACAAGACTTCTATAACAAATGCTATGATATTATCGAAGACTATTTCGTTTCTGATTTTAAACAGATTCAAGAAGGTCAAGAAGAGTTGCAAAGAAAAGTAGAAGATATAGAACAAACAATGCAAAGATTAAAGATTCAAAACGAGGGCTTAAATAAATTGCAGCACCATATACAGATGATGTTTCAAAAGATAATTGCCTAATCATATATAAGAAGAAGAAACCTAATGATCCTTTCCCTTATTATGCTATCAGATGCCAAGAGAAGTCTATATAAGCCTCTAAATGAAGCAGAAGAAAAATATCCGAATCATGTAATAATATACGAAAAGTTTAGAGATCCTAACAGTATTAAGCTATTCAACCTAATGCAGAAAGAACTAGATATTCGTAAAGGTAAGGGTAATGAGTTTTGGACATTCTTATCAGAAGAAGATTTGATTTAAAAAATTAATTGTTTATATGATCGGTTATTATCTGATAATTAAGGTTAATATTAAATAATTAAAGTTACAACTTTTATGATATATAATCATAAAAGATAATTAAGGTTAATATTAGATAATTAAGGTTACGACTTTTATGATATAATAGTCATAAAAGGTAATTAGTTAAACATTAAGCAAACCATCTGCTGTAACATCGAATGCTAAATTCAATATACCACCTAAATCGGGATTATTATGATATTTTCTTATTATAACTCTCCAATCTACATAATGTCTAAATATATATATAAACTCTACAGATAGTTGTTGATAAATTGAAATGTTATGCCAATGAACTTTGTCTTTGAACTCTGCAATAAATCCTTCTGTTAAATTTTGAAAGAATGAAATTATTTCCCAATCTACTTTATCAGCGTAATCTCTTATAAGGTTTTCTGATAATTGTTGAGTTCCAGATAAGCGCCCCCAAGAAAGTTTATCTGCATGTTCTCGTATAAAGGCTTCAGAGAGTTTGTTTCCATAAGATATAGCATCAAAATCAACTTTATCTATAAACTCATTAATAAATTCTTCAGATAGGTTTTGATTATACGATACTTCTTTCCAATCAACTCTATCTGCAAATTCTCTTATAAAGTCTTCTGATAAGTCTTGGCTTCCTGAAATAATCTCCCAATCAACTTTATCAGCTAATTCTCTTATAAACTCTTCCGATAACTTTTTCCATGAACATATTTCACTCAAATTAACTTTCTGCAGATATTTACGTATGAAGTCTTCTGTAATGAGATTATAGTAATATTCCTCCTCATAATCATCATAACCTATAGATAACCATTGTTCATCAGTCAGTGAATCTAATATCTAATCTGACAAATTCATAACGTTTGCATAGAGAATGTTTTGTATAAGAAATTAGTTCTTTTCTTTAGTGGCTTTCTTGAACAAATGATCTAATATACCTATGGACACGCTAAAATTTATTTTGTCTTCATCATTATAACCACCAATATCTAAATGTTTACATACACAATCAAATATAGGTTTGTAAGATAATATTTCCTTAGCAATAGTCATAAGATTTTTAAAATTTATCTCATTTTTGTTAGTTTTCTATATAACAAATATGGAGAAAGAATTTGATTTATTACATGATAGACTTAAACTAATTCATCATGATCTTAAACTCTTAGCAGCACTACTAGAGAAGCAAATACTGTTAAAGGAAAAAGAATTATTAATAATGCAACAAAAAACATCTGATTTGAGTAGTGATGATGAATATAAATATGGTAGTGATGATTATGATGATAATGAATAAGTTTACAAAAATGATTTAATTTTAATATGTGTATATGTGACTTTGATGGGTTATTGTCATCAAAGTCGTGTTCTAATACAACGCGTAATATATAGACAATGGCAGGAGTGTACAATGTTAAGCGTTGTATTAGGATATATGGGAGTAAAAATAGTACAAAAATGAACAGAAATAATCCGGCGAAGATAAAAAACGATACTGATAAAGATTTTCTATATAGTAAATAAGATGAGTAATTATAGTAAATTTACTCAGCACTTATACCAATTAAGATAGAATTAGAAGAAACAGCACTCAAGAAGCGTTTACAAACTATTAAAGTTGAAAACATAGGTGGATATAAAGACCCAATAAAATTTTTGGATACAAGTGGAAGAGTTGCTATTAACAAAATCAAAGAAGAATTAAAATTTCACCCTGTTAAAGTTAACCTTGTTTCATCTGTGATTATATAAAAGATAAAGAAATACAAGAGCGCAATTTCAAAACATCAAACAAGAGAATTTTAGAATCAACTGACTTAAATGAATATATATCTTATGCAAAACAAAAACTTCGTAGAGAAATGGAAGAATTTGAAGGTAAAGGATCAGGATGGACATTGCATCAAATTAAATATTTACAAATCAGATTAAACAAGTATGTACCATTAAGAGCTTCTTCCTATATTGAACTTCCTAAACCAATTAAAGATAAGAAAGCAGTGATTAATATTAAAAATAAAGACAACATTTGTTTCTTGTATTCTATTGCAAGCTATTTAAAACCTATAGACAGATGTTCTCAGTATCAAAGACCTTCACATTATAAACAGCTTGTTAATGAGTTGCAAAAGAAGTATTGTGATAACATTGAATTTCCTGTACAATTAAAATATATTCCAAAATTTGAAAGAAAAAGTAATATTTCCATCAATGCTTACAGCTATGACAAAAACTATAATATATATCCACTTCAAATCACAAAAAATAAGCAGGAAACTCATATCAATTTATTATATGTAAAAGATGAAAAAACAGTCATTTTTGTTGGATAAAAAACCTATCACGATTACTAAGAAGTCAAGTGACAAAACATGAGGAAAAACTATACTTCTGCGACAGATGTTTAACGAGGCACTTTCGAAATGAGAAGCAGTTGCAAAACCATATGCTATATTGTAAAGAGCATGAGGCTGTTAGAATAGAACTTCCAAAACCATACGACAATCAAATAGAGTTTCAAAACTATAATCGATCATTAAGAGTTCCATTTGTCATATTTGCCGACTTTGAATGTATCTTATGTAAGTTAAAAATAGAGCATAATTGTAGTAAAACAGTAAAATATCAAAAGCATGAACCAATGAGTTTTTGTTACTATGTCAAATATTCAAATGGGAACTATAAAGCCCCTGTTAGTTATATAGGTCCAGATGCTGCGAAAGTATTTATTGAAATGTTACAAAAAGAAGCAATAGAAATTATGGAAATATATAACAGGGTAGTTGATATGATCCCGCTTAGTGAGGAGGAAATAGAAGCTTATAACAGTTCGGATACTTGTCATATATGTGAGAAAAACTTGAATGACTTACCACCAGCTGTTGAGAAAAAAATAGATATATTAAAGAAGAAAATACAGTTCTACAAGGATAGAGATGATATGAGTGAAAAAATAAAAGAATGGAAGCATGACTTAAAAAAGTGTTTGTATAAGATAAATAAAAATAAAGCAAAAGTAAGAGATCATGATCATTTAACTGGAAAGTTTAGAGGTGCAGCTCACAGTTATTGCAATTTAAACTATAAAAATCCTAACTTTGTTCCTGTATTTCTTCACAACTTAACTGGTTATGATACGCATTTGTTTATTAAGGGGTTAGCTTATGATACACAGAAAATTAAACTGATCGCTAATAATGAGGAAAGGTACATAACATATGAAAAATATATAAAAGCAGGACCAGAAAAAGATGGAATAAATTTAAGATTTGTTGATTCATTTAGATTTATGCCAAAGAGTTTAGCAGAGTTAACTAGTAATTTAAAACCAGAACAATTTCGAGAAACATTAAAGCTTTTCCCGATTGATAAACTTGATCTAGTTAATACTAAAGGTGATTATCCATTTGAGTTTGTTGATTCATTTTAAAAGTAGAAGAACCCGTTCCACTATCTCCAGACAAATTTACAAACAGATTAACAGGAGAAAAAATGAGTCCTGAACGTCATAAGCTTCATGTAAGAGTTTGTAAAGAATTCGATCTGAAGTTAGTGAGGGACTTAACTGAACATTATAACAAAACAGATGTCCTTCAATTAACAGATATATTTGAAAACTTTAGAGATGTGTATTTAAAGGCATATGGATTAGATCCTGCATGGTATTATACAGCACCAGGCTTATCGTGGGATGCAATGTTAAAGATGACTAAAATTAACTTAGAAATGTTAACTGATTATGATAAAATACTAATGTTAGAAAAGGGTATACGAGGAGGAATCTCACAATGTAGTAAAAGATATGTAAAAGCTAACAACAAATATATGCAAGATTATAATAAAGATGAGTGTTCAACATACCTAGCATATCTGGACGCAAATAACTTACATGGATGGGCAATGAGTCAATACATGCCTTATAAAGACTTTAAATGGATTAAACCTTGCATAGATATAATGAACATTCCAGATGATTCAGAAACTGGCTACATATTAGAAGTAGATTTAGAATATCCGAAGTATTTACACAACAAACATTCTGATTTACCATTAGCTCCAGAAAATATGTGTCCACCAGAATCTAAACAATCAAAACTACTAACGACTTTTTATAATAAGGAAAGATATGTAATTCACTATAGGAACTTAAAACTATATATGTCACTTGGAATGATATTAAAGAAAGTGCATAGAATATTAGAATTCAAACAATCAGACTGGTTTAAGAAATACATTGATTTAAATACAAATATGAGAACGCGAGCTAAAAACAAGTTTGAAGAAGATTTTTATAAGCTCATGAATAACTCGGTATTCGGAAAAACAATGGAAAATATTCGAAAGAGACAACCCATACAATTAGAATGTGATCCTGAAAGAGTAGAAAAATTAATTGCAAAACCTAATTTTGATTACAGAACAATATTTACAGAGAATTTGTGTGCCATACATATGAAAAAAGAGCGATTGACATTTAATAAACCAATATATGTTGGTATGAGTGTATTAGAACTATCAAAACTACTAATGTATGATTTTCACTATAACACTATGAAGCCGAAATATGGAAACAATATAGATTTATGTTATATGGATACTGATAGTTTTATATATGAGATTGAAACTGATGACTTTTATAAAGATATAGTAGAAATAGTTACCAGTTTGATACGAGTGAATACGGGGAAAATAACATATATCGACTGCCACTAATAAACAAAAAAGTAATAGGTAAGATGAAAGATGAGAATAAGGGTAAAATAATGACGGAGTTTATTGGATTGAGATCAAAGATGTATGCTTATAGAGTAGAAAATAAAGAAGAGAAAAAAGCTAAAGGAGTAACTAAAGCTGTAATATCAAAAGAGTTGCAGTTTAATGATTATAAAGAAAGTTTATTTAAAAATGTAAAAACATATAAAGACACAAACTTCATTAGGAGTTATAAGCACGATATATATAGTATAACCATTCATTAGCTAGCATTAGATTCTTCAGATGATAAAAGATATATATTAAGAGATGGTGTAAATACATTAGCTTGGGGTCATTATGGGATAGAGTAAAAGTGTAATTATAAGTGTAATTTTAGATGTAGGTTTTTAGATTGTAAGTTTTTATGATTTTAAATGTCATAAAAGCCTATGCGATCTCACTTTGGGTTATCCTTCTGTGTTAAAGTACAATAGTCAGTGGTGACTTCATAAATTTTTGACAGTTAGGGGGGTTGAGGGGAAAAGTGTCTGAAGAACCTACATGTATCCCCTACTGATACCTGCACCTTAGGAGAATCTCTATCCACGGGTATTACTGGATTAATCTCTAAACTGACTCAACGAAAATTACACTGGACAACAAATTTTAACTTTTTTTCATGCTTCGGAAAAGAAAAATACATTTTCCTATGCAAATGAGGTTGCTGAATACGAAAATGAAAATAAAAATGCTGTATTGATTCGACTTTAAGCGTAATCGACAGAAATATGCGTTATGTATTGTTGGCACTTTTAGATTCTTGAATTTGCTATTAGGCCTTTCACTTAAGTAGCTATTGCTTCAATTTGTTTATCCGAGTATCGTGGTCCATATGTCATTTACTTCAAAATAAACTAAGCTTGAAAATGGTACTATGCACATGTGTACATGATGTATAGGAGTAGGGAAATTTAAGGTAAAATTGGGAATTACCCGTCCAAAAATCCCTGTTTTCAAATGTAGTGCCCCTGGTACGTCCCCAGCTACAGGTAACAAAATACAATATACTTGATACTACTGTGGTTTATACGCAATTAGTGTGCCAAGTTCCATTGCTATATCTATAAAATAATGAGGGAAAAGTATTTCTAAATCATGCTTGACAATATCACATTTTATATAATGAAAAGTAAGATATAAAATAAAATTATATAAAGTGATGTTCATACGTAAAAAAAGGAAAATGCCTTGTGTTATAACGTTTATTCTCTACATATGAGACAAAAATATCATTTGACATATAGGTTATAGGGTGTGATAATTGATTATGTGTGTGCTTGGCGCAGCTATGTTCCAGGGAATATAAAAGAGTCAATGAGAAATTAAAATTATATAAAATGAAAGTGGTAAAACATAACTTACATGGACATTACAAATGGTCCCAATTTGCCTATCTCTTGTATTGTGGTTCTAGCAATTTTCCAACAACAATCGGCAAGCGCCGACTTCCTTTAGTGGCCCTGATATCGTTTCTTCATCATAGATATAATTTGGTACAATTGTTCTCCATGTTCATCAATGACTGCTGCGCAATTTTCTGAGAAGAGATCTATATGAGAGTGCGACAAATATATTTTTGTGACAAAGTATATCCCATTGCTTGGTAGAAAATATTAGGGGCTCCTTATAGTTCCTTATAGTTCTGAGACCGCTCCTTTCCCAAATATTCGTCACTACTTTTCGGAAAGAATGTAATGTAATCCTCTCCTTAGCTTCTAACACAGCATCAACTTCAGGATCATTGAGGAGGTAGCAAATTTGAGGGCCAATAAGGATTCCCCACTTGATTTTAGTTCAGGAATTTGTGTAAGTTTATGCAGAATATATTTGAAGAATATTTTTGATGCGTCTATGAATTACCGTCATTCATTGGGGTCATCTTCTGTGTTAAGTTTACTCATAAGACCAGCTACATTCTTACAACACAATGCGTCACTTTCCAATAAAAATACTGTTCCAGAGGATTCTGATGCGTTCATGCAGGTACGCAGAAATTTATTTCGGGAGAGATTAGCTTTTCGGGGATCCAAATACAATTTGAGGCTAAATTGTATTAAAATTTGTAAAATTGCATCTGAATTTAGATTAAATTTACAAAAGGCGGAGTTTTGGGGGTCAAGACCCTCAGGACCCACACCTTGAGTACGTTCCTGAGGATAACAACGAAACTAACCGTCAAACAATGGAAGTTTATTGAAATAAGCAGACAGCTCCTGTTACTAATTTGGCCACCGGAGCACATCCGGTGATAACGTATTTCTCTGAAATCCGAACCAATTTTCAAAAACTAATTTCATATTCGTTATCAGCACCCTAAAATTAATAAGAATTGGTTACTTTCAACTCCGAAGCATTCTCACTGTTGACCAGCATTATCGTCCTATCATCCTTTTACGTGCGAACTTCAAAATTTTAACACGATGTCTAGCGCTTCGTATGAGACACTACGTGGGAGAGTTATTAATTTCCTGTCAATATGGACATGGGCAACAAGCTTAAATTCATGAAACCTTAGCTAACATAAGAGATTTTATAGCTTATCACGAGACTGCCTCACCTACTCCCGTTGATATTTTATCTACAGATTTCTCGAAAGCTTTCGATAGGGTATCACACGGTTATTTGTTTAAAGTTCTACAAAAATTTGGTTTTAATGGCGCCATGTCTGTCCATACTTCCAGGAGTATATCGTAACAGGACAACTAAGTTAAACTCAATCGTGGTCTAATTTCTGTCATCCCTTTCTGTACTGGTATTATTTAAGGCATGTCCAGCCTTATATTTAGTTTCTTCATTGCACCTCTTATATACGCGGCACAAACCAGACTCACTGCCATACACGTTTATCAAGCTTCCATTTCTGTCACGAGTTATCTTGATGACGTTCATTTCTATGTCAGTAGCATTTCCACCTTAGAAGACATTCAGAGACTTCTTCACCGTTATCAACAAATTTCTGGAGCGATTTTAAATAAAGATAAAATATAGCTGCTATGTATACATCCCGACTACCGGACTAAATTCACTTCGTACTATACGATTGCTGACTCAGTTAAAATGAAATGAAATGAAATCTTCAAGTTTTACGTCCCACGGTTATGCCGGTTAGGCTAAAGGAGACGGTGATGGTGAGAGATGAGTGAAATGGTGGAATGAAGAAAGTGGGAGGAAACGGGAGAACCCCGAGAAAACCCACGAGCACGGTGTTTGTCCACCACAAAGTTCACTTGGCGGGAGCTGGGATCGAACCCGAGACCCCAAGCACCAGAGGTGAACGCTCTACCACTGAGCCACCGCGCCCCCTTGACTCAGTTAAAATATTAGGTATTGAATGGTTCATAACACCAAGGAAATCATTAACTACAATTCTGTCATAATTGCACACAAAGTACGTGGTCTTCTAATACGGAGAAAGCCTCGCAATATGAACCTGTTCAGTAGAAATTTATTTCTCACACAAAAGCATTGAGTCTTTTGTCGTATTTCTGTCAGATTTTCCTTCTTCCCACAAAAATATATAAATTCCTCAACAGTGACGCTTTGTTCTTTCTGTAGTATCACAAGTTGTTACGAATTGCACGTGATCAACTTGTGCTCTTACTAGCTCAGGATGGTGTGGCTTATACTAGCACTGCCCTACAGGCAAAATCACTACTGCGAAAAAACATTTCATTGTTTACGAACGATAAGATCAGTATGTCGTCCTTTGTTCTGTCTGCCTGTTTAGGTTGCATTGACCTTGAAGCGATGATTCATATTTTTCTTTGGGGACGCAAATTCCCACACCTACGTACACCTGTCTTAGATATCGCTTATGCATTAATTGAACGAGCACAAACTAAGTTAATGCCTGTCAAAGTCCTCTACCAACATTATCTAAGAACACAACATTTCGTCACGCCTCACATTCAATTGAAAGAACCACATCTTCACTTTAATTATGTTTGGAGAAATGTTAATGCTTCCTTTTTAACTACCCAGCAAGGATCTCTTTGGCATTTTATAGTTAACAACAAATACGAAACGCTAGACAGACTATATCAACTCGGTATAACGTCTTGTAATCTGTGTGACTACTGTCATAATATAGATACTCTTGAGCATCGCATAAAATATTGTACAGAGATTTAACATATTTGAAAAAATTAGTACACTCATAAGTAAGATTTGTCATTCTTCTCCATTTCATACTGCTCCTACAGATGTTCTTATATATCCAGATTTTAACTATTTTCCTAAAGCAAAAAATATCAGTGTAGTCTGGCACGCTTAGGGATGGTACTGAGACCGAGACTAGTCTCGGTATCGGCTCGGTCTCGTCTCGATAATTCGAGACGAGACCGAGACCGGGACAGACTTTTATATATCGAGACGAGACCGAGACTGAGACGGACTTTTACATACCGAGACGAGATCGAGACCGAGACGGACCTCTATAAATCGAGACGAGACCATGGTCAGTCTCGAAAGTCTCGGACTCGTCTCGAATATTGAAAGTTATTTTGCCTTTACTCAAAATTTGTTTCGTTGCTGTATGAGATAATGGGAACGGTTGACTGATGTACATTGCCGTATTTAGGGGGTAGGTATCGGTTCAAGCCCCTACCGAAATAAATTTGTAATCATTTTTTTCGCATTGTACGTACAACACAAATGTGTGTTACCCGTTCCTCAAGCCTCTCCCGAAACAAAATAATCCACTGCTGTTGTATATAATATCTCTCTCTCTCTCTCTTTCTATCTTTATGTATATATATATATATATATATATATATATATATATATATATATATATATATATATATATATATATATATATATATATATATTGACAACCTCTTCAGTTCGTGTCTAAAACTGGGATGAAAATGTTGAACTGAAAAGGACACCTTCCACTCACTATCTAAAATGAGTGGGAACGTTTACTACTTCTAAGCGAGAGGTTAATGGTTCGTACATGTCGTTATAAGGATTTACAATAAAATGACAACTCAGATATAAAATTAATGATAAATGTCTGTATTTCTCATAATTAATGACGAAGTGTAAAATGTGATGTTTAGTTTCGGGTATTTAGAATGATCGCCAGACCGAGCAACGCAAACCAAGCATTGAGCTGTTAATTACTGTCATTAAGGTTACACATACCTCTGGGTTCAACTTCAGCTGGTGGTCCTTGGTGGTCCTCTCCGTGTCAGGTCTCTGGATGGAAGATATCGCCTGGGTTGATATCTCTTTCATGGTTTGTGCCTCAATGGTTAAGACACTCCACTGCAGTCATTGACGACGATGATCTGATTGAGTTCCACATCCAATGTACTAAGTGGATAGCTCAAACGTTAGTTATCTGAACGTATTAGACTTGAGACTCCTGTCTCACTTCTCTCCAACTTCTCGGTCTAACTTCCGAGTCTCTTCTCCCTGTTCTCAGTCCCGAGACCTTTCGTCCCTCTGCTTTTGTTGAAGTCCTGAACCAAGGAATTCGACTGTGACAACTGACGTCAGACACGTGTGTCCTTCTTTTCTGAGGAAAACGAGGTCGCTTCCTTGTTACAATCAGCAACTCGCAATACTTGGAATGCTCTTTCCTCATGATTCTAGACAATTTCTACATACCCGTGAATGTGTTTTCTTGTTCACAATAATTTTACAAAAGCAACATCGTAAATTCTGTCAATTGCTCTAGCTTACACATGTGCAGAATTCAGTTCCTGAATTCTCAGACAGAGAATAATGTGCTACGATGATTTTAAACAGCTGACAATACAATCATGTAAATTTAGTGAGAATTGCATTCGTGAGATTATTTAACATTAATTATTTCCTTGTTTTTAATCCTTCACCAAAACAAAAATAAAATCTTTAATAAAGTTAATATTCCAAAATATACATAAAAATTAATCCTAAAATATGGGCTCTGCCACAATATATATATATATATATATATATATATATATATATATATATATATATATATATATATATATATATATATATAGGGTGGATCATTTTAATCTTTCCACGGAAATATCTCGAAAACGGTTGAACATAAATGAACTGAGCAAAAACTAAAATAAGAAATGCTATGGGGAGATCGTATGGCGATGTCATGGTGCCTCCAGGGCCGCTCTTCAAGGGGGCCCGGGTCAAAAATATAAAATCTTAAATGGAAACATGGGTCGAGTGACACTCGTTCGATAGGTCTTTAAAAACTAAAAGGCGATGTAGCAAAAGATTTTTCATATCGGTCACCGTATTCAAAATAGCCCTCAAGATATGTTACCTGCATCAGATGAACGTCCAGTAGCACTAATATGAAAACGGTTGTACATAAATGTCGTTACGTCTTATTCAAACAAAAATTCAAATATTAAATCCTCGTGACAAATCTAATAATGTTGTCGCGGTGCCCCCTAGGGCTGGCTTTCACGGGGGCCCAGGCCCAACTTAGAAATTTTAAACGAAAATATGGGTCAAGTGATACCTCGTTCGATAGATCTTCATACATCAAACACGTTGTGGCAAAAAAAATTGTTCATATTGGCCACCGTTTTCAAAATGACCGCCAAGACATGGTGCCTGTATCAGATAAAACGTCCAGTACCACTAATATGAAAGTGGTTGAAGATAATAACGGATGAACAGAATAAAACTACTATAGGAAATCACAGACGGTATTTATCATTCCAAGACTCGAAAATGTTGCAACAGAGGAGAAGATGCTTAGAGTAAAAGTGCCATAATGCAAAGGAGGAACTCTAGAAAATCATCGTTCCAACGTCCTCCGTAAGTGGGTGAAGCGGGACAGGAAGAAACGGTGAAATTGCAAATGAGAACCTTAGTTTTTGCAAATTGTATCTACACAACAAAATTATCCGAAATGTGATTGTATAACAGATAGCTGTCTGTAATAGAAAAAAGTAGGTAAAATTCTTGTTAAATATTACTTTCCATTTTGATTGTAGGCAATGATTTGTGCAAAAATGAATCAACTGAAATGCTAAACCAATTTGTCGAACAATGCAATTTTAGAACAACGAGTACAAATGTTGGTTTTGCTCAAGTCGTCTGCACAATATTGGTTCATTACTGCATTACAGTACCAGTCACTTGTACACCCAAGTGTTTCAGACAAACCATACCTATCGCAAGTAAAAGTGGGGTTCTCATTTGAGATTGTACCATTCATTTCCGGTTCATTAACTTACGAAGGGAGATCGGAAAGATAATTTTTTAAGAATTAGATTTCCTCTTTAACATTATCTCACTTATACTTTAACAATCTTTTTCTCCGTTGGATTATTCTCGAGACGTGGAATAATAAATACCTTCTGCGATTTCCTATACGAGTTTTATCCTGTTCATTTATCACCAACCGTTTTCATATTAGTGGTACTGGACGTTTTAGCTAATACAGGCACCATGTCTTGGCGCAAATTTTGAATACGGTAACCGATATGAAAAATCTTTTACCACAACACTTTTTAGTTTTTAAAGATCTATCGAACGAGATATCACTTGACCTATGTTTTTTCCATTGACAATTTTGAAGTTGGGCCCTGGGCCCCCATGAAGGGCGGTCCTTGGGGACGCCGCGACAACACCATTCGATTTTTCCCATAGTATTTCCTATTTGAGTTTTTGTTCAGTTCAATTATGTTCAACCGTTTTTAAGATATTTTCGTGGAAAGATTAAAATGGACCACCCTATATATATATATATATATATATATATATATATATAGGCGCGGATCCGGGATATGATCAAGGGAGGGGCTAAACCATACTTTGCCTCTTTATCCAGTGTAAAGCAGGATTGAAGCTCTTTTTATTCAGTGCATACCTGAAAGTTAAGGGGGGGATATAGCCCTTATAGCTCTTCCCTTGGATCCGCGCATATATTTAAACAAGCAGTGTTACCAACGGAAAATAAAGTTGTATCTTCTCAAATTGCACTATGTAAGGTATTACCCATGGTGGAAAGACTACAAGGTGGATGCAATGCAGTGCTACATTCTTGTCGCTCTGGCGCATGACGTCATCTTGGTCGCAGACGTGGCCAGCGAGAGTCATATGAACTTTTAACAAGCGCTTGCTCGCTGGTATCTTATACGCAAACTTCTCTTCTATTTATAGTGATCTTCAACGAAGTAAAAATTTTAGTACAAACAATAATTATATAAACGTGATGTAATCAATGCTTAAGCTAAGTTAATTCAAAGGAAGATATTTACAATACCAAAAGAAACCAATATCAGTTCATATTAAACAACCTTGAAGCTTGAACAAGCCAATATTACTCACTACATTTTCTGCTTTTTCTTTTCTTTTCTTTCTTTCTTTTCTTTTCTAAATATCTGAAGTAATACACTCGAGTATGTATAGGCCTGAATAATCTATAACACAGTGTGTCGTTAATGTATTTCATTATTATATATTTATGTATGCTCAAGTATATTTTCGTAATACATTGATCGGTTTTGATTTACTATTATTATTATTTTGCTTCAAAGAGAATTCTTTACTGATGATCCCATATAAATTTTGAGAATTTCTCAAGGGAGAATTCATGATTTTCGTAAACAGAAATGCACGTACGTATATTTTCGTTATGCTTAGACAGTTTTTTTTAAGAGGTTGCTCCCACGTAAGTTTCGTCAGAATCTCGGGGAGGTTAAAAACTTTATTGAGCAGGGATGCACGTATTTAATGTTTTAAACATCGTTTTTATTTTTCATTTATAAAAAAATTATCTTATTTGAAATCGCTGATCGCTTATTTATAGAATTTGTATTTAAACAAAAGGTTTGGTGAAACTGACAGTTCTCTGAATATTAGTGTCAAAATTTAGGCCATAACAAACTGTATTATTAAACATTTGTACGAAATAAAACGTTACATATACTATTGTGTTCTAAAAATATATAGAAATAAATATGTATATACAAAGCAGCTCAAACAAAGAAATTGCAACTTGACTATTTCAAGCAAGAAACAAAGTACTAGGCGTAGGTGAAGACGATGTAGGGGTGTTACAGCTAGACTAGAAATCATATAAACCATAAAATTACATAATTTTCTTAATAAGTTTTCTCTTTTCTGTCCCGTGGACTAAAGAAGACAAAAGATAAATGCAAGTGAATGATTATGTGGAATTTGGTGGAATGAGAATGCGGGAGTACCCCGAGAAACTCACGGACACGATGTTGTCCACCACAAATTCACTTGACCGAGAAGCGGACCAGTATCCCTTGCACCAGAGGTGAGCCTTCTGCCACTGAGCCACCGTGCTTCTTTGATTGGTTAAGAATCTACCATACCGTATTTTTAAATTTACTGCAGTCATTCTTAATTTTGTAATTCTGGAGGGGGCCCCTAAATATGTATATGTAATTATCCAAAGTTATGATTAAAATGAACAAAAATTTCAAAATCTAAGTGTAAAAATGACCCGACAATGTCGCCCTGACATGATAGGTGGATACTTTATTCTCTTGATCTAATACATTGTTATATACGTATCTTTGTAACCGTTAATCGTTATTACGAACCTTCCATTCGTTAGTTAATTTGAAGTGCAACGTCCCGTTTTAGCACCGAGGCTACAGGGAATACAGACCTCCAGAATGAAATGGGACCTGAACTACTTTAGCGCGTTCAATGCTCTCCATTTGCATAACTCGAGGGAGGTAAGCCTCCTAGATCATCGTGCCTCCCTTCTCGAGTTACATGCCTGCCTCTGTAGGGAAAATTTTGTCTCAATATCTTATGTAGAAGGAAATGATGATAGAAATGATGACCTCTGTTGTTTCCCCTCCCTCATGATTTCGAATCCGGGTCTTGCCTCAAAGTTCGTCTTTTTAAATCGTACTATTGGATTTTTGTATGCAGAATCAACACAAGCTACTGTAGCCCTATATACTATTATTACATACTGTTAATACTAAAAAGAAACTACATAATGAAATTGCTTTTTTATAATTTCATTTGACATTGCTTTTATTTATTACTTTTATGTAAAACTTACCATATTTTAGGTTTATTTTATCCTGTCGCCTGCAAACTAAAATCCATTTCTGGAGACATTTCCCCTCTTTTTGAGGAAATCTGAAGTATTTTATATTAGTTCCCTTAGTTTTTCTGTAATAATTACTACAGCCGTACACTGCACAGTTAGGCATTCTCGATATCATTTAAAAGAACAAAGTAACAAAGAATTTCACTTGTCACTTAAAGCCGCGCATTTTCCCGTTGTCTCTTGCAAACCAGATGTAATATAATAATATATTACAATTAAGTATTTTTTCCATTGTAGAGGGTCATAATAATGTAGAATACAAATACACATTTTTCCTGTCTTGTAATTTGGTTGCTATATAATTAATAATTTTGTTTTCATTTCCTCGTGGCACACCAGTGGCTTATTCGCGGAACAGCAGTGTGCCGCGGTACACCGGTTGGGAAACGCTGATGTAGATGCTTCCAAAAGACTTAAGTGATCATAATGTCATTTACAAGAATTGTTATTTCAAACCGTTTCAGGGAAACCAAACACATGGATAGTGATTGTTTTATTGCTTAAAATAACGCATTTGTGTTAAGTTTTTGTAATGATTGTTGTTTTACTTTGCTTCTATAGCATTACAACAATAGTTTTTGGTTGTTTTAATTACAAGTTGCAGTTCCATTATTTTAAGCAGTGTTGCCAACTTAAATAAATTGCTAAATATTATTCTAAATATAGTGCAAACAACGTAACTAAGCTGCATAATATTTTAATAACTCGTAATTTGCTTTATGATGCAAGAATGGTTTCAAAAGACGACGTTTTTCATAGACTTTGGGCTATTTATAATGTTAATGTCAAAGTTTTCGTTCCAGCAATACATGTAAATGCAAATTGCAACTGAAATTAAGTGTAACTTATAACTTTTCAGTAACACTAGTTGTTCCCCCTAAGCCTTAGGCCTGATGTACACAAAACCGTGCTTAATTAAAAGTTCTAAATATACCCTAATTACATTTCACTTATTTTAGTTTGACCACCGACCACCTCAAACTCGATCCATACCATATAGCTATATGCAATTATTCAAGAACTTACAGTTAGTAATACACGTTGTGTTGATTTTTGGTTTGATTTGTTTAAGTTTATCGTCCCATGATTATGCTAGGGTGTCTAAAAGAGACGTGGAGCTAATGATTATAATGGAATCCGAACCACTTCGGTCGTTCAACTGTACCCCCACCGGAAATCCAATTCGGGACCACGCGAACCGAAGTCAAGCGTGCTAGCCACTAGACCAAATGGAGATCCTCACATTGTGTTGATTTAAATCATTGAGTCAGTGTTGCCAGATTCGAAGATCGAAAAGTAGCGTGTCTGTGCTTCAAAAGTAGCGGATTTGAACTATTTGTAGACCAAATATATAGAGTAGAAATGAATTATTTGACAACTAATGACTGGTACTAATTGAATAATTTTTAACATGGGCTGGAAAATGTGCTGGACATATTGCAAGAAATTATGATCGATGAACAAAAACAATTCTAGCCAGGATACCACAAGATAAAAACAGCCTAGGAAACGTCCTTATACAAGAAGGTTTGACGAAATCAAAAACAACTGGGAAGTAACCTGAAAAAGAATTGCTCAAGATAGATAGTTGTGGAGAAGACTTGGAAAGACCTTCATCCAGCAGTGGATTGACAATGGCTGATTATGATTATGGCTAGATTTTATTATATCTGGACCTCAGAGGTAAACTAAACTAAATCATAATTTGATAATTTTACAAGAGCAGTGAAAAACAGTCCCTTAAGTAAGACATATAGTACTGTTTTCAAACTATACTAAGTAGTTACAAAGTAATAGGTTGGTTTAAGACTTATATTGTTACACAACTAGAAAGAACATAGTCTATTAAAAAAGTATTCTTAACTCAATTTAGACCAAAAAATGACAGCATAGTCTACCTCTAAACTTCATGTATATATAACTTTTACTAGGTAAGATAGGGTCAAAACAGATTCAAAATTTAACGAAATTCATACAGCGAAAAACAAATTTGATCCTTCATATTGCAGCAAAACTAAGAATATTAATACAAAAGAAAACTAGAAAGTTAAGAATCACTTGTTTTGCCGGGACAGAGAAAATAGATACATATAGCTCGAATTACCTATATACTTACATAATACGAGGGTTGGAACTTAAATAGTGGCAACACTGCTGTGGAGACACTATGCAATGAAATGTACTAGTTGCGCTGATAGCGCACGTTATTGACATACCTACCTAACCTCCGAGCAAATAGACTCGCCAGTCGCACGTCACCGGCAGGCGCACAAGCGAGGGAAGTACAGTCACTTGTGAGCGAGCGGTCTAACGTAAAGGAACCCATCTTCATGCAACTTTCCGCATGCCCAGGCGTTCCTTGAGGATGCGAAGCACAGTCGTATGCGTTAATCTGGTTTCGTGGGCGAGCTCACGAATCGTCAGGCGTCGATCACTGTCCACTAACGCGGCAACAGCTTGCACTTCTTCTTCAGAGACGCTAGGACGACCTGCCCGATGCATGTCTGCCACAGTTTGCCGACCTTCGTTGAAGGCTTTTACCCACCGTGCCACTGTTCTGTACGGCAATGCCGATTCCCCACACACCTCTTGAAGCCCTTGATGACACTGTCGTGCTGTACGACCTCTGGCACGTTCCTGTTTCGAAAACATAGTGACACCTTTACGTTAGACCGCTCGCTCACAAGTGAGTGTGCTTCCCAAAGTTGTGCGCCTGCCAGTGACGTGCGACGAGCGAGTCTATTTGCTCAGAGGTTAGGTAGGTATGTCAACAACGTGCGCTATCAGCGCCACTAGTACATTTCATTGCATAGTGTCTCCACAGCAGTGTTGCCATTATTTAAGTTCCAACCCTCGTATGTATGTTCATGTTTCGCAAGTAATTTTCAAGAAATATAAAATTTCAGCGTAATGAACACATGATTAGTTTTCTCGAATAAAGATCACATGCGCCGCTGAGAAAAATGAAATGAAACCTTTGAGTTTTACGTCCCACGATTATGCCGGTTAGGCTAAAGGAGACGGTGATGATGAGTAATGAATGAAATGGTGGAATGAAGAAAGTGGAAGGAAACGGGAGGACCCAGAGGAAACCCACGCACACGGTGTTTGTTCACCACAAAGTTCACTTGGCGGGGACTGGGATCGAACCAGGGACCCCAAGCACCAGAGGTGAACGCTCTACCACTGAGCCACCGCGGCCCCATGCACCGCTGAGAACCCACGAATAAGCTTAATCTATGTTACGACACTGGATATATGCTTATATAATATATAAGCATAATATAAATTTGAATAAGAAACAGAATGTACTTAAAGTGAGACGCGAACTATACGAAACGTAAGACTTTGAATCTAACTTGTTTGGTGATCCAATCCCAGACCACAGATAGCAAAGATGAGTGCAGTAGCTCCCACCATAAGGTTAAGGAAATGCCTGTTTTAAAGTGTCAATTAAACATTGAGATGTGAAACGGTAATAAAGCAATTGATCAATTTGAAACAAAATATATGGTAGTAATAATTTACTCTATTTGTTAAGATATTTGTTATATTCTGTTTTTAAAATGACAATCAAAGCAGTGTGTTTTGGATAATAACTGAGAAATTGTAAAATTTCAATTTCGGTACGATTAAGTACATTCGTACTGCTATGTGTTGCCTTATCCGTTAGGAGGTATTGAACAATTCTGATTCAAAGGAAGTAAATAAACTACTGTACAGTACTGGAGTTAATTTAATAGAGTTTAATTGTATAGGCAGTACTGAGGCTATTTGAGACAAAGTCTATTGCTGAAAGTGAAATATGGATTACTGTTAGGGTTTTTTCCCAAGTATGTTATACCCACTGATGATTGAACCCGGAACACACGCATGGAAAGCATTAGCGTTAGCAATTTAACTACAAAGATGTACATCATACCATAATTCTGCCAAGAATGAAGGTAAAAAGTAAGAACCGGAAACGACAGACTACGATAATAATACTTTCACAATTTTAATTTCATACTATTTATTTCGAGACTTTCGAGACGAGACCGAGATCGAGACAAGCATCTGTTGACCGAGACGGCGATTTTTGACTCGAGAAGAGATCGAGACCGAGACCGCTACTTATCAACCGAGACGAGACCGAGATCGTACAAAGTCTCGTCTCCTCTCGTCTCGATACCATCCCTAGGCACGCTGCATACACTCTTCTTTATGTGCTCACAACACATCGACAATTTGATGTAGATTCGTATTTGTCTTACGTAAGGTACCATTTACAGAAAATTAATGTGCAGTATAAACAACAACACTATGCAAATTATTTTGTCGTCTTAGCATCATAACAATTGTGTAAACTTTTCAGATTTGTTAACAGTTTTTTTAATCAATTGGTTCTTGTATTGCTATTATAACTGTCCACTGTACGTGTGATAGAATTGTTAATAAATACTTTACAAAAGTGTAGTGGCTTGAGCATTCGTTTCGTATTATAGTGGTCCGCGGTTCGATTCCCTCTGAGGGAATTAAGAAATGTTTATCATTTACAACGTTGATATTTCTGAAGTATAATAACACATAAAATATTCATATCTCTCGTTCTTACAAGTTAGAATTGAAACGTCTTTCTTCACAAGCAAAATACTAACAACATAACGACACAGTCTACTATCTTGATTCGTACTGTCTGAAAACTTAACATGTTTAGCAAACAATCCATAAATACAAATGTGTCATACTTAGGGCCTAGTATGTGTTATAAATGTGTCTGAAACGTTATTGTTTCATTGTGGAACTGTTTCTAAGTTCTTCCACTCTTACTCGTTCGCCATTTCCAACATTTTCCATATATCTGTTCAATAAAAATTTGTAAATAGGAACTATTCTTTTTATATTTGTATGTATAGTTTGTTAAAATATCAATATAACGCATACATATTCCAAAGTCTTTTACCCAAAGAAAGGGCTTTACCATGTATTGTGATGAAGACAAATTCTACTTAGTTTCTGTTAAGGTATTCGAAAGTAGGATTCCATATTTTCCAGGAGCTGGCACCTTCTTTTTTCCCCTCTTTTCCTTCCAAAGTATCTCTTATAAGGCAATTCATCCTTATAGAGGGTCCAAAAATTTTCTTTTAATTTTTCTTAACTGCAGTATGCTTATTGGCATGAGAATAGGATGCAATATTGAGGTTTCAAATATTTAGTAATAATATTAATAATATAGAAGACAAATTCCGTATGAGGACAAATTGTATTGAAGTCTGTAAAATCGACCCCAGCATTAGGCAAAAGTTACAAAATAGTCGGGATTGGATAGAAGTGTCAGTATCATCAGGACATACCCTCAGCATACGTCCCTACAAATAGCTAAATGTTAAACGAAACGTTTCCATTCAAATTTCATGTAAAAAGTAGAGCTACTGAACTCAAAATAGCCGTAAGAAATTTTTTAGATAATGGTTATGCCGGCTAAGCTACAGAAGACGTCGATAATGAGAATAAAAGAAAGTGGGAGGAAGCTGAACCCGGGGGAAACCTACACACACGGTATTTCTCCAGCACAATGCCCACTAGCCGGGAGCTGGGTGGAACAGGGTGAACCATTAAATTCACAACACTTCAGTATTATTATTATTATTATTATTATTATTATTATTATTAATAATAATAATAATAATTGTATTAAAAGTTTTAAAGTTGCCCTAAAATTTGCAAAACTTAGTTAAACGTAAGGATTTCGGGAAGTAGGTTCCGAACCTTCAAGACACACCTCTGCAACTACCGGAATTTTAAAGTTTTTTAAAAAGAAAATACGGTGTTATGTACATGTGTGCAAAATTTCATACTTGTATCTTGAAAACTGAGATCGGAAGAAATTTTTGAAAGTCTGAAGGTGATCCATGTGTTTCATGTATGTATAAACATACATAGACCATTATTTAACCATGTCGGTCCCGGCGTCCCCCAAAGGGGACATAAAATATAACGAAATTATTATTTCTTTACAACTTTAAAATCAGACTGCCAACATTGAAAACTGTTTACAGGGGATGATCCATCTGTGATCATTCCCTGTAAACAGTTTTCAATGTTGCCAGTCTGATTTTAAAGTTGTAAAGAAATAATAATATCATTATATTTTATGTCCCCTGTAGGGGACACTGGGACCGACATGGATAAAAATACTTTAAACTGCATTGCGTCATTCCTATTTGACCTACAGTCATGGTTCGAACGCCATTTTTCATTATAACAAGCTTTTTCCAGCGGTACTACTCACATGTCCGAATCATTCACTTAAACCGCAAAATTAGGGAAGAATCAGATTTTTTTTTTGAAATTCCCACCAAAACACTTTGCCCTTCTGGCCCAAGCCTGGGTTTAGGTAGGGATCTGATTTTCGTTCACAAAATACGTTGTTATGTACGTAATACGTGTACAAAATATCAATCTTGTATTTTGTAAACAAAGGGCGGAAAAAATATTGAAAGTGTGAATTTTGGCTCTCTATATATATCCACGTATATATATATTTAATTAATTAATTTATTTATTTATTACTGCGTCAACACTATTTGGACTAGAGTTATAGTTCAAATGTTATTTTCTTTCGCATAATAAGCCCTTTTCAACGGTATCACTCACATGTCCGTATCGTATACTTGAACCGGAAAAATTAAAAAAAAAGAAACAATAAAATAACATGTCCCATGTCCCTTGGGCCTGGACCCTGTTTCACGTAGGGATCTCAGAAAAATTTGGTAAATACCTGAAAGTACGCACAATTTGTGTACAAAGTTTTGAATTGATATCGTAGAAACTAAAGGAGTGAAAATTTTTTGAAATTTGCTTTAAGGAAAAATAAAAATGTTACACCCCCACTTGGCGCGGCCAAGTTGACCATCTGGTTCCAAAATGCATCTGAGATGTCATTTTGTCCATCCTTGACTTGACTATTGAAAAAAAACTGGCTTAAATACCTGTTATAAGACCTAAACAAACTTTCAAAGTCGGTACTACGCCTTAGTACAAAAGTTACCAAAAATCCTAAAAGGCTTATCCCCGAAATTAAAGACTTTAATCCAAAAGTACTGACACTATTTAGTTAAGTCTGAAAAAATTTGATTATAGAACTTTTATGTTATTTATACATTTTTCTGTCTTCCTCTTTATGTAAATTAAATTATATAAATGTTACCAATTTTATATTCGATGTCAAGATCTCAGAGTAAACGCTACTACCTTAGTTTTGATAGACTAGAATTCAGCTTTAATTTTCGGTTGTAGGAGGAAGAAGATGAGAAAGGTAATTAAATTCGTTTATTAAAGGTAAAATAAGAGAAATACTTTATGAGAGAAGCATTTAATTTAATTATGTTGGTTTTTTTTGTATGTAATACGTTTGAGGCAATGTGGAAAAACAAGAAAACCCTAACAACATTTAATTGTTAATTCCAATTGAGCAATTGAAACTCGTAATTGTTAATTGCAATTGAAGTCAGCAATTAAAAGTGAAGATGTGTATATATTGTGTTGTCCATTTCTCGTTACTGTTTTACATATTTGAAATAAGGTTCTTATATGAAATGCGGAATAATGACCATCCCTTCGACTCCCTAGGAAGAAAGCCTGGAAAGACAGTTTTTTGATATGTTCATGGTTCTATTCCGCTCGGAGGAACTCTATATACCTGTCATGAACACAATTTAGGTTAAACATCGACTACTAAAACAACGACCGAGTAATACAGCGACTGCCAACCAAATCAACAATTAGTAAAACAGACACTATCAATATGATAAGTCTTCAAATTAGAGGGAAATTGGGAATACAATTACCAATCTAAAAATAAGTTTTTTTCGGGTCGAGTCTTATTCCGTTTTCTTTCTTCTTTTTATAAAATAGTAGAATACATGTAACACTTTCAGATTAGGAAGAATTGAATCAATGGTATAATCAGGTATTAAATTTTCTCCATAAATGTGACAATTTTGATAATGTAAGACATTGTACTTTTAGATTGTTCATCGATATTCAACGCTATTTCATTTCTAGAATGAAGATAGATTTGCGATGTTATATATCATGGCTTCTGGAGTCAAAGTCGAGAATAAACTGACACTTTAACAAACTGATTTTATTAAACTAGCATTTTATCACAAGTTGATGTTTACATCTTACACTTCACCAGTTTCTATTCCAACGAACAGCTGTAATTTTTAAGCTCCAACATAATACCTAGATACACATTTCACTTTGTAGAAAGGAGTGAAATAGCGTAACTCGTAATGTATATGTCAATTAACTGAGCGACTATTGGTGGGAATTTTATGTAGTTTTATCTTCGTTCCAATGCAGTTCCGAGGCTAACCGAGCTGTCTTAAACTAAATAGCTTCGACTATGTAGGAAAGTAAAGATGTCAGGGGAGGTATTGACCACACAAATTTCGAAGCTTGGAAGAGTCATGTCCATCTGGTGGATATATGGCGCATCAATCAGCTCTCTTGTAACCAGGACAGAGAGAACAAATTGCACAAAGACGCCGAGGGAACGAGATGAGTGAAATTCGAAAGCTGCTATTACCGATGTTGCATCGTTTGGCCTAATCCTCGTTTCGCCTAACCAATTATCTGACACTTTTATGACAGATAAAAATATAAGATTTATGTCCGCCATTTTAGGCGAAACAAGGATACTTGTTTGGTCTAATCCTCGTTTTGCCTAAAATGGCGGACTATTAAAAAAATCGTGGAGATAAAACTGGAGGGAAATTTTTCGAAATAAACATTCCCTACTATGTGAAGAACTGAGAAATACAAATTAGTTTTCCTATAACTATTGTAATAGGACTATTTGCTTTCGGAAATATGTCTCGACAATTGTACAGTTATTTTTCCGTTCCATTTTGAGAATATTAATGCCCTCACAGAGTGTATAGTGGCTATATTTGAGATGAGAGAAAAACAACAAGTTACACTTGTTATTAATTTTCTTTAAAATTGAGTGCTGTTCAAAAGTAACTTTTAGTTTGCAGTTTGTTTCTAAATATCTGATATTGTCAAATGGTAGTGCTAATCGGTATGTTAAAGGAAATATAGTTTGTATGTTTCTTCTTATGTGGATGCAAGAGTTATTTTATTGTAGGTTTTGTTGATCTTTCAGAGGATTTCATTTCAGATTCAGTGCTTTTTTGAAACTGTTAGTGCATTGTAATGGATTCTATTGTGATTCTATTGTAATTATAATTCGTATGAAATTTGTAAACATTTCGAGCTAGATCTGACAAAAGATCCCTAAATTCGCTCATAACTTAACAATTGACAACTGTGATCGAAATGAGCGATTTGTGACAAATCGCTCCGCTGACAAATTGCTCTTTTGATAATTCCACAATCCAAACGTCTCAATGTGTTACTAACGAAAAAACAAGAAAAATATATTTCAAACGTTTGAAATTACAACTTTTGAGTTGAATTTCCACTCGCTTCATATACTACCGAGAATGTCCTTAGCATAAGTCTCTGAGGTGTACAATGAGATTGAAATCCGGGCTTCTCGATGGTTGTTTCAGCAGGAAGAAGAGGAATGAATGCTCCTCCAAACAGATAGTGGCCAACCGGGATCTGTTACGAGGGTGATTGTCTTGGTGGTACACTCCATTTCCACTCGTATGACAGAAATAAATAAAGATATAGTTGACTCTGGAGATATTCGTACTTCGATACAATACGGGTGAATAGTACGTACTAAAGGTCCAAAACATTGCTTACAGAAAAAACACTCTTTAAATCAACATGGAGTCTCCATTATCTTCTACAGTTCCAACCTGACATGATTTCGTTGGGCTGGCACCAATTTATAGATCACTATTGGCGTGATGAGATTGAACTCGAGACTCATCGCACCACGCTACTCATTTTTATGGTCCATTCATGGCATTCTGTTGCCAGTGTAAGACCTTAACCGCAGTGACAAGTGGTATAATGACAAGTGGTAACCTCGTGGGTTATCGGCGTCTGAAGTCCACACGATGAAGCGAACGTTGTGTACTAACTATCCGGCTGAACCCCTTATTCAGTAGAGTGGCCGTCTGGGCTAAGGTTTACTGGTGTTCGGTGCAGTAAGCAAAGTTATGAAAACATTTATACCCTGTTCTCCTACATGTGAGTTTCTTTTTAAATTGTTAAATTACTGTAGATTTCCAAATTATGCAGATTCAATATTGAAACCGGAAATATATCTATAACTTCCGGCAGCAATAGAGTGATAATGTGAGACATGCAACCTGTTTATCGGAAGCTGAATTCTCATCAAAAACGATTTCTTGTTTTCTTGTGATTTTTAATATTTAGGAATCAATATTGAAACCGGAAGTTGTACTAGTTCTTACTTTAATAGAAGACTCAAGCTGAGATGAAATCTATTCTTAAGATTTGGAATGCATACAATTATTATGTAGAAATCAATATCGAAACAGGAAGTTGTACTAGTTTATACTACTTCTGGCTTCAATAGAAGAATGAAGCTGACACGGGAAGATCCAACAAATTGTCGCTACAATCTGATTGCTACATAGCACATCTGATAGAGCATGATGAAAAATGAAAATGAGCAAAATTTAAGGTGCTATGGACCAGAAGGATAGAAGCTACGGGGCTTCAAAAATTGAATATCCAAGAAATTATATCATAGAATTATGTACGTTTGAAGTAAATATCTTGAGAACCGTTAAAGCAATCAAAACAAAAGTTGCACAATATAATGAGAACAAAATTTCCTATCGAAAACCATAAACAATGTTGCCATAAATGAAGCAGTGTTTCCAACTTAATATAAAAGTATTTTGTTTGAAATAGCATCATATACAATTGTGCACAGATTTAAAATGCATTGTTATCACTAAACATAACGGTGAAGCGTAGTGGTACAGTATTGCACACTGTTCCACCTATGCGTGCTTAAATTGTTCAATGGGAAAATCTGATATGTGGCGACAGGTGATAATAAAGGAATGCATTAGAAAAAAGTGAGGGTTTTGCATTATATTTCTGTAGCTCCAGTGAATAAGCAGATAACTCTCGAAAATAAAATGATACACGCGAGGAAAGAAACACGTGTTTTCTAATTTTGTAAACTGGTTCTTCAGATTATCTTATCAATATTTGGAAGAGTACTTTTTGGTTTATGTCTTTCGTGTTAAGTGACATTCTTTTACTTTCTCTCCTACATACCATATGATTATGTTTTTACACTGTAATATTATCATATTCACATTGGAAATATATAATTATTTTATTATTACCTCATTTCGGTTTTAGTCGGCCCGGATAGCCGTGTGGTCTAGAAGGCTAGGCAACCGATGTATTCGGGATCGCGGATTCAAATCCCGCCTCGGACAAGTTTTGTTGTACTTTTCAGCTTACATTTCATTGTTATCATTCTCTTTCAAAGTGATTCGGATCCCACTTTACATTATAGGTCCCGTCCTATATAGCTTCGGAGCTAACATAGGACCTAAAAATGGCATCACTCAATTTCGTTCTTCAATTGCATCAATATTTTGTGACACTGCTGACATTTTGCTATCGGTGTTATCGGTTGTTATACTATCGGTGTCATGCATTTGAACTAAATTCATAGTATGAGACCCAGATTCCTTTATTACTATCTGTTGCTACAAATCAAACTTCTCCATTGTACAGTTTCAGCATACGTAGCTCCAACAGTGTGGAACACTGTACCACTACACTTCACTGTTGTGTTTAGTGATAATAGTGCATTTTAAATCTGTGCACACTTGTATATGTTATTTCAAACAAAATAATTTATGTTGAGTTGGCAGCACTGTTGGCAGCACCTATAACAACACTGTTTATGGTTTTCGATAGGGCGTTTTCTTTTCATTATATTGCGCAACTTTTGTTTTGATTGCTTTAACGGTTTTCAAAATATTTACTTTAAACGTATAGACCTATAATTCTATGATATAATTCTTTTGGATATTCAAAGTTTGAATCCTAGTAGCTCCTGTCCTTCTAGTCCATAGCACATTAAATTTTGCTCACTTTTATTTCTCATTATGCTCTATCGGCTCTGCTATGTGGCAATCAGACTTTAGCAACAACTTGTGGGACCTTCTCGTGTGAGATGGAATCTATTCTTAAAATTTGGAATCATACCATAAATCGTTTGGATCGATAGAGAATCGATATATATATATATATACATATATATATATATATATATATATATATATATATATATATATATATATATATATATATATATATATATTCGTATATTTGCATGGTCATAGTAAATATATAAAGGAGTTTTGGTAATACTAACTCCTCGAAAATAGTTAATATAATATCAATCTATATATTTTTCATTTTTTAATTCTTCATATACTAGGGAATTTTTCTCTCATAATTTCCCTCTTGTTGAATTTCCACGATATTTTCTTATTGTCCACCATTTTAGGCTTAACGAGGATTAGATCAAACGAGGATCCTTTTTCGCCTAAAATGGCTTACACAAATTTTATCGTTTATCTCTCATAAAAGTGTCAGATTATTAGTTAGGCGAAACGAGGATTAGGCCAAATGTGGCGACACGGCTATTACCACAGTTCGGTTACTCATATGACTGTTTGATATAAATACAAAATATATTGACGTTTAATTAATTTCCCCACAGAAGCAAATGTTGGACAGGAAATTGTACTTCAGTCTTTATCAAGACAGTTACATTTCTTTGTTTCTACGATTTTTCATTGTAAATTTTAAAAATTTTCCTGAAATCTATCATTTTTTATATATCTTTATATACTTTTATTTTCTGTTATTTTGGAAAAATTATGGCTTCTTTAAAATTTTATTCAATATATATTTAGTCTCTTAAGTAGAAAATTGTTCAAGAAAAACTATTTCATTGTTTCTTATTTTAATAGATAGCAGAGAAAATTTCCCCTTCTTTTGTCCATCATTCTCACATTTCATAAGCTTCACCATTATTTCCCTCCTTACTCGGTTCTTTAAAACAAAGGAGAAGTATATTGTTATAATAATTTTCCTATCTAAACCTTCAAATTCTCGTAGGAGACGTATTAGCTAGATTTATCCTTTCTTATTCCTGAAATTGTCCACCAAAAGTAGAAGGCATCTTTAGAAATTTCATTGGTTCTCTAAACTTGTTTCTATAATCTAATTGGGTTTCGAATGAAAATCTTACTTGCCCCTGGGAATTGGAACTAATGTACCGGTACTGGTATGTATATTGCTGATATGAACGCAGAATTTTAACCCCTACTTTTCGGTTAAACTATCTGGGTTCGAGTATTCCCACAAGCGTTTGGCGTACTTTGTGAAAAGAAGTTGTTTTAGGACAAAGAAAAGATGTGGTTTTGGACATATCTTCAACGAAGGTGATTGGATTGGGACTGCGAATTTGAAAACCATTACATATACTAGACTTTATTATTCTAGTTTATCAGTACAGTCGAAATTCGGCTCTATTATGCATCGTTACCTGATGTATAACTCAGCACCATGGTTAAGTGCCTTATTGAAGTGAATGGTATGATTTTAGTCTATTGAGATATGCTTTTCATTAGAGAAATCTGAAGTCTGCGTGGAAATCGCCGTAAGATAATCTGAATTGTGTGTGTTCATAATGGCAATGGAGTCTTAAATAAGTCCTAGGCTCCAAATGGGAACTCCATCACTTAACTAGGTGCGAGCGGTCTCGGGTTCGATTCCCGGTGGGAACACTCGGTCGAAAAAGTGTAAAACGCTTTTTCAGGCCAGCCACCCTGAATGAGGTTATCCTGGGTTTTCCTCATTCTCACCAGGCAAATGCCGGGGTGGTACCTCACTTATAGGTCCCAGGCCGTTTTCTTCCTTCCCCAATCCTTTCTTCCTCCCCTTTCCCCGGATAGTGTGCTCGCCGAGGGGCATCATCCCTCAAACGTGACGGGTTAAATGGCCTTAGATGCCGAAAGCCCAGAAATCTAAATCCTAATCGATCACTTAACTAAATTTTAGAATGTGATTTTAACAAACTTTTATGTCCATCTCGTTTTCTCTGTCGTTTGTCCCAATATATATGATTATGCAAAACACATGCACACAGAAATTTCGCTCGTAACCTTTAGATCTTATTTGATTACTCTAAGACTGTTCACCTTATCAATTCGTCGTTTTGGAATTTGGCAATGATCTTTAAATTTAAAAGCTTTTCTTTGTTATTATAATTTAAATTTTTGGCGTTGCAGAGTCCACCGCCTTTTTTATACTTTCTCACTTAGTCAGTTTCTATAGGGATGATTTATCAAGATGCTAGATGATTGAGTCTCCTATATATGTTTCATTCTATTTAGCGTGTTTGAGCATATTTAAGTGTATTTGAGCATATTTAGTACTCCCTATAAATATATTTCGTTTTAAGTGCTTCTTCTAGTGTTTTATATGTGTGTATTAAATTGCACCATTGTGCCCCTGAGTATCGTAATATGATTTTATTTTGAGGTGCTTAAGAGATTAATGCTTGTGTGAGAATTATTGTATTCAAACGGGATTATGATTATTTGCTTCAGTTTAAAGCGTACTTTGTTTCATGTGTTTTTGGTGATGTATATGGTGTGAACAGTAAACAAACACTTTAAATATTCCTCATTCATAAATGGTATTTTGAGAGATAACTCATTTTTTTTTAGATAATCTGTTACCTTTAATGTATATACATCGAGCTGGAGTTTGGGAAACTGTGATATACAGTATGTGTTGTATACTTTTCTCATTTAAAATCTTCATGCAAGAATTCGAAGACCCTTTTGGCAATTAATTATAATAATATTGAAACAACAGTCATTTAAAAAAGTCTTGTAAAATACACCTCTTCTGCTGTAACAGAAAAGTTGTTGCGAACAAAACGATTGATAGGACCTTGTTAAGATGATTGGTGTTGTCTACATTTTTTCTTATATATATGCATTTCCTAAATCAATAAGAAAGCTTATTTAGACGGAAATGTAAAATTCTTTAGTTAGACACTTAAGCAATAAAAGAAACATTTAAAGTCGGATTATTGTTTCATTGTTTCGAAACCTTTTTCTTTTGTTTAAAGTGGTGAATTAACATTCTAGGCTGTCAACCACATGAGTCTTTCATATATATATGTATATATATATATATATATATATATATATATATATATATATATATATATATATATATATATATATATATATATATATATATATATATATACAGGCCGGTAGCCAGCCCAAAAGTGTAGAAGGGGCCCGGCTGAAGTTAGGCAATATTATAGTTCATCACCATAGTTCATTTACAAGCCCACCGTGAAATTTTAGAGGGGCCAGTAAAAATTTAGGAGAGGACCCGGCTCCCCTAGACTAGGGTGAGCAAATCGTCAACTATAAAAAACGGGACACCTTTTATTTCTGGATAGGTTGCTCCCCTAAATATAGTTTTTAACCTCTCCGCTCTCTCTCTCTCTCTCTCTCTTTTTTTTTTTTTTTTTTTTTTGTATTTCTCACAAAAGGGCAAATTTATACTTTTTCGTTTTAAAACCTATTGAAAAGGTTGTAGAATTAATTAGATAACAAGTAACTATCAGCAGCTAACAAAAAATGAAATATTTAAAAACATTAGTAAAATATATATGAACGCTCAAATCTGTCACCGACATGATTTATAGTTACTCTCAGCATCGAATTCCAATTCCTTTTATTTACATTTTGTTACTTTTAAACATTATTTCACTTACAACTGGTTTTCTTTTTTACTTTCACTTTTATAGTTCTGTAGTTTTGTTCCCCTTTCGTAATGTGTTACCTTATATCTTAGTCAAATCACGAAAACACTGTACTGTACTGATGATAGCGCCTCAATCTTTCATCGCCCGAAATAGAGAGTAAAAACAGCTTACATTTGTTCTTCATAACACTTTCAGCCCCTTGCACTGTCGTCTGCGGAGTGGGGAGGCCTAGGAGGGAAAACAGTGCAGCTACCACATCTAATATCGCAAACGTCGTAATGACGTTGCTCAGTAATTAGACACATTCCAATATAATCACATAGCTTAGAAAATAATCATATAAATTAGGAAATGTTAGCGATTCGAAAGGTTTTTTGTACCCAATGTAAGTAAATACGGGACATTTTGGCGTCCCGGGAGAATTTTTCGGGACACCGGGAATAATAGTGAAAAAACGGGACAATCCCGTTTTAACGGGACGGTTGGGCACCCTACCCTAGACCCACCTGGATGTTTATGTTCAGGACAGATTCATTGCTCTAAGGATCTAGGGTTCGGTTCCAGATTGGAATTTGTCTTCTCCTTTCCTAAATGTGGTATCTTTTCGGACTTCAGAAATTTACTTACTGAATACACTTGTTTGTATCTGTAATAGTGACTTTACTATTTTGATAATTTGTTATTATTATTATACTTCCAAACAATGCTAGGATTCAGATCAGTCGTTCATCACAGCGTAATTAATCCACTTTTCTCTCTTTTGGTTTCACAAGTTGTGAACATTCAAATTTTACTATCGTTCAGAAAACAATAATTTGGCTGCTAATCAACGGCACGCACACTTCAATGATGTGTATTAAAGTATATCTTGTTCCTACGCGTTCTCGTGAGCAACACTAAACATGACTACTTTAATCTAAAAGTAATCACACGTTCGACGGGCAATTTTGCAATTATTTCGATTTAATATTTAAAATGTACTTACGAAATGATTAATATAAAAGATTTAGAACAGTTTTCTGTTAATATTATGTAAAAACAATTCCAAACCTATTCTATGTGCAGACGATAGAGTTGCTACTTATAGTAAAATGATAGTACTGCATCAGTTGACAACACTCTAACCTTTGCGTTGCATCCGCAAGCTATCTCCATATGTCGATACCTAGGTACGAGATAAACAAAACCGCCACGGTATTTCCTGTATATACTTGCAGGACTACAATAAATGACTACAATAAAGTTAATAAACATTTCATAACAACTGATAAGCTATTGTACAAAAATGATATTCGACATGCCATTTGTTATGCTCCTGCAAAACAACACACTACAAACAATTAATTGTGTTTAAATTTTCTAAAATTTAACCAAATACGAATGTATTTGCCTGCAATATTTCCTTGTTCACTCGTTTTTGCTTAGATTGTCCCGTTAACTATGTTTATTCCGTTGTATTACTATTAACATACCTCCTGTCACCTTTCGAATTTTATACATGCTCTTCCATAGTATTGCTAATGTGCAATTTCACATAAAATATGGTAATTTAGTGATTCTTATCCCAAATAAACAGTACATACATTATGTATTTTTATGTACACAACTGAAAGTGATAGTTACGATGGTACGAAAATGAAATTCAATTTTTAAAATGGTTATTACCGTGAGATGTGAAAATTCCATTTCCCTAGCAGCTTATCTTGTGGACTTTGAAGGGCTACGTTCATAACAATATTCTGAGCAACATACACATTGGGTGATATCAGTAAAACGGAGAAGTTACTCATTATTCCTAATTCTGTAGTAGTTACTCGCATTGGTATCAATAAAAAGAGAACTGAGCACTACTCGTCTCGGCTGACCTCGGAGAAGCCCCGCCCTTTTGAAGTAACCACACCTCTATTCTCGAGGCGAGTAACTACTCCGCGTTTGATATCAATAAAAATCAAAGACTCCTCTGTGATGCTAGTAACTTCTCCAAATTTGTGGAGCAAGCTAAATAGGCGACTCCGTGTGAAATATGACACAGTATATGATTGTTTTGCTAAGTAGAAAAACTTGCAAACTGCATAGAAATGTTGCAAATGGAGATTACAAAAAACATTATAGGTTCATGAAAGAAAATGTAGAGTGTTTAGCAACATTTTTTTAGGAGAATCAACCAAAATTCGGGGTAGTGCACTACGTAATGAGGAAAAGATGCGAGTTTTCTTGCGTTACGTCAGTGATCCGGAATTCCAGGTCGGAATGTCAGGGGATTCTGATGTGGCTCAAAGTCTGTGTCTATGACTACTACAAGTGTAATAGATGCGATTATTGCGAAATCTGAAAATGGATTTTTCCGGAAATGTGCGTAATATGCAAACAGCAAAGGCAGAGTGGCAAGAACAATATACATTTCAGGGTGCTATCGGAGCACTTGACTATGCACACGTGGCAATAAAGAAACCTAGTATTTTGGAGACGAATACACTAATAGGAAGAGCTCCTTCGTGGCCAAGCGGTTAGCGTACATGCCTTTGGCATGGGAGACCCGCGTTCGATTCCCGGTGGGAGCTCATGTGGTTCGGATTCCACTTAATCAGTGGGTCCCGTCTCATATAGCCTCGCTAGTCGCTACTGAAAAGGGCGTTAAAATCAACTCAACTCAACGTTGATAGGGAGGGTGTATACATGAGAATGTATTTTGTTTATGTCAAGGTGAAAGGGGACAATTATTATGTGGAAAACGCAATCAGATGGACGACAGATTTATGTTGTGACTGGCTGGACTTTTTTAAAAAGGAAACAAAGGGGCCAAGTGTATGATTTCGTTCTTAAAGCCAAATAATCTACAAACACCTTGGACAAGACGTGATATGCGCTTGTCGTGTTAATCTTGATATTGCTGGATTTGAATCAATAGGTTCGTTCCATCAGCTCCAATAGGTTCGTTCCCATGGTTTCAGTGTTACTTTCTTGTTTCCCGTTTTTTTAAAATTCTCGCTCGAATATTAAAGATTCTTTTTTGGATTTGTGTCTCAGTAGTAGATGTATTTGGTATTTCATTGTAATTGCCTTCAAAGCTTCGGCTTTCCTTCCTTTACTTTCTGGAACTGTGACTTTGAAAGTACCATCGGAAACTCTTTTATAACACCCACAAATGCACTGTGATTGAAGCTGTCGTTTCTGCTTGCTCGTTCCATGGCGTTTAGATACTACGCCATAGGTTAAAAACAACGAAATGACCGCGCGACGGATGAGAGAAATGAGTAATCACTTCTTTTATTGATACGACTCACTGCTACGCGCAGAGGAAACGCGAGTGAACGTTCATAAATCTGCAGCAGTCTAGACTTGAGTAGTGGCTTGTTTTATTGATACAAAATTGAGGGAGAAGATTACTCCAGGTGTAGTTACTCCGATTCTCGAGCAGGACTTCTCAGGATTAGTTACTTATTTTTATTGATATCACCCATTGTCTTCCGATTTGGATGTTGTGGGCCGTCCAGATCGACTTGCATCTAACACACTACCAGTTGTTATTCATTTTTATATGACAATATTTTATTGTTTTAGGGTTAAACGTTGCATTTCTACCTCGATCTTGCTCCCTCTCATCTCTGCACTTGCACCACCGACCTCCAAACTTCATACCTGGCGGCAATCTTAGCTCTGTCTTCAACGTTGTATACCAGCCAATTTACGGTTTTCACTTTATCAACTCCTGAAATCATAAATGGTAAACCTCACATTAGTAAACAGTGTTACATACAGCTGTAGCAGTTTCTAGGAAAATCTAGATAAAAATAGGTATTGATTATACAATTACCCTGTGTATAAATATGGTAATGTTAGTAATGCATATATGGTCCCCATTGAGGGTAATGTACTTCTGAGAACTTTTTTTCTAGTCCTGGCGTGTTCATCTTAGGGATAGGCTTCAGCTGGTTCGTAACTTGCGTTGGATGTCCGAGCATCTCTGCCCTTCAGGGCTGATTTCAATTTGGGAAACAATTCCAGGCGAGACAATTCTGGGGAGCAGGGTGGGTAACTGAATGACACAACTTTCCTGTTGGGCTGAAATTACTGCACCACAAAGGCGGTGTGTGGCCGGGCATTGTCTCTGAACAGAATCCAGTCGCCTTGTTTGGTGTACTGGGGGCCTACTTGCATGATCTATTGCAGCAGATATTTCAGTATTCTACACACGTAGCGGCATTTAACGTGGTACCCTTAGGGAAGAATTATTGTGGATGAGACCCACATAGTTGAAGAATATTACGAGCACTGTCAAGATACGGGATCTCTCACTACGCACCTTCTTGATTTCCGGCGATCCTGGGGCCCGCCACTCCATAATTTAATGCTTACCTTCGGGGTCGTATCCCAGGCACCAGGTCTCGTCAGTCGTGACGATGGTTTTTAGGAAGTTTGATTCTTGATCTACAGACGTCATGCTGAAGTTGCATTAGTTCCGGCGTCAAATTGTGGTTCACGTGTGGAGCAAAACTTGCGTTTACCCAAATACTGTGTCACTATGATGAGTCATCTCACGACCAATTCTTACTTCGTCTGCTATCCTTCGCACGTCATTTGACGATCCCGGGCCAAATGTTTTCCCAATTTTTGTACGTTGTTTTTTTTGTTGTGCGTGCAGTTGCACGTCAACCAGTTAGGTGGAAGTCTTCTCGGGATCGCTTAAACCACTCATAAATACATTTCAAGATTACAGCACGTTTTTCGTAAATTGATGTCAGCATTTCATGAGTCTTTTTCGCTGATTTTCCAAGTTTGAAACAGTATATTTGTTCTTTGCTCCATTTGGAATAAATTTTTGGTTTCGACTGCGCGCACTATACTTCACTTTACGATAAGCACACTCAGAGAGCCGTTAGTTGGAAAGTTGTTGAGACATGTCTTGACGAATCAGACGCGGGATGCTGCAATACTGCACTCTTACGACCGTGAGCAGTATGACGTCATTCATCGAACTTTCTGGACAGACGATATATATATATATATATATATATATATATATATATATATATATATATATATATATATATATATATATATATATATATATATATATATATTCTTCCGTATTTGAAATATGTATATATGATTAAAATACAGAACAATATACAGTTATTTGACGATATGTTAGTTCTGTAACATTAAGGAGGATATTTTATTTATTTCCTTATCAATCCTATTATACAGAAGTAAATAGAATATCTATTTAAAAAATCAATTCTATCTTACTTTGATGAAAATTCTCATATCCAACAAAATTGATTTCCTCCTCCTTAGCACGTACTTATTCACTTATGAACATGAAAGATTACTTTACACAAAAGTGAACATGACTGTTAGTTACAATTGACGCACGAAAAAAATTTGCAGACAACTGTGTGCACACCTTATTTAAAACATATTGAAGGGAATTTTGCAGACGAAAGAACATGGTTGTTTGACAGTTTGTGTGAGTAAACCCTAAGTAAAGAATGAAAGATTCTGGGTTCTAAAAGAAGAATTTTCTTG
This sequence comes from Thermobia domestica, assembly GCF_964235325.1. Taxonomy (NCBI): domain Eukaryota; kingdom Metazoa; phylum Arthropoda; class Insecta; order Zygentoma; family Lepismatidae; genus Thermobia; species Thermobia domestica. Next base: position 99,347,070 of record NC_137465.1, on the reverse strand, counting down.
TTCAAGGGTTCTTCGGGAAAAACAAAAGAAACAACTTTTGTTCTCAGTGTCTATTGCCATTCGGTTATTTACGTAGCCATTGAAAACCTGACACGTTAATCTAGTTAGAGAACCCCTGGGAGTCGGTTACTGGACAAAATGTGCGTCTACTTTCGATCTCTCGAGAAAGACTCCTCTAGCGAAACTCCAGTAAAATCTTTTTCTTTGTTCTCCACCAAGCAATTTCGTTGTGAACCTTTTCCCTCTTATTTCTATTGTTTATTATCCCATAGAACTTGGTGTGGAAATAAATATTTGTCTTGTGTTCGATTTCAAAGAAAAATACAACATTATTGTTTTGTAAACATTTACGAAATATTTTTTGTAAAGTTTTAGATAACAGTCATTAGCATACCTGCGTTTTATTTTTTAGTTGCGATTTTCATTCATCACTAACGAGTGATGTAGCCAGAATCTCATCAAGGGGTGGATAATTCACATAAGTAATGCTGTAGCGAGTAATGCTGGAGCATTACACTATAATGAATTTGTAAAAGATGATAATCGTATTCTTTTAATTAAAGACTATTTTCTTGCTAAAACATTTAGTACGCATGCTATATACACTATCTACCAAAGTGTCACCGGTCGCCCCACAATTTTTTGGAATGAAGCAAATCGTGACGTACCTAACATCGGGTAGGACCTCCTTTCGCCTGGATCACAGTATTTATCCTCCGAGGAAGGCTTTCCACCAGTTGCTGATAGGTATGAGATGGGATGGCAGCCCACTGCTGCAAGGCTAGGTTCCAAGTGCGGTAGGTGAATTTGGACGAGTTGGTCTGGACCTTAAATGCCGCTCCAATTCATCCTACAGATGTTCCACGGGGTTCAAATCAGACGGTTGAGCAGGCCACTGGAGTCGTTGCACATTGTTCTCGTCATACCACGACATAACATTGGCAGCTTTCTGGCAAGTTACATTATCATCCTAATAGTAACATGGGTCCATTCCAAAGAATTTCCACAATGTGGGACTCACTGAATTGTCCAAAATGTCCAGATAATTTGCACTCGTCATGCTACCAGGCACAACAACAAGTGGGCCTAGGCCGAACCAACAGCTCTTCGGTCCCTGTCCGTTAATTTCTTGGGTAATCCAGGTCGTTTAGGGACACCGGTGACACCATGACTTTCCATTTCAGGATTGCATTACCCACCGTTGATTTTGGGTGGCGTAATTGGGTACTAATGGCACGATTCGACAAACTCGCAATATGACAGCCGATGGTGACTCCCCTATCGAACTCACTAAGTTCTTGTCTGTGCGCCATTCTCATTCAAACTGACTCCTCGCATGACGCACGATCACTGATATTGATCTCTGCACCGAAACAGATGATTGGCATCGTGCAGGTTGCTCTGGATTCCTTACGGCATTGTCCTAGCTGACTGACTCGTGACTATTTGATAGATAGTGTATATAATTGTGTCTTGTAAATTGAGAAAAAAAATCTCATATTAAGTCACATATACAGTCTGACATTATTATTATTTTAATAATAGAAGGAAACGTGATCTACATCAAGCCAATAGCTTTCTTCCAGTAGAACCCCTTTCGTCTGGTCCGCCACTTCGGTTGATCCGACGGTGCTCGAGACGAGCTTATCCTGACTCACGAAGACCATTTTCGTTTACTGCCGTCGCGGCATTGTTGTTTACTTGCTGTTACGGCATATCTGCTTTAGTGTGAGTCATCTCATGTATCGTTTCTTTCGTTGTACCTGTTTCCTGTACTCTACTCCTACTGTGCAGGTTTTAGTACTTACTGTTCGTTTGTTTTTACTGTAGAGAACAATATAGTCATTTTTGAGTTCATAGATTACTTATTTAATTGAAAAGCCTTATTTTTCTGTATTTTCCGATAATCCTACCCGTTTTGCGTTCCGACCATACCTCCAGTACCAAAGGTGACGGATTAGAGGGGTTCTACTGTACTTTCTTTTTTCCTGACGATCGGTTCCTAAAATATTTTCATTACAATATTGCAGCAGAGGATATAAGGTAACATCAAGTGACAAAGCATGTGTTTCTCCTATAATTATGTTTTGTTTATTATTGTCCTATAAAGTTAAATAAACTCGTTGACTTCGTTGAAAAACTGCATAAAATCTTTTATAGCCTTCCTAATAACAAATGAACAGCGTAACCCTTTTCACTGATGATAAGATTGAGATAATACAACCTTCTTATACTTGTGAAAATTCATGAAATTCAAAACTATTTATTTAGAACGTATTATGATACGAAAGCTTCACACTTTATGTCTTCGACTATTTGCAAGCATTTTCTTTATTCTAATCGTTATATCTTTTCTTGTCATTAGAAGCAACTCGTTTGGCAAGGAAGTTTAACTTAGATCAGCATTAGATCAATTGACACAATAAAATTAGTAATTTCTATAATTTAGCTGAATGTAATATGAAACTGTAAAGTGACGATAAAAATTAGGGCAAAAGTGGCGAAAACATCTTGAAGAAGGGAAACAAATCATATCTAAATTGAGTTAGGAAAATGATTCATAAGAGAGCATAGACATGAAATGGCAAGGAAAAGAAATTGAAGTTTTGAAATGTAAATATGAAGAAAAATTGATGGATGGAGTAAAAGATAAATGAGAAAATTTTAAGAATAATAAGGGAAAAAAAGAATAATGTGAAAGATTTGTTAAAGAAGTAAAATAAACTGGTTAGAGAATAGGAACATGGAGGAATGCCGCGCAGTGTGGTACCACACAGATGTGTACTGGATAACTGGAAAGCATGACAACGCTGAAAACATGTCTCACACGTGTAGTGGGAGTGATAAGAACTACCAGTGCACCAATTCGCGTCTTATTTCTCGCGTTAGAGTGCTTTTTTCGAGAAAAATTATTTTTGGCACAGAGCAAAATCTAAGAGGTAGGTGAAAACTTGTAATCTTTTACTAAAGTGTATCACGAGTATTATGAGTCTCTCAATATCTTTTCACAGAGCGCTCTCAATCTGGTGGTGATGAGTTGAACTGTTATTTTAGTAGTGCCTTTTGTCACCAGAATGTTCTTGTTCTGTTGCGGTTTAAAGTTTGCGAGTGAACGCGTTGTGTTCGTTTTCTCGATCTGAAAAATCTTTGACAACTTAGTGTTTTGCTTTTACAACAGTGCTTAATCATTTAAACTCATACTAGTACATTATTGAAACTGAGAAAACATTTTCGAAAGATTATTTTTATATAGTGACTACGAAACATTCTAAGGTATAAAGCTTGATTGTGAATGTTACAATTACAACATGGCGGGGTTGTAATATAAGCCTCCAGAAGTGCTTGGTATATGAGACCCCAAAACTCCGGCTGCTGAAGAAAAAGGTAGAGATTAGGTTCAACTGAAGAAAAAGGAAACTGAAAGATAAAAAGAATGATCAACAGCGTACTAACAAAACTCCAACTAAAAGAAAGCAAAAATTAAAAGAAGCTTCTTGAAGATTAAGATATGAAGTCATGTGAATCATCAATTTTGGTGCATTTCTTAGAAACACTAATCTGATTGAATATATCGGTAATGAAGGAGTTTGTATGTTCTTGGAGATAAAGTTCGGCAGTTAACCTAGAGTAACTGTGTGTGCAACTTGTTATCTGCGAAATGTAGGCACACAACGATTGCGCTGGAAGCTGGAAGCTAGAAGGATGTTTAAGTTTGTGTCTTTTGCAAATCTCATACAACATTTTAAATGGTTTCTTAATGAACCTTTCAATTTAATTTTAATTACACTTTCCATTGGAATTATAATTACCTTTTCAGTTGTCTTGTAATGAAAGAGTGGTTTATGATAGTTTTTCATCTCTGAATATCTTCCTTTTCAAGTTTGAAATGAATAAAATGATGTTTTTTGTAAATAAATTTGTTATATATTTTTCTAAACCAGCTATTTTATTTCCTTTCCTAAGGGCTTATTTCAGCAGCATTCTTCTGCAAAATGATTTGCTTTGCTTTTACCTTTTTTTCGTATTCTTAGAGTTGCCTTCATATGAATTAGTCTTCATGAAAATTGATTATATTTTAACAGCAGTTTAATAAAATCTAGTTAAAGTTTTCATTAAAATTTGTACAAACATCTTAAAACTCCATTTTTAAAATATGAAACACAAAATGGGAGCTCATAATAGTATAAACTTGCTATATAAATAAAATTTGCATGTCAAATATTAACATAATATATTTTGGTTTTCTTTAAAGCTTATAAGATCTTTGATAATGCAAGTTTGTTTAACAAACGTACTCTGGTCATATACCGTGGATAGTAGAAAGTTTTCAATAGCAAATACAAATTTAAAGGTATAAAAATAAATTGAAGATTTGTGGTAAAATGCTAAGTGCCATTTTATTGGAGATTCATTCTTAATGATAAAATAATCTACAATTGTATATATTATTTCGAACAATATAAAAACATCATCACCATCATAGGTATTCTGGCCTTATTAGCAGGTCATTTGCCGCAGCTGAGAAGCTTCCATGCTCCACGGTCCTCCGCTAACTTCTTCGTCTTTGCGTATGATTTTTCTGTTTTTATATCATCCATTACTTGTACTTTTCTTCTCCCCCTCCCTCTCTTTCCCGCACCATACCCTCTAGGACGTACCTCATGATACAAATTCTTCTTAGGCAATGTCCCATACAGTTTCTTTTCCTCTTAATAATATCTTGAAGTGTTATTTTCTCACTCACCATTTCTAAAACCCTCTCATTCGTTTTCTGCTCGACCCAACTAATTGTTTCCATTTTTCTCCACACTCACATTCCAAAAGCTTCCAGTCTTTATCACTTTTACGTAATGTCCATGTTCCATTCAGTACAACACTCCACACGAAGCATTTTATGAGCCTTTTTCTCAACTCTTTATTCAAGTTTCCACAAAACAGACTTTTCTCATTCCTAAAGGCTTCTTTCGTCATTCCTATCATTGCTTTTATTTCATGTTCACACTTCATGTTAGTACTAAGAATACTACTCAGATATCGAAAATTATTCACTTGTTCTATTTTCTCACCTCCTACTTTTATATTTGACACAGACCGCTTCGTTCCAATCACCATGGCTTTTATCTTTCTAACATTTATTTTCATCCCGTACTCTTCAAAGCCCTTCGTCAAGTTAATCTTATTCATTTTCTTTTCAGATTCTGGACAAGCGCCATATCGTCTGCAAATTTCATGCATTCTACATCCTACTGAAATTCCGTCTTCACCATGCAGGCTCTTTTTCATTATCTCATTAGACATTAAATAGTGTTGGCTAGAGACAGCATCCTTGTCGAAGTTTCCTTCCAATTGCACTCTCCTCCGTCAGTTCCTCCCCTATCCCAACACTTACTTGTTGCTTCATATATAAGTTTCTTATGACTCTTCGATTTTTCCATTCCAACCCAATCTTCTTTAGAACTCCCAAAAGCAATTCCCAATTCACGCGGTCAATAGCCTTTTCTAGATCAATAAATATAATATACACCTATTTTCCTTTTTCTATAAATCTTTCACCGATCACTCTTAGTAATCCAATAGCATCTCTTGTGCCCTTATCTCTCCTGAACCCGAAGTGCTCCTTGTCAACTTTTTCATTTGTTCTTCCATATAACCTGTTCAGTATTCGGAGCAAAATTTTAGCTGCATGAGATACAAGACTAATAATTCTATAATCTGCACATCTCTTTGGGTTTGATTTCTTAGTCATCATGATCGTCTTCAGGAAGTCTTATGATGACCACTCTCCTGTTTCATATATTTCATTGCAGAGTCGAAACATTTCTTTCTTTCCGTTGTCATCCATATTTTTAATGAATTCGAGTGGAATATTATCTATCCTGATAGCTTTTCCATTCCTAATCTCGGCCTTTTCAAACTCATATATAAAAACAAGCAAAGCTGAATTATTCTCACTCATTGCCATGTAGCGTTTTCATAGATATCGGTTTGTATGGATTCTTATGGGTTGAAGTTAAACTAAAACTGTTCATTTCTCTCTTCTTTAAGATCTCTTGATTATGCACCGAAACTAAGGGAGACAGTGGTAGTGAAATAAATGAGTAATGGTGGAATGAGTAAAGGGAGAATATATGGGAGAATCCCAAGAAAACACACGCATACGATGTTTGTCCATTGCAATGCCCAATTAGCGGGACATGGGATCCCATGCATCAGAGGTACTTATTTCTCTGGAAAATAGATGAATAGGACTTAGATCTCTGTCTCCCTTTCCTGTCTTTGATTCTACGTAGCGCCAGAATTTTTTAAACTGCAGCTGATTCTGAAGACATCGCAGTAGGGTTATATGATAAACTAGATGAAGCTGACATACCAAGTTCTGGAAATTTATGCATTTCAAACGATTTTGGAAGTAATGGAAAGTTGTGTTATTCTAATCTGCTTTGCTCCATCTAGTCCCACGCAGAGTGTAGTGGCTGGAAGTCGCCACAAAAATTACATGTGTGATTTCTTTATGAAATAAACTTAAATGGAATGTGGCGAATTGTTTAATTGTTTAATTATTATAAACAAACTTATTTTCCTTCATGCCTATTAGTTTAATCTAAGAGACATACATTATACTAAGCGTTTTCTTAATATAGTGTTTATTTAAGTGGAAATAGTTTTGTTGATGTGGTGAATCTCCAGAATGTATTGTCATTTGCTATTTTAGTTTCTGGTAACCGCTAGTTGTATCAATAGTTTTGTCTTTCAATGTAATATCAATTTGGAATTTAAATATTGATGAGGTCACAATTATTGCCAATTGCGTAGCATTACCCTCGGTGTGCTCTGCATTACTGCACACAATGCTTTTTTCCCATTATTATGTTTCCATTCATCCGCATGGCATCTTTGGCTTTCCATTATTAATTTTGTACTAATGTAATTTCTTTTTTTAAATCTTACTCTTTGCTCAATCAAAAGAGATCGCAAAATATGTGATGAAATGTAGATCTTAATTTGTTACAAAATAGTTTCACAGTTTTGTGCCATTCTTATGTCCGCACCATTTCCTCACTTTCCGCTACTGTTTGTAAAGAAACACAAAGGTGGTGAAGGTATCATCGATTGGTTTGGGGTTTTAAAATGAATACCACATAATAGAACACGGGAGCTGATTAATTTGAAGAAACTACTGCATTTTGATACTTATTTTTTGTTACACAATAAAAGCGTAACTTTTCGGCACTATTATACGTACGCAGTACAATCTCTCAGTATGTCTGCTATTTTCATTTATATTATTTCCGTTTCTTCCCCTCTCTTCGTCTGTGGAGACTATACATTTTCCATTTGAGACGTTAAAGAGGGAGAAAGTAGACATAAAAAAATATAAAAAAGCTGCTTTTGCTTGTCGCATGTTGAGACAGTCTTTCGGTTGGTCGGGATTTCTAATATGATGATGTATAGCTACTGTTTTTGTTTTGTGAACGTGTTTCTTGCTGAGAAAGAGAAAGGCACCAATTTTGTGGACGTGCTCGGAAAACAACTTGTTCATTTTCTATTGTTTTCCATTCAGTGGACATCTTTTATGCTTATACTGTTATTTCGAATGTTCTATCCGAATTTAGGGCCGTTTTAGATTTTGAAAAGGCAAGATATTTGTAAATAATTTGTTGTCTATTTACACGGCAACAGCATATAGTATATTATTAATCATACTTCACTAACACTTTGTTAAATAAGCTCCCTGTTCTATTCTTTGTGAGCTTTAACACCATTTTCTGTGGAGTGGTTATGGGAAACGTACATGCATTGATTGCCATAAAATGAACAATTAATTTTAAGCATTGCTTTGAAGAAATACACTAGTGTTGAAAGTCTATTAAAGTGGTTATGATTGCCAAGTACAACAAAAATATAATTATTCTATTTGTCTTTAAGAAGTTACGTTCTCGTTGTTGATGCAGAGAAAGTATATTTGATACCAGCGATTTGGTTCAAAAGTGATTGCGTGGTCATATGGCCTTTGATCCAAAATAAGGATGGTAAATACCAAAGAAACAAGTATTACCTACACAAGAAATGTTTCCTTGGTGTTAAACAAATAATTGATAACGCGTTTGTGATAATTTAGCGTTCTTACTATCAAAACAAAACTGTCTGGTAACCGGGATCAAAAGTTCTGTATACAAAACTAATTCAACCAAACATTTTCTTTAATTGACGTTGCTAATGCGCAACAAATAAATACTTTTCTCTTCATGCCGATGCAAAAAAGTAAATTTACTGATTTACTTACTGATGTTGGACCTAAAAGCTTCAAATTTTGTACAAATGTTCGTCTTCAACCCTAAATTATGGGTAAGGCAAAAGTTTGTAAAATAAGATCTTATGGGGTGGAAGGAAAGCTTCAATACATTTTCATCATTTACCAGACCTTTGAAACTGTTAGACATACGCAGGAGTGTAGCCGGCAACATTTTGTAAGGGAGGTCATTACTTTAATTTAGGAAAGCGGGCAAGCTAGGTTTTTGTAATAAACAGACACCACGCGAACCTCATTTCGAGAACCAACATTTCTTTTTGAGGTGCTGGACCCTCTTTTGCGCCCCCCGCCTCGTGGCTACGCCCCTGGGCATAGGAATTTAAAATTTCGAATTAACGTTTTGCTTGGATAGAGATTAAAATGAGCTGTTGTAAGATGCAATCCCTAAGGTGGAGAAAATGAGGATATTTTTTTCCGCTGTTTAACAGATCTCCGAAACTGTTTGATGTATGATACTGAAACTTTGTATAAGTGTTCATCTTAAGCCTTTGTATAAATGTACTTTTTGGGGTACTAAAATATAACTTCAGGTCCAGGCTTACCCTCATGTAAAAACCCCAAACCAAATGAGAGCGAGACAAACTTTTAAGGTGTAGATAGTTTGGAAAAGACAAGTATCGTGATGGCTGTAGTCCGATGCCTTGTAATTAAATATAAAGACGCTGATAGTGCCAATGTTGAAGCAAATTGTCCGACTTCTATTAAGGGTTTGTCCCCTTTCCTCATTAGTAAGGTTGTTAGTTATTAATGGATATGAAGAACAGGTTAAATATATCAAGAAATTACAGGTTAAAGATATCAAGAAATTACGGAATGGCACTTTATTGGTGGAAACGGTCGATGAAAAGCAAACAGCGAAGCTAACTAAATTGACTAATATTGGACCAGTGAACGTGTTGGTAAAAGTCCATCGTCTACTGAACGTCTCTCGCGGTGTGATATCATGTTGGGACCTCCTAAACGCCATCAAGGAGGAGATTAAACCAAAGATGGCTACCAACATGTTGTAGTTCACATCAAAAGTACGAAGTCAGATAAACTCATTGTTACTCAGTCACTAATTCTTGCTTTCAGTTTTCCTACACTTCCGGAGTACGTGAAGATTAGTTATTACCGACTCATGGTCCGTCTCTATATTCCCAGTTCCCTGCGTTATTTCAAATGAAGGGTATGAGGTAAGAACATAGTAACCCGCAATTGTGCAATTGCTGCGTTTTGCAGTTCCCAATTTAGAGAGCAACACATACCGTTTGATTTGTCTTGTCCATTTAATCCTTTATGTATAATCTTATGTGAAAAATCAGGTTGCCGACTTTGATAACGAACTATACAGCAGAAAACCTCTAATTTCTTAAAATATTAAAATTGTGGGTTACCATGTTCCTGCCTCACGCCCTTCAAATATCATCACTTCAGGCACACCAACATGTCGTGTAATGCGAGAGCTGCTCTTTGTGCCAATTGTGATCAGGGTAGTAATGGTGTGGAACCAGGGTGCGAAATCATTTGAAAATGGTGGGGGGGAAGAAGTTCAGCGATCCACATTAATACTTCGTGAGGTCTCCAAAAAGTTGAAATTTTAATGGATTATTATTATTATTATTATTATTATTATTATTATTATTATTATTATTATTATTATTACTAATAATAATAATAAATGTTTAAAGTAGTCGACATTGTTATTTAAAAGTACTTTAATGTTATTTATCCATTTAACCAAAATTGATAACTTATCTACTGCACTTAATATACACTTCGGTGCGTATGGTCCAGGGTTAGACTTTCGTGGGAGCACAGTACCCTTGTGTTTACCATCATATTGAAGACTGCATTTACGAAAAGCGGTAGAGATCTATAAGTCAGAAATAATAGTTCCTGAGAACCGACGTTCTAACCAAGCATTAGAACTAGGCCCTACTAACTTGAAGCGCTTCACCTGGCCAGCCATAGATCCCCATGAGCTGTAGAGTCAGAGCATAGTTTTTATTATTTATGAAATTCCCGTTTCTTCGATAAGTATTTAGTATTTCAGTTTGGTCGCTCAGATATCCGATCATTTATGTAAGTCTAAATAATACTATGTATTTATATTGTATTATTAGCAAGAATATATTATTATAAACTAGCAGCGTTCACCCCGCTTCGCTGGGGTCACCCCGGAACGCAATAAACTTTGTTACTTAGATAATTTTTACTTTTTCGCTTTCAAGTGATATGATAAAAACCATAGAAGATTGCAGTAAATGTTAACATTATATCGCCTGTCATTTATGTTAACCCGCCCCGCTTCGCTGCGGTCACCCCGGAACGCAATAAACTTTGTTACTTAGATAATTTTTACTTTTTCGCTTTCAAATTGCCGTAAATGTTAACATTATAGCGCCTGTCATTTATGTTAACCCGCCGAGTGACACGGTCATGCGGGTTGCATATAAATACGTTTATTTTTATACCTATGATGAACTAACAAAGGATTTGTACGTTATGGACACTTGAATGGTCAATTATCTCAAGACACTGGTAATTAAAAATTAAAGTGATATGATAAAAACCATCTAGGGTCCAAATCCTAATAACCCCCCAAAAATGAAAGAAATTGGTTCAGCCGTATTAGCGTGATGAGCTAACAAAGGATTTGTGCGTTCTCTTTTATATAATAGATAACATGATACTATAAATATATGATATTATAAATAAATATGATTTCAATACAAATACTTGATAGGCAACAAAAAGCCGTGTTGCCTCAGTGGTAGAGCGCTCACCTCAGGTGCGTGGGATCCCTGGCTGGATCCTAGCTCGCGCCAAATTCTCCTTGTGGTATACAAACAATTGTGTGTGAGGTTTCTCGGGGTCCTCCCGCTTCCTTCCACTATCTTAATCCACCATTATAATTCATCTCATCATGACTGTCTTCCTTAGCCTTACTGAATATTCGTAGGATGTTAAACCTTAGAAAATGAAAGCACAAATACAACAATACGATTGATTTTTCTGATTTAAATTTAGTGTCTCTTTTCAGCAGCGATGTTATGAGATGTGGACTTACAGTTTAAGGTGGAATCCGAACCACGGTAATCGTTCAAATTTTTGTAAGGCGCTCCCACCAGGAATCAAACCCGGGATCCCGTGCACCGAAGATGGTGCGAGCGTGTTAGCCACTAGACCAGCGGGGAGAGCCACAATAATACGAGTGTTACTGTATTTATAGACCTAAAATATAATTTGCAATAACGTATCTTACCTTAGAGGAAAATTTTAAGATTAAACTTCACTTTCTTTCCGTGTGTAACGAGAGTTGGACATGTGATGGCTAGAAGAAACTCACGTATGAGCAGCAGTAACAGCATCCCATAATTTTAAAGGAGGTCCACTGAGTTTAATTGTCAATAAAGATTGCAAGGTATTCGCCAACATACGGTTTCTTTCGGACCTTTTAATATGAACAGCACTGAATCCACGTTCACAGGCAGCATTTGATAATGGCACAGAACGAACTTTCCGCGTTAAGTCTTTTAAGAACTTGAAAATCATTTACCGACTTAGAACTTGACTTGTACTCTCTCCATAATGACACTGTAGGACCCCGTTTGGTCTAGTGGCTAGCACGTTTGACTTCGGTTAGCGTGGTCCCTGGTTCGATTCTCGGTGCAGTACAGTTGAACGACCAAAGTGGTTCGGATTCCACTATAATCAGTAGGTCCACGTCTCCTTTAGCCTAGCAGGCATAACTGTGAGACGTTAAACTAAATCAAACCAAACCATTCTGACACTGCACTATCAGGATTCAATCCAAACAATTGAACTGCTTTATATACGTCTACGTAGCCGTATAAACTACTCATGCTATTACGATCTTTATTTTCAAACACTGAAAAGCACTGTAGTACATCATTAGAAGGAAACCTTCTTTCCACTTCGTCTACTAAACCCTGAATTACCTGCCCCCTTATTTGATCAAACTCACTATCATCACTCCCTGTATCAGACTCTTGTCTGCTGTGCACTAATACGAAGACTTTGGTAGACATCATCTTTCATACACATTTCTCTCAGAGCTTCGGTTAAAGATTCAATTTTTGTTCTATTTTATTGTACGAAACTACTTCCTTTTGCATCGTTTTACTAATATTAGACAGAATCGACCCAATATCCAGAAGAAAACCGAGCAATAGAATGTTCTTTTTCCCCGTTTTTTTTTCTTTTTTTTTTTTTTGTAATTACCATTCAGTGTCAGTTTAAAACTATCTTTGTTGAAATTGTCAGTATTTTCATACTCCAAAAACATGAATTGCACTATACAAGAAAAATATATAAAGACTGCAAATAATGCATCCTTCTCATTTGAAATCCAACGTATGTGAAACAGTCTTTTGATTTTGAGCAGTCCTGCGGCATCTGTGACTGTCGCGATAATTTTAAGTTTTGCAGATGTAGATGACTTACTGAACACCTTGTGAAGTTCGCCTAACAAACATTCAAAGTTATGAACAGCATTCACAACACCAAAAACTCTTTCAGATACAAGATTCATTCGATGTGCCATGCAGTATACGCTAATTAGGCACGGGTCGACATTTCTTCTAATTTGAGCAGCAACACCTTGTTTCTCCCAGTAAACACTACATCCCCGCCCGAACCAAATCCAACAAGCTTTTCTTTAAGATTAAAAATATCTATGTCATCTTCGGAAAACGCTTGAATAATTTTCTCTTCAAGGGTTTTGTATCGGCATTTTCTACAGGCACAAATTTATAAAAACAACAACAAAGGTTATTTTCTTCGTCCACATATGTTACATATAAAAGCAAGTGCTTATCCGCAGACCTGTTTGTAGATTCGTCAACTGTTTAAGAAATTTTACCAATTTTGCACGCAGCTGGTACGCTAGAGAATAAAGGTCTCCATCTCGTCACAACGAAACAGGCGACAAAGTTAAATACCTGATCCCTTTACAACTAAACTACGTTTCTTAAAACAGGCATGCATTCAAAATTATTGTTTGTTTGAAAATTTTCATTATAGACCTACTTATATTTTCATTTTAAGATGTCCCCCCTTACAGATTTTGGTGGGGGGAAACGCAAGTATAAAATTTTTGGTGGTGGGGAAATCCCTCCCCCCCCCCCGGGATTTCGCACCCTGTGTGGAACCCTGCAGAGCGACTAAGCTCTTTTGTGTCAACTGTAAGAGCGAGCATTCTGCTTGGTCTCGGGGCTGTCCAGTCTTTCAACATGAGAAACGTATCCGAGAGTTAGTGGCTGTTGGGAAGGTCTCTGCTTCCGATGCCAAGCATCGCTTAGGGTCTAAATGAAAGCATTCCTTCCTCACTTTCTGTGCCCTTTGCTATTGTTGCAGCTATTTCTTGTAAATTTTTGGCATTCCAGACGTGCGACGTTTCCGCCTAAACAGATCCGTTCCCGATCAAAGTCCAAAAATTCTGAACTCAGATGCATCGACGAGCGAATCCCCTCAAACCCCACGCATTTCTATTAGTGGTGTTGAAACTGATCTTGTTTCCGAAAAAGTTCAGAAATTCAGATCGCAGTTACATTTACTAGTGAACCCCCCAAAATTCCACGTCTTTCTTTTAGCTATGGTCTTCGGCGAACTGCAACTCATTGCTACTCATGTTAAATGGCTGGCCTAAAATTTAGACACTATACTCGCCAGCTCAATGATACAGTCCTTTTCCCGAAAAGAGCGAAATCCACACCTGTTCGTAAGCTATCTGCTGTTTCGATGATATCTATGGTGGAAGACTACCTGATGGATGCTGAGTGGACGGTAGTTAACCCATGTTGGGAGGTTCGTCTTAAACTGTGATTTCAGACCTGTTTTTGCTTTTTTTTTATTGTTAATGTTATATATTTTCTCCATTGTTACTATTAATAGTATTTATTGTTCTTGTCCTACATTTTCTCTCTTGTTACTACTATTAATATTTATTGTTACTGTTATTTACTATTTACTGTTATTGTATATTTGTTATTCTCATATATTTATTATTTTCTCACTTTCGGTTTCTATATCTATTTTACAGCAGTTTTTAGGCATATTTTAATATATTCGTTTTTAAATTTTATTTAGGGCAGTCCGTGTTTTAGAGCAATCGTGTTGATAGTGACGTAGCCTCGATTCTGACGTGCCCATTAAACTCAATCAATCAATCAATTATGAACACCATGTTAAATAAATATACAATAGATTCATTTGTTTTCTTATGGTATATTTAAATTGTATGCTATTGTTTCACAAAAAGTCTTATGACATAAAGAATATTGTATGGAAACATCAAAAGTTACTTTTGATACTATGGAAATCAGGCTCGGATTAACCTATCTGGAGGCCCGGGGACTAGAAAAAATATGTGGCCCCTGCTGACTTATCCTAATACTTTTTTGTGAAAATACATTAGGAAAGTTAAGGGAATATGTTTCATATTTTTGGTCATATTTTATTTTATGATGATGATTGTATCTTTATGATTCTTTTTAGATAGCCAGTTCAGATTTTGATCAAAGTACCTGGAGGCTCGGGGCTACAGCTCCCCTAAGCCCCCCTTTAATACGGCCCTGTTGGAAATATCGAAAACAGGAATAAATCCATTGGTGAGATTGGAGGTCCTAATCACTTTTTTCTGTAATGTTCTAATAAATACAAAGTTGCAGTTGAATTTCTGCTTTGATATTGAAATTCTTGATTTTTTTAAATTCCACTTGAGCGTCTCTCTCAGCAGTGAGGCTATATGAGACGGGACCTATTGATTAACGTGGAATCCGAACTACGTGAGCTCCTGCCAGGAATCGGACCCAGGTCTCCCATGCCAAAGGTGCGTACGCTAACCACTTAGCTACGGAGGAAATCTATTGATTATGGTGGAATCCGAACCACTTTGGTCGTTCAACTGTACCCCCACCCGGGACCACGCGAACCGAAGCCAAGCGTGCTAGCCACTAGACTAACGTAAAACATCCGTAAAATGTTGCACGCCGATTCCAACGAAATTTTGCAAGTAGATACTAGACACAAAATAAAGTGACCCGCAATTTTTGTGTCTGCGGAAAAACGGTTTGAAGGGGCCTAAGCCCCTCCCGAAGTATTTTCAGAAAAGCTCGAAATCTCCAAAAGAACATGAGCAATTTGCAGAAAAAGGCGTATACATATACTAGATAGAAAATTAGGCGTATACATATACTAGATAGAAAATTAGGCGTATACATATACTAGATAGAAAATTAGGCGTATACATATACTAGATAGAAAATTAGGCGTATACATATACTAGATAAACAGGCTGGCGCAAAAGAAATGATTCCAGTATCGAGGTAGATGACCAGACACATTTATATTAATATACTAGAAAACACCCTGATACCAATCCTTTTTGAAAATTGTCCAGACCAAGAGGAGTTTGTGTTCATGCACAATACCTCCAGATATGCCCAGACGTGCCTACAAGAATGCTCGAAACCAATCCGCATGGACTGACCTAAATAGTTTCCTGATTTAACAGAATGGAACCTTTATGAAGTTTCATGGTGCAGAAATAAGGGGAAAGTACTCATTTTAGACGTGGCAGTATTATCCCAATAACACCGGTCAATTTTCTTCACTTGTTTGAACATACAGGAGCGACTGCGTGCCGTAATTGCAGCATGCGATGTTTACACTAAATTTTGATAGGGATATTTTGTTGTCTGCATCTCTATTGATATGATCATTTATAAGGAGGATGTGGTCATTCATATAAGTTCAGTGCTGGTCGACCACCATGACCATGGGTTTTCTGGAGTTCTCTCGTTTCTTCTAACTTCGTCTTCCACCATTTTCATGTATTATCAGTTAATTACATTTATCATTGTCTTCTCTAGCCTTACAAGCAAACGTTCGGATGAGGCACAGAAAACTTAATGTTTTCTTCTTTCATTTGTTAACCCTTTTAAATCATGGCTTTTTAAGGGTAAATTATAGATTTTCAGTCAAGTATCTACAGTATTTTCCCTATTAATCCTAGGATCATGGTTCATACCTCATTCTCTTTGGAGTAAAACAGTCTTTCAAACAGAACCAAACAGATTTCCCTATCATGTTCCTGAGGCAGGAAATTTTTAGAGAAATCAGATTTTTTCTGAATTTTTTCTTTTCAAATTTTGGGCCCCTCTAACCTCCTCTGGGTTAGCGTACAAATCTCAACATCAACTAAAATATACTAAGGAGTGTACTAAAGATGTGTTCAAAATCTCAAACTTTTATTTTGAATAGTAAGTGCGGAAAAAAATATTTATCAACGAGACCCACAATGCCCCAGAATACACCCAAAAGACCCGGATGAAACATAAAAGTTTCCTAAGACATCCATGATTATATTACGGTCATGGTTCATATATCATTCTCTTCAGAATAGAACAGTCCTTCAAACGGTACCATTTACATGTCTCCATCATGTATCTGAGGCTTGAAAATTGCGAGAAAAGGTATTTTTAAACAATATCAAATTTTTAAACTTTTCCCCCTCTGGACTTCCCTTGTGTTAACGTAGAGATCTAAAAAAAAATCTAAAAAATACTAAGGGTGCATTGAATGTATGTACAAAATCTCAATCTTCTAAGTGCAAAAATAAGCCCGCCAAAAATAATATCTCCACAATATCCCAGATTCTCGTATAAAACAAGATCTTAGGAAAAAGTTTCCTCAGACACCATACTTATCCTAGAACCATGGTTCGTACACCATTCTCTCTAAAATAGAACAGCCTTTCAAACGGTACCACTCACATGTCTCCATCATGTATCGGAGGAGAGAAAATCGCAAAAAAGAGAAGTTTTTGTTAAAAATATCTTCTTTTTTTTTTCCTTTTTACCCCTCTGGATCCCCTGTTTCAACGCAGAGACGTGATAAAAATCTGACAAATACTAAGGGATGCACTAAATGTGTGTTAAAATTTCAAACGTAAAGTGTAAAAGTAACCTCCCCAAAAATAATATCCCCACAATACTCCTGATTCCCGTACAAAACAGGATCTCAGGTAAAAATTTCCTGAGACATCACTATTTGTCGTAGAATCATGGCTCGTACATTATTCTCTTCAGAATAGAAAAGCCTTTCAAACGGTACCATTCACATGTCTCCATCGTGTATTTGAAGCGGGAAAATCTCGAAAAAAAGGATTTTTGTTAAGACATATCCCTTTTTTCCTTTTTCCTTCTGGACCCCCGCCCCTGTGTTAACGCAAATATCTGAAAAAACTCCGAAACATACTAAAGGGTGCAATTAATGTATCTGCAAAATTTTAATGTTCTAGGTGCAAAAGTAAGCGCCCCCCCCAAAAAATATATAAATACGCATAACAAAAATTAATTTTTTTGTAAGTTATGACTTCATCACCTCCTATGTCTCCAGGCAGAGAGGGGTGAAACTATACGTAACGTGTTTTATAATGCCTTCATGTTTGAAAAAAGAAACGAACTAAAAAGAATTGGTTCTGTTTTAATCGAATAATGAAGACGCTACCCAATATATTAAAAATAGTATATATAATTAATAAGGGTTAAGCGTGACGAAATAAGTGATTATGCCAAATTTTTATAACGAACACAATTAATTTAGCAGAAAATATATTAAAAACTTCTCTCCTCTTTACAAGATTTTCCTCTTCTGGTAAAATCTTTTGCTTACATGCATATAGCTCAAATACTAACATTTCCCGCAGGCCTAAAGCCTAATAAGTGCACCTTTAGTGCACATGTTCCAAGATTCGATTGCCGGTGGAAGAACATGAAAATTTTTACTTTTACATTCATCTACTTTCATTAATCATGTGTCTCCTCTTGCCAAAAGGGAACGTTAGTCGTTAAATTAATCCGTAGGACAATTAACAAACATGGTGGTATCCGGTATCCATTCGTACTGTTTCTACAGTGTTCTTGGCATGGACACGATGGTAGTGCCTCAGGACTAAAGCCATTTAGGTCTTGTGCAGTTCAGTTCTTCTGTCGTTTAGGGCTTATGCGGTTTACGGTTCGTGTAACTAGTTGATTTTTAGATCTTGTGTCATCTTAGGCCATTTAATATTTGCGTCTTAATTCATTTTCTTACAAGTAAAATGTTTTGTGTCAAAATTATGTAAGAAGATTTTGTAGTTAGTTCATCCGATCGACATTGTGTTAAATTAATTGATGAACATCATACATTTACTATTAAGTATTTGCATATATTAAAATAAGCACAAATTTATTCTTATATTCACGATTTCCTTAAATAATTAATTTTTGTAAGTGATGGAAAGATAAAAGACATGAAAGGAGAGAAATTCCAACTAGAGGCAGTCGAACTAAAACACACACACACACACACACACACACACACACACATATATATATATATATATATACAGGGTGGGCCATTTTAATTAATCCACGGAAATATCTAAAAAATGATAAAACATAGAAGAAATGTTTGAAGTAAACGTTATATATTGCTAAGGGGGAAAACCATTTCCGCCAAAAGTACCCCTCTCCACCCCCCGGAAATGGGGATAACGGGTGGTAACTTTGAAATGTCAAATGGGAACATGGGTCGAGTAATACCTCGTTCGAAAGGTCTTGGAAAACTAAGTAACGCTGTACCAAAATTTGTTTCATATGGAGCATCAGTTTCAAAATGGCCGCCATGATATAGTTCGGAAACTCCAGTAGCCGTAGTATAAAAACCATGGGAGGTAGGTGAATGGAACAAAATTGAAATACGTAAATATCATAGGGCATATCGAATAGTGTGGTCCCTGTGATCCCAGTGGCCTCCCTGAAGGGGTTTTGGAGGCTAACTTCAAGATTTCAAATAGTAACATGAGTCGAGTAGTAGTAGTCAAATAGTAACATGACTCGTTCGATAAATCTTGCAAAATCAAACATCTTGCAGGAGAAAACGATTGAGGTGAAATGGCAGTGTTCTCAAAGGGCCGCCGAAACATAGTATCAGTGTCAGAGAAAAGGTTTAGTACCCGTAGTATGAAAGCGATTGGAGATAAATCAACAGAAGAAAAACTGGAGTAGCTAACTGACGTAAGGCACATCGAGAGGTGTTGTCGGGGTAACTCCACTGAAAGGTATCCGGGGCCAACTTGAAAATTTCAAATAGCAACTTGAAGCGAGTAACATCATGTTACATAGACAAATGAATATCAAACAGCTTCTGTAAGAATATTTTCGACATGAGACACCGTTTTCAAAATGATCGCCAAGACATGGTGAATGTGTCTAAGAAAACGTCTAGTGCCCATAGTATGAATACGGGTAGAGATAAATGAAAATAAAGAAAATTAAATAGGAAAACCACGGAGGCGTTCCAAGGCTCGAGAATGATACAACAGAGATAAAAATGTTAGAGTAAAATTGCCATAATGTATAGAGAGATATCCAAGTCCTGCAAAATAATCTTTTCCTGTGCTCTGTATGTGAGCGGGGTGGAAAGTAACAGTGAAAGTTCAAATGAGAACTCTACTTTAATTCGCAAATTAAGGCTACCTTACAAATAGGTATGGTAAGTTGAAACATTTGTTTGTAAGGATGACGCAGTAGTGACTATAAAAAGGTGAAATTTTATTTGAATGGTAACGCATATCTGTATGGCTAGGTATGATTTGATGCGAAAACAGAAGGAACGTTATACGAAAGAAGTTGTCGAATAATGCTGTTGCTGGAACTTACAAACGTGTGAATTTGCTAATCTCCGTCGCCACAGAAACTTTTATGCAATGCGTGCTGGTTATTCGGAAAGCATTTCGGGGATATACGTACACACTGTTTCCTCCCTCAAGCTCACAATATGACATGAGTGCTAATAGTTAATCAAAATGTAACTGTGGCCAAGGGCGCCCATGTTGTGGTTTCCAAGGGAGGCAAGAAAAAGCGACATTTCAAATATAGTTTCAAATTTTGCTGTAGCTCTTCTAAAAATTCTATTGAGTTTTCGATATTCCGAAGCACAATTTTCTCTAGGGGGCGAGAGCCCCCTTGCCTCCCTTATGGGCGCCCTTGACTGTGGCAATCCGCATTAACTGAGTGCACTAATTCTCTATCCCTGAAGTCTGCCTTCCAAACAGCATTGGGTAGGTCAAGCGTACGCCCGAACCGTTGTCCTGTCGGACATTGAAATTTTGAAGTTAGCTCACAAGATCCCTTCAGGAAAGACGCTGGGATCGCAGGGGTCACATCATTCGATATGCCCTATGATATTTACGTATTTCAATTTTGTTCCATTCACCTACCTCCCATGGTTTTTATACTACGGCTACTGGAGTTTCCGAACTATATCATGGCGGCCATTTTGAAACTGGTGCTCCATATGAAACAAATTTTGGTACAGCGTTACTTAGTTTTCCAAGACCTTTCGAACGAGGTATTACTCGACCCATGTTCCCATTTGACATTTCAAAGTTACCCCCCGTTATTCCCATTTCCGGGGGGTGGAGAGGGGTACTTTTGGCGGAAATGGTTTTCCCCCTTAGCAATATATAACGTGTACTTCAAACATTTCTTCTATGTTTTATCATTTTTTAGATATTTCCGTGGATTAATTAAAATGGCCCACCCTGTATATATATATATATATATATATATATATATATATATATATATATATATATATATATATATATATATATATATATATATAAAATGAAAATGAAATCTTTGAGTTTTACGTCCCACGATTATGCCGGTTAGACTAAAGGAGACGGTGATGATGAGTAATGAATGAAATGGTGAAATGAAGAAAGTGGGCGGAAACGGGAGAATCCCGAGGAAACCCACGCACAAGGTGTTTGTCCACCACAAAGTTCACTTGGCGGGGGCTGGGATCGAACCCGGGACCCCAAGCACCAGAGGTGAACATATATATATATTCCAATCAATTTACATTTCTTATGTTTCATGATTTCCTCAATGATTGGGTTGGGGTAAATTGAATAAATTCCCTGCAGGTAAATTTTAAAATCAGAACTCGGAAAGGTATTTGGAATTGTTTGCATTCTTTCTTTTTTTATATATTTCTTCTATCTTAGTCCGTTATAAGACCCAAAAGAGGAAAATCTCTTCTTTAATTGTAAGAAATCGATCATACTCGCCTAACATCATTTTCCAATCTAAAAACTAGTTTGATAAAAAGGTTTTTATTTTTTATTTTTTTTTACTTCACTTTTAGGAAGACTGAGTCCCTAATGCCATAATGCTTAATGAAATGATGACGTCAGAATTTAGGTCTCAGTTATCATCAGCTTAAGTTTGTTAAAGTGTCAACGCTACGTTGACATTGCCAGCCTTTCAAACCCGTGGCTGTATTCTCATTCTATGAAACAACCCCTACCACTCTTCACTTCCATTGAATCAGAACCAAAATACTTGATGAAAAACGACTCTTCTGTTTCAAGCAGAATTAATAATAAGAGAAGTGTGGAATTAAAAGACAAAAGAATCTGTTAAGAAGATACCAAACATAGTTGCCAGGTTCATATCAAACACAATCTCTCTCTTTTTCTTTCTGCTCTGATTCCTCAACAGGACAGTTAACCATAACTTTAATTTTATTTCACTTAAAGTCAGGTTTAAATTAAATTAGAAATACGAATTATACCTAATTTGAATTGGAATTAAATGATGTGTCCTTACAAGGGAACCTTCCGAAAATGATAGTTGCAGTGAAAGATGTGGCCTATGCCAATTGAAAGAGCTGTAACAGAGATGTTCATTCCAAAAAAATTAGCTGCCCATAGCAATAGGTTCAAGAAATATAAGGGGTGGAAGTTCGGGAAATAGCAAGGTTGGACAAGGGGGGGAAAGTGCAAATTCCACAAAAAAGGGGGGCACGGCAAAATACAATGCTGACAGGTGATGTATAGAAAGAGACTTGTCACAATAGGGAACAAATGAAAGCCACCAGTGGGGTTAACAGTGTTGCCAACTGCAATGAAAAGTACATGTTTTGCAAAGAGCACTATATGATATGAGTGCAATATTCAGAGTCAATCTGTCATGCAGAACATAAGATATGACGTGTATAATCAGTGGTACAATCTAACAAAAGAGAACAGAAAACACAGAAGTACGAAAAATAACGAAAAGACGGAGTTGGCCATAATGTGCCACATTTGATCACGAGCTGTGCATATTAGAATGAACAAAACAAGAATGCACCAACTATGCAGGAAACCGACGTACCTAGAGTCGAAAAGAAAAACGAGTTCCAAAGTTGGCAACACTGGCCATGAAAATCCAGACAATTCTAATATAGTTAGGTCACTCGCTTCACAAAAAGAAAATTCCGGCAACAGGCATTAGCCTTCGCATCATTTGTACATGCTCGTCCAGATTGTACGTGCAATTGTTCGATGAGACAATGGTCCAAACAAAAGATACATTTGCAGTGAGCACAGCGGAATACTGCCAATCCGTCACACATGGTACAATGATCGCCTGTGAATGTCTCGAAACAGTACTCTAGAGGTGTCGGAACCTTTTGTGGTCTTTCTATCACATATACACACCTGTAGAAAGCAAACATAATCAAAGGCTTGATCTGCTGTGTGTTGCTGTCTGCAGTACTATCACCGCCTATATGATATATCCAGAGTGTCCCACCTAACTTTTCGACTGAAATAGTTTCAAAGCGAAAAAAAATGTGACACATCCAGTTGTGCAGGAATGTACCCATGTCAGCGGGCAACAAACTTCTGTGAGACTCAAGTGCCCCCAAGTTCCCCATCATAGGGTCCCAGGGGCCAACTTCAAAATTTCAAATAGCACCATCGGTCGAGTTATATTTCTTTCGATAAATCTTGGAATATGCAACAACGCATATCAGAAATATTTACTATATGGGATTTCAAAATGGCCGCCAAAATATCTGCTCGGTGACAAGAACAACGTGCATTTTTGGTGGTCATTTTGAAACCCGTGCTTCATATAGCAAATGTTTCTTATAGGCGGTGTTGTATCTATCCAGAGAAATATCATCCGCCCCCTGTTCTCATTTGAAATGTTGCGGTTGACCGCTCGAGCCTTATGATGGTGGCCCTGGGGGACTTGCTTCTTACAAAGTTTTATTGGCCCTCGACATGAGTACATTCCTATGCAATTGGATTTGCAACATCTATTATCGCTTCGCAGCAATTCGAGATCACAATGTTCGATGCCATGTTAAGACACAACATATATTTGTGGCGGCCATTTTGAAAAACATGCTTCATATAGCAAATGTTTCCTATTGGTGTTGTTGCACATTCCATGATATATCGAGAGAGTTACCACTTGGTCCCTGTTGCCATTTGAAAGTTTGAAGTTGGCTCCTGGGGCCCTATGATGGGGATCCTGGGGGCACTTGCTTCTCACAGACTTTTATCACCCCCTGACATTGGTACATTCCTGCACAACTGGATCCGTCACATTTTTGTTCGTTCTTGAAACTATTTCAAGAGCAAAGTTAGATGGGACACTCTGGATATATCATATAGGCGGTGATAGTACTGCAGACAGCAACACACAGCAGATCAAGCCTTTGATTATGTTTGCTTTCTACAGGTGTGTATATGTGATAGAAAGACCACAAAAGGTTCCGACACCCTGTAATCTTTCAGGTCACAAAGTTTGGTGGGACACCCTGTATATTCTCACATACGATCCAGCCATGACATAATGTTCACTACTTCTATTATCGGTTGTTGGCTCAACCCAACCATTTCATGTTCCCCGACTTGACATTGCCTCAATCACTCTAGCATTGATGCATTCCGAGTGATGCTTGTTGCCGGAATTTTCTTTTTGTGAAGCGAGTGGCCTAACTACATTAGAATTGTCTGGATATTCATGGCCAGTGTTGCCAACTTTGAAACTAGTTTTTCATTTCGACTCTAGTTACGTCGGTTTCCTGCATAGTCGGTTCATTCTTGTTTTGTTCATTCTAATATGCACAGCTCGTGATCAAATGTGGCGCATTATGGCCAACTCCGTCTTTCCCGTATTTTTTGTACTTCTGTTTTTTCCATTTTCTTTTGTTAGATTGTGCCACTGATTATACATGCCATATCTTGTGTTCTACGTGACAGGTTGACCCTGAATATTGCACTCACTTCATATAGTGCTCTTTGCAAAACATGTACTTTTCATTGCAGTTGGCAACACGGTTAACACCACTGGTGGCCTCCATTTGTTCCCTACTGTGGCAAGTCTCTTTCTATACATCACCTGTCAGCATTGTATTTTGCCGTGTTCCCCCCCTTTTTTTTTTTTTTTTTTTTGCGGAATTTGCACTTTTCCCTCTTGTCCAACCTTGCTCTTTCCCGAACTTCCACCTTTTATATTTCTTGAATCTATTGCTATGGGCAGCTAATTTTTTGGGAATGAACATCTCTGTTACAGCTCTTTCAATTGGCATAGGCCACATCTTTCACTGCAACTATCATTTTCGGAAGGTTCCCTTGTTAGATTCAATTATAGTTTGGATACTTTCGTAAACAGGAACAATACAGAGGATAAGAAAAGGAAAGGAGCATTTTCGTCGGGAAATATTTACAACTATTTTCTGTTGCTTTCCAAATTTTGGGAGTACCCAAACTAAATTAATAAAGAAGGAAAGGCCACTGAACTGCAACTCAAAGATACACTCAAGTGAAGATTGTATCTACAGTCCAACAAGAACATGACTCTTTCAATGAGATATAAAACGTATTTCTAACTTGAGCTGTGCTTGAGTTGCAATGAAGTTAAATAAAATTTATAGTTTAACGTTTCACTATTATGCCTTTTAGCTAAAAAATAGAGATGATTAATGAAAATGAATGATTGTGGAAGTAAAACTGTTGTGCAGTGCCGTAACAATGGGCGGTGCAAGCTGTGCAACGCACTGGGGCCCCCAAGTCTAGGTTCGCTGTCGAGCCCGTTAATTACTCAGTAGGCTACTGAATACTTATATTTTATTACCCATTTCTTATGTGCGAGAGAAAATAATTGTAAATTTTAAAATTGCCGGCAACTTGAGTAATTTTTTTTCGTGTTTTTGGGGCCCCCAAGCCTAGAGTCCTCGCTGAACCCTTTTATTATTCAGTACTGAATACTTATATTGTCATTCACTTTTCATATTGTTATTACTCTACTTCATCTTTTGGGGAAAAAATCATTGTCAGTGTTAAAATTGCCAACAATTTTAGTAACATTTTATTTTATTTTATTTTATTTTATTTTATTTTATTTTATGTATTTATTTATTTATTTATTTTTGTTTCGGGGCCTCCCAAACCTATAGAACCATTTCTTGTGTGTAAGAAATAATCATTGTGGGGAAATTCTAGATTACTTACAACTTTCGTAACTTCTGTTTTTTCGTTTTTGGGGTACCCAAGCCCAGGGGTTCTCGCTAAACTCGTTTATTACTCGGTACTGAATACTTACATTCTGTTATTTATTTCTTATGTGGAAGAAGTAATCATTGTGAAATTTTAGATTATAAGTATTTTCGTAACACGTTTTCTGTTTTTAGGCCCCCAAACCTAGGGACCCACTGAAACCGTTTATTACTCAGTATTGAATAAGAGCTTATATTCTGTTATTCGTTTCTTATGTGTGAGAAATAATCATTGTGAAATTCTAGATTACTAGCAATTTTGGTAACATTCTTTTCTGTTTTGGGAGCCCCAAGCCCAGTAGCCGATGCTAACCTGTTTATTACTGAATACTTATATTTGTTTCCTATGTGGAGAACTATGAACATCTCGTTCATGAAATTTTACTCAGCAACCAAATCGACATACAACGGTGCAAAGGGCAGAGACTTGATGGAGCATCAGTAATGAGCGGAGTTTGTGGTGGCTTACAAGCAAGAATTAGTAATACTGCTCCAAACGCTCCGTACATTCATTGCTGTGCTCATAATCTGAATCTTGTTATTGCCGATGCTGCAAAAGTCTCCAAATACGTTGCCATTTTTTTTATGCTCTTCAATATATTTTCCTTTTTCAGTTCTAGTGCTCCTAGACGATCACTTTTAGCTGTTGGTGATGAAATGGCTTCAAAATTAAAGAAGAAAACTAAAAAAAAAAAACCAATCATAACTAGGTGGGAAACAAAACCTGTTAGCTGCATTGAAGACAGAATTGCTGCTGTCCAAAAATCCCTTACCGCAGTTTGTCCAAGAAAAAAAAACTGATGAATTGAGAGCAGGTGACATATTAAAAAAAGATTCTAATCTCCATGTGGTAACTTCCAAAAGTTTGCAATCTTCTGGTATTGCTCTGCAGAGAAATCTGAAGATATCAGCAAATGAAAGATCTTCGGGGAAAGTATGACGAGCTTGTAAAATCCACAAAAGACCTGTGCTCGGATTCATTATTTCAGAAACATTTCAAGAGAAACGCAAAAGGTTTGCAAAGAAATATTTTGATGAACTGGCTATGGATAGTACATATATCGGAAGATACATTTCGTGTCAGTGTATTCTGGATTGTATTGTGTCACAACTTAGTACCCGTTTCCACGGAATGACTGAAGTGCTCAATAGCTTTCCTTTTCTCACCCAAACAACATTGTTGTCTGTATCTGAGGAGAACCTTCAGAAATCTGGATATGGCTTTGCTACAAAGTACAGTAGTGATGTAAGCTCAGATTTTCCATGGGAAATACTGGTATTCAGAGATTATAATAGGGCTAAAATAGGTAACCTTCGAAAATAGCTTTGTTCTCAGTAGAGAATGGGTATTCTACACCTTTTCCTGTTGTGCTTACCGCATGTGTCATCAAGCCCTGTATATTGTGCACTCATGTGCTTTAAATAATTTGTTCTCCCCCACCCCGCACAAACTTATGTCTCAAACAAAGAAACAAGCCGTGATTTTGCAAACACACTAGCTCTTGTTGAGTAGCAGTTTAGGTATTACAACTTACAAAAGTTACAACGTAATTTTAAATAACCTAATTCTCTCAATAATGATTATGATGTAGTGTTCTGGCCGAAGGTAGGTGTTTGACCCAAAAGTCTCTGGGGAAAGTGAACCCATGGTAGTTTACCGTTGCCTTCTATGGGATGATGATGATGTATTAAGGACGGGACCTACAGCTTATTGGGATCCGAACCACTTGTGTCCCCACCAGGAATAGAACTCGGAACCCCTTGATTACAAGGCAACGAACTTAACCACTCATTTATGGAAGATACATTCTCTCAACACTGGCATGTAATTTATTCATGTAAGTTTTAATTTACTATCCGAAGAAAATGTATTTAATTAATTCTTAAGTCATTTTTGTATTTTATAATTTCACTTGCATTATGATTGAATTTCTTAAATATTCAGATTTTGCTGATGCTAAAGCTAGGAGAAAAAGCTTTCTGAAACAACTTTAAAGTTTTCTTGTATTGTATGGTACCTTGCATGTTTGAATATTTGAATCCATTAAATAAGTTTATTTTGAACTTGTTTCAGCAGTTATACAGCATCCTTGATATTCCTTTTTATTTCTTAATCATGATGTTCTCTGTAAATAACGTGTAAATATCATTTCTTATGTTTTTTTGCTCTTTGTTGAAAAATGCATGTGATTAATACCTTTTTCATTTTGACTAACATTGAAAAGACATTTCACTTACTTTGCACGATTGATACGGTACTGTGCTTTTTAAAAGCTCTGTAAAATTATCTTAAATTGTGAAATGCTGTAGTATGTAGATATAAGTTTTCTATCTTATGTTATTCTATTATTTAAGATTACTTTGGAAAGGGTTTCATGGGAGTCGCAAAGATAAGCGGAAGAGAGAAAAGTAATTAGAATCTAATACCGGGAAATAATTATTATTTTCAATTTTGTTCTGATGTGATAGGCATATTTTCATTTTTATACATACTGTTTAGAACAACAAAAATAGGTCTATTAAACATCTTCAACACGTGCAGAGTTGTTTAAAAATCAATTTAAATGAAAGAGGATCGGATTCGATATTTGTAATATGAGTGAACTGACCAAATTTGGTTTTAATCCATTCAATCTTAGAGAAGTTGCTGTATCCACTATATACAAAAAATGGTCTCTACTATTATAGAAATAGAATGATCTCGTAAGATCTCCGCAATAGATATATTAAAAATCCCACACAAGCTTATTGCAAACCAGAAAAAGAGGATCGCTGGCAAGAGGATGTGATAAAATGGGGATCGTGATAGGAATTAGGTTGAGAAAAGTATTTCTGTGTATGTGTGTTTGTAATATTGTTTGCTGCTTTTACTATTATATTGAAAAATTCGTTCGCTTGTGGGGGGGGGGATATTTTCTTGCACCGGAGCCCCGCAGAGTTTTGTTATGGCACTGCTGTTGTGCTTTCCTACTCGGAATCGAACCTGGGATTACGTGCACAAAAAGCAAATTAAGTAACTCTATGGTCTATTGGATCCAGAGGTTCACCTGCCACTTGCATAAAAGTTCAATTCCAGTTTCTGCAACCAGTTTCTACTTGGTAATCCTATTTCTACAAGATCCATCTTAATATTGTTCCCCTATATGCTCCTAGGTCTTCCTAATGGTCGTTTTCCGATTGGATTTCCAGTTAAAACTTTAAAAGTGTTACTACTTTCTTTCATTCGTGCTACATGACCTCTCATCTGAGCCTTCTAGACTTAATCATTCTAACAATGTTTGGCAAACGGTATAAATTATCCAGTTCCTCGTAATGAAGTTTCCGCGATTCCCAATTCTCGTTGCTCTTGGGTACGAATATTCATCTCAGGATTTTATTCTCAAATACTTTCGGTCTGTGTTCTTCCCTCAGAGTAAGGACCATGTTTCGGAACCAAACAAGGCAAACTACTGCTAGTAGATTAGCGGTGAGTGTTGGGTTTTGTCTTTTATGAGTCTCGATAAAATCCGATATTTTGGGTGAGAAAACTTGTATAAAAGGCGGTCATTTTAAATATATTTTTCTGCCAAATCATTGTCGGATGAGTTGTAAACATTTGCACGAGCACACATTTAGACATGCTGAATGAAATTTAAAAAAAAAGTTTTTTTTTCTTTTTTGCCCATTCAAACGCTTGCATGTTAGTTGAAATGATTCACTTATTTTTCATTTTACCATCCTTTTTAGGATATCACTTTCTAGTTATATAAGTAATAGAGTAATAACGCTGGATATATGTTTTCATTCCGTTGTTGACAACAACATTTTATTTCCACGGTTTCCTCGTTTCTTTCAGAGAGGGAAGTGATTATTATGTGTTCTCTTCGTTCGTTTTATTTCTCACTGCTTATTTTCCAGACTTCTGTTGGTTCCACTTTTATCTTTAACTAGCTGAAACATCCCTTTTGTCGAAGAGGGAGAATAGATTTATGAGAAGGATTTGAACTCCTTCTCCCTCTTAAGATACGATGAAAGTATAATGTTAAAAATCCATAAAGTTGCCTCTGCTTGCCCATCATTCATTACTCCCCACTTCGATTGGGATTAACTTGGAATTAAAGAGCACCGAGAATGTTGCTATACGTCTCAGCAACCTCAAAGACTGTAGATTGGACACTAATATCGGTCGTTTTCGATTATTTTTACGTCACCACTCAATTATTCTCATAAAATATGACATTCCGATCCCTCTAAGGAAACTTTAGGATATGTAGTTAAATCAATTTAATATCGAAAGATCCTTGGGAGACCTAAGATGGTTAATTATGTCATGTATAATTTTAATTGTTTCAGTATGAATTTATTGCGTGATTCGATTTTTTGCATAAATTATGACCTCTTTTCCCTCTTAGGATACGCATTTTAAACAATTTAATACGTAATCCTCAAGAGACCTGCAAGTGACTTGCTAGTTTCTATTATTTCTTGATATTAAAATATATTTATGTATAAATTTAGTAACTATATAATATTAATATGCATATGCTTGAGTTAAAATATAAAACCATATCTGGTATAGTCAGCTAGTATTATGCTTATATTATTGTCATATTTGTAAATGTCATCAATATTTGTATGTAATCTTGCTAGTATTTAAAGTTTTCAGTTAAGCTTTCACATAAAAATATTTCCTCTTGACAAA
This sequence comes from Thermobia domestica, assembly GCF_964235325.1. NCBI lineage: Eukaryota > Metazoa > Arthropoda > Insecta > Zygentoma > Lepismatidae > Thermobia > Thermobia domestica. The sequence continues at coordinate 99,316,681 of NC_137465.1, read as the reverse complement.
TTTTTGTAGAGCTTGCTACGCGAGTTTGTCAGTTGAAGATCCACAGAGGGACGGAAGGGAGTAGCTGGTTTCTCTAGATAGGGTGAGCGGGAATAAACTCCCTATTGAAAACTATTTATAACTTTTTAAATACTTAATCAATTTTTATGAAACTAAAAGGATTTTGTTCCTTATAGTGGTAGAATTTATTATATTATGTATCATTTATGTCTTTGCAGATATCAATAGCGGACTATGGCCCAACGTCTAAACTTGCGTAAGCAAGTGTATCTGGTTTCACGATACGAAGTATGGCAGTCCGTGGTACAAATACAGAGATAATGGCGAAGAGTGAAAGGACCTCGTGCCTCGGTAGATGCAAAGACAATAAAGAATTGACATTCGAAGCTAATGGACGTAGGTTCTTTAGCAGATATTAGGAGATGCGGTCGCCGCTCAACATCCAGGAGGGAGGAAATGTGCAAGTGGTTCAGGAAATGTTCACTCGAAGTGCTCAGAAATCACGAGGACAAGAAGCTCGCGAAAGTGTTTTAACCAGACACACAATCCGAAATTTCTGAAGAAAGAGTTGAATTTTAGCCCATGGAAAACAAATTACTGCCAGAAATGATCGCCCGAGGACTGTCATTACCAGTTGGAGTATGGGGAGATGATGCTTGCTTGGTACAAAGATTTTTTCTGCTCTTTTTTATTAATATCCTTTAATCAGATGAAGTCGTTGCAAAGTTTGTTAACCAACATAATTTTCATTGTTTGGTAGGGGAGGTTCCGAGTGTGGTTCCAGAGAAAAGCTAAATTGCTAAAAGGTCATAGTGTGTGCAGCATAACATCAACAATAGTTAGTACTCATATGTCATTCGGGACTTAATGAATGCTCAAGTATACCTTTCTATGCTTGGAGATTATGTTCGCGATATTGTATCTACTTACGGCAATTACAACGACCTAATCTTTATCTAAGATAAGGCTCGCCTCCTTTCGCACGTTCTGCTCATTCGTGGCTTGACGCTCATTTTCAAGGACGTTAATTGGGACATCGTGCCCTCTCGAATGGCTAGCTAGAAGTCCTGACATAATTCCCTGTGACTTCTTCTTCTGGGGGCGGTCGAAAGAGAAAGCTTATCGCACAAAAAAAATGGTGAATTGGAGGAGCAAATTACCTCATTCCTATAAACATATCGCTAGAGAATCTGCAGAAGTCTGACGAAACATCCCCAATCGTTTATGAAAATTAGTGGATATACATAATGGTAGTACATATGTGTGATTTTAGCCATGTACAAGAATTCTAATATTCTAAGGAACAAAATACTTCTTGTTTCATGAAGATCGGTTAAGTATTTAAAAAGTTATGGTTTTCAATATATACAGAGTGGACCAATTATTTTGATGTACTCTTTTAAACTAATACACACAAGAATATGCTGAAACTTTGTACACACGACTCCAAAAGTGCATTACCACCTGCAATTCTCCTTTTCCTGCAAAAGCAGGCAACCCAAAAAGCTCGGCGGGGGGAGGGGTTGCAAATTCGAAAGGCGTTGGACTAAACCTCAATTTTGTCAGAAATATATCAGTGTGGCAAACTGCAAATAAGAGAATAAAACAAATTCTTAAGAATGACAATTTTATTATTGTGACGGAGTTGCATGACATCAAAAGTTACAAAATGACTTACTTAAGCAGTTCAAACAAGAAGAATGGTAAGAAACAGATATAAGAAGAAAGCATTTCTCTCTTTCCCCCCTCCCCACCCAAAAAAAGAAACTCATAAAATGAAAAAGTTATATAATATAAAGGTTTCATATAAAAGCCTAACAGCACAAAAACAAATAGCTAAACTAAACGAAAAAGAGACAAACACAAAATAGGGGACATCAGTGGCGTACCAGACTTGCGGCCCTCCCATGCAAGATAAAGAAATGTTACCCTAGTTGTAAACCCCATTGTTATATTAAATAATACTACTACTACTACCACCACTACTACTACTACTACTGCTACTACAAATAATAATAATAATAATAATAATAATAATAATAATAATAATAATAATAATTATTATTATTATTATTATTATTATTATTATTATTATTATTATTATTATTATTATTATTAAAAAGTCGTTTCCTTTTCAAAATCTCTGACACTGCCTAAGAGCATGAATGCACATAGCAATAGTGTGTGCACGTTTTGTCAATGAGCGGTTCCAAAGGCCAAAAAAGGGTGGAAATCTCCAAGAGAGAGAAATCAAAAACTTTCTCATGGTAAATTCTAGTTCAAAGTTCGAAGCACTTGCTTTTGGATGTGATTTTTTGTTTCTTTTTTCAGGGATCAGAAAAGTTCTGGCGCACAAGAAATAATACCATATAATATTGCAAATTTGCAAGTGGATGTATTTACATTGCAATTTGTGGTAATAAAGATATTATGATTAGAAAACAATATTGTAAAAAGTAAGTTTAATTTCTTCATCCATCGCAAGTCTTAGGGGTCCCTTATACCTCACCGCCCCCAGAATATCGATATAAAAAATTTAGATTAATATATTCACGTCCATATATTCGCGATATCGAATGTTGATATATGATAATATAGATATCGACGATAGCGATGTATCGACATATCACAGGCCCAGGTCCGAGAAGTAATGCTTGAAATATACTGGAATCAACAATCAAATTCTAAATAAGTTCTCCATTTCCGTATTCAATGTTGAGGGGGAAAGGTGTGAATTTTAAGAAAAAAAATGTTAAGATAAAAGTAGGTATTCCGTCTCGCTTTGACTACAAAAATTAACAGAAAACTATTACTGTAATTTACATTTTACTTCTGTTTCTGATTGTTATCACAAATCAGCGACAGTGCACACACTTTACATAGTATACCAATACACTCTATAACTTTTCACAACCAAGGAAGCCGGAAGATGAATTTCCAGTGATATAAAAGTGGAATGTTCTACAAAATAGTCATAATTCATTGGCCATATTTCTATCAGTACTTTGGTACTGACTAAGAGCTGTCCGTAAGCATTGGGTGCGGTGGCTCAGTTGTAGAGCGCTTCCTCTCGTGCGTGGGGTCCTTATTTTTTCGAACCCAGCCAAGTAAGTTGTGTTGGGACAGGATCGAACCCTTGGGTTTTCTCAGGATACTCCCGCTTCTTCCCGCTTTTCATTCCAATAATCCCTCTATTATCAGATTTAATTTATTCATTGGGCACGGTGGTTCAATGGTAGAGCGCTTCCTCTTGTGCGTGGGTTCCTTATTGTTTCGTTCCCCATCCAATTAAATTGTTTGGTGGACAGGATCGTATCCGTGGGTTTTGTCAGGGTACTCCCGCTTGTTCCTACATTTTATTCCACCAATTCCTCTATTATCATTGACTTGCTTTAATAATTGGGCGCGGCGGTTCAGTGGTAGAGCGCTTCCTTTGGTGAGTGGGATCCTTCTTGTTTCGATCCCGACACAAGTAAATTTGTAGGGGACAAGATCGTATCTGTGGTTTTTCTCAGGGTACTCCCGCTTCCTCATACTTCTCATTCAACCGATTCCTCTAATATCATTGACTTGGTTTAATCATTGGGCGCAGTGGCTCAGTGGTAGAGCGGTTCCTCTGGTGGGCCAAGTAAGTTTCTGGTGGACAAAACCTTATCCGTGGGTTTTGTCATGAACTCGCGCTTCTTCCCACATTTAATTCCACCAATTCTTCTATTATCATTGACTTCTTCAATCATTGGGCGCAGTGGCTCAGTGGTACAGCGCTTCCTCTGGTGGACCAAGTAAGCTTCTAGTGGACAAGACCGTATCTGTGGGTTTTCTCAGGGAACTCCTGCTTTTCCCACTTTTCAGTTCACGAATTTCTCTACTATTATTGAATTGGTTTAATCGTTCGGCGTGGTGGCTCAGTGGTAGAGCGCTTCCTCTAGTGCGTGGAGTCCTTATTGTTTCCATCCCCGGCCAAGTGAGTTTGTGGTGGACAAGATCGTATCCGTGGATTTACTCAGGGTACTCCCGCTTCCTCCCACTTCTCATTCTACCAATTCCTCTATTATCATTGACCTACCTTAATCATTGGGAGCGTTGGCTCAATGGTAGAGTGATTCCTCTGGTGGGTCAAGTATGTTTGTCGTGGACAAGATCGTATCCGTGGGTTTTCATAGAGTACTCCCGCTTCCTCCCGTATTTCATTCCACCAATTCTTCTATTATCATTGATTTGGTTCAATCATTGGGCGCAGTGGCTCACTGATTGTGCGTTTCCTCTCGTGGGCCAAGTAAGTTTGTGGTGTACAATATCGTATCCGTGGATTTACTCAGGGTACTCCCGCTTTTCCCACTTTTCACTTCACCAATTCCTCTGTTATCTATGACTTGCTTTAATCATTTGGTACTGTGGCTCAATGGTAGAGCGCTTCCTCTGGTGGGTGGGGTCCTTATTGTTTCCATCCCCGTCCAAGTACGTTTGTGGTGGACAAGATCGTATCCGTGGGTTTTGTGAGGGTACTCCCGCTTCTTTGCACATTTCATTCTTCAAATTATTCTGTTATTATTGATTTGCTTCAATCATTGGGCGCAGTGGCTCAGTGGTAGAGCGCTTCCTCTGGTGGGCTAATTAGGTTTGTATTGGACAAAAACGTATCCGTGGGTTTACTCAGGGTACTCCCGCTTCTTCCCACTTTTCATTCAACCAATTCCTGTATTATCATTGACCTAACTTAATCACTGGGCGCAGTGGCTCACTGGTAGAGGGATTTCTCTGCTGGGCCAAGTACGTTTGTGGTGGACAAGATCGTATACGTCTGTTGTGACAGGATACCCTCGCTTCCTCCCGCATTTCATTCCACCAATTCTTCTTTTATCATTGACTCTCTTAAAACATTGGGCGCAGTGGCTCAGTGGTAGAACGTATCCTTTGGTGGGCCAAGTAAATTTGTCGTGTACAAGATCGTATCCGTGGGTTTTCTCAGGGTACTCCCGCTTCTTCCCACTTTTCATTCCAGCAACTCCTCTATTTTCATTGAGTTGGTTTAAGCATTGGGCGCGGTAGCTTAGTGTAGAGCGCTTTCTCTAGTGGACCAAGTAAGTTTGTGGTGGTCAAGATCGTATCCGTGGGTTTTGACAGTGTAGTCCCGCATCCTCGCATTTCATTCTACCAATTATTCTATTATCATTGACTCTCTTCAATCATTGGGCGCAGTGGGTCAGCGGTAGAGCATTTCATCGTTTGGGCTAATTAAGTTTGTGCTGGACAAGATCATATCCGTGGGTTTTCTTAAAATACTCCCGCTTCTTCCCAATTTTCATTCCAGCAACTCCTCTATTACCATTGAGTTGGTTTAATCATTGTTCCCGGTAGCTCAGTGGTAGAGCGCTTCCTCTGGTGGGTCAAGTAAGTTTGTGGTTGAGAAGATCGTATCCGTGGGTTTTGTCAGGGTACTCCCGCTTCTTCCCACTTTCCATTCCATCAATTCGTCTATTACCATTGACTTGCTTCAATCATTGGGCGCAGTAGCTCAGTGGTAGAGCGCTTCCTCTGGTGGATCAAGTAAGTTTGTGGTGGACAAGATCGTAACCGAGGGTTTTCTCAGGTATTCCTGCTTCTTCCCACTTTTCATTCCACCAATTCCTTTATTATCATTTACTTGCTTTAATCATTGGGAGCGGTGGCTCAGTGGTAGAACGCTTCCTCTGGTGCGTGGGGTCCTTATTGTTTCGATCCCCGGTCAAGTAAGTTTGTGGTGGACAAGATCGTATCCGTGGGTTTTCTCAGGGTACTTCCACTTCTTCCCACTTTTCATTCCACCAATTTCTCTATTATCATTGACGCTTTAATCATTGGGCGCGGTAGCTCAGTGGTAGAGCCATTTCTCTGGAGCATGGGGACCTTATTGTTTCGATTCCCGGCCTAGTAAGTTTGTGGTGGACAATGTCGTATCCGTGGGTTTTCTCAGGGTACTTCTGCTTCCTCCCACATTTTATTCAACCAATTCTTCTATCATCATTGACTTGCTTTAATCATTGTAGAGGTCTTTGTTCTTTGAGCATTACGGTGATGTCAGAAATCAGATTCGGTTCCAAGCATTTGGATCGTGATGTAAACCTTTGCTGTGGTTCAATCTCAGTATTTTATTACGCGAGATAAAACCATCCATACCGCTATAAATGTTGTTCTGTCTTGCGCAACCAGGTATTGAGATTGAGCCAATTCGGAAACTCATTTGTGGCGCTTTGGGGCCAGGAACTGATTTCGGACGTTAAGCTGTCGTCAAACGACTAGGATCTTTCCAATGTTACCATCCGCGTCCAACAAACCCATGTTCAAAAGAGGAATTGAAAGCCTCGGGACCCAGTTTCTATTCCGCGTCTAAAACTTCGGGACCCAGTTTCTTGAGGTTCAAGGCTAGGGGGTCTATTTCTGACATCACAATTGTGCTCAATGGATCAAAAACTTTCAAATGCCGCCAACGCCGTCCAATAACTTCATGTTTAATAGGTGAATAGAAGGGACCCGAACCCATAAGGTCTGAACCCCATTCCTTGATCTTCGTAGCCTGGGCCTGACTTTTGACATTACTACTTCACTCAGGTAAGCCGGACCTTTCCAACGCTTCCACTCGCGTCCACCAACTCCACGTGTAACAAGGTCCCCCTTACGTAGGAGAATCGACTCCATGCTTTTTTCATAATTATTCTCCAAATGGATTTGTGTACAAGGTAGTTTTGTCAAGGTTAGCAGCAGGTCTAAAATAAGCATCTTGAGAGCGGCTCTTATTTGTTAAAGTATACACAACGATCGCTTTTGGCTGTTGCAATGGTCTGTCCAAGCGGCTTTGTAAACAAAATCAGCGTAGCATAACAACAAAAAGGTGTTTCTCTTATACGTATGTTAAAAATAAAAGCACAGAAAAGAAAAGTCAAAGGATGGTAATGTGAGTGTCGGGGGACGCCGAATTCTACTTCGCCCCGGGCAACGAAATTTCTAGCTACGGCTCTGAGCACCAACACCTATCGGTCTTTCAGAGTCTCATCCCTTACCTACAACAACGTAGTTTGATTAACCTGTTATACAAAACGTTTGGAAAGACCTGTGAATGTGACTTGTTGATAGCTATGCAATATATTGACAGAGTGCTAGTCTTCAGTTTAGCAACGAAACGGCCCTTAGGCGAAATATCACGTTGCTCTCTGCTTTTGTTTGTGACTTGTAAATCGTAACATTGTGTTTAAAGGCAAACAGACACAAGGTCAGTGTTTTAGTACTTTGTAGAACAACTGATAAGACGTTTGTGTCTTTTACACAAATACTTTTCAACAGATTACTGTTTGAAATCCTTTTGCATTATACACTAGAAAACAATATATCCAGATTCAGAGAACCCCACAGAAATTTTAAAGAAGGGTGAAAAATATCTTTATTATTCAGATGCTTTATTATTATTATTATTATTATTATTATTATTATTATTATTATTATTATTATTATTATTATTATTATTATACGGAGTACCCGGAGAAAACCCACGGATACAATCTTGTCCACCACACACGTACTTGGCCGGGGATCGAAAGAGTAGCAAGCGCTCTACCACTCAGGCACCGTGCCCAATGATTACAGAATGTGAATAATAATAGAAGAATTAAAGGAATGAAAAGTGGGAAGAAGCGGGAGTACCGTGAGAAAACCAATGAATACGATCTTGTCCACTACAAACTTACTTGGCCAACCAGAAAGAGCACCCTACCACTGAGCCACTGCGCCCAATGATTGAAGCAAATCAATAATAATAGGAATTGGTGGAATGAAGTGTGGGAGGAAGAGGGAGTAACCTGAGAAAACCCACGGATACGATCCTGTCCACCACAAACTTACTAGCCTGGGGATCGAAACAGTAAGGACCCACGCACCAGATGAAGCGTACTACCACTGAGCCACCGTGCCCAATGATTGAAGCAACACAATGATAATAGAGGAATTGGTTGAATGAAAAGTGGGAAGAATCGGAAGTACCCTGAGAAAACCCAAGGATACGATCTTGCCCTTTACAAACTTACTTGGCACAAAAGACGAAGCGCTCTAGCACTGAGCCACCGCGTCCAATGATTAAAGTAATTCAATGATAATAGAAGAATTGGTGGATTGAAATGTGGGAGGAAGCCGGAGTACTCTGACAAAACACACGGATACGATCTTGTCTACTTCAAACCTACTTGGTCTACCAGATGTAGCGCTGTACCACTGAGCCATCGCACCAAATGGTTTAAGTAAGTCAATGATAAAGGAGGAATTGGTGTAATGAAAATTGGGAAGAAGCGTGTGTGCCCTGACAAAACCCACGGATATGATCTTGTCCACCACAAACTTATTTAGCCCACCAGAGGAAGCGCTCTACCACTGAGCCACTGCGCCCAATGATTGAACCAAGTCAATAATAATAGAAGAATTGGTGGAATGAGATGTGGGAGGAAGGAGGATTACTCTGACAAAGCCCACGGATACGATCTTGTCTACCACAAACTTACTAACCGAAGGATCGAAACAATAAGGGCCCCACGCACGAGACGATGCGCTCTACCACTGAGACACCGCGGCCAATGATTACAGCAAGTGAATGATAATAGAAGAATTGATGGATTGAAAAGTGGGATGAAGCCGGAGTACCCTGAGAAAACCCACGGATACGATCTTGTCCACCACAAACTTACTTGGCCAATCAGAAAAAGCATCCTGCCATTGAGCCATCGCGCCCAATGATTGAAGCAAGTCAATGACAATAGAGGAATTGCTGGAATTAAGTGTGGGAGGAAGAGGGAGTACCCTGTGAAAACCCACGGATACGATCTTGTCCACAAAAACTTATTTGGAAAAACAGAGGAAGCGCTCTCCCACTGAACCATTAAGCCCAATGATTAAAGTAGGTCAATGATAATAGGGGAATGGGTGGAATGAAAAGTGGGAATAATCGGGAGTACCCTGACAAAACCCACGGATACGATCTTGTCCATTACAAAGGTACTTGACACACCATACAAAGCGCTCTACCATTGATCCACCGCGTCCAATGATTATCCCTTTCACTGTGGAAGGCGACGGAAAAAATTTCCCTAACCTGCGAATGTCGATTATAGTCGACGTGTAAAAATTTGTTTGTATCTTGGTTTTGTTGATTGTAGTCGCCAAAGGTTTTCTGTGTGATTTCTATTGTTTATCGAAAACAATAGAACACAAAAAAATGAACGGTACAACTTTGGCGACTACTCTCGACAAAGCCAAGATACGGACAAAAAAATTTTAGCACGTGGACTATAGTCGACATTCGCATGTTAAGGAAATTTTGTTTCTGTCGACAAAAGTCGACTTCCTCTGTGAAAGGGTTAAAGTAAGTCAATGATAATAGAGGAATTGGTGGAATGAAATGTCGGAGGAAGCGAGAGTACCCTGACTAAACCCACGGATACAATCTTGTAAACCACAAACTTACTTGGCCCACCAGAGGAAGCGCTCTACCACTGAACCACGGCGGCCACTGATTGAACCAAGTCAATAATAATAGAATTCGTGGAATGAAATGTGCGAGGAAGCGGGAGTACCCTGTCAAAACCCACGAATAAGATTTTGTCCACCACAAACGTACTTGGCTCACCAGAGGAAGCGTTGTACTGCTGAGCCCTAGCGCCCAATTATTAAAATAGGTCAATGATAATATGGGAATTGGTGGAATGAAAAGTGGGAAGAATCAGGAGTACCCTGACAAAACCCACGAATACGATCTTGTCCATTACAAAGTTACTTGGCACACCATACGAAGCGCTCTACCACTGAGCCAACGCGTCCAATGATTAAAGTAAGTCAATGATAATAGAAGAATTGGTGGAATGAAATGTGGGAGGAAGCGAGAGTACTCTGAAAAACCCACGGATACAATCTTGTAAACCACAAACTCACTTGGCCCACCAGAGGAAGCGCTCTGCCACTGAGCCACCGCGCCCGATGATTAAGGTAGGTCAATATTAATAGAGGAATTGGTGGAATGAAATATGGGAGGAAGCGAGAGTACTCTGAAAAACCCACGGATACAATCTTGTAAACCACAAACTCACTTGGCCCATCAGAGGAAACGCTCTACCAGTGAGCAACCGCGCCCAATGATTAATGTAAGTCATTTATAATAGAAGAATTGGTTGAATAAAAAGTGAGAAGAAGCGAGAGTACTCCCAGAAAGCCCACGGATACAATCTTGTCCATCATAAACTTACTTGGCCCATCAGAGGAAGCCCTTTACCAGTGACCCACTGTGCCAAATTATTGAAGCAGGTCAATAATAATAGAAGAATAGGTGGAATGAAAAGTGGGACGAAGCGGGAGTGCTCGGACAAAACCCAAATTACGATATTGTGCACCACCAATTTATCAGGCTGGGGATCGAAACAGTAAGGAACCCACGCACCAGAGGAAGCCTTCTACCACTGAGACACCGTGCCCAATGATTGAATGAAGTCAATGATAAAAGGGGAATTAGTGAAGTGATAAGTGGGAAGAAGCGGGAGTACCCTGAGAAAACCCACAGATACGATCTTGTCCACTACAAACTTACTTGGCCCAGCAGCGGAAGCGGTCTACCACTGAGCCATTGTGAACAATTATTAAGGTAGGTCACTGATAATAGAGGAATTGGTGGAACGAAAATTGGGAAGAATCGGGAGTACTTTGACAAAATCCACGGATACGATCTTGTCTGTTACAAACTTCATTGTCACACCAGACGAAGGGCTCTACCACTGAGCCACCTCGCCCAATGTTTAATGTAGATCACTGATAATAGAGGAATTGGTGGAATGAAAAGTGGGAAGAAACGGGAGTACCCTGAGTAAACCCAGGGATACGATCTTCTCAACCACAAACTTAATTAGGCCACCAGAGGAAGCACTTTATCACTGAGCCACCGCGCCCAATGATTAAACCAAGTCAATGATAATAGAGGAATTGGTGCAATGAAAAGTGGGAAGAAGCGGGAATATCCTGAGATAAACCACGGATACGATCTTGTCCACTACAAATTTACTTGTTTGGGGATCTAAACAATAAGGACCCCACGCATCAGAGGAAGCGCTCTACCACTTAGTCGCCGCGGCCAATGGTTAAAGCAAGTCAATGATAATAGAAAAATTGGTGGAGTGAAATGTGGGAAGAAGCGGGACTACCCTGAGAAAACCCACGGATACGGTCCTGTCCACCACACAACTTATTTGGTTGGGGAACGAAAGATTAAGGACCCCGTGCACGAGATGAAACGCTCTACCAATGAGCCACCGCGTCCAATGATTAAAGCAAGTCAATGATAATAGAGGAATTGGTGGAATGAGAAGTGAGAAGAAGCGGAAGAATACTGAGAAAACCGATTAACACGATCTTGTCCACCACAAATTTTCTTGGCCAGGAATCAAAACAATAAGGACCCTACGCAAAAAGGGAAGGGCTCTACCACTGAGCCACCGTTCCCAATCAATAAAGTAAGTCAGTTATAATAGAAAAATTGGTGGAATGAAAAGTGGGACGCCGTTATCTTAATTTTTTAAATTATAAGGATAAATCCATTATTCGGATATTATCCAACATCCAGATATTATCCGTATCCGTCATCCGGATATCATCCGTTATCCGGATATTACCCGTTATCCGTCATCCGTTTTGTTATTAGGCAACCAGATATTGCAAATCCGGATAAATTTCTATCCGATATCAGAATAAAAAATAATCCAGATGTGGCCATCCCTAATCGGCATCACCAGAAGCATACACGAACTCTGCTACACAAGAGGAGCGGTGGATCAAGGAGGCGATCATGCCGATTGCTCCCCAGAAAGGTAATGTTTCTTATTTTATATATAAATAAAACCCATTCAAGAGTTTGAAGCTCTTAAAAGTAGCTCTAAATAGGAGTATTATCAACTACCGAGCTCCCAGAAGTCCCTCGTAGATCTGCCTCTGGAGAAGAGAATATGAAACATTTATTATTCACATTCAGTATCCACATCCCAACAAATAAACAATATTTTCATTCACTTCCATCTACTACTGCATTCTACTGGACTGTAACGACTTTTTATGTTTAAAAATAATTATTCATTTTTCAATAATTGTAAACGTTTATAAGTTCAGTAATTTACCATGAATAGAGTCAACTAGAAGTGTTTTTCTAACGAAGAAATAACAATATGAACTGTGAAATATTTTCTCACAAAATGTCGAGAGTTGAGAGTCGACAAAGTTTACTTTTTCGTTAACCGATTACCTCGAAACCGCGGTAACTAGAATTAGCCCAGGATAGGGGACTTATAATAAGAAAATGAAAATCTCAGGAAAATGCAGAAGTCTTTTAGTCTGAGAGGAAAAAGAATGAAATCGCGAATTTCTAGTTCTGTTAGTCTTGTAGCTCTTAGTCCGTACCAAAGTACTGATAGAAATATGTACAATAAATTATGAGTATTTTGTAGAACATTCCACTTTAATATAACGGGAAATTCATCTTCCGGCTTGCTTGGTTGTGAAAAGTTATAGAGTGTATTGGTATACTATGTAAAGTATGTGTACTGTCTCTGATTTATGATAACAATCAGAAACAGAAGTAAGAGGTAAATTACAGTAATAGTTTTCTGTTAATTTTTGTATTTAAGCGGAGAGGGAAAACCTACTTTTATCTTAACATTTGTTTTTCTTAAAATTTCTATTCGGGTTCACACCCTTCCCCCTCAACATTGAATACGGAAATGGAGAACTTATTTAGAATTGGATTGTTGATTCCAGTTTATTTCAAGCATCACTTCTCGGACCTGGGCCTGTGATATGTCGATGCATCGCTATCGTCGATATCTATATTATCATATATCAATATTCGATATCGCGAATATATGGACATGAATATGTCATTCTAAATTTTTATATCGATTTTCGCGGGCCGACGAGGTATAAGGGACCCTTATTATTATTATTATTATTATTATTATTATTATTATTATTATTATTATTATTATTATTATTATTATTATTATATTATTATTATTATTATTATTATTATTATTATTATTATTATTATTATTATTATTATAACAATGGGGTTTACAACTAGGGTCCCATTTCTTCATCTTACATGGGAGGGTCGCAAGTCTGGTACGCCACTGGTGTCCCCTATTCTGTGTTTGTCTCTTTTTCGTTTCGTTTAGCTATTTGTTTTTGTGCTGTTAGGCTCTTATATGAAACCTTTATATTATATAACTTTTTCATTTTATGAGTTTCTTTTTCTGGGTGGGGAGGGTTGAAAGAGAGAAATGCTTTCTTCTTATATCTGTTTCTTACCATTCTTCTTGTTTGAACTGCTTAAGTAAGTCATTTTGTAACTTTTGATGTCATCCAACTCCGTCACAATAATAAAATTGTCATTCTTAAGAATTTGTTTTATTCTCTTATTTGCAGTTTGCCACACTGATATATTTGTGACAAAATTGAGGTTTAGTCCAACGCTTTCGAATTTGCAACCAACCCAACCGCCGAGCTTTTTGGGTTGCCTGCTATTGCAGGAAAAGGATAATTGCAGGTGGTAATGCACTTTTGGAGTCGTGTATACAATATAAATATCTGCAGGGAGATGTTGGTCAGCATACCCAGTGATATTACCAGATTAGCAATGTTGCCAACCCAACATAACCTTCTAATTTTAAAGAGGCACTACATCAGGTTATTACATATTTCGAATTAATATGTTAAACAAAGACTTACAATTTCAGATTTGCTATTCATTAGTGCAATCCAAGCTCGTTACAATATCACAAACATCCAAATGTTGATGGTCTCAGTAGCAGTAACAACGCAAGTGACACGGACAGGTCAATACACATCCAAAGTACTTTACTAGTTAATACTATGATCATGGTATGACGAATTTAGAATGACTAGGAATAAAGGTGCAAGGAATTAAGAATTTGACTTTTTTCAGTAGCCTTTATTTAAGAAAAGCTATTTTTAGAAAAGTACTTTACCTAATTACATACGATGTCTTCAAGTAGATATCAAGATCCTAATGCCATTTACAGCAACTTGATATCTCAAACCACTCTGGAGATGAGGAAAATATTGGTGAAGTTAGCAACACTGCTTTAAATTATTTAACTTTGAGAATTTGTTGTAATTATACCTACAAAAATGCTGCTGTAATTTGATAGTAGCAAAATAAATCAGAAAGTTTTTTTTAAAGAAATTATCACAAATACGTCATTTCAAGCAATATATCAAATTCAGTCATTTTATACTTCCTTAATGGTTTGGGATATCAAATTTCTGTAAGTGGTATTATGATTTTTTTATGGATTGAAAATCATCTATGTAACTAGATGTGGCATTTATCTATACACATTTTCGAAATGAAGTTCTTTGAAAAAACTCAAAATTTTGATTCCTTGTAGCTTTGTTTCTCCTGGTTCGAAAAACGTAATATGTTGACTGTAATATTCGAAAGTTTTCATTTTACACGTGGATTCTGTAGTGTCATTTGACGTAGTGACGTAGTTCCATTTGAAAAAATAAAACGTTATGTCGGGCTGGCAACACTGGTAGCTTGCTGGTTTTAAAGAGTAGGTTAAACAATGTCCCCCTGCCGATATTTATATTGTATAAAATTTCAATCAGCATACGGCATTTATTAGTTATAAGTTACAAGGGCATATCAAGATAAATGGTTCACTCTGTATTCCACGTTAATCAGTATGTCCAAGTCTCATATAGGCCCGTTGCTAAACGGGACGTTAAACGCAAAATTATCATCGTCATCATCTAATGTAGTACAGAAAAGGCTTACTCAAGAAACATTAGGTTGCCGGTTTGAATTGGTTTAAAGATAGATTTGACCTAAGTAGACAATTTGGATGATGGCTGTAAACATGTATAAGATAGGATTATTAGGATATATTTCGCCTACGGCAAGGAAGACTTGTTGATGATGCTATATTTAGATTTGTTATGAATGTTCAATGTATTCACAACCTACTTCGCTTATAGACACTTAATGCTATGGTTTTGAGAGTTACAGATTTTACTCTCTAGTGAGATCTGTTCCTATAAAGAGACTAGTGGTAGGATTTATGTTTTGAGTTCTGCTATCAGGATCCGATTGATTCCCCAATGAGGTTAAGCCATCTAGAGCCTTCCTGCTATTGCATATTTTTGGTCCAGCCCTTAATAGGGGGAGACCGGAACCGTCATTGTATTTTTGATCCTATATGAAGCATGATCTTAAATAATAGACTGAAACGTCATACAGAGGTTTCACCTTACCTTACGCTTATCCCATGCCCTTATAGTCATTTTAGTTAGAGTATCTTTTTAGTTTTCTGCCTGATTAAGTGCAGTTACACGAATAGGGAAATCAGGCTACATGTCTTATGAATGTTGACGACACATTTAACAAATTAAGAACAAAGTAGATCAACCTGAAAGAGAATGCCAAGATCTCTTGTCCTAAGTAGC
Organism: Thermobia domestica; assembly: GCF_964235325.1. Taxonomy (NCBI): domain Eukaryota; kingdom Metazoa; phylum Arthropoda; class Insecta; order Zygentoma; family Lepismatidae; genus Thermobia; species Thermobia domestica. The sequence goes on along the minus strand of NC_137465.1, from coordinate 99,301,165 downwards.
TTGTTAAGATATTTAGGGAGAAAATTTAAATTAAAGACATTAATATAGGGAAACTAGTTCCAGTATCGTAGATCGTGTTAACGATGTTTTTGAAGGACAACAGTCTAGTCTCCAGTTGTAATATAACGAATAGAGAAATAACAACAACTTTCTAACAAGATGTACCACAACAAAGAAGTTAAAGACGAACCCATGGAATTATTTTTATTTATATAAAAAAGAAATCTTGGACCGTGTAGTCAATTAATACACCCCAACAACTGAGTTGGGATTGAAGTAAACTTTTTGAGTTAATAAAGTTATTGTCTATGAGTGAAAAGGATCAAACTCTGAGCTTTAATCCGTGAAGATGCATATTTTATACTTGTACATAATACCTAATTTTGATGAATTAAGATCTTTAGCATAATTAAAACAAGAAAGAGATAAACCAATCAATGTTATCGTATTACCGGTCTAAGTTCTATAATAATTTCAATTGGTTCAGTAATTATTGTGTGATGCGATCTGACAGAAACACATTCGCTTTTACCTAATTGATTTTGATTTGCATTAATAGCCAAAGGCTCATATGTCTGGATCACTTATTCTTGGTTTTGTTCTATCTTGACTCCGCCAATCCTTTGTGTCATGTCATTTATATTCATTTAAAACGTCCACTTTCGGACATCATAAGTACAAACAATTCTAGAAACTATCATACGAACCAGTAAACTTACACCTTTTCAAAACTTCCTCAGGTCTGTTTAGAGTCGAAAGTGGGATCTGAATCACTGGAAAGCGATCGATAGTCTCCCATGGAGCTAATCCCAGGATCTTATGCATTCAAGCCATACGCGCTAGCCACTAGACCGGTGAAGAGAAGTCTGATAGACCCTGTATTTGTATTATACATCAATGAGAATGTTTAAATATGTTTAGAGCTAGCGAAAACAATTTATTTCTACTTTAATACGCATTAAATATGCTTAAATGCATGTATTGTATTTAACAGACGATTTGTTGATATCAGTTAAATACTCATTTACCTAATGCATTAGTACTAAGTAGTTCAAAACTTATTCCACTGTCAATTATCAGTTTATCATAAGATGGTAGAATTTGTCCTTATATGCATCCCGTGGTTTCTTGAGATTACAGTGAAAGTCTTACCTGTTCCCTTCGGAAAAGCGACAGGATAATATCACCTCTTCCTATCGCAAAAAATATTTTTTTAAGTTTTACACAATATGTTTGTATAACGTTTCAGGCTTACCTGCTAACCCTTAGCATAGTATTAAAATCAGTCAAATATGAGGTAGTGTTTACCTTCTCCCCTTAATTAAATGTTTATTTATTTTTTTTTTTTTTGATAATTTTCGTTGTATTGGATATTGCTGCATATGGCGTATATCTTGTCGAAGGCTTACCAAACAAACAAGATGAAATTGATCAATAGTGAGAAAGTGAATTTGATCCTACCTTTACCGAAGCTAAAAACATATATTCCGCAAACGTTTCACAAAAATTCTGCAGATAGTCTATACACTCCCAATTGTACCGAATTTAACTTGACGTCATGGTTTGGAGCCTACGTTAATAGTAGGTTCCGTTCTTCGAACCACGATGTTGCATAAAGACGTAAAATATAGAAACTTAAAAAAAATCACACAGCTAAACGATTCAAAAGCACGTACCTCGAAATACCAATTTCCCAAACCCTGGGTGTGACTTTGAAAAGTTTTTTTATTTATTATACCCAATTTAAACATAATTTTAAAGTTTCTCCTGAATTTCAGTTACGTTGCTGTTGAAAGATCATATAAAATTTCAGTGACACGTTGTGGTTATAACCCATTCATATCTGTGTGTACCACTGCTACAGACTACGAACTTGAATATTCGATACAAACATGGTGGTATCCGGTATCCATTCGTACTGTTTCTACAGTGTTCTTGGCATGGACACGATGGTAGTGCCAGAAGAAATTTCAGGACTAAAGCCATTTAGGTTTTGTGCTGTTCAGTTACTCTGTCGTTTAGGGCTTATGCGGTTGACGGTTCGTGTAACTAGTTGATTTTTAGATCTTGTGCCATCTTAGGCCATTTAATATTTGCGTCTTAATTCATTTCCTTACAAGTAAAATATGTTGTGTCGAAATTATGTAAGAAGATTTAGTAGTTAGTTCAACCGATGGACATTGTGTTAAATTAATTGATTAACATCATACATTTACTATTAAGTATTTGCATATATTAAAATAAGCACAAATTTATTCTTATATTCAAGATTTTCCTTAAATAATTAATTTTTGTAAGTGATGGAGAGATAAAAGACAAATGTTTATCAACATGAAAGGAGAGAAATTCGAACTAGAGGCAGTCGAACTAAAACACACACACACACACACACACATATATATATATATATATATATATATATATATATATATATATATATATATATATATATATATATATATAGATATAGATATATATATAGATATAGATATAGATATAGATATAGATATAGATATAAATTCCAATCAATTTACATTTTTTATGTTTTATGATTTCCTCATTGACTGGGTTGGGGTGAATTGAATAAATTCCCTGCAGGTAAATTTTAAAATCAGAACTCGGAAAGGTATTTGGAATTGTTTCCATTCTTTCTTTTTTTATGTATTTCTTCTATCTTAGTTTGGAATTGTTTGCATTCTTTCTTTTTTTAATGTATTTCTTCTATCTTAGTCCGTTTATAAGACCCAAAAGAGGAAAATCTCTTCTTTAATTGTAAGAAATTGATCATACTCGCCTAACATCATTTTCCAATCTAAAAACTAGTTTGATAAAAGTTTTTTTTTTTAATTTTTTACTTTTAGGAAGACTGAGTCCCTAATGCCATAATGCTTAATGAAATGATGACGTCAGAATTTAGGTCTCAGTTATCATCAGCTTAAGTTTGTTAAAGTGTCAACGCTACGTTGACATTGCCAGCCTTTCAAACCCGTGGCTGTATTTTCGTTCTATGAAACAACCCCTGCCACTCTTCACTTCCATTGAATCAGAACCAAAATACTCGATGAAAAACGACTCTTCTGTTTCAAGCAGAATTAATAATAAGAGAAGTGTGGAATTAAAAGACAAAAGAATCTGTTAAAAAGATACCAAACATAGTTGCCAGGTTCATATCAAACACAATCTCTCTCTTTTTCTTTCTGCTCTGATTCCTCAACAATAGTTCACGGAAGACAGAAGATGTAAATGTGATTACTCATCGAGATACTACTCTTTTTTATAGCATTTTTTATACATAGTTAAGACAGACGAAGAAAGCTGTCCCGAAACTATAATATCTCTTTTCAACTCTGAAAATGATCCCCTTTTCTTTTTCTTCACTCTTTGCAGAATAGAATCAAGGAATCAGTTGACTTGAACTGTCACCCTGAGTTTTTTATTATTACTATTATTACTCTTTGTACGTTTCATCTTCAAAGAAGAAAAAAAGTGAAGGCATTACGATGATTAGAAGAGGAGTCTTTTGGTTGAAAAGAATGATTTTTTCCCTCTGAACACTTCATATTAAATGCAATCACTTTATGTCTTCTCTGATGACAACTTAGGCTTCATATCTTCCTTCCTTTCTTTCTTTTGCAGTTTTTACGGTCGCATAAGAATACGATCTTAAAGTCTATTCTTTGCATCTGTTGGAGGCACACGTCCTAAACGGAGAGTGGCTCTTAAAGTGTCATAATGTAGACAATGTTTCTATTAAGTAAACTTAAAACCCCTTAACAATAGAAAATTGAATTTAAAGTTAATATTTTCTATAGTTCACATAAATAACTTTCAAAATAAGATGCTTTAGAAACATTAACGAATAATGGAAAAAGGAGATACATTAACCCAGTTGCACAATGCTTACTCTGTTGTGAAAGGTCTTCGGTTCAATCTCACTTTTGTATCTCTCAACTTTCTATCATTTTCTACTACTATCTTTCATCCTCCTTTCATCTTCCTTAGCCTACAGGGTACAATTATGAGACAGTAAATTATAAGCTAAATTTAATTTCATTAAAGAATAATATCAAAGATTTTGTATGTCTATAGTTTGGAATTAATAGGTAAATTTAAAAGAAAGACACTGGTAGTTTTATTGGTGGAAAATTGATACATTGTAGAGTCTACGTATAATCCTAACTAGAAAGATGATTCAGTTTTATGCTTTGCGAAATACGGGAGATAGTGAGTATAATTTAAAAATTTTGTATTAAAAGATGATTTGTTTTAATTATATATACTGAATAAAAAAGGTTTGTCCAACAAGAGAACTTTTATTTGTTAACTAGCAGCGTTCACCCCGCTTCGCTGGGGTCACCCCGGAACGCAATAAACTTTGTTACTTAGATAATTTTTACTTTTTCGCTTTCAAGTGATATGATAAAAACCATAGTAGATTGCAGTAAATGTTAACATTATATCGCCTGCCATTTATGTTAACCCGCCGAGTGACACGGTCATGCGGGTTGCATATAAATACGTTTATTTTTATACCTATGATGAACTAACAAAGGATTTGTACGTTATGGACACTTGAATGGTCAATTATCTCAAGACACTGGTAATTAAAAATTAAAGTGATATGATAAAAACCATCTAGGGTCCAAATCCTAATAACCCCCCAAAAATGAAAGAAATTGGTTCAGCCGTATTAGCGTGATGAGGGAACAAAGGATTTGTGCGTTCTCTTTTATATATATAGATAGATAACCAGAAAGGAAACTTTTCGATTAAGTGGTCATAGCCAAGAAGCTTCAGTTAATCTGGTTAAACTAAGATTTACGAATAGGAAACTAATAATGCAACAATAAATACTAGGTGACAATTGTATAGGATACTCTGAAATATTTTCGCCTTGCTTCTTTGCATCATTATGGAGTTAAATTATAGAACATTGGTAGACTATTGAACATATCTTCCTATATAATAATCATGGAAAGGAAGAATCAAAGAGTGGAAAGGAGTGTCAGGGACTCACGCTGGTTGTACCGTCAGTGAAAGAACTCTGATCAAGTGGTCATTTAAGAAGAAGAATATTCAATCAATAATAAAAAGAAATGGCAACTAACACCATCTTTACCTGCCAACGTACTTTTAGTAGATGTATAGCTGATCATCACTACAACAACTCACTGCAAACAGTGAAATAACTGAACCTTAAACCTTAATAATGTTATTTACATTCTAAATAACTGACTACTTTGGAAATCATAAACTACAAAAGAGTAAATCTATTAGTATCTATCTGGAAACCACCGACTCTCAAATTAACTAACTCTATGGCCTGTGGAACCCGAAGGGTCAAGGCCGCGTTCACAAAAGGTGTCCACTGACATCTATCCTTAGCCAACTTGATCCAGTTTCTACTTTGTATTCTTATTTCTGGGAGATCCATCTTAATATTGTCCTCCCATCTGCGCCTAGGTCTTCCTAATGGTCGTTTTCCGACTAGTCTTCCAGTTAAGACTTTGAAAGCGTTCCTACTTTCTTCCATTTTGGCTACATGACCTGCCCATTTGAACCTCCTAAGTTTGATAACCCTACAATGCCTGGTAAACGGTATAAATTATGCAGTTCATCGTTATGAAGTTTCTGCCATTCCCCATTCCCGTTCCTCTTGGGTCCGAATATTTGTCTCAGGATTTTATTCTCAAATACTTTCAGTCTATGTTCTTAACTTAGAATAAGCATCCATGTTTCACAACCATACAGAACAACAGGCATGATTATCGTTTTATTTTAAGCTTCAAATTCCTTGACAGAATTCGCGACGACAGGAGATTTTGAACTGAATAGTAACACGAATTCCCTGATTTTAGTTGACATTTAATTTCTTGGTGAACATGGTTTTCGTCTGTTAATATTTATCCTAGATATTTGAAAGTATCCACTTTATCAAAAGTATTATTTGATATTTTAACGCATCTATAACTTGCCATATTACTATCCCGACGAACTTTCATGTATTTAGTTTTATCTGCATTTACTTCTAAGCTTATGTCCCTGCACGCATTTAATAAGACCTCTGCATTTCTTTCTATTGTACTCCTATCATCCCCTGTCGACAATCTTATTTTCTTAATGTTACTGACGTAAGAAATATTAGTATTTTAGTTAATAAAATTATGAAAAGTTTGATTTTTGCTCATAATCTGTAGTTTGCTGTAGGATATTTTTTGAAACAAAATTGTAACACCGTCATTCCTTGTGAGCTGCAATTCACTTTAGACGAACTTTACTGTATTAAATCATGATTGCTTCTCGTTGCGGGTTAATTTGATTTCTGTACACAACATTAAATCTAAGTTTTTCTCTTATTTTGCTTAATCATCTAGAACTACACGTAAAGTTTGTTTTAAAAAATAATAAAGGAAATCCTATTAGTGCTCCGGTAGTAAAGTTTACCAATACATAGATGGATGTAGATTACCCTGCAGATGAGAAGGGAAGCCAACGCATCGTGGAAAGGGGATAAAATTTGCAGGCGTCTGCTTCTTCTACGAGAGTGAAAATGCTGCATAGGTGCAAAAGCTCCTCCTGTGCTTGTTGAGGAGAAAGAACACGCAACAAAATTTGTTTTCGTGGCTTTCGAGTGACTAATTGCTTTGAGATTGGGCGCTTCTCAGCCACGCCCCTCCTTTGTGCGCCAAGAAGCAAGGAAAGCCGCCGGATTTCAATAATCTAGCCGCAGCTCCCCTTTTCGATATTTCGTGCCGTTCATAAATGTGTGTCCACAAACGATTTGCCTATAAGGAGGAAACCCGAAGACAGCCACAGTGTAAATTGATCTAAAGATGATGTTCTACACTCCAGCAGGCAGAGTGTGTTGTTTTCTCTTTCGTTGACTTTTTTTTATTACCTTTGCATTTTCTTATATGGATATTGTACACAGCACTCCTTAATATGTTTATTCGATTAACAACCTGCGAATTTTAACTTTTGGATCATTGTATGAAGTATAGTATGTCACGTTTCATATCTCGGGTGTACCGAATTCAGAACAAAAATCGGTTTAGTCATTGCACATCAGGTTTTCTTGCAAATTGGATATTAACATTGCCAATATCAATGCATCTAATGGTTTATTGCTATTCATAACACTGCTACGAATACTAGTACACTTACTAATGTAAACAATATTAATATCTTATTTGTATTTCTAGTGCTGTATGCGAGAGTAAGTTAACTCGTAATCATGATATTAGAAACAAACAAGGCAAGAAAACGGGAATAAAAGAAGCAATGTTTATGGATAAGCATTCACTATAAAATAGTAAAACTCTGAAAGCAAGCAAACGTAAATTCCATAGTGTTTATTGAATTTGTGCTTTCGTCTGCGCATTTTAAAGGAGGAAATAACGCACCCATAAGTCATGGCATGTCGCATAAAACATCCACACTAGTGGGTTTTGTTCCTCTTCCCTCAGAAACTGTGTCCTGTCGCGGCCCGCTTGTGACTAGTGGCAGAATCTTCTCTCTGCAACAACCAGCAGTAGTCTGCAAGCATGTTACAATTCCACTTTCCTTGATAACGGCGTTCGAGTTCCTTGAGGTCCGGATGGAATTTCTCTCCTTGTTCCTCACTCACGACTCCAAGATTGGAAAATAATTCAAATGGGAAATCAGCATATGCACTTTCAAATTCATGTTACAACCCAATTCTTTAAAACACAGTAGCATTTTTCCACCATGTCTTTATAGTTTGTATCCTTTCTGTTGCCAAGAAAGTTTTTCGCTACATCTCAGAAAGCTTGCCATGCTCAAAAAGTTTCCTAATATCTGGCCCATCGAAGATGCCCTCTTTAATTTTTGCATTACTGATGTCAGGAAATTTTTGACAGATATTTGAAGCACTCGCTTTCAGTATCTAGAGCCTTTACAAATTGTTTCATTAAGACAAGCTTAATGTGAAGGGGAGGTAACAGTATATCATGTGCATTAACAAGACTTGCGAGTCGTAAGTTTCTCGAACCAATATTCCACTGTCTATCTCGCCATTCCTTTTGAATCTAATGAACTGTCCTTGCCCGACTGTCCAACTCACACAGAAAACATGGGAATTTGGTATAGCCTGACTGTTGACCAACCGAAGACCGTCGGTGCGAGCGGTCCCGGGTTCGATTCTCGGTGGGGACACTCGGTCGAAAAAGTGTAAAACGCTTTATCAGGCCAGCCATCCTGAATGAGGTTTTCCTGGGGTTTCCTCACTCACACCAGGCAAATGCCGGTCCGCCTCCTTCCTTCCCCCATCTTTTCTTCTTTCCCTTTCCCCGGATTGTGTGTTCGCCGAGGGACGTCATCCCTCAAAACGTGAAGGGCTAAATGGCTTTAGATGCTGAAAGCCCAGAAATCTAAATCCTAAATCCTTCCAACAGAAGACCGATGACCTTAAAATCCCCGCATATTTGCCATTGATATTCGTAGTACTCTATCTTGTTCAACATCAAATCAAGGTTTTCGTAGTTTTCCCTCATGACAACAGAATAAGCAACTGGAATGGATACTAGCTTGTTTCCGTTGTGTAGGAGTACACACTTCAAATTCCGCTTGAAACATCGATGAAAAGTCTCCATTGGGATCGATCATAGTCAGGTGATCCTAATTCAAGTATTAACTCCGGAATGTTGTTGCAAAATACTATATTATCTTCTGCAGAAAAGAAAGCAGCAAATTCTTGTTCACGATGCCTGTACCAATAGTACGTCGTCTCAGGCATCAGCAGGTTTCTCTCCTTTAGTCGTAATCCCAGTAGTTCGGCAGATTTCTTTATGAGACCAAGGTCATGAACTAAATCATTTAAACCACTGTGTTCGAAAAGTATAGGCTCTGTTGATTCTTGTGGGTCAAAGCCCGAATCGTCATTGTTGTCACTAGGAGATTCGGAAGAGGCTTGCTTCGTTTAATTGGTCTGGTGGCTGTGGGACAGGTATGTCAGGACCATGGGATACTGGTAAACTGACAGATGGAATTGTAGTTGGGTAAGCAATTTTAGCCCTGTTCCTACTGTTGAAACTTTCACATTCACAGAACAAAAGTAGCAATTAGTGCTGTGGTCAGTAGGCTCACGCCACAGAGTGGGGATTCCAAATGGAAATACTTGTCTTTCACCTTTCATCCATTGCCGCAGTTGTTCGATGCATGTTCGACAAACTTTATGTGGTGCCCACGACTTGTCCTGATCTCCCAATGGTATACCAAAATTCGCAAGATAAATCTTTCGCACAAAGGAAGTTATATTGCGCCGTTGTTTTATGGGCACAAATGCCTCACATATTGTATATAACAGAATATATCTGGATTATTCTTACAACCTCGACGCTGCATTCCGAAAAGTCTGCGAACAAGCGTTTCACTTTCGTCAGTAAATACTAAGCACACACCACGATATTAGGGGCTTCAAAGCACTAACCGTAAGCACAATTAGGCAGTTTACAACGAAACTGTATGAATCATTCGCAGGAAAAGCAATATAGGAAACAAAACAATGCCGCTAGGCGTCACTACCGTACCGTACCGCTAGGCTTACACGATGAGCTGTTGTTTAGCTACCGTTACATTTCAAGCCATGAGAGTAATAGCATTTCAGCCAATCAGAATGTTTAGTCCTCCTGGCTTGAGTCGCATATGAATGAATAGGTAAAACGATTATCTCGATTTTGTCACAAAATGTGATGTGATGAGACAAAACTAACCTTACTCTTACCATTAGGTGGCAATCACCACATCTAAGAAGTATATTGCACTTATACAATAAAATCATCACAAGTCGATTCAAATGGTGAAGGTCAAAATTGCCACTCGAATTTGTGAATGAAATCGATTACAATCGAAAATTATAAGCACCAATAATCATGTGAAGAAAATAAAGTAATATTTACTTATCAAAATACATCTCGTAAATAAACCAATGTGATTGGAACTTTCACGATTTACATTATACGGGTTTATATAATACAGAGTGCTTTTATATGTGGGACTACAGTATTTCAATTATATCAAATTAAAATGCATATGGTTACAATCAACGTATTACATTGAAATTTGGTAAATATGCTAATGAGACCATGCGGAAGGGAGTTACGCTGGAAAAAGATATTAGTTCCACTTTCCACCATCAGGGAAAATGTGGCGCTGTACAGATAATACGTACGTGGAAATGGTACTGAAAGTATGGATAAGACGATTACCTAGGTCGATGAGGTCAAACATGTGAGATAAATGTAATTCAAGCAAGGTGAAGGGCAGGAGATTGTAACAAATGGTGCAAGGGAACAACTTTAAGAACAATATGAGGGTAACAAAAGTTAAACTTATTTCCATTTATGGTAACAAAAGGTGCAATGAGAATAACTTTATTAACGTTTGAGGTTACGGTGACCAATCTACATAGCATGCTCCATATGGCCAACCAGACACATCGACGACATGTTGTATCCACAAAATGGCGTGTGCAACAGTTTCTCGTAGCTGTTCTGACCGAATTGTTGTGACATGTCGCCTTATGCTGTCATTAAGATCAGCCAGCGACTGGATATTTCCCTGGTAGATCTGAGCTTTCAGATATACTACAACCAGAAGTCAGGATCAGGATCTTGCATGTATCCGAAAAACCTCGGGAGATGATGCAATTAGCAGTGAAAGATCCACGAAGCAGATTTTTCACGTGGCTACCGATTTGCGGTGTTGCCCCGTCTTGCATGAAAACAGTCGTCCCCAGCTTCGTGCCTGTAACGTAGGAATCACATGCCACACTAAAAACTCCCTATAATGTGCCGATGTTACGGTGTAGGTGAAAACTTCTTTTTCCTTGTATTATCATCTTCTCAAAGAAAAGCGGGCCAATAATGAACCTTCCTATGAATTCACACCACATAGTCACGTACGCACAGTGTAATCGCTGTTCTTTCACAACACGTGGATTATCTGAGCCCCATACCAGACAGTTTTGCGTGTTTACTGCCCCTTCTAGTGTAAAATGCACCTAATCAGTCCGCAGCATATCCCATAGTCATATGTCATCTACTTCCATCTGTAGCAAAAACTGAAGGGCAAACTCAAGGCGTTGCAGCGCATCTTGGGGTTTCAGTTGCTGCACTGTATGAATCTTGTAAGAATACTAGTGAAAAATAGCCCTAAGAAATTTCCTCACTCGTGACACCGCCTGAGCACTGGTAGCAGAATATAAAGCACCTCCTACGTGATCCACATCAGCCACAGCAACCTCGTCAACAACCTCTGTTGGAATGGGTCGTCTTCCTCTTCCTGAAGCCACACGCAAATCTCCCGTTGTCTCGACTTTCAGTGCCATCTTCCTTAACCCTATTCTTGATAGCAGTTCTCCTCTCATTCCTTTCAGACACCGATATTTCCTTAATGTTGCATTGTAATTGTTCCCGTTCTGATAGACCAATTTTACTAACAGTGCACGGTCTCTCTATCACTAACCATGCTACTCCCCATGCGATCGTGTGTATGAAGCGTGAGCTCCTGTATGATATGGCCTGTACAGCGCCTGGTGTGGTAAATGGAATTAATATTTTTATCAGCGTAACTCGCTTCCGCATGGTCTCATTAGCATATTTATCAAAATTCAATGTAATACGTTGATTAAAGCTCGCGCTGGACCGTAGTAAATAGCGGCACTTCAATTGTAACCACCCTGTACAAAATCTTTAGCTTCTTCAAATGATGCCATATATTTATCGGGAAAATAATCCGAATTTCTTTTCACGAGGAAGAGTGCGAACTGAAGGTAAGTAAAAATAATATTCTAAAGCACTTGTTTTTGCTTCCCTTCAGTTCGCATTCTTCTTCGTTCCGATAAATATGTGGCGTCATTTGATACCATATCCGTGAAGAGGTTAACACTGAAAACCATTTCCATGATCTCATTCACATATGGCCCAATTCTTTCAACTAAACCAAATTTACATTACAAAGATAAACATAGTTATGTCCTTCACTTGTTCTTCCAACAAATTAACTTTTGCCTGATAAAACGCTACACCTTGTCCGATAAACACTAACCAAAACCTCAACATTTTCCTCGGCATTACCGAAGAAACAAAAAAAAGATAATGCATATTTAATTATAACGCGACTTACCAATACAGTTTTTTAACTGTCCCTACTAGCTTTTTCTTTCTCTTCTTCCCTAGGCTTCTCAACCTCTGTTCAATTTTGACAATCTTACCATTCATCTCCTAGATTTTCTGACCTCTACACATAAACGCAGTTAACATGCACTACAAGATTTCTTCCTTCATGCTAAACTTCCACTCCTTTTCATCCTTTTCTTTACTTAGATAGCGCCAGGGCCGTGTTAAACATTTTGACGACCCCGAGCCAGTATAAAAATGTCACCCCAAAGTAGAAAAGTTGACACAGTAGTCGATCATGATACTAAGCTGAATTCTGTCAAGCACATGCATAACAAGGTGGGTAATTTTATTTTTCGAATTGCGGAAGAGTCGTCTTTGAGTTAGAGTAATTTTACATACAAATTTACAGAGCTTTTGACCAACTCCTTACCCTGCCTCAAGAAAGTCAAAGTTTACTGCGACCGAAGGCAGGCAACAAGCATTTCTCGAGCCACATTTTTGCGTTATTTCGGTTAATCACTGAAGTAAAGTAGAACGCGTTTTTTATAATGCATTTTAAGTGATAGATATTCCTCTTTTAAAAAATTGTTGTTAATGAGTTAATAGTCTAATGAAAAGTCATAATTGCAAATACGACTCGTTTTCATACATTTGTGTATTTGCTCTCTTTTGTTTGATTTTCATTGCGTTTAAGAATTTCTAAAAATGTGAAGCGAAAAGCGGACATAACACAACACATAGCAAACACAGCATTGTTAACTACGTGAATGAGGTGAGGCAAAAGAAAGTGAATCAAGCAGTACTACTGGATCTGAATTCGAAGTTGGACCTGGACACGAAAAGGAGAGTTCTTTACAAGTTCGCTGTCACAATCTTACTTATCAGCTTTGTTTTCAATACAGGAATTTCAGATAATCGTGACTTCAACTCTTCCTTTCCAAATCTCTGACTCTGCCTAAAAGCTTGTGTGCATATAGCGGTCATGTGTGCACTTTTTGTCAATGAGCGGTCACAATAGCCAAAAGGTATGGAAATCTCTGAGAGAGAGGAACAGAAAACTTTCTTATGATAAATTTTAGGTCAAAGTTCGAAGCACCTGCTTTTGACAGGCTCCTGTTTGTTTCTTTAATATTCAGGAACAGAAAAGTTTTGATGGCTAAGAAATTACAGTATATAATATTGCAAATTTTCAAGTGGATTTTGTGGCAATAAAGAAATTGTCATTAGAATACATTATTATAAAAATTAAGTTTTATTTCTTCATCCATCGCAAGTCTTAGGTGCCCCGTATATCTAGCCCCTCCCACGAAGACTGATATCGAATATTTAGGATCTTGATGTATCGATGTCGATGTATTTACGATATCGGATGTTGAAATGGGTCAATATCGATATCGACGATATTGATATATCGACATATCGCTGAGGCTTAGATCCGAGAAATAGGCTGGAATCAACAATCAGAATCTATATATGTTCCATTTCCGTACCCAAGGTTGAGGAGGAAGGGGGTGAACCCGGACAAACATTTTAAGCCAAAAAATGTTAAAATGAAAGTACTGATACTTCCCCTTAATAGAAAACTATTACTGTAATTTATCTTTTACTTCTGTTTCTGATTGTCATAGCAATATACTCTATAATTTTTCGCAACTATGCATACCGGAAGAGAAATTCCTGTGATATTATTAAAGTGGAATGTTCTACAAAATAATCATAATTCATTGTTCTTATTTTTATTAGTACTTTTGCCACAGACTCAGAGCTACAAGACCAATAGAACTAGAAATGAGAGATTTCATTCCTTTTTTCTCTCAGACTAAAAGACTTTTGCATTTTGCTGAGAATGTCATTTATTAAAATAAAAATCTCCTGATTATTATTAAGTATTCTGCCTTTCAGCAGATCTTGGGACTAAAGAGTTTTTATTTTATTTTAGATTTAGGCCTGAAAATGTTTTTTTTCTTCACGTTTTTCGGTCTTAAGCTTCCTCTTTTAATTTCCAATATTTTCTTCTGTTTCTCAAATCATCGATTAGTTGTGATCATCTTCTTAATATTCCTTGCTTTCCTTCCATCTTTCCTTCTATGGCGGTATGAAGAAGACAATCTCTTCGCAAGATGAGACCAATCCAATTGGCCTTCCTACGAAAGATGCTGGCTAGAAGTGTCCACTTCTCTCTTATCCGTTTCAAAAATCTTCATTTGTTGCTTTCTGTCCGTTTTGTCTTCATCTTTCTCCAACATTTCGAAGCTCTCTAAATATTTCTTCTCTAACTTCCGTAATGCCTAAGTTTTGAACCATACAGTTCAATGCTCCAGAAATAGCACTTGACCAACTTCCTAAGTCCAATATTGAGCCTACTAGTTAAGAGTGATCTTTTCTTGTTGAATGCTTCTTTCGCTACGGCAATTCTTGACTTGATCTCTTTGGTGCAGTAAGCATCTCTTGTCAAAATACTTCCTAGATACTTGAAATTCTCGACCTCTTCAAGTTCTCTTTGTTCTATTCTGACCCGTAAGGGCGCGTTTCCATGAGATATTCTCATGACTTTCGACTTTTCGATGTTGATTTCCATTCCATATAGTTTTCCGGTGTCAACTGTTTTGTCAATCATCTCCTGTAGTCCGTCTTCGGTTCTAGCTATAATAACCATATCATCAGCATACCTGATTTTGTTAATGATCTGTCTTCCAATCTTGAGATCCCCAATTCCCATTAGTGCTTCCTTCATTAAACATTCACTGTAGATGTTAAGTAATTGTGGCGATACACTACATCCTTGTCTGACTCCTCTTCCGATCTCCACACTACCGGTTTCTTCTTCATTCAAGCGTAACTGCACTCGTTGTCCTATGTACAAATTTCGAATGAGTTGTCGGTCTCTCCAGTTAACTCCGATCTCTTTAAATATTTTCAAAAGTTAAGTCCAATTGACCCGGTCGAAAGCTCTTACATATAGAATGATAACTACCCCTCTTGGGGAATTTTCTCCACTATATTAGTAATGTTCCTCAGGGTACTTAGAATGGTGTCACGTCAGAAGGGCCCGGACAAAAGGGCGAGGACAAAAAGGCCCGAGTCAAAACGGCCCCGCGTCAAAAAGACCCCGGTCATAATGCCCGAGTCAAAACGGCCCCACGACCAAAGGGCCCCGGTCATAAAGGCCCGAGTCAAAAGGACCCCGCGAGAAAAGGGCCCGAGTCAAAAGGGCCTGCGTCAAGAAGGCCCCGGTCAAAAGGGCGAGAGTCAAAAAGACCCTGCGCCAAACAGGCCCGGTTCAAAAAAAACCCACGACAAACGTGCCCGAGTCAAAAGGACCCCGCGATAAAAGGGCCCCACGTCAAAAAAGCCTGAAATATAGCCTGAAAAGCATAAGAAATATAAAAATGCTTATTAGATTAAAAGTATTCGGTGAACAACACCTGACTTGTGTTGAAGGAACGTACATTTGGATCTGTATACAGTGTTAGTCAAAGTTATTACGACAGCCCAGTTACAACGATTCATGTGAACAGAGAACAGTGTTGCAGGTAGGTATTGATCAGTGCCGTGTCGTGGTGCGGGTGAGCGGGGCAACGGCCCTGGCTGCCGAAGTAAGGTGGCGCAAATTCGGGAGTAAGAAAGAAAAGGAAAGAAGGAAAGAAAAAGAAAGAGGAAAAATTACTTGGAGTATTTTAGACCAACATCAGATAACACTACTCATGTTAGGAAAATCTATGTACACCCAACGACAAAAGTATCTC